>NC_138525.1:10189260-10841577 GCF_000230855.2 Cajanus cajan
CACACTACAAGAAAAATCAGGATTATCTACGGAAGAAATCCGTAGATAAGCATGAAAATCCATAGGTAAGTCTTAATTATCTACAGATTATCTACGGCCAAAAATCTGTAGATAATAAGGTCATAGATAATGTTACCTACAGAAAATTTTTCGTAGATAACGTTACTTACGAAAAAATTTTCGTAGATAACCCACGAAAGTTGTTATCTACGGATTTTTTTCGGAGATAACCTAAGAATTCTTCAAAAAAAATTGTTTAATTTTAATAAATTTATTAATGTAACAACCCTTATATTTGGTCTCTTAAGGATGCTATTTCATGACACTTCATTTTTCAACGTGTTTTATCCTTACTGCACATTTTCTAGGAAACTTCCCAGAAAGTCACACATCCCTATATTACTCCACGTCAAGCACGCTTAATTGTGAAATTCTGATGAGATAAGCTACTGTAAAGCAGATGCATGTTGTCAGTATAAGTAGTACAAATTAATTCATTTAAGTCATATCCTCAACTATACAATTTCAGACTTATACTATTTTTGGATCCCTCTCATTTTAATGTGTCCAGATCGTTATAAAAATATAAAAATATATATAATAATTATATTACCAATAATAATAATTATATTATATTTAATTAATCTTTATTTATATATATATACTTACTTGTATAATTAACAATATACTCATTTCTATTTAAAATTAATATTATGATACAATTTATTATAAATTTAAAAGTTTAAATAATAATTTATATATTTTAAAATGATAAGGGTTATAATAACACCAGTGTAACTTTTACTAAGTATTACACCGCTCAATAACTTTATATTAAACGTGAATTTTGTAAATCCAATCGATAGATTGAAAGTTCATATCACTTTATATGTATATCAAATTTTGTTAAATTGAACAACAACTTGAATGTAATCAAAGTGTTCATATTTTAGTATATTTTGAAATGTATATATTACGTCAATTTTGTTTTACAAGAATGAAGTATCAAATCATCTTGAATTCATATAAAATTTTGTATATATGAGCTAAGAGTAAAAAATTTTCAATCTAATGGTTAAATTTATAAAATTCACATTTAATATAAAGTTATTGAGCGGTGTAATACTTAGTAAAAGTTACACCGGTATTATTATAACCATTCTCTTTTAAAATATTATTTTTATAAATTAAATTTTAACATTTTAAATAAATTATTAATTAACTTAATATATTTATTCATCTTAAATCTAAAATATAAAATTCAAAAAATGTATTTATTCTTGTTTTATTTTCTAATTATCAACTATTAATAAAATACTAATTTAAAATCTTATCTAATTATATCATAATATTTTTATATCAAATTTAAAACCAGATATTAGTATGTTATTTTTTATCATCATTAATTTATTAAAATAAAAATTTAAAATGACAATTTTTAATAATATTTATTTTTTACCAAATATTTTTTACATCACTTACAGCATAAATTTTTTTGCCCTACATCCCACCAAGGTTATCTATGGAAAATCTGTAGATAAAGTTATCTACAAAAAGTTTATCCATAGATAACGTTATTTATAGAAAGTTTTTCGTAGATAACCCACGAAAGTTGTTATCTACGAAAAGTTTATCCGTAGATAACGTTATCTATGGAAAACTTTCCGTAAATAACCCACGAAAGTTGTTATCTACGGATTTTATCCGTAAATAACGTTATCTACGAATAGTTTTCTGTAGATAACCCATGAAAGTTGTTATCTACGAATTTTATCTGTAGATAACTAAACATTATCTACAAAAAAAAATTTGTAGGTAATATTTTGTAAATAACTAAAAGTTATCTACAAAAATAATTTCATAGGTAATATTCCATAGATAACTAAACATTATCTACGAAAAATTCCATAAGTAATATTCCGTAGATAATAACAGTTTTTCTTGTAGCGACAGTTCCTCAAGCCTAACCCTAATTTGTTCTCATACAACATATGATCATCCCAACCCAAACCACAATGAAAACAGAAAGGTAAGCTAGAGTTCAAAAATATGTAAGCATAGAAAATAATTCTATAATATACATCATACCACAACCATACATGAAAGCTACAATACTTAAAGCAAACATGTACCTCACCCAAATCATGTCACACAAGACATCAACAATGCATATGAACACACACGTCGACACCTATTATATGAAAACACATCAACCAATGCATCATTACATATTCACCTACAGAGATCTCCTAACAACACGAGTAGTGTAAGTAATTTTCACTCTATCGATCCAACCCAATTGTTTTCATGCCCAAACGTCGACTCAATCACAACAAAATGGGATATCCCTCCTCTGATTTCTCATGTCTCATCACTTATACTAGGAAAGTTTGGTTCCACTATTAGGAGTGGTATGTCTAGGTATAAGCATACCATGACCTTGTCAAGCATTACCAAGTCACATGTGGAATTAGCCCATTGGCTATCTTCAAGGAACCACCCAACCATTTCAGGTACTTGGTTAAGGGTTGTAGCCCTTGACCTCCTACCTTACTCAACCACTAACTAAGACCTAGAGGAGACTTAATACAACTCAAAAACTCACTCCAAGAGACACACATACTCAAGGAGGGTTTTCTAATAATGCTCTAACCGAGCACCACTCCAAGATACCTTGTGCGTGAGATCTTCAGTTTTTAAAATAATTTCCTTTCGTCAAGTCAAAATTAGCCAACATAATTTAATTAATGTCATACCGGATTCTCAACATCCACATCTCACCATACATCATCTATATGCATCACATCCAGTCGATAGATGTAGACACCTAATTACGTTCATACTTATAAACTAAGAGATAGACTTCTATTTGTGAAGAAAAGGATCTCCCAAGCATGGAAATGACAAGACAAAAAATTAAGAGACTTAAAAGCCCTGTAAAGTCTGATTTAGTAGCCCAGAACGGGCTATTCCCAAAAAGGAACGGCCCGTTCCCAAACTGGAACGGGCTGTTCTCAAGCTGGAACGGTCTGTTCCCAACTTGGAACGGGTCATTCTTAAATTGGATTAGGCTGTTTCAAACCACCAAAAATGCCTAAAACCCTAGTTTGGAATAGGCCATTCCAACATGGCAGTTATGAGTTAAAACTTAACTCTAGAACGGGAGGTTCTAGTTTAAGAACGAGTCGTTCTAGATGCAAAATTAACACATGACGAATGGATCTAGAACGGGCCGTTCTAAATCTGGACGGACCGTTCTGGCCACTTCTGATGTTTATAAATAGTAGACTCAGGCACTATTCTTGGGGCCAGAAAAATTCGTCTAGAATCCCAAATAGCTCGAAATCTCTCATTCTCTCTCTCTTTTTGAATTTTTTTAGATCTATGAGGTATTTGTGTAGTGTGAAAGGTTGCCATAAAGCACCTAAAATCTCCATAATTAAAGATCTAATAAAACTTGCTACGAGGTATTGCATCAATCTCTTGCTCCATCTTTCAATTCTTTTATTTCGAATGTTGTTATAATAAAAGCAACCTTGTAGACATCTTAGGGTTAATCGTGTAATTTAAATTTCATGTAAATAACCATTAATAAAGGGGATCAAATATTTAGACTATTAATTCTTATCACGCTATCTTCATCATAGGATACCGATTTAGAGCGTTGTAGGGGTGCTTAATACCTTTCCTGCACGTAACCGACCCTAAACCCAATTCAATTCTGGCTATGAAGGCCTTTATTGGAATTTTCAAAAATCTTTTCTTTTTCCAATGTTTTGAGTAAAACATTGGTGGCGACTCCAAGAACCTATTTTCAAAATCATTAATCAAGGATTAGTCTAGTATCCGGACATTCCTTAATTAATAAGATTTTTCAAACGGAAGTCCAAACCATTTAGTCGCGAGATATTCGGGTTGTGACAATACATATAGAGATCAATGACAACATCATCCATTTAGAGCATATCAATGCTCTCCAAAATCATACATTATGCATATGTATAACATACATATACTCATCATCATGCAACACCATACAACCATCTACATATATCATATCCAATCAATATATGTAGAACTATCATCAAACACCATACAACATATGATAGAACTCAAAACACCTATTTATGTTCATCATACAACATGTATCAACATACAACTTATTTGAATCAACTACCAAACAATGACAACCTTCACATAAAGCAATACATAGGGAGTTTTACTATTCCAATCAAACTCATCTTTATGTCATATGAAAGATAAAAAGGTTCCCTACAACTCTTATGAATACTTCAAGTTCTAACTTCATCATCTACTATATTGAAAATCAACAAAACTGCAATAGTTTGCCTAAATGTTAATAGTTTGACCTTTACTCACTAAAAAGGTCATAACTAAAGTTCCAGACCTCCTTTTTAGGTGATTCTAAAGTTATTGGAAAGATAACATCTAGGGTTACAACTTTCATGAATATCACAAAATAAAATTCGGTCATCTACTTGCTTAAACAAGTCAATATTTCTCTAAAGCAAGGTGAGCTCACTCGAAGCGACCAATAGTTTGCTCTAAGCGACCAAAATTTGCTCAAAGCACCTGAAAACTCATTCGTAGCGACCCAAGTTAGAGAACATCTCTAAGAAACCACCCAAGCTTGCTTAGGGCGACCCCTAACTCACTTTTAGCGACCAAAATTTGCTTAAGGTGCCCGGAAACTCATTTTGAGTGACCAAAGTCAAAGAACATCTATAAGAAACCACCTAGGCTCGCTTGGAGCGATCTCTAACTCGCTTTAAGCAACCAAAATTTTCTCAAAGCACCCAAAAATCACTCTAAGTGATCCAAGTCAAAGAGCATCTCTGAGAAATCACTCAAGCTCGCTCGGAGCGACCCATATGGGCGCTTTAAGAGACCAAACCCAAAAAATATGTAGATTCAAAGCTCAAGAACATCAACCCAAAAAAACACTTCAATCATCCAAAAATCCACCTAGCCCATTCATCAATTCATGCATGCAACACAATCATTCCTACATATACTTTCCTAACAACTCATTTTGCCCCAAAACCACAACATGTAACTACGGAATCTGTCAAAATCATCTAAATTATCTCATCCATCTCAATAACTATCAAAACCCCACCAACACAACCTTCAAATTTGCAATCCTTTAATTCATGCAACAATTGATAATCTCACTCACATACAACACAAAAATTGAACTTGAGCTACAAATTGAGCTCGATAAATAAGTGAGTTAATTTTGAATTATGTATAATTTGATTCATTTAATTTATGAATTAACTTGACACCTAAGGGTTTTTTTTAGAGTTTTATTTATTTTTTTTAGAAATATTGTTAACTTCTTATTTAGTTTAATTTATTTTTATCATATATTTATAAATTATTTAGAAAAAATTATAAATAATTAAATATAATTTTGTGTCATAAAAAAAAATTATTATTGACAAATATAAAAAATAATTCAAATTAATATAAATTTATATATTAAAGATTTAAATATATTTTTAGTCTTGTAAAATTAAGGAAATTTGATGTTGATCCCTATAATTTTTTTATCCTTCTAAAATTTATAAACATTTTCTTAATTATTGTAAAAAATTTCCATTCTTGTAAAATGAATAAATTTTGATTTTGAACTTATAAAATATTTTTTCTTTAATTTTTATATTTTAAAATCACTATTTTTTTTTATTTATAAATCTAACGATAATTTTAAGGTACATTTTAAAATTTGATGGATGAAAGACACAAGTGAATTATTATTTGAATATATATCTTTATATTTAATATTAATCTTAAAATTTTGAGTATTAGTAAAAACAAATTAATTCACAATTAATAGACTTTTGACTTCATAAACATTTAAAAATTATAATGTTTTTTTTTATATTTTGATTGACTGTCGTCAAATGTCAATACAAATAAAAATATTTTATTTAGAATTTGTTATATGAGACAAATAATGTATACAAAAGTAAAAGATTCTAATAGTACTAACAACTAATTAAAGTTGGAGTTTGCGAATGGTTCTAGACCTGATTTTTTATTATTATTATATATAGCTCCACAAATTTTAGTCATGTACAAAATGAGCCGAATTGAGTTAAATACAAGTTCCTAATTTTTTAGTTTAATATCTCGCTTAGTTTATTAACTCTTGATATTATATATAAATAAATAAATTAAGAAACATGTATGAACATCTATTATAAAACAATCATTAAATAATATCATTAATTAGGTGTTAAGAAAATTGTAGAATACACTAACTTGACCTCGATAGGTCTCTGACCACAATTGAGCATGCATATAAATGTTATTCAATTAAATAATTCATTTTATTTTTTAAGTAAATTTATATATATCCCCTTAATTTTAAGTAATTTACTAAACTTGTTTTTACGAACAAAATAAATAAAAATAACTTATAAGCCAAAAACTTATAAACTAACTTAAAAATATAAAATGAAATTGAAAAATTAGAAACTCATAAATTAATAGATTGAATTTAAATATCATATAAAATTAATTGATATGTTAGCTTACTAATGTAAAATAACATATTTGTTTATTTGATAAAGAGAGTAAAAAAATAATATGTATACAAAGTGATTTTAACACAAAAAGATTAAAAAAAAAAGAATTTCGAGTAAATTAATAAGAAAAAGGGGAAAAACTATAACTTTATATGCTATAACTTACTTTAATTAGCTTATAAAAATAAATTATAAATTATTAAAATAAGCTCTCATACCAAACAAATTGATTTTAATTAAACTAATTTATAAGTTGATCAAATTAAAAGTGTAACATGGTGAGTCCTAGAATATTGTTGTTGATTTCTTTAATTATATGTTGTTGTTAATTATGGTTTTGTGTTGGAGAATTTTGGAATTCAGGAATTCCTTATGAGCTCTTAGGTAGTTGAAGATTTCTTTGGGTGAAGATTTAGTTTGACCTTGAGGGGAGATAATATATAAGATTAATTTTTGTTTAGAATAGAATTTTATAAGTTTAGTTCTTCAGAAACCTAGAGAGATGAACTAGAGAGCTAATATCTAAAGATCGTAAGTTCTCCTCATCTCCAAACCCTTTCTTATGAGGGTGAGTCTTCCTTGAAGCCTCATTCTTCTTATGTTGTTGTGGATTCAGGTTTGTAGAGCCATGAATCAAAAGTGTTGAGTCGATGCAAAGTTGTTTCGGTTGTTTCTCAGGGTTCTCTTTCTCTTCCTTGGTTCACATCTATTTCAAGGTAAGGGAAGCTATTCTTGGTTTTGTCAAATTGTTGGGTTGTTGGTGGATTTATTTTATGATTGGAATGCTAAATAGTTGCAATAATATGATGAAATTGCATGATTCATAATTGTTGTAGCTGGGGTTTTGAGTTCATGAAGGTGAATTTAATGACTTGTGGTGATCTTTGGTTGCATGTTGATTTTTGAGTTGTGTGAAGTATATATGTGCACCATCTAGTGTTGCATGTTGTGGAATTGCTAAGTTTCAGGTGTTATTGAGAGCCAAATTCGTGGTCTGCATAAGTGCAAAAATCTCGTCGTGTTAGGTGCACCTTTAAGACACCGAACACACTTCAAAGTGAGGGTTTCTATCTTTTTCATGTCGAGCATAGGACACTACAAGAAAAACTGTTATTATCTACGGAATATTACTTACGGAATTTTTCGTAGGTAATATTTAGTTATCTACGGAATATTACCTACGAAATTTTTTCCGTAGGTAATTTTTAGTTATTTACGGAATATTACCTACGGAATTTTTTCCGTAGGTAATGTTTGGTTATCTACGGAATATTACCTACGGAATTAGTTATTTACGGAATATTACCTACGAAATTTTTTTTATAGGTAATTTTTAGTTACCTACGGAATTTTTTCCGTAGGTAATTTTTAGTTACCTACGGAATGTTTTCCGTAGGTAATTTTTAGTTACCTACGGAATTTTTTCCGTAGGTAATGTTTAGTTAACTACTGAATATTACCTACAGAATTTTTTCCGTAGGTAATATTTAAGATTTTCTTTTTCTCACAATTTTTATTATATATATTTTTTTCTTTTAATACAATGTACAAACGAAATGCGTATATTATTTTTCTTTTAATATTTTAAAGTTTAATATTAGTAATAATTTATTTTATTTTTTAAAAATTGTAATAAAGTATGTAAATAGAATACGAATTTATCTTTCAATAAACTTATAAATTTTACTTTATTATATAAATCAACAAGTTTAATATTTAAAAAGATAAACAAAAGTATATATAATTTTAATATATTATATAAATTTAATATAATAATTATAATTATTTATTTTTTTTTTTTATTCATTTTTCTTCAAATAGATCAATTTTTAAGTGTAATATAAGTTTTTTTGAAATAACTTGTAGCGTATGCTTTTAAATTAAATAGATTATAGTAAAAAATAAATATTAATAAAAATTATTATTTTAAATTTTTTATTTTTATAAATTAATGATGATAAAAAATAACATACTAATATTTGGTTTTAAATTTGATATGAAAATATTATAATATAATTAGATAAGATTTTAAATTAGTATTTTATTAATGGTTGATAATTAGAAAATAAAACAAGAATAAATATATTTTTTGAATTTTATATCTTAAATTCAAGATGAATAAATATATTAAGTTAATTAATTAATAATTTATTTAAAATGTTAAATTTTAGTTACCTACGAAATTTTATCCGTAGGTAATTTTTAGTTACCTACAGAATTTTTTCCATAGGTAATTTTTAGTTACCTACAGAATTTTTTCAGTAGGTAATGTTTAGTTATCTACGGAATATTACCTATGGAATTTTTTCCGTAGGTATTATTTAAGATTTTCTTTTTCTCACAATTTTTATTATATATATTTTTTCTTTTAATACAATGTAGAAACGAAATGCGTACATTATTTTTCTTTTAATATTTTAATTTATAAAAATAATATTTTAAAAGAGAAAAGTTATAATAACACCAGTGTAATAATAAGGGTTATTTATTATAATGTTAAAATTTAATTTATAAAAATAATATTTTAAATGTGAATTTTATAACTTCAACCGTTAGATTGAAAGTTTTGTACTCTTAGCTGATATATACAAAATTTTATATTAGTTCAAGATTATTTGATACTTCATTCTTGTAAAACAAAATTGACGTAATATATACATTTCAAAATATACTAAAATAACACTTTGATTACCTTTAAGTTGTTGTTCAATTTTAACAAAATTTGATATAAACATATAAAGTGATATGAACTTTCGATCTAACGGTTGGATTTACAAAATTCATATTTAATATAAAGTTATTGAGCGGTGTAATACTTAGAAAAATTACACCGGTGTTATTATAGCCCTTATCATTTTAAAATATATAAATTATTATTTAAACTTTTAAATTTATAATAAATAATTTAAATTGTATCATAATATTAATTTTAAATATAAATAAGTAGATTGTTAATTATACAAGTAAGTATATATATATATATATATATATATATATATATATATATAAAGATTATAATTAAATATAATATAATTATTATATATATTTTTATATTTTTATAACAGTCTAGACATACCAAAATGAGAGGGATCTAAAAATAGTATAAGTATGAGATTGTATAGATGAGAATGACTTAAATGAATTAATTTGTACTACTTATACTGATAACATGCATTAGCTTTTCTGTAGCCCATTTCATCAGAACTCCACAGTTAAGCGTGCTTGAGCTGGAGTAGTACAAGGATGGGTGACCTTCTAGGAAGTTTCCCAGAAAATGTGCAGTAAGGACAAACCACGATAAAAAGTGAAGTGTCATGAAATAAGATCCTTGAGAGGCTAAATATGAAGGTTGTTACATTAATAAATTTATTAAAATTAAAAAAAAATTAAATTTCGTAGGTAACATTACCTACGGAATTTTTCCGTAGGTAATGTTACCTACGAGCTTATTACCTACGGATTTTTTCCGTAGATAATCCGTAGGTAATAAACAGTTACCTACGGAATTTCAGCATTATCTACGGATTTCTTCCGTAGATAATGCTGATTTTTCTTGTAGTGGGATTAGTGACATCAGGCATGAGGAGAAAGAATAATCTTAGATTGAAATGATGCCAAACGTGATGTGAATGATGTCAAACATGAAGAGAAAGAATTGTCTTGGATTGAACTGAAATCAGATGTGAAATTTTACCACATTAAGTGTGAGGTCCTAAGGGCCTCTACCTAATTCACGTTAGGCATGGGTTGTGTAGCACCAAATGTGGGCGAGGCAAAGGATCCCTACCTCGATGGCACCGAACGTTGGTTATGCAGCATCAGGCACTTATTATTGGATAAATACTTGTTTAACATCTAAAATAGTGAATATGAGTAAAGTAGATTAATCTATTACATGTTTTAAGTTGATGAATGTTGTTCATGTTATATACATTGATCTAGAATGATGTTTATGAATGATAAATAGTTGAAAGTTGATAAGTTGAGTAGTTATGTTGAATATGCTTCATGCATTATATAGTATGTTGTTAAAAATGTTGACGTTGATAATGCTTAAGGCATAGTGTTAAAAGTAGTGTTGATCAACTTAAGATTAGAGGAAAGATTTTTTTAAAATTATATATCTCATTGTGAGTATATTGTGTTATGGTGCTCCGAGAGTCCTGTTTGTTAAAACTCCTTCTTGGGAAGTTAACCCTTTAAGAGGATAATTGAGTCTCCTCTAGGACCTTAATTGTTGCAGTATGTGGGTCAAGTCAAGACACACTAGCTATTAGCGACCACAATATAAGAGTTAGGTTGAACTATTCTGATTACAAGTGACCAATTTGAGTAAAGCACAAAAATCGGGAGCTTAGTCCCAAACTAAGTATCGAAGGGGCATAATATTTGGAAGGTAGTCAATGGACTAATATCATAAGAGGCTTAGTTAATAAGCTAGCTAATGCTATGGTAGACTCATATTCAAAATGTTCTACCCTGATAGAAATACTAAACTTCTTACTTTACGTGGCGACACTTAAGAAACCATATTGTTTTGGTTGTTGATTTAACCAAGTGAAAAGATCAAGTAGTTGGTTTGGTATAGTCAAGTCACTTAAATTGTTCACATGTGTTATAAGAGATTTTTGTAGTTGAAATGCATGACAATGCATTACTTGATAGTTGTGCATATGCTGTATTGATTAAATTGTGTTGAATATATTACTATTGTTAATGGTGTTGATTGAGTTGGATTGTGGAGTTGAACATGAGATGTTATGATGAAAATCGTTGTTCATATTTTGTTACATATGAAATTCTTGATCTTTAACTTACCCATATTTGTTTTTCATGTGATTAAACTGAAACTATTATACTTAGTATGATGGCAGAATAAGGATAAGTTTGAGGTGGCGTGAAGTGGAGGTCATTTGGTAGATGATGGAGTGAAGTCTTTTGAGGCTACTCTTAGGTAGTTATTGTATGGATGTGTTTGACCGACGCCTAGGACTACGCTTTGGTTATTTGGATTACTGTATAGTTATATATATATATATATTCATATATATATATATATATATATATATATATATATATTATTTCTTTTTAGTTGTAAATATATATATGTATATAGTAACCGTTGAGTATCGATTAACTACATAATGTTATCCTTAGGTCAAATCATAGTGAATCATTACAAAAAAAGAGCTTAAAAACTTCTTAAATGTCTTGTCAAAGCACATTCTTAACCCACAAATATCTCATTTCTCTTTTTCTTACACACACAAATACAGACACATACACATAAATACACACACAATTATATAATCAATTCCCTCAAGTTTTAAATAATCCAAAATTACATGTGACATACATAAGCTAGAATCACATGTGGCATATACTAAAATAATATCTAAACAACTCATCAATAACTTCCATATTTTTTTTATCGAGCTTAAATCTTTAAAATCTAATTAATACCATACAGTATATATGGTGTTTTATTGACTCCAAGTCATATTAAAAACCTTAATATTAGTTATAATGCAGTATATGTATATAAATTAAAGAAAAAATATTTACATTATTTAATATTGGTAAGAGAAACATACATTTGTGCCTCCACATATTTTTTTTAGTGGTTTTGAGAGAAAATAAATGATTATAAAAGAAAAATATATATTAAGATTTGAAGGTAGACATATCATCGTATAGAGTGAGAGTAAAAATATATTTTTTTAACTATGACAAATTGGCGATGGGGTGAATAGTTACTCTATTAGTTGATCATATATATATATTTTTAAAAATAGATATTAAGAGTATAACTTTTTTTTTTCTTTCTAAATCATAACATTGGTACGTTCATACAATAATTATGATCTAACAAAAAGTGAAAACCAAAAGATTATATTCCTTGGACGATATTTTGCTAAATAATTATTTTGTTATGTATAAACCTTTATTTAATTTGTTTACAATTATTAGGATGATTATTCGAAATATATTTTTAAAACACATCTGGTCAAACATGAACAACGATCATAAATATTTAAATAATTATTTCACACGTGAAAAATTCAAGGGATTGTGATTGAAACATAGTTATAAATTTTTATAATATTTTTAAAACGAGGCAATTATTCAATTTCTTCGTCCCATATGCTACTTTTTAAGATTCCTTAATTTTAGATAACATAACAAACAAGGAAAAAAAAACAGACATCTTTATATCTTTTCTATTTTTATTTTCATGTACAAGAAAGGTATAAAACAAGAATAACAATTATGAAGGGTTGAAAGTCTAAAAAGAAAAATCCTTTCTCCAATATCATCGATTTTTTTAGGCTAAATTTGAATTTTAATCCCTCATTTTAATTTTCGATTAGGATTTGGGGTCCTATAAATTTAAGATCTCTAAATTTAAAAGGTTCTAATTTAGTCTCTTAAAAGTGTTTTTGTTACATAAATTATCCCATCTGGAAGGCCACTTTATATAGGGACTAATTTAATTAGTATAATAATACACTTTTAAGGAAGTTAAATTGATCTAGTACATTTTTTATTAAAAGATCAAAATGAAACATTTAAAACAGAACCAAAATATTAAAAAATAAATAAATCAGATGATCAAACTAAAACAAGAAAATAAATATAAAATAATAAAATTCAAATTTAGCCTAACTTTAAATCCCTTCAAAGACGAGATGTAGCCAAAGCATTAGTTTTATTATTCTTGGACTGCAGATTCTGAGATATTGTGAAATTCTTGGCCTCCTTCTCCCTCAATTTAGACTTTTGAATCTTACCAGTTGCGGTCTTTGGCATTTCCTCAACAATCTTCACCACCTTAGGAACCATAAAGGGTGGCATGTTCTTCCTACAATACCCAATAATGTCATCCTCAGTAACATGATCGTTCATTTTACCTTCAAAGTTCTTCAACACAACAAAGGCACATGGACTCTCCCCCCATCTCGGGTGTGGCATTGCAACCACTGCAGCTTCCAAAACCCTAGGGTGCCTATAAAGCACAGACTCCAACTCCACACTACTTATGTTTTCCCCTCCCGAAATAATCACATCTTTGAACCGATCCTTTATCTCCAAATAACCATCTTTGTGTATAACACCAGCATCCCCAGTGTGAAACCACCCTTCACTAAAGGCTTTTGAGGTTGACTCAGGGTCTTTGAGATACCCCTTCATTATGCTACTTCCCCTCAACACAACCTCTCCCATTGTTTTCCCATCTCTTGGCACACTTTCCATTGTGTCCACTTTCTTCACATCTACATCTTCTAGAGTCAATACGCTAATTCCTTGACGAGCTTTCAACCTAGCTTGTTCATCTTTTGGGAGCTGGTTCCACTGATTTTGCCACTCACACACCAACGCTGGTCCTGTTGCTTCTGTCAACCCATATGCATGCGTAACATGAAACCCTAGAGACTCGATTTTCACGATCAACGATGGTGGCGGCGGTGCTCCACCTGTGAGTATTTCCACTCGTGACTTCATTTCAACTCTCTCACTTGCCTTGGCCTCTAGAATGATGTTGAAGACAATAGGGGCACAACACATGTGTGTCACGTGGTGCAAGGACAAGTTCTTGTACATGTCATAGGCTGCAACTTTTCGGAGACAAACGTTGGTTCCTCCACGTGCAGCGACACCCCATGTGAAGCACCATCCATTGCAATGGAACATTGGCAGCGTCCAAAGGTACACGGGTTGGTTACCCATTTCCCAACCTAGTATAAGGCTAAGAGTGCTAAGATAGGCACCTCTGTGACTATAGACTACTCCTTTGGGTGCTGAGGTTGTTCCTGATGTGTAGTTTAGAGCAATTGGGGCCCACTCATCATGGATTTTCTCAGGAACAAAGTTTGGGTCACCTTTACGGACTAATTGCTCATATTCTAATGACTCACCAAGTGCTGTGGGTGAGTTTATGTCATCAATGATAATGAGTAGTGGAGGAGATGAATGGTGCTTTAAGGTTGTGATATGTTGAGTTTTTTGGCCCATGAGCAATAATGCTAGGGCTTCCTTTGCCTTGGGGATGTACTCGTAGTCCACAAACAAGACTTTGGCTTCAGAGTGTTGTAGAATGGTGGCTATACTATTGGCATCCAAACGGGTGTTGATGGTGTTGATTACTGCACCTGCCATAGGCACAGCAAAATGCATCTCGTACATTGCTGGAATGTTTGGGGCCAACACTGCCACCTGAGCAAACCAAAAGCCAATTGTCAACTCAACATATATACCAAACGATATATATGGTATGTATACAGAAATTTATGGAAAAATTATTAGCAAATGGTGCAAAACTAACAAAAAAATCATAATCTATAACTGAGTTTTTTATCAACTGTTTTCTACAAATTAATTGTACGTCTTTAACAAGTTAGTAATTTCTCACTATGAGGATTTTGGTACAATTAGTTTTTGTAGCATTAATTAAATCAGTTTAGACATATTAAAGGAGAGAGATCTCAATTACCAATATATCAAAACTCTAATTTTTTAGGGTATCATATTCTCATACTAAGTTACCAATTTTTAAGTACTAGCTAATATCTTGAACCATATATGCTATGCATGTATATATGATGATAACATAGTAGGTTTTTTAACATGCCACGCAGGAAGAAATTATAGGGATTTTAGTTTCGATCACAATGTTTTTTTTTGTTTTTTTTCACTAGAAAACACCAAAAGCTAATTTTAAACAGAATAGATCATAATTAATTGGAAGGTAACTTCTGTTTGGTTTATACTAAGATTTTTACACATCATAAATTGAAGTGTATAGAAATTGTTAAACTTACAACATCGTTCGTAGCAATATTGAGAGTGCGTAAAGAGAAGGCCAGACGGCAGCAACGTTGATAAGTTTGTTTCCATGTGAAACGGGTTCCTTCATGGATAACCGAGGTGCAATTTGCAAAGCATTTGGCACACCTGGTCAAGAAAGTCAAAGGAGTGAGAGGAGTATAATTTGCTTGGCATTTTGAAAGTTTATCCATTATTATTTGATAACCTTTCTAGCTATGTGGGATGCAAATAGATATATATGATCCACACAATATATTTGTTAGGAAGATCGAAGAGAGGGGAAAAGGCAAAGAAGAGGGTTCTATAATGAGAACTGTGTTTTGATCACTTCTGGAGTCATCGGGGTTTGTTTATATATATAGGGAAATTTGAGTGGCATGTATCATCCTTTGTTAATATAGGCCACGTTATTTGGGTGGAAATCTCATCTTTTCAAAGGACCACGTTATTTAGTTGGAAATGGTGCCCATCAGAATGAAGGTAGAATATGCTATCAAACTTTTATTATATATGCCGTGAGTTTAAATTAATTCGGTATAACTTTTTTCTACTATTATATTACTCGATAATTTTTAATTAAATATAAATTTTGTTAATTTAATTATTAAATTATAATTTTATGTTATATTGTTTATTTATGTTAAATTTTGTTAAAATTAAATAATAATTTAAAAATAATCAAAATATTCATATTTTAGTATATTTTAAAATGTATATATTATTTTAATTTTTTTTAATAAAATAAGATATTAAATTATTTTAAATTAATATAAAATTTTGTATATATAATTTAAGATTAAATTTTTTTTAATCTAAAATAAATTTAAAAAATACACATTTAATTGAAAGTAGTTAGTAAAATTTATTCGTGTATATATATATATATATATATATATATATATATATGAGGAGGGGGGATCCGTTTACTTCAAGAGTAAGTCTACCTAAAGTTACTCCATTCAATAATTCATGTTTTATATCAAATCTCAATGATCCAACCGTTAAATTTAAAGTTCTTAATGTACAAATTAAATCTGTAAAAATTTTAAAAAATTTAAAAAATCATTTGATACTTTGTTGAATTGGGATGACCACTTAGGATTAGGAGAGGTTTTCGAAAGTTGCATATTCCATTATGTAGTGGTGCTCAAAGAGCCCAATTTGTTGAAAATCCCTTTTGAGAAGTTGACCCTTGGTGTAGATAGTTGTTTTGACTCTCCTTTAAGACTTTGTTGATACTGTGTGTGGACAAAGTTGAGGCACATGTATAAGAAGGGACCACAGTATAAGGATTAGGTCAAGCTATACTGATTATAAATAATCAACCAAATAAAGTATGAAGTCGAGAACTTAGTTCCTAACCGAGTATCGAAAGAGCATAATATTTGGGGGTAATCGGTGGGCTAATCTCATAGAAGGGTTGGTTAAACTAGCTAATGTCGTGGTAGACCTATACCTAGTTGTTTTACCCTAACCTTAGTACTAGACTTCCTTGTTTAAGTGGTGACATTTGAGAAACTGAGTTGTTGTGCTTTGGATTTATATCCAATTTGTTGTTGATCTAGCAAGTTCAAAAAGATCATCCTACATTATCAGTTCCGTAGAGTCAAGCCACTTAAACTGTTCATCATGTGTTGTAGGAGATCTCCTAGTTGAAATGCATGATAATGCATATAGCTATTGTGTTGAACATATGATATGTTGAGTTGATTGTACTGTTCATGTGGTGTGTTGATCTATGATAAGATGTGTTGATCTATTGAAAATGAGTTTTTATGTTGATAGGCATTGTCTATACTATGATATCTTGTGTTGTCATGTGTCAGAAATAAGATGATGATGTGATGATGTGCTAAAATGTTGATATTCCTTTGATGTATATATGTTGTTTTTTGCTCTAGCTTACCTTGTATATTTCCATGTAGTTTGGATTTCGATGATCATACGAGTAGAGCAGTGACAGGTTTAGAGTGTTGTAGTGAAGGCTATGCAATGGCGTTGGAGCAGGATGTCTTTTTGATGACTATCTATTAATTGATGGTAGATTTGTATAGATAATTGTATCCGACAACCTAGTTATATATTTACATTTATAAGATGATGATGATGATGATGATGATTATGATGATGATGATGATGATGATGATTATTATTATTATTATTATTATTATTATTATTATTATTATTATTATTATTATTATTATTATTATTATTATTATTATATATTGTACATATTCATGTAGTTATTTCATCTTTATATGTATGCAATATAGTACATATTCTAGTAACGGTAAATATGAAATTTTAAGTTAATTGTTTTTCATTGCTAGTAGTTGGTAGTTTAATGTAGAGACTATATATGATCATTATAAATTTACCCAAAAAAAGTATAAAATCAATATTAGTAACTATTACATTTTGCACATATTATACCAAATATAGTTTTGATATTAAATTTATATAATTGCATCATCTTTTAAAATGGATTAAAAATATAAAAATAAATTTATTTTACTAAATAAAAATTAATTTATTATAAATAAATAAATCTATAGTATATATAAAACGAATAACTTCTTTCCTCCAAAATTCTTTCCAATAATTATCTTCTGTCCAAAACATCCCTCCAATAATTTTCTCTTTAATATTTTTATATATTAATATTATTATAAAATAAATTGTTACATAAATAATACAAAAGGAACAACTTCTACACATAATTTTTTCTTCCAAAAATTTTCTGTACATAAATATTATTATAAAATAAGTTGATATTGAATAATTGTTAAAACTAAACAAATATTTGAAAATATAAAAAATCCTAATAACAAATGAACCAAGCGAATTAATAAATATATTAATTAATAGTTACGAAATTTAAAATTCAATTAAATTGATAGTAATAATTACTAATAACTAGTACATTTATGTTTCATTAATTAATAGTTATTGATACAAATAATATTATATTTAAAATTTAAATAAAAATAATAAAATTAGTAATAAAATTATATTAAGAAGTTACTTAATTATAATGTAAATAGATTAATATATTAAAAAAAGTATATCAATATAACAACATAATTAATAAAATCAAAAGATATATTATTTATTATTATAAAATTTTATAATTTATATGATCACAAATCATTATTAAATTTTTGTTTCAATATTATTATTGATTACTAATTATTTTTCTTTTCAATTACTATTTACCATTGATTCTAAATTTATAGTTTTGTTCTTCTATATTCTACAATATTAATATTTTCTATATGTTATAATTACTATTTATTTTATTAAATGTAAATTATATAAAACAAACAACATCTATAATATATTCTTTACTCTAAGAATTTTCTATATATAAATGTTATTGTAAAAAAAAACTCGTACTAAAAATTAAAATTAAAACATATATGAATATATAAAATGTATCGAGAAATGAACCAAACAAATTAATAAAATATATTAATTAATAACTACTAAATTTAAAAACTAAATAAAAATGATAATAATTATTGCATTTAATTTTCATTAATTAATAGTTATTGATATTAATAATATTTATAACGATCCATCATAATTGTTATGGTCAACAAAACCTCTATCACCAACCGTGAAAACTAGTTATACTACAAGAAAAATATAAATTTTTGACGGAAATATAAATCCGTCAGAAATTTTTGACGAAAAAATCCGTCAAAAATTTCTGACAAATTTTTTTTTATGGAATATTTCGTATGAAATTTCTGACGTATTTATATTTTTGTCAAAAATTTTTGACGAAAATATAAATCCATCGAAAATTTCTTATTTTTAATTCTTACAAAGAACAAAATCAAAATCACCCATCTTATAGGAACTAAAATATATTTAAACCTTCTAAAATTAATATTTTCGATCTTAACAATTATTTTAAATAAATAATATTTACTTTTAAATATTTATGAACTACTTAGAGATGTTAGTATATTGTCTTTAAAATTATAGTAAGCAAGTTCAAGTGTGAATATTTTCATACTTGTGTAGTTTGTGAGTTTTCTATTAAATAATTAGTGCATATATTAGTTTATTTAACATAAATAGTAGTTTTATATTTTAGAAGAAAAAAAAAATTATTTTCTAGAAGTAATAAGCTTAAAATTATATATATATATATATATATATATATATATATATATATATATATATATAATATAGGGGGTTATAATTATACCGGTGTAACTTTTACTAAGTATTACGCTGCTCAATAACTTTATATTATTAAATGTGAATTTTGTAAATCCAACCATTAAATTGAAAGTTCATATCACTTTATACGTGTATATCAAATTTTGTTAAAATTGAACAACAACTAGAAGGTAATCAAAGTGTTCATATTTTAGTGTATTTTGAAATGAATATATTACATCAATTTTGTTTTATAAAAATGAAATATCAAATCATCTTGGATTAATATAAAATTTTGTATATATAATCTAAGAGATATGAACTTTCAATTTAACGGTTGAATTTACAAAATTCACATTTAATATAAAGTTATTGAGCGGTGTAATACTTAGTAAAAGTCACATTTAATATATATATATATATATATATATATATATATATATATATATATATATATATATATATATATATGAGGGGGTTATAATAAGGGTTTACTAAGTATTACACCACTTAATAACTTTATATTTATAAATCTAACCGTTAAATTAAAAATTCTTTACTCTTAAATCATATATACAAAATGTTATCTTAATTGAAGATGTTTTCTTATAAAACAAAATTAAATATGTTAGAAAATTTATATTTTTGATGAGAAAAATTTTGTAGGAAAAACTATATTATTGATGGAATATTTTAGACAAATTTATATTTGTTGAAAATGTAAGAACTGGTTTTAAATTTGATATGAAAGTATTATGATATAATTAGATAAGATTTTAAGTTAGTATTTTATTAATAGTTGATAATTAAAAAATAAAACAAGGATAAATACATTTTTTGAATTTATTATGTTTGATTTAAGATAACTTACAAAATAACTCTTGGTAAAGTTATTCCGCTCAATAACTCATGGTGTGTGTTGAATTTCATCGATCCAATTAATTATTAAATTAAAAGTTATTAAATTTTACTAATAATTAATATATAAAAATATTAATTAGCTTTGGAATAAATTATTTGCTAATTAACAATATAATTGAAACATTAATTATTTGAAATTATTTAACTAAAATCTTATTAACAATTTACTACATGATCTTAATATTTTTGTATAACTAATATCTGGTTTTAAATTTGATATGAGATTATTTATGATATAATTAGATAAGATTTTAAGTTAGTATTTTATTAATGGTTGATAATTAGAAAATAAAACAAGGATCAAATACATTTCTTGAATTTTATATGTTTGATTTAAGGTAAATAAATATATTAAATTAATTAATAATTTATTTAAAATGTTAAAATTTAATTTATAAGTATGTAATAAATAAATATTTATAATTTTATAAATTATATTATCATTATAAATTATAAAATTAAATAATTTAAATTATAATTTTAAATAGAAATAAGTAGATGTTAATTATAAAAGTAAGTACATATAAATAAAGAATAATTAAATATATTATTATTATCATTATTATTATTATTCGTAATATAAAATTATTATATATTATTATTATAGTACAAGTATGAGATTGTATATTTGAGGATGACTTAAATGAATTAATTTGTACATGTTATAGTGACAACATACATTTACATTTCGCTAGCTTACTCATCAGAACTTTATAGTTAAGCGTGCTTGGTGACCTTCTGGGAAGTTTCTCAGAAATTGCGTGAGTAAGGATAAAACACGATAAATAGTGAAATATCGTGAAATAGAACCCTTGAGAGGGCAAATATGAGGCTTGTTACATTAATAATTTTTTAAAATTTAAAAAAAAATTTATAATTTTTGACGAAATTTTTCGTCGGGTATTTCCATCAGAAATTTTCGACGGAATTTTTCGACAGAATTTTCCATCAGAAATTTCTGACGATTAAATTATTTTTGAAGGATTTTTTTTCCGATGCCACTTTTTTCGACAGATTTAAATCTGTCAGAAAAAAAAATCCATCAGAAATTTACTTGTTTTCGTCAGAAATCATCATTTTTCTTGTAGTGTTATGCATGACAATCTAACCCGCTCCCGTGAGTAACTGCCCAAATCTGTCCCGATTTGGACGGAGAAAACCTGTGTTTATCGAGTTCAGGTTCGGGTTCGGGAAGTTTCCCAAAAATTGCGCAAGTAAGGATAAAACACTATAAACAGTGAAATATCATGAAATAGAACCCTTGAGAGGACAAATATGAGGCTTGTTACATTAATAAATTTATTAAAATTTTAAAAAAAATTATTTTTGACGAAATTTTTCGTCAGATATTTTCGTCAGAAATTTTCGACGAATTTTTTGACAGAATTTTCTGTTAGAAATTTTCAACAAATTAAATTATTTCTGATGGATTTTTTTTCCAATGCCACTTTTTTCGACAGATTTAAATCTGTCGAAAAAAAAAATCCATCGAAAATTTACTTATTTCCATAAAAAATTTCCGTTAGAAATCGGCATTTTTCTTTTAGTGTTAGGCATGGTAATCTAACCTGCCCCCGTGGGTAACCGCCCGAATCTGCCCCGATTTGGACGGGGAAAACCTGTGTTTATCGAGTTTGGGTTCGGGTTTTCCCCGATTGATAAAATCGGGGGCAGGGACGGGGATGGGGATGTTAATACCCACCCTGCCCCTATACCCGCCCCCGCCCCGCTTAATAATATAATTAAATTTTTTTTATATATATATAAACCAAAATTAGAAATATTTATATGTAAAAATTTATATTATTTTACTTTTTTTTATTTTTTTAAAATTGTTCATATTTATTTAAAAGAAAAAAGAAAAAAAAATAGGAGCGCGGGCGGGGGGCAGCACGGGGAAACCTAACCCTACTGGGGGCGAGGCTGAGGACCTAGATTTTACCCCCGGTGGGTATCGGGGGCAGGGGCAAGGAACGTAAAACTCGCCCCTGCCCCACCCCGTTGTCGTGCCTAAAACTAGTCTACTAGAACATTCAAGATTAAATGAGAGAACATATATATATATATATATATATATATATATATATATATATATATGTATATGCATACACATGTATACAGTAATCCCAAAATAATCTTATATCCTAGTGTCGGTCGAGTACAACTATACAAGTTACACGCAGTAGTATCGCCACAAACAAAAGATCACACCACCTAACAGTAATAGTTCCTCAAGCCTAGCCTAATTTGTTCTCATACAACATATGATCATCCCAACTCAAACCACAATGAAAATAGAAGGGTAAGCTATAGAGTTCAAAAATATGTAAGTATAGAAAACAATTCTATAATATACATCACACCACAACCATACATGAAAGCTACAACACTTAAAGCAAACATGTACCTCACCCAAATCATGTCAAACAAGACATCAACAATGCATATGACACACATGTTGACACCTATTATATGAAAACACATCAACCAAATGCATCGTTACATATTCACCTACGGAGATCTCCTAACAACACGAGCAGTCTAAGTAATTTTCACTCTATCGAACCAACCCAATTGTTTTTATGCCCAAAGCGTCGACTCAATCACAACAAAATGGGATACATATCTCTCCTCTGATTTCTCAGATCTCATGTAAATAGCAAGTGATGACTTTCCAAGTTAAAAACCAAAAGGCGGCTTGAATACTCCTACAAAAGACCAAAACTTTATGAAGACTCTACCCGAGACTCAGACATGTAGTCCAAGATAATTAGAAGAATGATTATAATAATTATCTAAGGAAATATTTGGTTAAAAACTCAAACACTGACCTACCTCAACCACCTATTCATTCTAAATCATTCTTTTCCTTGTTTCTTGTCCAATCATAATGACATATATTGTTGATGGTTGTCAAAAATTGAACAAGTCCAAAAAAATGAAAATGAAAATGACTCATTGGGATGAAAACCCGCAAAGGGCATCCTAGACAAAAATTAGGGCAAATGAGAAGAGCAAAAATACCCTCTAGGATACATCCTAGGCAAAAGTTAGGGTTTCTAAACAAAAAGAAAAAGAGAAGCCCCAAGACGACTCAATACACCAAACGACCAATAAGACTAATGTTGCGCATCAATCGAAGCAGTCCATTCGTGGGAAGGAGAAGAGGAAAGCCACCTTCTAAAAAAGGGGGAAACTAAATTAGGCATTGCATGCATCTAAAAAAGAATTTCACACACTTAGAAAATTTTCTTTATCCAAGGGGAATTATTCAAAATAAATAAATAAAAATCCTGCATAAATATAAGCATCCAATAATTTTGCATCCTAACAAGAGGCAAAAGCAGCCCAAACTAGGGGCATCAACAATCATCAATGCTCAAACAATCAGTCATCAACAAACCAAAGAGACTCCACAACAAATGCTTGGAGAGGCATTATAATACTCACTTGGTGAGAGAAAACACAGAATTCTCGCCACACACACATCCTCAAGAGAGACACCTGGAGAGGCATCACAATACTCACACAGCGGGGGAAACACCAGAATCCCTACCATCCATTAAACTCTTTTGCCCACCAGCACAAGGACACGTCAAACACATCCCAATCCGGTATACGACAAAGCCGTGAGGGAAAGGTCTGGAGAGATTGTACTCATATCCCAATCCGGTATACGACAAAGTCATGAGGGAAGGGTCTAGAGAGACATTACTTGTATCCCAATCCGGTATATGACAAAGCTGTAAGGGAAAGGTTTGGAGAGATTGTACTCACATCCCAATTCGGTATACGACAAATCTATAGGGAAAAAGTCTGGAGAAACTATACTCACATCCCAATCCGGTATACGACAAAGTCGTGAGGGCATCCGATATACGACAAAGTCGTGAGGGAAAGGTCTGAAGAGACTATATTCACCTCCCAATCCAGTAGACGACAAAGTTGTGAGGGAAAGGTCTGGAGAGACTATACTCACTTCCCAATCCGATATACAACAAAGCTGTCAGGAAAAGTCTAGAGAGACTATACTCACCTCCCAATCCGGTAGACAACAAAGCCGTGAGGGAAAGGTCTGGAGAGATTGTACTCAACAAAATCACTATTAGGCCGGTTGAAGCCCTAAATATCACTCCAGCCTGGAGAGGCTGAGCTCAGAATATACTCCATCTTCAATAAGCTACAAATAAAAGAACACACTACCATGAGACAAGTAGAAGCTGCAAGAAGCGTCTACATCAAGACCAGAAGCCTAGATGTTTCGATTTACCATCCTTGAACACCCAACGAGGCATACAACCCAACACTCAGTTGCCCCAAAGGGCAACCGCTAAACACCATCTACTCGAAGGAAATGATATGGGGGCACCTACACTATTGAAGTGAAAGGGAAGATTCAGACGCAGCAACAAAAGAAGTGACATGAAACATGCACATGGATCCCGAAGCCTAGATGTTTCGGTTTACCATCCTTGAACACCATGCCCCGCCCTCGCCCCTGATACCCGCTGGGGGTAAAATCCGGGTACCCATCCCCACCCCCAGCATGGTTCGGGTTTCCCCGCCCCACCCCGCCCCCACTCTTATTTTTTTCTTCTTTTTTTTTTCTTTTTGTCTTTTAAATAAATTTGAACAAATTTAAAAAAATAAAAGAAAAGTAAAATAATATAAATTTTTACATATAAATATTTCTAATTTTGGTTTATATATATATATATAAATAATTTTTAATTATATTATTAAGCGAGGCGAGGACGGGGGTGGGGGCGGGGATGGGGGCGGGGCGGGGGCAGAGGTGGGGCGGATATTAACATCCCCGTCTCCATCCCCGCCCCCGATTTTATCAATCGGGAAAAATCCGAACCCGATAAACACGGGTTTTTCCCGTCCAAATCGGGGCAGGTTCGAGTGGGTTAGATTGTCATGCCTAGTTTACCCTGAATTAAAGGGCATTCACTATAAAACACAATAATAGAACACTAACTGAATATTATGGGCAGCTGGTTGAGAATTTTAAGGAATTGGACCATTGTGACAAAGTAGTCATGAAGGGCATTGATAATGTGAAATCATATCAAAAGTTAATTGAGAGATTGAGGGTACATATATTCCTTACTGGATTGGATGATGATTTTGAGTAAGTTCGTGGGGAAATCTTGCACAAAGAAGTAACACATGATTTAGAAGAATGTTATGCTTTGATTCGACGAGAGACAGTCCAATAAACATCATTGAAGATAGAAGATATCAATTTAGATTCCACAGCTATGATGGCAAAGAAGCAAGCCAAACAATCAAAATGTTTTGAAAAATACAAGTTTACTCAATGTAATAAAGATGGACACACCAAAGAACAATGCTATGAAATCATTGGATACCTTGAGCGGTGGGATCACAATCGAGCGTTGAAGAAGAATTAAAAAAAATCTATATAGTTTCTACTGTCGTAACTACCAATGAAAAAGAGGATGACAAAGGCGTGGTACTTGCTACAACTACATGTGACTTTTGATGCTAGACATATTAAAAATCTTAAACCTTTCTTTAAAAAAAGTATTTTTATAGCCAATGGCAGTAGATTCACTATCATTAGAGAGGGAACTATCTTTATTTCAAACAATTTGAATCTTGATATTATCCTTGTTGTTCCTTCTCTAAAATATAACCTATTGTTAGTCTCTTAAATAACCAAAGTTTTATTATGTGTTGTAAATTTTGGGCCTGAATCTTGTATTTTTAAGGATATTCAAATGGGAAAGACGATTGGTTGTGGTATTAGACAAGGAAGGTTGTATTGCCTAGATTTGACAGAAATATATTTAGAGAGGCTTAGTTAAGTGCTAGCGACAAAAGGGTCTCAAGAAGTAAGAAAAGGTGAGGATATTTGGTTATGACATAAACGTCTAGGACAAGCATCTTTTGGTTACATAAAGAAATTATTTCTAAATGTATTTGATTAAATAGACACTTCAACTTTGTATGTGATGTTTATGAGCTTACAAAAAGTCACAAAACTTATTTTCCTTTAATTTCAAATAAAAGTTCTCTTTTGTTTATGATTATTCACTGTAATATGGGGTCCATTTATGGTTACAACATTGGATGGCTCAACATGGTTTGTAACATTCATTGATGATTGTACTTAAATGACTCGGATTTGTATGATGAAGTTTAAAAGTTAAGTTGGAGGACTATTTAAGAAATTTTGAAAAATGATTGAAACTCAATACAAAGCACAATTTCAGGTACTATGTAGTGACAATGGAGGAGAGTATATGCAATCAAAACTTCAAAAAAATTTATAGTTGAAGGAATTGTTCTTCAGAAGTTTTGCCCAAAACTCCACAACTAAACAATGTGACAGAAATAAAAAAAAAGAAAAAAAGAATCGTCATCTATTGGAGGTGGTTCGAGTTGCACTAATTGGAGCTCATATACCAGCAATATATTGGGGAGAAGCTCTTGCATATGCAATATACATTGTCAATCGAACACCGTCCAGATCTCTTGAGTATAAAACACCTCTTCAATTACTTATGGATGCAATAGTAAGTCCTAGAATTGCTAAATTAACACAGAGTTTTTGGTTGTGTTGCTTATGTTCACTTACATATGCATTAGAGAAGTAAGTTGTCTCATAGAGTTGAAAAGTGTGTTCCCTGGCTATGCTACTTGAAAGGATACCAATTCTATCATTCACAAACCAAGCAAATGTTCACTACTATAGATGTATTTTTTCATGATACATTGAGCGTGTTTTGATAGAATCACCAAGTTAATGATTACGTTTGGATATTAACAAAGCAACAAGATCATACCCTGTTTCTAAAGAAAAAAGAAGGAAAGATTACAAATCTTATTGTTTATGTTGATGACATGGTAGTAATAGGAGATGATCTATAGGAACGCAATGTGTTTAAAGAATATTTGGCAAAGGAATTTGAAATGAAGGATCTTGGACCTTTGAAGTACTTTCTTGGAATTTAGGTCTCAAGATCAAAGTTAGGCATTTTTTTTGTCTCAATGAAAGTACACATTGAATTGTTGAAAGAAATTGGGATGACATGTAAACCAACAAATCCTCCAATTGAAGGGGGATTGAAGTTGTCTGATTGAAAAGATCAAACTCCAACTGACAAGGAAAGATATCAGAGACTTATAGGAAGATTGATGTATCTCACACACACTAGACCAGATTTAGCTTATGCTCTTAGTGTGGTTAGTCAGTTCATGCACAATCTAGGTGAAAAACACATGAATGTTGTCATACAAATCTTAAGATACATAAAGGCTACTCCTGGAAAAGGAATTTGTTCAAGAAGAACTCCAACTACCAGGATGTGATGGTTTATATTGATGCAAATTAGGCAAGTGCTCTTGATGATAGAAGATCAACCTGTGGATACTTCACATTTGTAGAAGGTAAGCTTGTCACATGGAGAAGTGAGAAATCCACTGCAGAAGCTGAACTAATGGTTCTTGAATTCATTGAAGGTTTGTAGTTTAGACTACTTCTCTAGGATTTAGGATATGTACATACATGTCACATTTAGTTATATTGTGATAATAAAGTTGTGCGTGACATTACCCATAACCCTGTCCAACATGATCGTATGAAGCAGGTGGAGGTTAGATAGATTTTTCATCAAAGAAAAACTTGATGAAAATATTCTATAATTGTCTAATATTCGATTTGAAGATCAACTGATGGATATTCTTGTCAAAACTATGACAAGTTAAATTTTTAGGAGATTGTTAAAGAAGTTAAGAATATATTCATCATTTACCAACTTGAGAGAGAGTATTGAGATAAAGATATCTGATTAACTAAATTATAGGTTTGCATAACTATACAAAATATTATATAATTAGAACTTTCTTAAATTAGTACTTAATTGGTAAACTTCCTTATTTAATCTCTAATTTATAAGAATAAAATATTTTATATATAAAAAGCATCAATAAAAATCATTCAAAGTAAACTCTCTTATTTTGCATAATACATTATTATTGAGTTATCATGTGCACTCTAATAGAAATATGGAAATGTTTTTTTTTTTTTGCTTCCGGAGCAAGCTTCAAGATGATGTACAAACACGTGGTATTATAAAAGAAATACGCATTCGAGTATATCATAATGAGATATACTTGAATTTCTATTTCAAGAGTCCAAGATCGTCCCGAGTGTTAATATGCCAAATGAATTGGAAACAGTGTGCCAGATTGTTCCAATTGATTACGTTTTTTTTTTTATCAATTCTAGAAGATTTGATTATTTATATATATATATATATATATATATATATATATATATATATATATATATATATATTAAAAACAATTAAATATACGGACGATTATTGCTGCTAGAAGAGGCTCTAATTAGCATTTAGTAGACCAAGATCACACGTTAGGACTACAGCCTTTTTAAATTAGTAGGCACTACTTAAGGTTAGCCCTCCACCTTAGAATAATATTCTATAAACAGGGATCTAATACATGTCTTTTTAAGCTGAAATAACTTAATATTTTATATGTCTATAGTTGTATATATTTTCATGTAACTTATTTAAGAATATGTATGCATATGCACGCTCCAAGCATCTAGTGGTATATATATATATATATATATAAATCTGTAAATTTTAAAAAAAAAAAATTATTTGATTCTATTTTTGATAGATAAATAAAAATATTTTATTTATTAATTTAAATTAATAAAATAAAATATAAAATAAATTTTAAATTTTTTAAAATTTGTGGACATAATAATTTTTTTTAATTCAATTATTAAATCTAGAATATGAACTATTGAATGAAATAAATTTAAACCTAATAACTAATATTTTACGACGATCACATCCGCAAATTTTTAAAACTTTTAAAAAATATTTGATACTCATTTTTTTAATTTAAATTAATAAATAATCATAAAATATTTTATATTTTATATCTTAATATATATATATATATATAGAAAGAGACACACAACCCCCACACACATTTATTGGTTAGGCTAATAACTGACCGACCCCAATTTTAAAATATAATCCCAGAAGAATTGAATCATAAAAATCTATTATGCAGTAATGAACTAAGCTTAGCTATTATATTTGACAAGAATTTTCAAGCAAATCATTTTTTTTGGGGGATAAGTTTCTAAATCAAGCCACAATCCCCGAAATGGATCGCATTCCATGGTGAACAAAACTCTGAATGGCTGCACTAAATTTTCATTTCTTTTCATATCGTGTCTTTCATATTTCAAGCTAACACAAAAGTTACAAACATCATTTCATCTCCATAACAACCGTGTTATCTTTTTCCATCTTCATTTCCCTCAACCATACAATATATTTTATGACTATTCCAAGACACTCGTTTCCTTCCTTTACAAACGCCATTCATCATATTCACACCCAATCCAATGTGCTCCTCCTCCCCTCTAATTTTAAACTTCATTCTTTCTCTTTTCTTTGGCAATTCCATCCTTGTGTCTTTCTCTTCTTTTCCACAAAATCCATTGCTCTGCAATATGCCACTGTTTTCCTCCCTAGAAAGTGAATGCTCCCACAATTTCTCACCACATTTCCTCCCCTTAACCAAAACCTGATCACAGTTTTCCTTAGGAAAACGTGGGAGCCAACTTGGTATGTGAGTTTTTGCTTCTGGATTAAAGAAACACGTTGACGTACTAGAGTCAATGGTTGCTTCAGAAACATCTCTTAAAGGAATTGGTTTAGCAAATGGAACTTTATTAGATAGGTCTGCAAAATTCATAATATCTTTTAGAGCTGAAGACCTCAACAGGTTACCTTCGTGCATAAGTGAACCACCAGGAAATCCTTGAACAGAGATCAAATCATGAATGCCATTAATGAGGTCAGAGAGGTTGGAGTCGGTACGATTGGAGGCATTAGCAAAAGAGGCAGCTGATCTCACAATTGTTTCCAGATATCTTGTGGAAACATTAGTTAATGCTTCAAGAGCATTGTATTTGGTTGTTTTGAATCCAACTGATTGGCAGATCTGAGCAACTGCAAATTTGGCTATAGCAAATGAAAATTCTGATGAGGTTTCAGCTACTTGAGCATCATTTGCTCCTATACCCTTCCTCTTTTTGGTTTTTGCCCTTCGGACCAGTTTTGATGCAGCTTTTGTGCTTTTATTCTTTTGCATAGGGTTCATGTTCATAGAAAAATAGTTAAAAAGAGAAAGGTAAGAAGCTAGAAAGGTAAGAACCCTATGAACAACCTTGAAGTCACAATTTGTCCCTGATAAGGAAGAAATTTACGCTAGCTCCTTTCCTGCCATCAGACCAAGAAATATAATTACTAAAATTCAATAAGCACTTGCACTTAGAAATGATGAAACATACTTTATAATTTCGACAAAAGGTGTTCTCATCAATTGTAATTTGCTCATTTTAATTCCATTCGTAATCGAGATTCACAAGGTTCTAACAAGCCACTTCAATTTGAAAGCAGACAAAAAAGACAAAGTATGATCAATGTCTGAATCCAGAGACACAATGAAAATTAAATACCCAACTCATAAAACTAAGGCACCTCCATTGTTACTTCCCCAGCCCCCGAAAAAGCCTAGCCTTGGAAACTGATAGGAATTACATTGATTAAAATAAAAAGAAAAGTATAGCCAAAACCAGAAAATGTACTTCACTCTTCTTCCCATTACTCTAAGGAAGGCACAACCACACTAAAACCCCAAATTTCCTTACTCTCCTTCTCATTACCACGATTCCCTTTTATCACTCTGCACCCATTCAATTAGGATCATTCTCAGACAAAAAAGTTAACAATTAACTCATTAAAAATTGAACACTAGGCCCAGTTAGACAAAACAAAAAGATGAAACACTGTGTGAAACGAATATCAATTAACTAAAAATATCATAAATGTAACATCCAAAAATAAATTTTTAAATTCTCTGATTACGGTGTGCAAAATCGGTGCTAATACCACAACAAACACCCTATATGCATGAATGGGGATAGATGAATAAACGCCGGAAAAGGGTTGCTAACATTAACAAATTATTAATTCATCCGTAAAGAAGTAACGGGAAAAGTGATCTTACTCATGGAAAAAACACTCTGGTGTGCCCTCATTTCTCTTCGGTTCTCCGCTGCAACGGCAAGGTTAAACACAAAGACTTCTTTTTTTTGTTTGTGTACATCACTATTAATTGGGTCCACTGTGGACTCAATGGGCCGTCTGGGCTTCGATTAATTATTGAAAATTCTTCTAAAGCAATATTAAAAACAATAATTTTCTAAATTTATTTATATCTATAATCTATCTCACTGTTGTATTTTAATTTCTCACCATTGATGAAAAAAATATTATACAAATTATTTACACAATAGATCTAATTTCAGAATAAAATACAAAAAATGGATAGATAAGCATGATTGTGTGTATCTTTTAGCTAGTATATAAATACAAAGAGATATTATTAATTCAGTAAAAAAAAGTTCATAATAATAACATTTCAAATTATATTTTGTTAAAAAAAACTTATTTACATGGTAAATAAAATAAATATATAACAATAATATATACTAGTGAAGTCGAGGCATTTTATGCCTCTATTAAGAATAAAATAAAAATAAAAATAAAATAATAAAAATATATTGGTCTAACTGGTATTATAATTAGTCTATTAATTTTAAGTTCTTGAATTTGATTTAAAATATTTTTTTTTTAATTTTTTTAAAATAGAAAGGTAAACAAAATGTGGAGAATAAGGTGGTTACTAAAAATAATATCTATTAGTGTGTGTATATATATATATATATATATATAGTTTAGAATATATTATTAGTTATAACTGATACAAAATTGTGATTTGTATTATTCCATAACTAATATACGTGTTTGTTGTTAGAAATGTAATTTATTCTTTTTGAGAGCGATATGTAATTTTTTTTCAAGTTATAGGAGTTTGTCCGTCTTTTCACGTGCATGTATATATTTATTTAATTATAAATTATATATTTGTGCTATGAAATCAAAATAAATCTTCCGATATTTTTAATTAAAATATGTTATAAATTAGAATTAGAATATAAATTGTATAAATTTGTATGTTTAAATTATAAAAAAAATATATTGGTTACGATTATCTTAATATAATTATGTATTTTTATGAATCGAAAATGATAAAAGCCGTGATTTATTAAGCCTTTAGATTTTTTTTAAGTGACATTTGTGTAACTTTGTTTACATATATTTATAATATGTATTATTTATTTCTATTCCGAAGAGATCTATTCTTGTATTGAAATTTTTTTTGTTAATCTTTTTCTTTTAAATGATCAATCTTTTGGTTTCTTCATCAAATTTTCAAGACTTCTAGATCATGATTTCCTGAATTCTTGTCTCAAGCGAGAGAGAGGGTACTTGCAAAACTACTTCGAAGCTCAAGTAAATATTTGATTTAGAGCTATATATGTTATTATATTAAATGATTATATCTACCTTTCTCTCCTATCAATATTGTATTTATAGTGACTTATTTGGGTCTGATGGACTTTTTTGATTAAGAGGTTAATAACTTAAGTTTTATACCTTGATCTGGACTGACGTGAATTTTTATTATCTAACCGAAATTAGCATAATGTAGCTTCAATAACAAGGGGTATTTGGCTTTCCTTATGGTCGAATACCTTTTCGGGTTATATGTTAGCCGAACTGGTACTCAGCTTTCGACCTTCATGGCTTCTAGATGGCTGCTTTGCCTAGGGTGATGTGGCTTCGATGGTGATGAATATCTAGTTTTTTTTGTGGTTGAATACCCTTTCGAGTTGTGCACTGACTGAAAGGGTTTTCGATTCCCCGGTGTACATCCCCTAAAGCTCGAGGAGGTATGACGAAGGGATTTGAGAAAGGGTTATGAGAAATGGGGTCTATTGGCATCATCCCTTTATTGCACTGTGGCTGACATGTGTGAGGTGTGTCTACGGAATTTACAAGGGTGCTAACCGAAGGCCGAAAGCAAGTTATTTGATAATTGATAAGTGTTTCTTTTATTAATTATTAGTAGGCCAATACAAGTACCAATGAAAATTTTTCCAAGTTACAAATATGTGTGGTATGTTAAAATTAGACAAAGTCCTCTAACTCACTTACCCTGCTTATACTAGCAAAGAAAAATTCTTATTAGGCGTGAAGTGATTGCATACTTATAACGCATTCCAATCTCTCTTGATTTGTAATCATGTAATAGCTGACAACACCTTTTATTGCATTATCTATATAAACAAAAAGCATGTCATACGTTTCTCTTAGGCTTTGTTTGGATTTGAGGATGGAAAAGGGAGAGTGGAAAAGGAGAGATTTGAAGGAAAAGTGGGTGGAAAGTGAGGTTGTTTGAATTAAGGAAAAGTGAGTGAAAAGTATAGAGAAAATTTGTGAAAGTTTGTAAATGAATTGATTGATGTGATAGATAAAAATAAATTTTTTAATTGATAATTGTGTAAGATTAGTGTTTTGCCTTTAGGTTAAAAAACAGTTTATAATTATTTTAATTAAAAGATAAATAGATAAATTTTAACTAAAAAATTATAAAATATTAATTTAAAAATTTAATTTAAATATTTGTTTTAAATTTAATGATAGATAAAAATTAAAAATTTAATAGATGAATATATAATTTACACTTTTACCCTTGGATTAAAAATGAGTATAATATTATTTATTGTAAATAATAATAATTACAATAAAATTATATTAATAGGTATAATTTATTAAAAAAATAATAAATAATGATAAGAATAATAATAAATATTAGAAAAATAATAAGAATCATAATAAATAATAATGATACTAATTATAATAAATAATAATAATAATATTAATAAAAATGAAAATAATAATATTTATAATAATAAATAATAATAACAAAATATATTATGATAATTATATTTTGTAACATTATTTTATTAATGTTTATGAAAGTGTTATTATTTTAATTTTATAAACATGTATTACTTTATTTTTTTTTTATATTTCCACTTTTTGATGTCAATATTTAAATAACAGAATTTTCTTAATATAAAAAAATGTACAATAAAATTTTTGAAAGTTAATTAATAAATTAAAAAAATTGATAAATCATTGACATAAATTAGAATGAAATGAAGATACATTTGTTAATTGTACAAGTTAATTTTTATCAATTAAAAAATTAAGAAATTTATAACATTACAAAATAGATGGGTAATAACATATTTGTAAAATGGAACAGAAAATACAATTCAGTCATCAATTAAGTAAACAATAATTAAATATGACATAAAATAATATAAAAGAAAAATGTTGCAACTAAATAAAACATATTTAAATTACAATAATAAAAAAGAAAATAAGATAATGTAATTTATTCAAATGAACTCTGGAAGTCATCAAATTTTTGTTCGAGGTTATCAAGCCTGTTATGTACTCGATTAACATTGATAGTCAAATTATTTAATCCTTCTTGTAACCCTTGAATGTCAGTCCATATTTGGGAAAGCATTTGACCATCATACTGGACTGGGGGTTGTTGTGTGATGTCGGCAGGGTGCTCGTCAGCATGGTCCTTAGGCACTGCATGGTCTTCATCTTCAACATTTTGGCCATGATGATGATTATCCCTGCCATGTATCCATACCCCGTTGACATTCACGACATTTAATTTTTTCAACGTATTTTTATTAAAAAAATGTGCCCACCCTAATTCGACTGCAACATCAATTGATAAGTCTACGCCATAAACAGCCAAAATGTGTGAAATTAAAATGGGGTATGGAAGAGGCATCCCATTGTCCTTGCATTTGACCATGTGTTGCATGATATAATGGGGTCAGTTGATCAAAATGTTATTCTTTAAGGCCCATAACAGAAAAATGTCTTCCTGCAAGAGTTGGGAAAATTTACTTGATCTGGGAGCCAATATATGGACGTAGACATAATGTAGGAGTCTGTCGTTAATGTTAAGACTTCCTACATTTCTGACATTTCGGCCATGCAGCTCTGGTCTAATCATAGATGTCAGTGCTATGTGACGGTCGAACTGCATCTCCTCTGGGATGTCTGGAAATGCTAATTTGTGCCCCTGATACTTCAAACCAGCCAGAGTTAACCAATCAGATAGTTTTATTTTTATCTTTGTTTTGTTCACGTCACTATAGAGGAAACCAGCTTCAGATACTCTCAAGTTGGAATAGAAGACCTCAATAAGATCTTCAAAGAAATCACATTTGAGAGCCACAAAATGTTGCAAACCTTGATATTCTATATGGTGATGAAAATACAGCCCTGATGTGGCAAAATAGCTAAAGTCCATAACCTTTGGATGAAGGACTATCCTGTGGTAAAACTTCTTGCCATATTTAATCATCTGATCACGCTAAACGTGTCTGATTTAGAACTTCTTCAATTTGTGGTAGTCTAGGACCAGCTACTCTATCCGAGGTGGCAGGAGTTTTTCCTTTTCTTTCTTTTGAACTTCTTTTTCTTGAACCGGATGCCATACCTGAAAATTATATATAAAATAACCAATAACAAATATGATGTTAAACATAAGACATATTCCATAAAACATAATTGCAAGTAATAACATTAAAATGTATCTTTGACCATTAATAAATACTTTTATAACATTATGGTCAAGTTTACAATGTTAACATTATTTTTCAATGGCGACCACTTGTCGTTCAACAATATCAGATAATCTTTGAGTCAACGCATTACCTTGACCAAGGTAATCTGTAAATGCATCGAGCCTCGTAGTTAGCCTGTCAAATTGTGCATCCATCACATCAATCATTGTGGCTTTTCTTTTTGTGCCTTGAGATGACGATGTTCCAGTAGTACCACCAGATGCAGTAGATGGCACTGACTGAGTACCATCAACAGAACTACAAGAACCAATGTGTGGTGGCGACCGGTATGTTGTATCAAACCCTGCCTGAAAAGGGTTGTCCTATGGTATGTCATCCACATCATCGTTCAAGTCGACCGTTACACTTGGCATACCGATATTTCTACGGGCTTGTCGCACAGTCCTAGCCATATGGCCTGTCGCCCGATCAACTCCCCATAATTCTTCCATCAAGTCATAGTACCTAATGGAAGACACTCTCCATTTAGCTGCAGCAGGCTTCGCCTGCAAATAAAAACCATGATTATCACCCATAATTACTATGTTTCACTAATTCAATAAAATCCCAAATTTTAAAACATTACCTGCAGCAGGTCATCCCATACTTCAGGCTCAGCTGTAAACCGTTTCGTGGACTCATCCCACGCAAATCCACTAAGTCCACTAAACAAGTCGTGAACCTCCCGCCATCTATCCTTTAGATTTTTTTGTCTATTTTTAACATTATTTTTCGTGATACCCGTTAATCCAGTCTGTCGAAGGGCTTCAACAATATTATTGTATGCTTGGGTTGTTCAACTACCATCAACCCGATTGCCCAACCTAGCCTCGTCAAGCATGGCAGTCAATAAAAGAAAGTCCATGTCATCAGTCCATTTCATGAACTTGCGGACCGTAGTCGAGGAATCAGGTACAACACTTTTTCCTCTGTTCATTTTCCACCTATTGCAAAAATAAGGCATGCAATGATGATAATGATATGTAAAATTTATGAATGAAAACTTGTAACATAATAATTTATTACAATTACAACAGTACATCTTATTAAATACATTATTAAATACATGGTCTAATTATTAGTATAATTTGTCCACATTTCATATGCTATAGCATCCCGTATAGTTGACCCTTCCCTATGATCATCCTCACGAGCTTGAGTCGACATGGTATCCATAGGTTGTTCCATCAACTCTCGATCGACCTCTGCTAACAGCGATTCATCATTGTCTACGCCTCGAAGAAAATTGTGTAAAATGCAACATGCTAGTACAATATTCGTCATTGTATCGAATGAATAATGAGGTTCGGTTCCACTAGCTATTATAGGAAATCTTTTCTTCAAGACGCCAAATGTTCTTTCAATCACATTTCTAAGTGACGAATATCGATGGTTAAACAATTCTCTTGGGTTCTGTGGAGCTCTTCGAGAATACTCTTTAAGGTGATATTGAACCCCTCGATACAACGTAATTATTTGTCCTTTTAACATAAATCCAGCATCCCCCAAGTAGTATTTACCTAATTAAATTCATTGAAGTTATACTCATTATAATATCGTAAGTACGTTACTATACACTAATTATGAAGAAAATAATAACTAACCTTGTGGTATGATAAGTGGATCCTCTCTACCTAGGACATCCTTTAATATTCTTGAATCAGATGTTGTTCCTTCCCACCCTCCTAGAACATATGTGAATTTCATGTCGAAATCACAAGCTGCGAATACGTTTTGGGTTGGCCAATCTTTTCTTCCACGAAAACGGGGGGCATCTGATCTTCCTACTTTAACTCGGACATGAGTTCCATCTATTGCCCCTAAACAATCCTAAGTACAAACAATATGATAGTAATATGTTATTATTAATGTTCAAATACGTGTATGTGATGTAATACTTTAGTTTGGCACTGAATTACCTTAAAGTACGGGTAAAACTGCCTATTATTTAAGATATAAGGATGAACATTTGTGCCTGATGGCTGAACTAACATTTCTCCCTCCAACATAATGACCACATTCAACATGTTATGAAAGTGTCGACTAACGATTTTCCCAGATCGATGGAAAAAAATGAAACACTTCAATTTTTAACATTGTGTCCGATAATATGGAGGAATTTAGCCACTTGTTCTTCCACTGTTGATTGGAAGGCATCCTTGACCAATCCAGTTGCCCTTACTCGTTCACATAATTTAATGAATGTCGCAGGTCCCATGCGAATAATGTCACGACATTGTTCGGTGTGAATAAGGTATGACATCAACTCATTCCTACGACGTTCTTTTTGAGAAATGAAGTCCCTAATGTTACTTGTGGGACAACATATGATAGACAACATATTTAACCCAAAAGCTACGAGACAAAGGATTGTCATTTCTCCTACTTGGGTTCACATTTGTATTTGATTTTGTATTTGTGTAATTAAATTCAAGTCCAAATCATTATCCATTTCTTCGTTGTCTAAACTAACAACATCGATATTTTCGTCTGGCATCTGAATATTTTTCGAAATAAAAAATTTATTATTCTAATCAAATATGATTAAAAACAAAACTGTAAACCCTAAAAATAGATAACCGAACTTTAATATATATAAAAGTGAGAACATAGAAATATTAATATTTAATATTATTATTTAATATATATATATATATAAATTAAATATTAATATTAAATAATTATATTTAATTTAAGGTATTATATATTAAATATTAATATTATATATATATATATGAAAAAGACTATTAAATAACAATTATTTAATAACAAATTAATGTGGCCAGAACGGCCCGTTTCGAATCCGGAACGGCCGTTCTGGACTCATTTTCCATGCCAAAATTTGATATCCAGAACGGCCCGTTCTCAGACCAGAATGGACCATTCTGGAGTTACAAATTAACCCACAAAGGCCATCTATGAAACGGCCCGTTCTAAAAGTGGAACGACCCGTTCCCAAAGTGCAACAGCCCATTCTGAGTTCGCATATTGCTCATAAAATTCATTTTTGGAACGGGCCGTTCTGGGTTCCACTGGAAGCGAAAATACCCCAGCATAATCGATTATGTGGCTATGCATAATCGATTATGCTTCCTTCGTATATACCAAATGAGATGAAACTTACCTTCAATGGAGAAGCCCCATCTAGAATCAGTCACCAACACGCACCAGCACCACCAGCACCGTCGAGAACGTCGAGAATCAGTGAGCAACACGCACCAGCCCTGTCAAGAATCAGTGAGCACACACCACACAGAGAGGTTCCAACTCTCTTATAAATTTATTTCAAACGCGGTGTGCCACTCAAGGACAAAGGTCCGTCAACCATGGTAGAGATTCCTCTGCTGCATGGCATAGTATGCATGCATGAGACAAGGAGACAGGGGAGGTCCGTGAACCATGGCAGAGATTCCTCTGCTGCATGGAACAGTATGCATGCATGGGACATGGGCATTTCCGGGTTTTCACTAATCCTACGTGTCTTTCATCTCTTTTCTTCGCTTTTGTGCAAGGACGACAACGACGCTTCTCCCCCCTTTTCTTCGTCTTTCCTTCGTTGCAAATCACCGGAAACAAACACCCACTTTCTTCGCCTTTCGTTGCTTGTAAACAATACATCACTGGAAACAAACACTACATTAGGGGGTCTATAGATATTGGTTGTTGTTAGTGGAGCGTCCTGCTTATTGTCTGCACCGAAGTACCTCCCATTCTCCTTTTCTCATGTACGTTTGTGTGTGTTGTGTGTTAGGTTGGTTCTCTCGGGGCTATTAGTGATGGTCGTGTTTTCTTGTTTGCTTCTAGTTGCTACCATCTTGACTCAGGGGTTAAAATCGTATAGGTATTGGTTCTACCGTGGGCGCCAAAATGTTCCTGTATTGAACACTCCTTTGTCGGTTTTTTTCTTCTCAATGATCAATCTTTTGGTTTCTTCACTGAATCTTCAAGACTTCTAGATCACGATTTCCTAAATTCCTGTCTCGAGCAAGGGGGATGATACCTGCAAAATCACTCTAACGCTCAAGTAAGTATTCGATTCAGAGCTATATATGTTATTGTATTAAATGATCATACTTACCTTTTTGTCCCATCAATATTGTATTTATAATGACTTATTTGTGTCTGATGAGCCTTTTTGATTAAGAGGTTAATAACTTGAGTTTTACACCTTGGTCTGGGCTGACGTGGATTTTTATTATCTAACCGAAATTAGTGTAATGTGCCTTCAATAACAGGAGGTATTTGACTTTTCTTATAATTGAATACCTTTTCGGGTTATGTGTTAGCCGAACTGGTACTCGACCTTTGACCTTTGTGGCTTTGTTAAGTCTCAATTTTACCTCTTTTTGGATGAGACTTATTGAACAAATTTCACTCATCCTTTGAACCATTGCAATATAATTGTTCTCTTTTTGGTTCATTTTGTGTGCAGATATAACTAACCCAAATTCAGCTAACAATACCTTAATACACCTCATTTTTTGTGCAGGTATTGAGCTAGTGACTTGAGGATTGAAGACTCTTAGGATTGGAAACCTAAGAAGCTAAGGAGCAGAGAAGAGGTTCTGCGCCGGGCTCAATATAACCCGCGCTGGGCGTGACAAAAACAGAGTATTTCATCTCTGCCAGTTATATTGCGCCGGGCGCAAAAGGAATTAAGCCGGGCGCAAAAAGAATTAAGCCGGGCGCAAAAGGAATTGCGCCGGGCTTGTGTTGAGACAGAGAGTGCTTGACTTCTCTGGAAGAACTTGCGCCGGGCGCGAAGAATTGTGCGCCGGGCGCGGAACCCTAATCTGATCTCCCAAGCTCGTATTTGAAGCCATTTTCGGGGATCTTTCTCTCCATTCTCACATTGGGCGCCTCCAGGAGCTGCGGAAGGGATTCCCAGGGCTTGGGATCGTCCGTGTGCGGATCTTTCCTTCGGTTCTTCACTTCCTCTTCCATCTCTATTTTGTATTTGCCCTCTTTGTTGAGTGGTTTCACCCATTTTGTGGGGTTAGATGTAACCAACGTACTCTATTGTAATCTTTACGGTTTTAATGATATATATACATGTTGTTTTATTCGTTGTTGTGTTTGTTTCTATTCTTAATGCTTGCTTTGGATTGATCACCCTTTGCATGATTTAAGGTTCCATGGGTATTGGAAAATAACCTTTGAAACTAGTTCTGAAACATATGCCTAGTGGTGATTGTATCTAGGGATAGAGCTTGACCCATTAGTAGTCTTAAAACCTAGCCCGTAATGCGGGTGTAGATATTGGGTACTCAAGGGATTGATATTCAATATCCGCATCTAGGCTCTTTCTCTAAGGGATTAGGTTTGAGTAAACTTATGGGTTGACTAAGCAATGAATTCAACAAGAGATTAAGGATACATTAGTGTTACGTTTGGTGAAATCTGACCCCCACAACCTCACAATACCACAATACCATTCCTTACCTTTTCCACTCACAAAACAATATTTATTTACAGCTTTCATTCCAATAGTCACAACTTTGCATTCACTGCACAAACTATGAAATTGGAATTATTCTTTAGTCACGAATAGTCAATAAATGCTTATATTACCTTCTAATCCCTGTGGATACGATATTTTTACTACTTGAACGGCCGGTATACTTGCCGTGTTTGAGACCGTTGATAGAATTAAACGAATTTACAAATATTAACAAAAGTGTTTCAACGGAAATCTCAACAAGTTTTTGGCGCCGTTGCCGGGGATTAGAATGGCGATTTAGTATTTGTAGCTATTTGTGACTTATTCTTTGTTTTTATTGTTATTTTTATTTGTGTGTTGGTAATGAATTGTTGAAGCTAACCTGTGCGCTCTAGTCTTCTGCTTTCTCTTGTATGCAAGGTACTGTGAACTAGATTGACCAATTCCTCTGAGCAGTTGCTGAGCAATCCTCAGATTGAGCACAAAGCAAGGAGGAACAAGAGCAACAGGAGGAGAAGGAGAGTAGAGCACTTCAAGTTGGTCATCGTCAGGCTCGGGACAGTAAACAAGCGCTTCCTGGGAGGCAACCCAGAGATCTAAACTTTGTTTTAGATTTGTGTTGCATGTTGTTCTGTGATATATGTGTTGTTTTGTATTATGTGTTGGATTGTGTTATATGTTGTTTTATGTTATATATGTTTTGTGTTATATGTTGTTGTGTTATATGTTGTTTGTGTTAATTGTTAAGTGTTTGAATCATGTTTGAATGAGTAAATATAGGGTATATTTTGCTTGGAGTGTGAGAGATGAGGTAACTCTGTTTCCGGGTGGTTATAAGGCCTCCTTTCAAAGCAAATTTAGGCAAAAAAACTGACCATATCAGGGTTACGCGCCCGGCGCGCTTCACCTCGCGCCCAGCGCAAGACTCGAATTGTGGTCTCTGGAACCCACCACGCCGGGCGCGTTTAACGCACGCCCGGCGCGATATCAGATTTTGAAACCTCGTTGATTTTCGCTGATATGAAGCCCGGCGCATCTGTGTTAAGCCCGGCGCACCACACCCCTGACACCCAATATTTATCTGTTTTCAATCATGTTTCTTTATGTTCTGTTGTATGTTGTATGTTTGTGTGCTTTATGTTGCATTATTATCGTCCAATTCCGTGTGCATGCATGTTGTGCTTAATTTTGGTCTAAGGATATTCTCCATTTTTTGCTATATTTGCTTGATCATCAATGTGTATAATTTTTGTGCTCACCATGTTCTTTCATGATTATACTCCGCAATCACTTCTGGTTACCAGAACTTTCAGGCATATACTGGTTGGCCTGGGGACCAGGCTCCTAAGTTTGGGGGAGTGGAGCTGCTGATGCTGATGGAGTTGATGATGGTAGAGCAGCTCTTGGAGATGATGATGACCAGACCCCATAGATGGAAGCAGATGGAGCCTACCTTAGTTTACCTTTGTCTATTGCAATTTATTCTTCTGTCTTTTATTTTCAGTATTTAACTATTTTTATATATAGTCTTTTTGATGATTACTCTGTTGGTTCTTTTTGTGAATAGTCTGCCTTAGCATGGTTTTTAATCTTGTTGATACTTGTTTTGTTTGTGGTCGATTCTGGATTATAGTTTGCTTGATGTTTATGGTGTGTGTACCTTATACATTTTCAAGTCACATTAGATATTTAGTTCATAACTAGTTGCATACGGGTTTCAATGTTGATCATAGAACTGAGCTGAGTTTGATAGTTGTGCATGCATAGCCGGGTGAGGTGTGAGCCTAAATACCTATGAGTGAACTACACTTAGGTTGCATGATAGACTTTGCTTGAGTTTCCCTGGTGGTTTGTTTATGTTGTGCACTTATATGATCAAGGCATTCATACTCCTCTATTTTGTAACCATCTAAGCCAAAAAGTCATCTCCACTCTTCACTTGACCCATACCTTTCTAAGCCTAAACACCACACCTTCCACTTGTCCCAAACCATGAAAAATTAACCATAACCCTTGCTTTGGTTAAGAGAGCAAACTGATGACATCAAATAAGTTTGGGGGAGTTGAAGAATGGGGAATTTTGGGAAGAAGAAAGTATGTGGTCAGCCATTACAAAACAAAAAAAAAAAAAGAGAGAAAAACAAAGCAAAACAAAAACAAAAATATTAAGATGCAAAAATGTAAATATGCATCTCATAAAGGCTAATGGCTTGGATCAGGTAAAGGGCATGTGCCAAATTGTTGTAATGGGGTATGGAGAGGGACATCATTGTAAAATCTTATTTTCTCTCTTAAGCTATAGCACCTTCAATCCTTGAAAAACCATAAAACTGCTACCGCTTGACCCTGCTTGACCCAGATTGCCCTAATAAAGACCTTGTGATAAGTGTCTGCATTTGTTTTACCACTGGTTTCATTTGGAAACGAAGAGCAAAGTTGAATTATGTGGCGTGAGTAGTAGACTAGAGAGAAACACTCACCCTGATACACTAGTGTGCATAGAGAGAAACATTTTTCTAGTGAGGATGCTTACACAGATAGTCATTACTCTTCTCAACTCTTTGATCTCTTTTGAAACCTTTGTTTGCACCTTGTCATGTTCTAGTGCAATAATTGTGATTGGAAATTCATCTGAGGTTCATGCTTGCGAAAAGAAGATACAAGTGAACTAGGATGTAGAAATTGACTCACTTGCATTGCTTGTTATCTGCTAGATTAATTACCTTTTGCTTGAGGACAAGCAAGGTTCTAAGTTTGGGGGAGTTGTTAAGTCTCAATTTTACCTCTTTTTGGATGAGACTTATTGAACAAATTTCACTCATCCTTTGAACCATTGCAATATAATTGTTCTCTTTTTGGTTCATTTTGTGTACAGATATAACTAACCCAAATTCAGCTAACAATACCTTAATACACCTCATTTTTTGTGCAGGTATTGAGCTAGTGACTTGAGGATTGAAGACTCTTAGGATTGGAAACCTAAGAAGCTAAGGAGCAGAGAAGAGGTTCTGCGCCGGGCTCAATATAACCCGCACTGGGCGTGACAAAAACAGAGTATTTCATCTCTGCCAGTTATATTGCGCTGGGCGCAAAAGGAATTAAGCCGGGCGCAAAAAGAATTAAGCCGGGCGCAAAAAGAATTGCGCCGGGCTTGTGTTGAGACAGAGAGTGCTTGACTTCTCTGGAAGAACTTGCGCCGGGCGCGAAGAATTGTGCGTCGGGCGCGGAACCCTAATCTGATCTCCCAGGCTCGTATTTGAAGCCATTTTCGGGGATCTTTCTCTCCATTCTCACATTGGGCGCCTCCAGGAGCTGCGGAAGGGATTCCCAGGGCTTGGGATCGTCCGTGTGCGGATCTTTCCTTCGGTTCTTCACTTCCTCTTCCATCTCTATTTTGTATTTGCCCTCTTTGTTGAGTGGTTTCACCCATTTTGTGGGGTTAGATGTAACCAACGTACTCTATTGTAATCTTTACGGTTTTAATGATATATATACATGTTGTTTTATTCGTTGTTGTGTTTGTTTCTATTCTTAATGCTTGCTTTGGATTGATCACCCTTTGCATGATTTAAGGTTCCATGGGTATTGGAAAATAACCTTTGAAACTAGTTCTGAAACATATGCCTAGTGGTGATTGTATCTAGGGATAGAGCTTGACCCATTAGTAGTCTTAAACCCTAGCCCGTAATACGGGTGTAGATATTGGGTACTCAAGGGATTGATATTCAATATCCGCATCTAGGCTCTTTCTCTAAGGGATTAGGTTTGAGTAAACTTATGGGTTGACTAAGCAATGAATTCAACAAGAGATTAAGGATACATTAGTGTTACGTTTGGTGAAATCTGACCCCCACAACCTCACAATACCACAATACCATTCCTTACCTTTTCCACTCACAAAACAATATTTATTTACAGCTTTCATTCCAATAGTCACAACTTTGCATTCACTGCACAAACTATGAAATTGGAATTATTCTTTAGTCACGAATAGTCAATAAATGCTTATATTACCTTCTAATCCCTGTGGATACGATATTTTTACTACTTGAACGGCCGGTATACTTGCCGTGTTTGAGACCGTTGATAGAATTAAACGAATTTACAAATATTAACAAAAGTGTTTCAACGGAAATCTCAACAGGCTTCTAGGTGGCTACTCGACCTAGGGTAATGTAGCTTCGGTGGTGATGAGTATCCGATTTTCCTTATGATCGAATATCCTTTTGAGTTGTGCACTGGTCAAAAGGGTATTTGATTCCCCATTACAAGATGGATTAATGTTCTTAAAAAAAAGCACGTATCTCCCATAGAAAAATTAAAAGTGATTACTGTAATTATTTAATACAATTATATATTCATGAATTTAGAACTTGAAATTTGAAATCACTCATTTAAATTAAAATAACTTCATATTAGTTGATTAATGTGTTTGGTAGCAAAGTTAATATCGTTATAATACTATATGAATTAGAAAAAGAAATGTAATCATTCTTTATGATCATCGACTTTATTATTTAAAATTCTTTTTAGAGAGAGAGAGAGAGCAATTAAACAAAATACCAATTACGCATAAAGAAAAACGAAAGATCCATTATCCATTAAAATTGTAGGTACTTTGCTGTTTTTTTTTTATTTTAAAAAAGACATAATAAGTTGACTTCCTCTGTTTTTTCTTTCTTGATTTACTTGTATCAGTTCTTCCTCACATTCTTCTAGGCTTTCTATTATTTTTGTGTGAAAGATTTTTTAAAAAATAAATTAGTTTTTAAAGTTTAAAGTTAAAATTTTGAAAATCAGCCATTTGAAATTTTGAAATAGATTAATATTTTCTCGCAATAAATTGCATAGTTTCAAATTTTAGATATACTAAAATTATTTGAATGATAATTTTATTCATTATTTTGATCACTTGATAATTTAGTTAATGTAGTTATATATAAAATTTAATAAATTAATTATCGTATTATGTAAAATCAAAATTTATATAAGATTTAACTGATTGATTTATAAATATATTATAAATTAAAACTTCTACTTAAGAAGTAAATCTATCATTTAATATAAGTTTTTTTTAGTCATAATATTGACAACAATATATACTGATTTTGCATAAAGACTATCTCATCATATTTTTTTAATCAAACTCTCGAGACATTAAGATTTGTCTAACGTTGATATCTTTTAATATAGGTTTAACTCTTTATGTAAGTCACTAGACCTAATATTTTAAAATAAATAAATAAATAAAATCTTTTAAAACTACATGAGAGAGAGTGATTGGGTTGTATTCCTCATTTTCTAATGTCCTTCTTTTAGAATTTAATTGCAATGCGTTGATGATCATAGATTTATATAAATAAATAAATAAATCATACAATCTAAATTACATCGTTAAAAATTAAACTGAGGATATATTAAAATTAAACTTCTAATCCGCTTTCTATGAGAATGAAAATAATTAAATCAACATAATGTGACAACTAATTACACTTTTAAAGACTATGACTGAAAATTCCTTACACCATATACCACTCAACTATTAATTTACCAAAAGAACAAAAAACCCTTCAATCTGATGAACTTGTCTTTTGATCCCTTTCAAACAAACAGAGCTGTTTGATTAGGAATAGAGCTAGTAGTGGTAGATCCATGTGGTGGGATTGGGGTACTTCTCTCACTGCCCCTATTTACACTCAAGGAAGAACATGAACCCCTTTGATTTTGAGAATGAGAACCATGCCTAGAGATAGCACAAGGACCTCCTTGTGTCTCATCCATTCCCCATCCATAGCTTCTCCAAGACTTCAACTTCTTATTGTATGGATTCTCTGGCTTGGCTAGATCCTCCAAGCTCCTCACTTTTGCTAATGAAGTGAAAGACTGTGACTTCCCCTCGTAATACTTTGAAAGCCCCCTCCTAAACATTATTATCAATCACACAAACTTTATAAGCAAAAACAAAAAATAGTGTAAATTATAGTCCAATCATATATTATATGAATAATAAAATTATCCCCTTGTCTTTTCATTTGCACCAAGAATACTATTCGGTAAATAATCAAAGAATAATAGTCTTTATAGTATATTATTAATGCGAAACATTTAACAATTTTTAAAATAACTAATTTTTATTGAAAAAAAAAAACTTAATTGTGGAATCATTTCCTCAACAACTTGTCATTAAAGTCTAATTCTTTTAGTTATTACTTTAGTTAATAATTATTTTAAAAATCATGTTTTGAGTAATCAATAGTGTAAAATAATAAACAAGACTAAAGGGTGGACAGAGAAGAGAAACTTACTTGATGGGAAGTTGTTGAAACAAAAAAGACATGTCATTCAACGGCTCATTTGCAAGTTGATCAGACGAAGAAGAAGAAGAAGAAGAAGCAGGGGATGTAACTTCTTCAAATGAATCAGAATCCAACGATGAACCACTTGAAAATCCAGACTCAGAAGAAGAAAAAGAACGAGCAAGACCACACTCCTCAACTGGTCCTTTGTTATTATCAGCTTCGACAACCTTATACTTTAGCTGTTCCATCTCTCAACAAAAAACCTTGTTTCTCGAACACCCTTTTTGGGGTTTTTATGTCTCAACCTTTTATTCTTCTTCCTAACCAATGAACCACACGCAACAATTTGTATCTGGAAACATGTACGCACTTTTCTCTGTTCTAAAGCTGTGTGCGCTTTAAATAGAATCACGAGTACTTTAGTTTGTGTTTGTGAAGAGAAGTATTGGACGGTTTATAAGCAAAGGCTTTAAGATGTTGGATAAGATTGGTATTTTTTTTATTTCGCTTTATCTATTTTATCATAATCTTTTTTGACAGAGAGAGTAAGATTCGGTTTTATCCGAATTTGATATTTCTTGTTCCCCCAGATGCAACTTCCACTAATGTACCATCCTTTCACATATACCATTCTTTTTTGTTACGTTTAATTAAAATTATACTTGTTTTAAAAACACGTATACATTATCAAACTGAAAATGTACATTTTGCATACAAACTTAAATTTGCAAGTGTAGATAACGACACATTGAATATGTCACTTCGTCGATGGCTTCTAAACCCAACAAAAATGTTTAGACATAATTTCGTAATTGGTAAGAGAAAACTAAGGGGGGGTGTATTGGTTTAGGATTTCGTAGGATTTTAAAAGACTTTTTTTGAGTAAAAAAGTCCATTGGTATTCAATCAGGATTTTATGTCACTTAAAAACAATCCAGTGGTATTCAATCTGGATTTTTAGGATTTTTTAAAGAGTCCATTAAAATCCACTGGTATTCATTTGAGATTTTTTACAACTTAAAAACAATCCATTGGTATTCAAAAATTTAAGGATTTTAAAGGATTGTTGTGTGAGAGGGATTTTGAAAGACTTTCTAGTGTTATCTATAAATACCAGATTCATAAAACAATCCCATCCAAACCCATCGGATTTTGAAGGATTGTTTGAAATGATTTTTCAAGTGTTTTAAGAATTTTCAAGTGAGTTTTTCATCTTTTTTTTCTATGCTCCTGTCTTCTCCATTTTTTCTCTACTAATAATACTACACTATTGTTCATTGCTCATATATAATACTATTCTCATACCATTCTCCTATTTTGTGAAACTCTAATATGTAAATGATAGTGTCATTGACTTGTTTTATTTTTCTGTTCGTTCTCTTTAATTGACTTACTTTATTTTATTCTATGTAGTTGAATTTGTTCCTTTATATAACACAAAAAAATACTTGAAATTTTAACTTTTATGTGGTAATTTTTTTTATGACACACGTTAAGAAAAGAAAAAGGTGAAAGATGAAATTGATATCATAATCTCAACAATATATATATATATATATATATATATATAAAAGATGAATTTGTTAGGGTTTTTGTGAGTAGAATGAGATAAAAATGGATCTTAGTAGGGGGAAGAACCCTCTTAGCATAAAAATTGCGAATTCTCTCTTTCCCTTGAATTTGTTACTCTTATCCCTCCTCCTTTTATGACTCAACAATTATTTTATTTTATTTACTATGAATTTTTCTTTTTTATTTTTATATTATGAAATTAAGATTTTTTATATTTTAAAAAAAGAAAATTAACATAAGACATTGCAATATCTAATTTTTTAGGGTTTAGGATTTATGCCTTCATTAACTTATTTTTTAAAAAAGAAAATATTGTTAAAATATTTGTTAGAATAATTTATATTTATAAATATCGTTAAAAATTATCATATATATATATATATATATATATATTCTCTATATCTAAATACTTCTGTTTATATAAAAAAAATTATATATCTAAATATTTTTTCAGTATCGAATATACTAATTTTTTTATATAAAAAATTATCTTATGTTTCTATATTTTCGTTTTTACATTTTTTTTATAATAACTGAGGTATTTGATCCATTTGGATAGCAAAAATATATTCAATCTTGTATGATGGTGTGCTTCTAAAAATAATAATATAATTTTATTGATTTTGTCTATTATCCGTAATTATTTATATAACTATTTTTTAACATATATTGTTTTAGTAATTCAAATGGGAGATTCACAAGGAAATAATAAAGAAAAATGAAAAGAGAAAGAAAACTATGAAGCTTGGATTAAGGATGATTCCGATGAATTGTTACAATTGATAGTGGATGCTATAAAAAGAGGATAGAATATTATAGAGAATTATTATTATTATTTATCTAGACATTATTTTTTTTATTTATTATTTTTATTTTTGACTCTTTTTAAATTTGAATGTATAATTTTTTTTAAATCTTATCAAATGTCAAAACTCCACAAAATCCCACAGAATCCATTAAAATCCTAATTTAAAAGTCTTGCAGAATCCATTAAAATTCTGATTTTAAGTCTTGTAGAATCTTGCAAAATCTTAAAAGTCATGAAAATCCTGCAAAGTCTTTTAAAATCCGCAGGATTTTTTTTAACTAAAAAAGTCCTTTAAAATCCTAATTCAATACACCCCCCTAACATTATTAAAATGAAAACTTAATACTAAGAAATAAAAGAAATGATTATTATTAAAAAAGGGTGAGTGCGTGGATTGAGAAGGAAGTATGGATAAGGGTGAAGTCGTTGTATTCCATGTGGATATCTCCAACACCGGAAAATCTTTGTGTGATCAGCCCAATGCGATGAATTCCGGATCTTGCGCTCATCCACTCCCCTATTTTCTTCCTTAATTCTAATGTTTTTGATAATGAAATTAAGTCCTATGTGCTGTCACTCTAGAAACTTTTATATTATTAATCAATATAAATTCATTCTAAAATTTAAAAAATAAAATAAAACAACTTGCTTTACATGTCAATTTATAATTAATGACGGTGCAAAAAACTATTTACATTAGTAGTACATAAATTATTTTTATTTACAATAAATATGAAATATTTCAAAATTTATTAAATATATTATAGGTTAAAAATCTCTTTTGGTCCTTGATAATATTTTTTTGTTTCAATTTAGTCCCACTTTAACTTTAGGTCTCAATTTAGTCCCTAACAATTTAAATCATTGCAATTTGGAACTTCCGTTTAAATTGATTTAAACGAGGTTAACTCCTGCTGACGTGAATGCCAGGTGGATGTCACGTAGATGCATAGGAGATGCCGAATGTCATGAAAACACCTGGATCCAGAACGGCCCGTTCTGCATGCACATGTTATGTGTTAATTTTGCAACTGGAACGAGTCGTTCTAAATGCAAATTTAACACAACATGAGTGCAGCAGAATGGGCCATTTTGAAACCAAAACGGGTCGTTCTGCTGTTAGAACGGGCCGTTCTGAATTCAGAACGGCCCGTTCCAGAACGCCAACTTCTTGCTTTTTATTGTATTTTTTTTATTATAACTATATTAATATAAATATAATAAATAAAAAATACAATAAATTAATATTCATTTATGAATAAAACTAAAAGAAAGAGAATCAAATAAGATAAGACTTTCCAAAAAATTTCTTTGATTTGAACTTATCCAGTTCAAAATCTTGACTAAAATGCCTCAATGTGATTCAAAAATTGAAAATAAAAATTCATAATATATCATAAATTCAAAGACAGAAACATGGTTCAGAAACTGAAAAAAAAATTCAGAATATAACATATACTAAAAAAGTTCAAAGAAATTATTGAGAAAGGAAATCATCTGGGTAACGCTGAAGGGAAACCCTAAACCACAAAAATTCAGGTTGTACCTCCTCAAGAACAGGTTGTTATTGTTGGGGTACATCGTCAATGACTCCAAGGGGAAACACCGTTTCGTTTCATCCTTAACTATATAATGTCAATTTGTTAGAAAGTGGTTCACTCCAATTTGACTAACAATGAAATAAAACTTGTTACCATTATCTTTAGTGATACACTGCATCGTCCTTAATGATACACTGTATAGCCAAAATGTTTAGCAATTGAAGTTATCAATCCCCATTAACAATATTACCAAATCTAGTATTTGAAATGCTTTGTATTTTGGTTTTTTTGTGCATGAAATTCTGGAACCAGAATGGCCCGTTCAAACCAGAACGCCCCGTTCTGGTTACACTGTTGGTGTGTTAATTTTGCATCTGGAACGGCCCGTTCCAGGTACAAAATTTACACACCAATAGTGTAACTAAAACGGGCCGTTCTGGTTCCAGGTGTATTCAAGTATTTTGGGATCCATCTACGTGGCATCCACCTAGCATCCACGTGGCCACCAGTTAACTCCGTTTAAATCATTTAGACGGAAGTCCCAAATTGTCATGATTTAAATTATTGGGGACCAAATTGAAACCTAAAATTAAAGTGAGACTAAATTGAAACAAAAAAATATTATAAGAGACCAAAAAAGATTTTTAACCTATATTATATGGAATTAATAAATATGCATCCACCATTTTATTCTTTACCTACACCAAAATTAACTTTATTCGTAAGTACTCTAGAGTCAAAATAGAATTGAAATTTCAAATATAAGAATTGTAATTTGAAGTAATTTAATTTATGACATAATAAATATGGGAAGTATATATACTATAATTTTAATTCTATATACTAAATAAATTCTTTAATTAATGTTAATCTAAATTGTTTGATTTTTTTTCAATAAAGAATAGAGTTTGACACTAGTACAAAAATGACTTTTAAAATCGGGGTTTTAAAATCGGTCATAAGGTAGCCGATTTTAAAAGTGACGCGGTGACAATTTTGTAAATAATGGAATTACTTTTAAAATCGGCTACGTTACGACCAATTTTAAAAGTCTCTGACGCTACTTTTAAAATCGGCTCTCAAATAGCCGATTTTAAAATCGATTATTGAACAACCGATTTTAAAAGTAGCATCAGAGACTTAATTTATACTATCTCTACTCCCATTCTCCCCCTAGCTCCATTCTCTACTCTTTGCTTTATTAGTTCATATATTCTTCTATTTACTCTCTCGGGCTCTCATCTGAAGTGTGCAGCTTGTCATTTTCTCGAAAGAATACAACATCAAGGTAACATTCTCTTCTCATGTCTCTTATTTCGTTGTTTGTGGGCGAATTTGACTCTAGAACGACCCTAGAACGGTCGGTTCTACAAGTAGAACGGTCTGTACTGCTTGCAGTACGGCCCATGCTGCAAGCAGGACAGCCTGTACTGTTTGTAGAACGGGCCGTACTACAAGCAGTACAAGCCATTCTGCTTCCAGAACGGGCTGCACTGAAAGCAGTACAGGTCGTTCAGCGACCGATGTTAAAAGTCCCACTTTTTAAAATCGGCTCTTTTAAAATCGGTCAGAGAACCGATTTTAAAAGTCAAAAATGACCGATTTTAAAAGTATTTTTTCCACTAGTGTAATTTTTAGTTTAAATATGAATTCGTGATTTGGTTAGAAAAAATTTTCAAAAAAGTTTTTATAACACCTTTTTAAAATTCAAATGCTGCTTCAATTCTTTGCAATAATAATCTTAGTATATATTAAAATTGAATAAATATCTATTACTGTATACTGATTATTCGTTACTTTATTTTAGGCTTTAATCAATATAATTTGCATGTTATTCCCAATACTTGATGAAACTTTAAATATTCTCAAATTCTAATTATATCCAACATCTTGGTTACTAATGTACATAGAATTTTATCCTACGATTTAATCCACTTATTATTGTTATTATTATCAATTTTTTAAGTCAAATTTTATTATTATTACTAATTATATATATATAACTTAAATACCTAATTCATTAAAATTAAGAAAAGTAATTGATCTACGTTGATAACAATAAATTTATTTTACTTTTATATATTTTTAAAAAAAAAATTTGTAGTTTTTTTCTTTCTTAATTAATACCTACCTCTTTCTAAATTAATTAATTAAAGTGCATGTCATATTTTTTTTTTCTCATAATTAATATGTCTTATTCTATTAGCTAATTAGAATGTATGACAATATTATATCAAATTAAGGAAAAATGTTTTAATTAAGGGTATTTTAGTTCAAAAACAATTAATTCATCAAACACTATGAATTGGATTTTAGATAAAGAAACAAATAATTTTTCTAAATCAAGTCTTATAAATGAAAATAGAGGGAATATTCTTATTACAGTCAATTCCTACTATATTATTTATTTATTTATTGAATTTTATTACAATTAAATTTTTTTTACCATTATTTGTATACCAATATACAGACTTTGACTTTTTTCCCTTTCTAGTATATGAATTATATTTTTGTGGTAATGGGTGCCATCACGTTTCCAACTTTTTTTTTACCATGTCATTATGGGTACCCCTTTCGGATTGAGCTCTTAGGGGTTTTGGTTTTAAAAATTTGGACATAGTGTGTGGGTTACGATTAGACGAAAAATAAATAAATAAATTGAGCCCACTGCAACAACTTCCTCAAGCCCAATATGATACAGGCCCACACTCATGAAGAGTTATTTATGTGTCATGATTTTCCTCTGTGATTTTACTCACATTCCAAATTTAATTTTATAAAATCAATTTTTGCAATAATAGATTCGGTTGTGCATTAACAACGTACATAACTATGATCATGATTATCCTATTTGGTTTTAAACTTTTTATAGAAAACATTAATTATATTAAAACGGATCGATCAACTATTATAAGGTTAAGAAAAGTAAATAAAAGAAATTTTGATAAATAATTTAATTGACTTCTTATTTAATAAATTTTTAATGTAATAAGAGTTTATATTATAAGTATTTTAAATTCAATGAATTTTTGAATTTGAATATATATATATTGAGAAATACTTCTATAATTTAAAAATGTTTGGATATATATCTTGTTTCATTTTAAAAATTAAAAAATTACAAAATAAATGTTGATAGAAAATAAATTAAAATAAAAAATTAATAATTTTTAAAAATAACATTATATATCATAATAATATTAAAAATAATAAAAATTATTAGTCACCATTTATATGATTTTAATTTATAGAAAATAAATTATTAATAAAATATGAAAAATCAATTTTATATAACTATGATTAAAAATTAAAAAAAAATTAAAAATTAAAATTCAATTCAATATATTCTATAAAATCATGATTAAAAATAATAAAAATAGAAGAAAGAAAAAACTTGAATATTTGAATTTTAAGTTCTGTAATGAAATTATGTGATAAGTATAAATAATAAGTAAAAAAATGATTGAAATTCACAATAAAAATAATGTTACATTCCGACAAAGAGATTTTCAATAAAGTAGATGTGTTATTTTATAAAAGAAAGTTAGAACGATTTTATTAAGAGAATGTGAATTTTGGAGGGGGGGGGGGGGTTTTGAAGGGAAAGAGAAAAAAAAATAAAGAGGAACAAAAATTTTTGGAAGGAAAAAAACAAAAACGAGAGAATAATAAAAATGAATATAAAATTATTTTTTAATAAAAAATGAAAAATAAAATAGAAAACTATTCTTATTGAAGATATCTATCAAAATATTTTATAAATTTATCTAAACACTCTCATGAACACTTATAAAAGGAGATAAGTACAAATAAATTATTAAAAAGTTTTTTTAAACGAGATCTAGAAAATATACACAAAAATTTTCATCAAAAATTATATGTTGAAATTTTTAAATTAAATTTTATAAAAATAAAAATTAGCTAATTTTTAAGTATTTATAACTTTAAAAATTAGTATTAAATAATATTTAATAATTTTAAAAATATTTTTGATATTCAATAATTAAAAACATTAAAAGATAAGAGATAATATAAAAATATATAACTGAAATAAGAAGAAAAAAATGAAAATTTTCAAATTCTTACTTTTTGGGAGAATTTGAAATGCTACTATTTTAAGGAATTCCACAAATGCTTGGATTTCAAATTCTTTATAAATTATCCATTCATACAAAATATTTCATCTTAAAGAATTTGAAATTCTTCAAATAAATGAATTACTTCATTTAAATTTTCTTTCCAAACACACTCTAAGCATGTGTTTGGATGAGAAATTTTACAAATTTAAGAAATTTTAAATTTTTTGTATTTGAATTACTTTGATTTCAATTTCTATCATTCTTAAAATATTTTATCTGGATAAGTTAATTCAAATTTCTTAAAGTTTAAATTGTTAAGTTGGATATAATAATTTGATTCCACCATGGTAAAATTTATTTTTAAAGTACATTTATATGTTGAAATTTTTAAATTAAATTTTATAAAAATAAATATTAGCTAATTTTCATATTTAATAATTTTAAAAATTAATATTAGATAATATTTAATAATTTTAAAAATATTTTTTAATATTCAATAATTAAAAATATTAAGAGATAAAATAAAATAAAAAAAAATATATGAGAATTTTTTTTTTTAAAATTTGAAATTTTACTATTTCAAATAATTTCACAAATGCTTGAATTTTAAATTCTTTATAAATTCTCCATCCAAACAAGATATTTTACTTAAAAAAATTTAAAATTATTTAAATAAATAAATTATTTCATTTAAATTTCTCATCCAAACACACTATAAAAAAATTTATATAAATTTAAAATAAAAAATTAATTTATACTCCAATATTAAATATGATGATCATTTATAACAATGAAATGTACCCATGTGGCCCATTGGTGATCAAAGCCGAATTCAAATCGCATAAATCAAAATGGTGATTATGCGGGGCTGGTTGATATGCCAGATATTTTTTTAATTCAATTGGGGCTGGCTGATATGCCAGATATATTTTTTTATTCAATTATTAATTTTTTATTTAAACATGCCAGATATTTCGATAGATTATTAAAAATTAAACCAACATTTTATATGATATCCTAATAAAATTCCTAAATTTTTTTTTTTGGGGGGTTTTGGTACTTATTCTTTTCCATCAAAGATCATAGATATTCTTTATTAAAATTAATTATATTTAATTCGAATAAGATTATTATAAATGACAAAATTTTACTTTTAAATATTTAATACAGTTATATTATATATTTAAAATTTAAATTCAAATCCAAATTTACTAATTGAATATTATAACAATCTTACATCAACTGGATTACGTTGATTTGAAATACAAAAAACTAAAATAATGAAATCTCCAAACAAACATATATACACGTACTTCAGCATCATTTCGATTACAAAAGTATGCTCCAAAAGCAGCAACGATACTGATTTTTTTCTTTTTCTTTTTTCGGTGTTAAATTCTACTATGTAAAAGAACTAAAAATACAGACTCGTAACTTGGAATTGTTATTTCTTTAATCGATAGCAGTACCAGTCTGTTTCATAAAGTGAAAATGGAGTTTAATGAACGTGAGTTCGTTTCCCTGTCATCTATCTCATTTAAGAATTACTAATCCTGCCATAAACATTTGGCCTCTAGTCTCTCCTATAAAACAAAGCAACATTAAATAAATAAATAAATATATTTTTATATTTTATTTTTGTATAACATTTTTATAATTTTTTTTTTCCTTTCTTTCCCGTCTTAGTTCTCTACCAAATCACTTGCTAATTAGTTTTAAGAGATATATTGATATTCTTTAACATTATTTTAATACTTTTCTATCGGTAACTATTATGGAAAATTATAATTTAGTAATAAAATTTATTAAAATTTTGTGAGAGAAAAAAATTGCTTCACGTTTAGATATTATTTTGTGAGTTAATCATCCATACATTGTCAGTGTAAAGTTTTTTACGCTGACAACCAATCATATTTTTTAAATTATTTTATTTTTATTTCATTAAATAAATAACTATAATGATACTATTAAAAAATATGATTGGTTGTCACTTATCAACGTAAAAAAATTTTACACTGCTGGTATATACGTGATTAACTCTTATTTTGTTAGTACTAATACTGTAATAAGTAGAACCGTGCTAACTTTCTTCCCATTTTACTTTCACTAATAAGTAGCCGTCTCACCTTCTTAGTGTAAGCATGAATTCGATGTCATGTCCGCTTCCAAAATTAATTACTCACAACACTTATTACTATATGACTTCCCATTCAACCAACACCACCCATACATTTTCGGAGTTGTTTTAAATATATTAATTTCACTCTCTCTCTTCTGTTCATTATGTCACTTTTATCATATTTATTGTTTTTTCTCTTCTTCTTTTTTTCCACCTCAGTCTATTCAAAAAGAGGGTGGACGATGTCCGTTTACTTGTATTTTTATTTTGTAAGAAATATTGAAAATATTTTTTTGTTTTCTCTATTTTCAACATAAATTTTTTGAAAAAATTAATTTTGTAATTAATTAAAAGGTGAAAACTTAAAATGAAAAGGCAAGTAAACGGGTCATGACTTAAAATGAAAATGAAAACCACATGTGAACTTGACGTTGACCCATGAAAATGGAAATGGAAATTGGAAAGTGATAGTTGATATCCCATGATATGGTTATGGCAAAATCTAACCCTAGTTACCTAGACAAGAAGGAAATGAAATTAAGGAAGGGACTAATCTAGTTGACTAGTCGCTGTTGCCTTAGGATTGCGTGGCTTCCCTTAAATGACATGATGGACATTGAATGCCGCACTTCATGTTGCGGGCATATAATAACAATATATCACATATCATTGGTGATGCAAATTGCAATTGAAGCATAACGAAAACGAAAAGAAAACATACTAGTAATAGTTATGGGAGAGGGAAATGAAGTGCTTGAAAATTCAAGATCTGGCAAACAACTAATAGGAGGTGAAGGAAGCGACGAGGAATTAGAAAGCAACGATAGTGTCCTACGTATTGTGGAAACCTTGCTGCGTTTGTTCACAATTGGTCTTTGTTTAACAGCTCTTGTCATTATGCTTAAGAACTCTCAGCAAAATCAGTATGGCTCCGTTAGCTACACCGACCTTACTGCTTTCAGGTATCAACACTCCATGTATATTGATACATACAATTTATTTCTTTATTATTCGATTTCCTTTTACAAAACTTAAAATTGGATTTTCACATGCATATGTAATTATAAATATCATTCCAGTTCACTCACCAATAACATCTAGTTTAATTGGTTGATTAGATACCCTAATCGTTGTAAATTTTCTTGTTTACGAATGAGGTTGTTTTGGTAAGTTGAAACTTTGAATTTGGGGATTTTTTCAATTAACAAGACTCTAAAAAAATGTTCTTTAATTTTAGAAATGTATAAAGTATTGGTCCAAACACGTACATCACATATTTTCTGTTAATGAAAGATAAAACTAAATAAATTTTCTTGTAAAAAATAAGTAAACCTTTACCTTATTTGTATGCTGAGATTAAAAAGATAATTATACAAAAGCATTAATATATATATATATATATATATAGAAATGAAATGATGAACCAAAATTCGTATTTTGACCTGTGGATTACGTATCTTGCAGGTATTTGGTGCATGCAAATGGAATTTGTGCAGGATATTCATTATTTTCAGCGGTTATTGTTGCTTTGCCACACCTTTCAACCATGTCTAGAGCTTGGACCTTCTTTTTGCTTGACCAGGTCATCTCATTTAATTACTTCTTATTGTGCATGAATGAGAGAAGTGAATTAGTAGATATAATTAATTGCCAAAAAGGATAAGCACTTCAATACTGGGTGTTGATCACTAATGTGAAATAGGAGTACCTATTATTCTTCCTAATAATTTATGAAGGCCATTAAAGAGTCAGTTGATATCATCACATGGGTTATCCTTATCTATAAGCTATATATTTGAATTTTGGTCATTCAAAATAAAGGAAAATGACGATCAGTTTTGTTTTTAAAAAAATATTTAAATCATATACAGTAAAAATATAAATAATTAACATTATATTTTGAATAACTTTAATTTATTTTTATCATTTAAGAATAAGAGTTATTTGAATGTACGATTTAGTCATGCATCTAAATGAATTTTAATCGTATATTGCATTGAAATGTGTATTTTTCATTGAAAACCATAAAAAATGATTTTTTTTTTAATTTTAAAACAAACAACAAAATTATAAAACGTAGTGATATTGCTATGTACAACCAAATATCTTAGACGTTAGAATATTTGAGAGTTTGCTCCAAAAACGAATATTTGAGATTTTTTATAACATTAAATTCTTTAAACTGGTGATACCTCTTTTAATATTGAGGAAAAAAATATGTGCAGTGATATATATATGAAATTTGAACTACTTAATCAATATAAAATATTGTTATATTTTAATTTTCTAGTTAATTAATTAATTAAGGATAGGTACGAAAAAGATGTATATATTAATGAAAGGAAAATATATATGGTAGGTAAAAACAAAAAGTGATGAGACAGTTAAGAGACACATATATGTAATTATTAAGTGAAAATATAGTTAACAAGTTAAAGAAATTGAGCGAGTCTTAAATTTATAAAATAACAATTGTTTTGATAAAAAAAATGACAATAATTTAAAAAAAGATCGAATGTATATATATATATATATATAATTTATTAGGAGTTCGTTATTCTTAATTAGGATTCTAGAGTATGTGGGGCAATATGGATGCGCTGTGTGACCAAATATGTTTGGGGTTTGGTTACTCTTAATTAATTAGGACTTGTGTAGATGAGCGACAATACACTTCGCAAATGTGCTGCGTCAACCATTCTATATTTGGTAAGAACAAAAGTAAAAGAAAAAGAGAGGGCAAAAAAAAAAAGGAAATGATATTATTTTTAAATTATTATATAACAGATAGGAACTAAAGATATTTTATTCTCTCTCTTTTTATTTATTGTGTAGAAGTAGAGAAAAAGAGAGAAAAACATTTATACAAAATATATTCTAAAATAACGAATAGAATGTAAAAGTAACTCTTTTTTTTGGTAAAGATAAAAGTGATATTTTAGTAAAAATATATCTAGAAAATTATTTTAAATAAACTATATATTTTTTTGTATATTTTCCTTTTACAATATAAAAATATATGAAATAATGCAATAATTTTGTTTACTAGAATTAATTTTATTATTATCGATTACTATGCATTTAAGAATGAGAAATTGTTCCTTTTTTGACTAAAAAAGTTTCTCTCCCTTTCTTTTTCATCTAAATTTTGATTATTTTTTGTGTGAAACTTATCTCCAAACAAATTTTGTTTGAATTTTTGGATTTTTAATTGGTAAAAAATGAATTGGATTCTATCCACTACCAGTACCACTACTCCTAGCAGCCTTAAATTATGGTTATGACAATTTTGAGCATATATGTATAGCATAATAATAAAGTCAAATATGAATATTAAATATGTTAATTTGCATTGAGTTTGGTAGGTGTTAACGTACCTGATCCTGGCTGCTGGAGCTGCATCAGTGGCAGTGTGGTACCTAGCTGAGAAGGGAAACAGTGCAACAACATGGAGCTCAGCTTGTACCTCTTTTGGTCCATTTTGTCACAAAGTTATTGCTTCAGCATCTATCACATTTGTCGCATTTTTTTGCTATGTCTTGCTTTCGCTCATTTCCTCTTACAAGTTATTCACCAAGTATGAAGCACCACTTGTGACCAACCCCGCTAAGGGTCTTCATACTGCTGCTTTCCATGCTTCACACAAAACTTAATTTGTGCTTCTCATATGTATTAGTATAAGACAAGTTGTTTATGCTTGGATTTATCTTTCTTCCGGAACTTCTCAAAAATAAGAACACACTGACATTTTGCTTCTCAGAAAATGTTGTAAAATTTTTAGAGATATTGAGATATTTCAAAAGAATTGACTTATACATTTTTAAAAGTATATGTTTATATAACAAGTTGTGTGTAACACATTGCAAAAACCAATACAGCATGCATGGGCTCACCTGCACGAGGATCGGCTTCATGGATATACCATTGTAATGTTAGTCCGTCAAATTATTCTTGCATGCGCAAATATGGGCTTTAAAAATTATTTTTATATTAGTCCTATGCAAAAACTAACATATTTAAAATTCAATCCACATTGAATTAGTTTAAGTATTGATTTAACATTATAATTCAACCGTGATTAAATTATAATTAAATCGATATTAATAAAATAATTATTATTATTATGAATAATATAAAAATAATATTATAATTTTACCAATATTAAATATTAAAATAAAACACTTTTATAAATTCTTAATATTTAATACACACGTAAAATTTAAATTATATATAATATAATATTTAAATTTTTTTAATAAAATATAATAATGTCTATTAATAACAAGCTTATATCTACACTAAAAAAATAGCAAATTAATATAACATAAATTATAAAAATAAATATATATTACAAAATATAAATTAACATAAAATTATTAAATTATATTTAGGATAAATTTATTGGAGAAAATTATTGAAAGGAGATTTTGAAAGAAAAAAAAATTATTCTCCTTAATTATAAATACTATGCATACTTTTATTAAACATTATCGAGATTGACATTTATTGTAACGACAGTCACTAGTGCAAAAATTGGATTTAAAATCGGAGTTTTAAGATCGGTTATAAGGTAACCGATCTTAAAAGTGACGCGGTGGCAATTTTGTAAATAATATGAACACTTTTAAGATCGGTTAAAACTTAACCGATCTTAAAAGTACTTTTAAGATCGGTTATAAAAGAACTGATCTTAAAAGTGGTCGGTTACAAAAGAACCGATCTTAAAAGCACTTTTAAGATCGGTTATAAAAGAACCGATCTTAAAAGTGACACTTTTAAGATCGGTTGTAAAAGAACCGATCTTAAAAGTGACACTTTTAAGATGGTTCTTTTACAACCGATCTTAAAAGTGTCACTTTTAAGATCGGTTCTTTTATAACCGATCTTAAAAGTGTCACTTTTAAGATCGGTTCTCTCATAACCGATTTTGTATGTAGTATACAAAATCGGTTCTTAATTAACCGATTTTAAAAGTATCGTCAGAAATCTTTTATATTCCCCTCCATTCTCATTTTCTTTAATCTTTCTCATTTTCTAAAGTCTCCAGGTAAATTTCGTTTTCATTTTTGTCTGCTTATGTTTTTTTTGTGTCTCTTATCGTTTTCTCATTCTTTTCTCGTCTCAATTTTCGTTACAGGTTCGATTTGGGAAAATTTTGAAGCTGGAACGACCCGTTCTACATGGAGTATGGGTCGTTCTCCTTGCAGAACGGGTCGTACTCCAAGGAGTACGGGCCGTACTTCATGGAGAACGGGCCGTTCTCCATGGAGAACGGGCCGTTCTCCAGGGAGTACGGCCCGTTCTCCTTGCAGAATGGGCCGTACTCCAAGGAGAACGAGACGTTCTTCATGTGAATATTTTGGCCTTTTAATTAGGCTGGAACGGCCCGTTCAAAAACTGGAACGGGCCGTTCCAGTTTAATTTTTTTTCACCGCCAGACTTTTAAGATCGGTTATAAAACAACCGATCTTAAAAGTTGACTTTTAAAATCGGTTGTTTAACCGATTTTAAAAGTCTAACTTTTAAAATCGGCTCTTTCAAAATCGGTTACAGAACCGATTTTAAAAGTCCAAAATAACCGATTTTAAAAGTCTTTTTTCCACTAGTGAGTAATATAATATAACACATCTACATCTCATGAATATGTACAACTATGTAGCTTGTCTAGCAATTATATACAAATATATACATAAGTATCTACCAACAACCGGTAGTCTACAAAATAAAATTCAACTCCATGCACCACCTGTGGCTCCACTGCTACTATCCAACCTATCCTTGCCCTGCTCCCATATAACATATGATCATCGCAGTTTAAACCATATGAAAACATGCAAGGGTAAGCTAGATAAAATAAACAACTCATATAATTAAGTATGAAACACATCAACACATAAATTCATTTTCACATCCAACACAAGCAACAAACAACACATATATTACACATCTATATAATTAAGTATGCAACACATCAACATATAAATTCATTTTCACATCCAACACAAGCAACAAATAACACATATACGACATCTTAACATCACTTCAACTATACAACACATATCAACAGTGTATCAACACATATGCGTCGTCACACATTTCAACTCCAAGATCTCCTATAACACAGGGTGAGCAGTCTAAGTGGCTAGGTCCTACTGAACCGACAACACAGAACCTTTCTGGACTTGCTAGATAAACAAAAAAATTGGATAAAAATTCACAACACGATAACGATTTCTCAAACTTTTTTACTTAAACAAGGAAGTATAGTACTATGTCAGGATAGAACAGTTGGGTTTAAGCCTACCACGACATTAGCTAGCTCAACTAAATCACCTATGGGATTAGCCTACTGACTATTCTCCAAATACTACAATCCTTCGATACTAGGTTAGGAACTAAGTTCCCGACTTCGTACTTTACTCGAATTGGTCACTTGTAATCGGTATAGCTTGACCTGGTCCCTATACTTTGGTCGCTTCATATATGTGTGTCTCGACCTTGCCCACACACAGGACCAATTAAGTCCTAGAGGAGAACAACACATCATCCATTCCAAGGGACAACTTTCCAAGAAGGGTTTTTCAACAAACTAAGCTCTTAGAGCACTACAACTTTCTCAATCCACACAACGGGATGAGCAACTTCGAAAACTTCTCTCCTATTCCTAGTGATCAACAACTCATCATCACAGCAAAATCAACACAGTTTTCAACTCATCATCTCAATCAACTTTCAACTTGAACAACATAGTTAACTCACAACTATAACAACACAATTTATCAACACAACAATTCATCAACACTGTTTAACAACACATTTTAACAACAAAATAGCTCATTCAACTCATATAACATCTCTACACAGCTTCACCACTAGGGTTTAGCATACAACCCTCAACTCACAAATGTGTTTTCTCATCATATTACAACATTCATCATTTTTCAATACTGTATCATATATAACAATACACAACAATTTGTCACATAATACATCTCCTATTACATATTTAAAACTCATGAATCATGCCAAATTATTCAATATAACAACATAAATAATTTAAGCACCCAAAACAATTATCAACTTAACCAAATCACTCCTTGTGAAAAAGCAGCTTATCGAGAGTTATAATACTCCTATCATGTTCATCTTTATCTCATATGAAATATAAGAAGATTTCTTACAACTCTTATGAAGGCATCAAATCCTAATTTCATCATCTACTTTGTTAAAATTTATAAAAACCGCAACAGCCATAACTAATGCTGACAGCTTGACCCCTGTTCACTAAAACAGTCATATCTGAAGTGCTAGACCTCCTTTTTGTGTGATTCCAGTTCCATTGGAAATCTAACATCCAAAGCTACAACTTTTATGAAGACCATAAGACCCAATTCGGTTATCTATCCTTTGATATGCAACGATCAATTCAGCACTCTAGCTCAAACTCTTTGCCAGCTTCGTTTTCTCTTAGGCTTCCTGGGGTTGTAGTGCCCAATTTGGAGTTGCAGCTCAAACTCTCTGCCAAATCAATTTCTCCCAAGGCTGCAACGCTCAAATTGGAGTTGCAGCTCCAAGTCTTGATCACCTTGTTTTCTCATCCAGTTCAATGCTCCCTTAAGCGCTTCAACACTAAGTGCAGAGGTTCTGCACTTCCATGGCTCCCCTTTTCGTTTTCCAGCTATAATCCATCAATATTTACCCCAAAACATGATCTACCCCTTTACTCATTTTGTTCATAGAACTAAAAAAACACCAGAAATTCAACATGCATGCAACCAAATTCAAAGAAAATCATCAATCTTAAATCTTCCGTCAAGACAACCAAAATCTCAGCTTTCAACATGCAACCAACCTTAAACTCAACTACAAAACTCAAATTTTCAGAAACCCAACTAATATCAAACTTCAATTCAAAAAACCGTGCAAGATTCTAGCTTCCTTTACTTCGGGGGGAGAAGAATTCTGATTTCGAGCTCACAGGGAAAACAAGAAGAAGAAGAAGAGAAATGGCAAAGCGAACCAACTCCGAGCTTGAAGCTTTCAAGCTCCTCTACTGTCTAGCACCTATGTGAATTCAAGTATTTGAGGTGAATGAGGTTCAACAACTGAAAAGAGTGAATTATGGGAAGGAAAAGATAGAAAGAGATAAGTGTGGAGGAACAACAAGAAAAGGCACGAGTCTTACAATTTATTATAGCCTTACTAAATAGAGAGAGAAATTGTTCATATAGTATTGATTCATTTAACTATTATGTAACTTAAAGTTTTTTGTATATTTTTTTAAGTTTTTTTTACACTATCTTTGAAGTTTATTTGTGTGTTTATTATATTTTATCATTAACAAAAGTTATTAGTTTTGTGACTTGCATTTCTTAATTAAAAATTGAGGTTCGATTATTGCTTTAGAGATGAAGTTTGTAACATTATCATGTCATAACGTTGTTGTCTAATTTGATAGTGAGAGTTTTAGGACTAAAACACCTTGTAAACATGTTGATCTCTAGAAGGTTAGATCAGAGATAAGTAGAGTCGACTCAAAAAAGGTACAGAAAAAAATATATAACTTCAAATTCTTAAGAACCTTAGAGAGAAGCTAAAGAGAGGATAACTCTTTTTTTTTATTCCTTCCTTTCTCTCTCTCTTTTTTTTTTCATTTTCACTTTAACCCTTTCTTTTCTACCATTTCTCAGCTTATCAAGGAGGTGGTGAAGAAGTCCGAGCTCGAGGTCGAAACTTCAAGCGTATGGAGTACAAAATCACTTCTCTTCTTCTCCTCTCACAGATTTAAGTCTCCAAGAAATGAGGGAAGCCATGATTCGAATTAAGGATGCATTTTGTGGTTGTGATGATTGGAATGAGTTGCCTACTTCAGTTGATTGATTTAATGATGAAGTTGAAAATGGAGTTTTGTGGGTTGTTTGTTTATGGAGGTTCATGCTTGAGTAGTGATTGGTTTTCAGTTGCATGTTATTTTTGATGATGAATTTGTGTTATATATGCTATAGAGATGTTATTTGAGATGTTGTATGTTGTGAAAATTTGCTAATTTTTAAGTATCTGTTGAAATCGAGTTCTACATAAATATAAAATTTGATATTACATTGGGACGCCTTCAAGGCACTGAGCGTGATTCTAAATGAGTGGTTTATGTTTTACTCACGTTGAACATAAAATTATTGTAATATAAACATTAATTTTAATAAATATCATTTAACTTTCCGTTACACAATAATTATACAATAATAAGAATAATGACCTATCATGTCATTATAAAGTTACATTTATATATATCATTATTATTTTAATCACTATCGAAGAATATAAAATTTATCATTATTGTTTTAAGGCTTTTTGACCAAAGTGGGGTCGTTGACCAAGTTATTTACGTAAATGAGGCTGTTTTGAATTTATTTACGTCTTTGGGGCTGTTTACAACGGTGTCGCTATGGCCCATAGCGACACCGTTGCCACGTAGCTTTTTTTACACTTCAAGAAATCCATGAAAGCCATATTAATAGTGTCGCTACAGCCTACAGCGCCACAAAATAGCTAGAATAAAGTCGTTGTAGCCTAAAGCGACACATATATAAAAAAACATTTATTTTTAATAATTAAAAAGTGGTAAAAAACAAATTATTTAATAATTTTTTTAAAAAAAATATAAATATAGTGACGCTGTAGGCTACAGCGCCCCTTTTTTAAAAAAAAATTCAGATATATAAAATGTGATAAAAAAAGAATTAAAAAACGTAAATACAAAAATAAAAATGTATAAAATAAAGAAAATGAGAAATAGGTAAATATTTATAAGTACATATTTTTATGTATTCGTAAATAAAATAAAATGTGATAAAAAATAATTTATTTTAATAATTTAAAAAAAAACATAAATAAAGTGGCGTTGTAGGCCACAGCTTCACATATTTTAAAAAAAATAATTTTTAATAATTAAAATGTGATAAAAAAGAATTAAAAAACGTAAATACAAAAATAAAAATGTATAAAATAAAGAAAAATGAGAAATAGGTAAATATTTATAAGTACATATTTTTATGTATTCGTAAATAAAATAAAATGTGATAAAAAACAATTTATTTTAATCATTTTAAAAAAAATAGAAAATTAAAAATGTATAAAATACAAAAAAATCAGAAATAGATAAATATATAAATATATATTTTTATGATATGCGTAAATAAAATAAAAGTTGATAAAAAATCAAATATTTGAATAATTTAAAAAATAATAATAATAATAATGTGGCGCTGTGGCCTACAGCGACTCTTGGGCGCTGTAGGCCATAGCGACACAAAATAAAATGTGATCAAAAACAATTTATTTTAATAATTTTTAAAAAAATAGAAAATTAAAAATGTATAAAATACAAAAAAAATCAGAAATAGATAAATATATAAATATATATTTTTATGATATGCGTAAATAAAATAAAAGTTGATAAAAAATCAAATATTTGAATAATTTTAAAAAAATAATAATAATAATGTGGCGCTGTGGCCTACAGCTAGCGACTCTTGGGCACTGTAGGCCATAGCGACACAGGTGGTGGTTGAGAAATTAATTACAGTGGTCACGTGTCAAATTACCGCTGATTCAGCCAGTAGTATTTTGACACGTGGCTTCGAAACAGTAAAAAAAAAAAAAAAGAAACAAATGGCTATATATACGGGTTTTTACCCTGATGGTCCCCCCCCTCATTTTGGTTTCCACTGAGAGCCTCCATCAGCATCAGGTAAGTTTTTTAATTTTTTTTATCTGTTTAATTTATTTAAAAATTATTTACTTTCTTTTAAATTTTGTTAAACGTTTAGATATTTTTTTTTATTTCAGGGTAATTTTGATTTTGTGAATTTCTCCAGAGTTGCAGATTTATTTCAGCGCCTATTTAAAATAATTTAAAGGACCAAAATATATATAGAAAAACAATATAAATTACAGAAAAATAAACTTTATAATTACAAATTAATATTTAACTGCTAAATATAAATTAAACAAATTTCCAAACAAAATAAGTTAATAACTAAAAAAATAATAATAATTAGTGGCGTTGTGGGCCACAGCGACACTAAGAGTCGCTGTAGGCCACAACGCCTATTTAAAATAATTTAAAGGACCAAAATATATAGAAAAAAAAATATAAATTACAGAAAAATAAACTTTATAATTACAAATTAATATTTATAATTACAAATTAATATTTAACTGCTAAATATAAATTAAACAAATTTCCAAAATAAATAAGTTAATAACTAAAAAATAATAATAATAATTAGTGTCGCTGTGGCCCACAGCGCCACTAAGAGTCGCTGTAGGCCACAACGCCTATTTAAAATTATTTAAAGGACCAAAATATATAGAAAAAACAATATAAATTACAGAAAAATAAATTTTATAATTACAAATTAATATTTATAATTACAAATTAATATTTAACTGCTAAATATAAATTAAACAAATTTCCAAAATAAATAAGTTAATAACTAAATAATAATAATAATAATTAGTGTCGTTGTGGCCCACAGCGCCACTAAGAGTCGCTGTAGGCCACAACGCCTATTTAAAATTATTTAAAGGACCAAAATATATAGAAAAAACAATATAAATTACAGAAAAATAAACTTTATAATTACAAATTAATATTTAACTGCTAAATATAAATTAAACAAATTTCCAAACAAAACTAATTAATAATTAAAAAAAAATATTAATTAGTGGCGCTGTGGGCCACAGCGACTTTGTGTCGCTATAGGCCACAGCGCCACTTACATAAATAATTAAATCTATTTTTTAAAATTACGTTTTTAAATAAATATTTTTTATTTTTATAAATATATAATAAGTAAACTCAGTTGATTATTTTAAGGTTACATTTAAATTATTTTAGTTTTTTCGTTTTTTTTTCTTAAATGGTGTCGCTATGGGCTACACCATCTTTGTTGGCCCACAAACTGTGTTGGTCCAGCCCATAGCGACACTGTTGTGACTCATTCCAGCCATCCCTACGCCAAAAAAAAAAAGTTACGTGGCAACGGTGTCGCTATGGCCCATAGCGACACCGTTGTAAACAGCTCCAAAGGCGTAAATAAATTCAAAACAGTTCCATTTACGTAAATAACTTGGTCAACGACCTCACTTTGGTCAAAAAGCCTTGTTTTAATCACTACCGAAGAATGTAAAATTTGTGGGTGCATGTACGTATACTCAAACGTTTCGTTTCGTTTCGAGGGCCAAAATATGACAGACCGTGTATAGAAGCCAAAAAATGTACTCCCTAATTAATGTGTAAGAAACATTTTCCTACAAATTAAATACCCTATGCCTAGTGCAAGAACCACTCTGAATCATTTCAAACTTTCTTCTAATATGACCATTTCTATAAATATAAATAAAAGTACATCCACTTCTAATTTAATTTAAAGTAAAATTGTAGAATAAATACTTTTACACCATTTATTTTATAATTGAGGTATAATCATGCTCCTTATAAGGAGCTTTTCGCATTCTTTTTAGTTGCTTCTTTTGTATCTCTCCTCTTCACATTCGACCAAAATTATCCAACAGTGCATAAACCAGCCTTTTATTCAGCGATATGGAATGGCTTGCAAATTAAACCTGTAAAATAGAACGAAGCTGAGTGATATTGGTTTTGCTATTGAGTGCCTTTTGAGAAGAAGTGACTTCTAATTAGGAACAAAAGATGGATAAGATCTCTCGTAATGCAACAGAAGAGGATGATGAGAAGGCCACCTTTTTAAACACTATATTCTCTTGGAATCTTAATAATTAAGGATGCTATCAACGAAGATCTATACAAACATAAGGCTCTTTTAGATTTTTTTAACAGTCAGCGAAAAATTTGGTTTCATCAAAATAATCTGTCCCAAAATCTCATTTATTTGACTCTTTTTTTTATATTCTCCATTTATTTGATTTTTTTTTTTTACTGTCTCTTAGTTGATTAAGTATATGATATTTCTTTACGTAGGGTTATTTTTCAAATGTTTTGATTTGTGTGAAAGATATACTTAATTAACTTTACTCGACCGGGAGATTATCTTTTTGTATTCTTCCTTTCTCTATGTTTACTACTTTGATGTTTAATTTATCAGGAACGTAAAATGTCAGTAAATTAAAGTGTCGTGAAGCAAATATTATTTTTTCAAAAAGAAATATTAAAATACTTTAAATTTAGATTTTTTAATACTTATTAAATCTTATTCCCATTAACCCCAAGCGTGTGGTTCAGCGGTAGGGGTTGATCAACGCTTAAGCAAGGTCAGGGGTTCGAATCCTGCCTTGTGTATGCAGCCGCGTTAAATCTTGGGGTCAGCTATCCCACCATTTGAGGTGCCTCCAACGTAGCGAGGAGATTAGTCACTGTCGGCTGTGGATACTCCAGGAACGAACCTAAAAAAAATCTTATTCCCATTGTGTAATTACAAAAATTATAAAAGCATATACATAAATATAATCTTTTAGCTACCTGTGACTATTATCACATGTTTGCATCAGGATTGTTTCCGATTATATTCTTTAATCTATATGAATAAAGGTACATTTATACTTCATTCCAGTGTTTTAAAACCCGGACCGACCCGGCCGGTCGGACCGGTTGGACCGGGAACCGGTGGTCCAGCCGGTCCGAATCTGAAGTTGGATCGGTTATGCAGTCGACCCGTTTCAAACCGGATTGAACCGGTCAATTTTCCGGTTCAACCGGTGAACCGGTGGGTCAAACCGGTTCGACCACTTTTTTATTTTTTATTTTTTAAATTTTTTAAGGGACCATAAATCACAAAAATAATGATGAAAATTGAATCTCTTAATGAAAAAGCAAGGAGTCTTATTAAATATAACAATGACTACTTGTTCTAATATATTTGTTTACAATATATACAACTTAAATAACTTTTATAGTATATTATTAATTTTAAATTATATATTTAATAATTCAATATCCATGTAAATATTACATATATTATTTTGTGATATTAATTGCAAGCATATTATATATGTACATATTATTTATATTTTTAATTTGTATTAATATACCGTTTAACATGTAATTTTTTATGTATTTTTTTACAAAATAAAAATAAAAATAATTTTAAATAAGATACAAAAATTTAAATTTAAAATAAGATATGAATTTATTAAAATTTATAAGTATAAATATATTTAATATGAATATTTTTTAATAAAAATAAATAAAAATCGAGTCATGCGGTTCAACCAGTGACCCACCGGTTCAACCTTTGACCCACTGACCAAATACCTTAACCGGTTCGATGACCGGTCCGGTTTTTAAAACTATGCTTCATTCTATTTGAAACCTTGAAAGGGAAAGGTAGAAAATATAAATATATAAATAAATAAATATATATATATATATATATATATATATATATATATAATAAGTGTGATTGATATGATAAATGAAATAGGTGTGTAAAAAAAATTATTCATTTAGCAGATAAATATAAAATAATATAAAAAAATTTAAATAATTATCGTATTAGAATTTATATTAATTTTGAATTGTTCAGTTTTTTAATAAAAAATCAAATAATTTATTAAAAAGCTTGTTACATAATGAGTTTCGTAATTGACTGATCAGAGAGAATTGAGTATTGTGAGAAATGAAGGTGAATATTTTTCCCGATTTAAGAGAGGATTAAAACAGAAGCTATCATAAAATAAGTTGCGAAAGTCAGAAGGCAAAGTCACAAACATGAAATCATTACCTGTGTTAGTATTTGTAGCAATGGGTATCCTTACCTGTGCAGACACCACACCATCTTCTCTATACTCATAAGTCATAACTCATAAGTGAGATTGAATCAAGAGAAAGGGACCGAAAGTTTTCTTAGAAATTAATCAACAAATTAATGAATGGAAGCTATTTAAATTATTCACCATTAGTCCGATTCCGATGATTTTATTACCAATTGATTTTGTTTATAAACGCCTACATCAAGTATATGTTAATTTCATACATTTATTTAATAAATACCTTAGTCGTAGATATAAAATAAGTTATATTAAAAGAAAAATAGTCACTTTATATATATACGACAGTAATTAATCACTAGGCCCTAATAGTTGGGTGGAGAGGAGTTAAGGTAATTAGAAGCGTGAAGATCTAGGTTTATTTGACACATACCAGTAGCACTTGGCAGTGCGAGTTGATGCAGGATTAATTATGCATTCATTATATATCATGCTTGCATGAAATCAAACGCATCTTTTATTCAGGTATAGGATGTTTCCTACTTTAACTTGTTTTCTTGAAAAAATGATTTTTATTTATACGTATAAATAATTGAAAAAAGAAACTTTTATTTGTTATATCTATAATTTTGGGAAGTATCTAGAGAAGTGTGTATATGAAAAAGATCAAATATAAATTAGAGACGGATATAATTATATAAAGTGTTAGCTATTCAACGTTATTTTTTTAAAATTAATGTATACGTTTCTTTTGTTACATATACTTTTTTATGAAGAGAGAGTAATGTATACTTAAGAAAATCATCAATTATACAAATTAGAATGATAAAATAGCTGTTCTCTTTTATAAAATCACCCGTGTTAAAAATAGTTAGAATAAGTTGTAACTAGGTGAATTATTAATAATAAAGATAGAAATTAGAAAGAAAAAAATATATTTTTTAAAAATGATAAATATTTTGAGTTAGAACATATAATATGAAATGGATGAAAGTGGAGCATTAAAGTGACGCTTTGATTTCTATTAATATTAATATTTTTCTTTTTGACACATTAATTTGCATGCTTTTTATTATTAGTTAAAATTTATAAAACTTGGTAAATCTTATTTCTTATTTAATATTAAATGGATGCAGTAGTAAAACGATGCTTTGATTTCTATTAACATTAATATTTGTCTTTTTTACACATTATTTTGTACGTTTTTTTATTATTAACTAAAATATTTTAAAAATTATAAGACTTTCTCGATCTCATTTTTCATTTAACGAGTTTCACTTATAATTTTACAGTTCTTAATAAATTTTAACTTTCTATATATTATTGCTTTTAAACTAATATTTCTTTTTATTTAAACATTAGAAAACAAAAACTACTCATATTAATTGAAACAATTAGTTAATATCATTTAATTTTAACAATTTTATTTTTAAAAAACTCATCATTTCACTTATTCTATTTAATTATTTTTTAAATAAGTAATCAACGTGTAGAGAGAGAATATTATTTATACAATTTATCTTATTAATTTGTGACTAATCATCTTTCATAACCCTCATAAGAGAGTAATGATCTTGTCTTATTAATTTACAATAATAATTATTTGTTGTCTAAAATAATAAAATAGTTAAAAATTAGTACTTTACTGAAAAATAATTAATGTAAGAAATATTTTGAAAGGATGTTGTAAAAAGAGACCAACATATTTCTAAACAGGATCCAATATTTAGAGATAAATATAATAACAGAGTATGTCAGAAAAAGCATAATAAAAAAAATGTGTGAATAATACTGAATACTCCTGTTAGTATTTCTCTAAACAACTTTTAAAAAATATTTCTTTGAACAAGACTATCACTATGCATTCCATTAATTATATGCTACACTTATTGTATAAATTCATTACCCATCATCCATAGCAGGAGTAATATGTTGATTTAATTTGTATTTGGAACTAATTGTAGTTTCTGTATCTATAGTGAATTCTAACATAATTTTTAGTCTAACGTAAATAAATAATGTTATTTTAAACACGACCTTAGGGGTGTGTATTTTTCACGCTTTTATTTTCAAATAGTGGCGCTCAGAATTTGTATAAAAAAAAATTAAGTAAAGTTTATTAATTAAATAATAAGACTGAAAAAACTATATTTTCTTTTATAAATTTCAACAAATAATTAAAAACTAAAAGTATTTAAAGAGTGTTACTAACATTATTTCTCTTGCAATGATTTTATCTCACTTTTAACTGTGGTTTTTAATTAGAAGTTCGTAAGTCTAACAAATTCAAAACTTCAACACAGAATAACGTTTTTCTATATCAAGTTTTTTTGTTATCTAGAGTTTTTTTTTAATATACTGAGATGTACTAGTAATTAAGCTTGCTTTTCATCTTTAAAAGGGTGAGCATTGATGATAACCATGTCAAGCTTTTATCATCCGTTGTATCTTTAGTTGTGACGTTTTATTCAGCTAAAGTAGCTTTTCATTTCTACATCTAAAGAAATGCTGTTTAGCTGTTGAAAAAGTTTTGTACGGGAAACTCTTCAGTTGCTTAACTGGTAAGCGATTCTCAATATTACTCCTTGTTTTTCTATGTACAAAACAAAGAGAAGCTGTGAAAACAAGTTTTGTGCTTGTGCTATTGATTGATCAGTAGGACTAAGGAGCAAGGATGAAAAATCATCAGCATGCAGACTTGTTAGATATTGTATTCTCCTGGACTCTGGAGGATGTTCTCAACGAAAATCTTTTCAAACGCAAGGTATTTTTTCCCCACTTAATTTGAAATATTCTAATATAAAAAGCCACACCAGTCCTTTAATTTCCTTCTTTTTCTATGTCCTTATAAAGGAAGGTTAAAACTTAAAACATTGTTTTCTCGCAGGTGAAGAAGATTCCACAGACATTCTTGTCAACCAAAGATTACATGAATTCCTTCATTCCTGCATTGATTGAGGAAACACATAGTGATCTGTCTACAAGCCTTATAAGTGTGTCTCAAGCTCCTTTTTGTGAAATCATGACACTTGAAAGGTCTAGGGACTTTGAACTTCCCAATGACTTGTTCTATCAGATTTCCTTGAAGAGCACTAGTTTTGATGTGAATGGTGTACGAAATTATGAACCTGAGGTTGGAGATCTCATTGCATTCACAAGTATAAGACCTAGAAGCATGGATGACTTGAAGAAGACCAAAAGACATTTCCATATTGCTTATGTTACAGGGCCTCGAGATATATTTGATGAGATCCCTTTACTGTCATCTATGATCTTAGATAATGATGTTGGATTTGACTCGAAGAGTAACAAAAAAAAAAAGCTTTATGCAGTCTATCTCTCGAACATGACAACAAATATTCGAATTTGGAGAGCCTTGAACTTACAATTGGAGGGTGCATATATTAGCATATTTAAGAAATTGCTAAAAGCTGATTCAAAGGTATGAATTAATCACCAAATCATTCATTCTTGATAAGCTTCTCAGTTATTCAATAACTTAAAGTGATGCATGCTATTTACACATTTCGCAAACATTAACTTGAAGTGATTTGAAAGTGTCGTGCATTCTTGTGAAAGTTGCAATTTATGTTTATTTTAATCTCTGTAAAGCTAGACTTGCCATTATGCATGGCATTGAAAAGAATATCCAATGGTGCAATTATGATGGAATTGCTTAACTCATTTTTGGTGGGTTCTATAATGTCACATGAAATTTAAGAACTTCATTTTTCTGTACAATGGTGCAATCCTTAAAAAAAAAATTAAAATGAGTCCTACAATTGTCTAACAATACTTGAGAACTATAAAGAACGATGCTTATATAAGAACTATCACTCGATTGTTCATATAAAGAACGTTGCTAGCAATACTAGAGAACTAAAAAGAACGTTACTTATATAAGCAACAGTTCTTATAAGAACTATATCACTCGATTGTTCCAATGGTAAAACTATAATTCTATGTTTAAGAACCCCATGTACAACTTTTATTGAAGATGCTCTTAATATTAGTTGTTGTTCTTAGATTTTTCCTTGCTCTTAAACATAGTTATAAGAAAGAAACATATTTCATGTTTTCTTTGCATTTTACAGAGCGGAGAAAACTGTGGCGTGTGCTTGTCTGGAGAAAATCGTAGCCTAGCCTATTCTAGTGTGCAAAACACAATCAGTGCTCAGAATCTGAATGAGTCTCAAAAGGATGCGGTTTTAAGTTGTGTCACAATGAAGAAATGTCATCATAATGACACTATTAAACTTATATGGGGGCCACCAGGGACTGGCAAAACGAAAACAGTTGCTTCCTTGTTGTTGTCCCTACTCAAGCAGAAAACTAGAACATTGACATGTGCTCCTACTAACACTGCAGTGTTGCAAGTGGCAGTTAGGTTGCATAGTTTGGTTAAGAGTTTTGTTGAGTGTGATTGTGAGACATATGGGCTTGGTGACATAGTGTTATTTGGCAATAGTTCTAGAATGAAAATAGAGACTTACAAGGGTCTTGGGAAAATATTTCTGGATAACCGTGTGAATGATTTGTTGCGCTGTTTTTCTCCATTGACTGGTTGGAAACATTACCTGGAATCAATGATCAAGTTTCTAAAGGATCCTGAAGAGGCATATGTTTTATACAAGCATGGTGTGGAGGTGGAGAATCTCATGTCAATAGAAAAATTTGCTAAGCAAAGTGGCATTAATGTAGAACTTGCATATAGTTCATACAAGAAACGTGTCAAGAAGCATGATCCTATGACATTAGAACAATTTGTGGAGAAAGAATTCCCTTATATTGCTGAGCAATACCTCATGTACAAGGATGATGAAAAGTTGAGTGCTGGTATGACAATAGAGCAATTTATAAAACATAGGTTCAGTTTCCTTGGAGAGAAGCTCGAGTTGTTCATGAGAACATTGTACACGCACGTACCAACATCTTTTATTCCATTAAAGGTGGTGAAGAGCATGTTGAGAGCTCTGAAATTGCTTAAATCTCTTGAAATTTCCATGCAGTGTAAACAAAGCGTTCTTGGCCACTTTGGATGGTTAGGCTTCGAAAGAGATGAATGCCTTGGCATCCTGAATTCTCTTTCTAAGTCAATTTCACTTCCCAACAACCTTAGAAACAAATATGGAATATCAAAGTTTTGCTTGATGAATGCGTGCTTAGTTTTTTGTACAGCATCAGGTTCTTCTAAATTGTACTCTGAAGGAATGACACCATTCAAATTTTTAGTAATTGATGAAGCTGCACAACTAAAAGAATGTGAATCAACCATTCCATTACAACTGCCTGGCCTCAACAGTTGTATCCTAATAGGTGATGAGAGACAACTTCCTGCAATGGTCAAAAGCAAGGTACTCGAGAGTTGTTAATATTATCAATATCATTGTTATGTGATTTGGTTGTGGCTATTTAAGATTTTTGTCTAATGTGTATAAATTGGTTTAACTTTAGATTGCTGACAAGGCTGAATTTGGAAGAAGTTTGTTTGAGAGGCTGGTATTGTTGGGGTACAAAAAGCATATGCTTAATGTTCAATACAGAATGCATCCATCCATTAGCATGTTCCCAAGTAAAGAGTTCTATGATCAGCAACTCTCTGATGCCCCCACTGTCCGAGAAACAAGTTATGACAGACGTTTCCTTGATGGAAAAATGTATTCTTCCTACTCCTTTATTAACATACCTAAGGGTAAAGAGCAGTCTAATCATGACCACAGTTTGATGAACAAAATTGAGGTTGCTGCTATCTCTGAGATTATTGGATGCCTTAAAAAAGGTCACTTTCTCTTTCTACCTCTCCTTCTATTGTGTCATTGAGTGCGTGTCAATCTTACAGTCATTTAATCACATATTAACGTATATGATAAGTTTGTTTATTTTTATAGTAATTTCTTTATAAGTCATATTTTGAATAATTCTTATTAATTGACAGTACAAAAGTCTTTATACTGATAATACATGAAACTAAAATGTAGTGTATATATGCATTACATGATTAACGTGAATTCCTTTTTAATTTTTTCATGCAGAATTTTTTAAGACAAGGAAGAAAGTTAGCATAGGAATCATATCTCCATACAAGGCTCAAGTTTCTGAAATCCAGAAGAAAGTTAAGAAGTACACTTCGGTTTCTGATTCTCATTTCTCTGTTACTGTTCGTTCCGTTGATGGTTTTCAAGGTGGTGAAGAAGATATAATAATATTCTCCACTGTGAGATCTAATGGGTGTGGAAAAGTTGGTTTTCTTTCCAATAGACAAAGAGCAAATGTTGCTCTGACTAGAGCTAGGTACGTTACTCACATATTTTGGTTCTTTCATGCTCTTTCCAAGTTATAAATATGCAATAGAAAATTGATCTTTTTTCTTCTTTTTAATGCAGATATTGCCTTTGGATATTAGGTAATGCAGCAACTTTAATCAATAGCAACTCTGTATGGAGAAAGCTAGTTCTTGATGCTAAGAAAAGACATTGTTTCCACGATGCCGATGATGACAAGAATTTGGCTCGTGCTATTAAGGATGCTGTGTTTGAACTTGAACTGCTTGAATCAGAGTCACGGTTTAAGAAACTCAATCTAGGGGAAAAGTCAGAAATAGTGACTAATTTATCCAGGTAAGTGGAGGAATAATTTTTTATGAATTATTCATATAAATAATATATAATCCAATAACACAATTTGATATGAAGTAAATTTACTAGCATCATGTAAGATTGTTGGTAACTAAAAGCATGTAAAATCATTCCTCTTCATTAAATGTTGCACTGTGGTTATCCATGTATATATTTCTCTTGCATATGTTAGATTGGTTGCAGTGCTAGTTTCAGAACTTATGTTAGAACAATTTTAAGAGTTTCTGTCTGTGGCAGGTCTCGGAAACCAAGGTGCTTGTTGCATTAATTGCGAGGAATCCGATCTGTGATAAATTAAGACATTGAAGCAGAGCTGATATGGACGTACAATCCTGATTCTTGAAGGAGTTCATCACATTTTGAATTCGTGTATCAGTGACATAACATTCGGTTGTGTTGTTATTTAAGTTTGTAATTTTAGTAACTACAATTACGAACATATTTTTGCCATATATATAATCATACACCAGTCACTTTGGGGAATTTGATCTATATGTTCACACTTTTTTATCAAATTTTCTACTACACAACTGTGAAGCTTCATTTCTACTCTTTCATTTGTGAATATCATTATTAATGGCTACTCAGCTTCTGTAGTAGTTCTAAATCTGTTCTTTCATTTGCAGACACAACGTAAAAAAGTTGTTTCTGGTTGTGTATAAAGATTTACTCACATCTCCACGATAATATAATATCGTTTGCTTTTTTATAATATCGTTTGTTTCACTTATAATCCAAACATAGCAATTCCCTTTCTTTCTTAATTTCGCAAATTACATCCTTCTATTTTTCATGAATTTAATCCATCAAATTGTACAATTTTAAATTGATTGTTAACTTAACGCCCAGTGTTAAAAAAATAAAAAAAAATTAATGAGACAGTGTAGTAGATTATCACATCAAAGTTTCTCAAATATAAAATATTATGTTAACTGATGAACTAAAGTGGTACATTTAAAATAATGAATGGATCCGATTTACACAGCGAAAAAATAAGAGACATGAAAATTCAGGAAATTTTAAAAATACAATTAAGCTAAAATAGAACATGTGTAATTCATCCACAATAATAAGTAAGTTTTTTTCCTTTAATTAAATTTCTTTTTAAAAAATAAACTCTAATGTATAGTAATTTATTGTTAATTTAATTTTTTTAAAAAAGTAAAATAGTTAACTTAAAAAAGATAGTAGAGCATAAAATTTAGTCCTCCCTTGGATTCAATTTGTTTAATAAGATTTAAAGATATCGTGAACGGCAGGATTCGAACCTGCGCGGGCAGAGCCCACATGATTTCTAGTCATGCCCGATAACCACTCCGGCACGTCCACTTGATGTTATGAATGTAAATAATTTTATTATTCAAATCCAATTAGTTTTAAGCTGACACAATTAGAAACTTAGAAGTATTCCCTTCATTCTAACAATTTTGCATGGATGATTGGTGAATCAGGACTAAGGTTTTTTTTTTATTAAACTAGTGTAATTTTATTTTATTTTATTAAATTAATGTAAGTTATTAAAATATAATTATAAAGTATGATATTTTTTTATACTAGTAATTTATAATAGTTTATAGTTAAAAAAGAAAAGCATTTGTCCCAGTTTATAACATTTAAATATTATTGTTAGAGGCCATTACCTACGTAAAAAAATAAATAAAAAGTAGAGTATGTCTTATCCTATAGTGGTAAATTTTACAAAATTAAAATTGCATTACTTAATAATTTTTTTAAAAAAATTATCTTGTATCGGTAAAAAAAATCTTAAGGCTGAGTTTTGTGGCATGTTTATTTAAATTTTTTTAAATAACTTAATCATGACATATATTAATTAGCCCAAACTTAGGGTGTGAGTGGAGGCTAATCTACAATTTAAGACAAAACCTTTTAAAAATAATTTACAAAAAAAATGATTTTATTTGAAATTCATCTTTCAAATTTTTTTGAATGTAAAATTACTTGTTAAAATATCACGATCAGTTTTTTTTAACAATTTATTTTCAAACAATAATAAAGTTAATTCATTTAATTTTTTTAGTAGTAAAATTTATTAATTGTAATTTTGAAAATTTTCTTTCAACTAAAATAACAATTACTACATAAAATTATTAACTTTGTTTATAAGCAATATATATGTATTAATAAAAGAATAAGTCTTATTGTGTACTTGAATATGTCAAGAAGTATTTCAATTCATTTTCTGCTTATATAATTTCTTTTGAAGCTTCAAACTTTATGACTAAATTTTTAACTTATTTCAAATACAATACATCGTTGTATTATTGACAAGGGGCAAATATAGGACGTTAAGAAGTAAAGGAGATTAAATGAATTGTGAATTGTTTTAGTTTTTTTATTTATTTTAAATATCACTCATAATTTAAGATTGTTAGTGAAAGTAAAACAATCTAATATCAATAGATTTATATATTTGATAAAAATTGATTAAATAAAAGTAAAATAATGAAAAAGTGCATATTTTAAAGAAACTAAATAGATATAAGTGCGATACATAAATTATTTTGACAACCTATATAATATAATATTTAATTCTTTGTCATAATAATTATCATATAATTTGAAACCTTTATATTATATATGTGTAGAAAATTATTATTAAAGTAATATTATAATTTCTTTACCCAAAAACTAATATTATAATTTAAAAGTTATTTTATTTCATCAACATAAATTAATCTCATTACTTTTTATTAAACAACACAATTATTATATATTTTAAATAAAATTAATTCAATACTTATTTTATTTTATTGTAATTTTTTATTTACATATTCAATTTATTACTTTCTTCTTTTATCTTAGAATTTATACTTCTTTTGAATTGAGGCTGAACATTTTATTTTTATTAATTAATCAAATAAAATAATAATGTAAATACAACAACTTCAATAATTACTATTATTAATAATAATGATTTAAAATTATCACAATTTTTTAATTTTATAAAAATATAAAAATCGCAATGAAACATAATAATCGACACTCTTCTAGCGACATAACTTAAACCACAATGAAAGTGAAACAAAAAATAAATTATCATTAAAAATTATAGAAAAAATGAAAAAGTGAAATAACAAATAAATCTTGAGATGAATGTCGCCAACAAATTGTAATGATGATTTTTTTGGTATTGCTATTTATATTTTCATTGTAATCAGTTCGAAAGAATATAAAGAAAATGTGTAAATAACCAAAATATGAAGAATATTTATGTTCATTATAATTTTAACTTAACTTTCTATTCATATAGGGATAGATAGAATAATTGATTTAAAAAATGAATTATAATTGTATATAAATTGGATTTTATAGCATGAAAACTCATTAAAAAGAAAAGAATCATAAAATTAATGTCACATATTCACAAATATATAAGAATTGGAGGATAAAGAAGAAAAAAAACATATTGACTTGTGCCCTCACTCACTTTCCAAACTAGTAAGTTAAAGAAGATTAAAAAAAAAACTAGAGAAAATCTATTATATATATTTGTATATTATAAAACATTATATAGAGAGAATATTTTCTTTATTAACTATTTTTAGTTTTTATTTTCATTAGGACTATTTATCCTTCAAAACTTATACCATTACAATTTTTTGTTTTGGTTTTCACACATTGAATCTCATGTCTTTTCCACTTTTTATTTGTTTATTTTATTTTAAAATAATTTTCTGTTTAACTGGTTCACATATTGTACCCTTCATAATTGTTCTTATCTCAAACTACGGTTTTCAATTTTTTCCTTTCAGTTTGTTGTTGCATTTTGATTATAATAATAAATAATTTTAAAAAATAAAACAATCATAACAAATGATAATTATAATTAAAAAAATATTGTCATTTCCTATACCAAACTAATTAAATTTTTAGTAAAATCATTCTACTATATTAAAGTTGAACCAAATGATATATACTTGTGAAAATAACAATATTATGAACTAAATAAATACACATTTAAATAATTTTTAATTAATTATCTTATTATCACCATACAAAAAGTTTGTATTTCTTATTCTTATGTCACATTTAAAAGTTCTTTCATCTTCATTAATTGTGTGGAAAAAAAAATACTAGAAGGGGGTTAAATAGTATATAAACAAAATTGCATGTTTTTTATAGTGAAAGTAAAAACACTGGATGAAGCAGGAAAAGTAGTCAGATGGTATACTGAGTATTTTTATACCGATTCGCATTAATCACTGAGACTACATCTAGTTCTCAATCCAACCAGATTGGGTTCCACTATCTTTAACAAAGATATATATAATATTCTTTTAATAAGTCACTTTTGGTTCAATTCTAAATATTTTTTAACTTGTGTCTTCAAGCAACTATCCAAGTATTCTTTTAACAACAAATCTCTCTAGACTTAACAACCAAATATCCTTTTATATTCAAGCATCTCTAGGCTTAAAAATAAATATTCTTTTTCAGACAAGTCTCTCTAGACTCTAGAACAAGTATTCTATTTTAGACAAATCTCTCCGAGCTCAACCTTATAACAATGGTTATGAAGGTTACAAAGAAGTTGTGTTTGTCTCACTAAGATGTTATACAACCAATTACAGATCAATGAATGTTTATAAGAAATAATAGCTTTACAGACAATGAGTTTCTATACAAATGTATCTATATAAAATTAACATCTCTATATTTTTTTTGTGCTTTGAAACTTCTTATATAGTAGCTCGAAGAAGATGACCGTTTCAATACTTTGAGTCTAGCTTACAAGTTTGTTTCATTTGTCTTCATCGTCTTTATATGATCCTAGGTGACTATTCGACTCATTTAATGTGAACATTAAATATATTTTACCAAATGGTACCTCTTATCTAATCAAGGAGACTACTTGTGAACTTTTGATGCCAAACGGAACTTGCAAAAGTAACGTTATCATAGAACAACTATAGCAGTGATTTTATCTAATTTTCTTTCTAATTTTAGGGATTTGGTTTTGACATAAAGCATTGTTTTTCTCTTTAATAGATTTGTGAGTTTCAAAAAGAATTTTTGATTTGACCTGTTAAAGAATGAAGCATTTTCAAAGAAAACATTGCCATTAGTCTCAGTAAATGATAATTATTTAATGTATATGAAACATGTTGTATGTGTCTTATAAATGATCTACGTTTTGCACATCATTTGTGCTTTCAAATATACGTTTCAAATACATTTTTGCAGATATTTATTCTATATAAAAAATACTTTATTTGTTAGCATTAAAACTCTTAGATTAGGGGGTCGTCTTTAACTTAACAAATTAATTTCAATTTGTCAAGGTCTTCTTCATGAATAAAATCTCTTACGAAGTTTGCTCACATATTTTGCTCATCAAATGCTAAAAGAAAATGATATCAAATATATTAAAAATATACTAATTTATAATATAAATTTACAATAATTTACATATTAAAAATTGTAAATATAGTTTTTTATTATATATATAAATTCATAATAATTTGCATATTTAAATATATAATTTTGATATCAAACATTTTTCTTAGAAGCATAAATCTTTTCGAATTATAATTTTTTAATCATGAATAAAATATTTTAATCATAAAAGAATAAATATTTATTATAACAACTTAAAAAATACTCACAAAAAAATAAATTAAGAATTACTTGGTGATTAAGAAGCAACATCTCAATATTGAAATAATTTTTAGGATTGTTGTACTTTGAAAATAGAATAATACTTACTTTTATTTACATGATAAACCCTAAGCCCTAAACAACCTTCATAAAATGAAAAGAAGGAAAAATGGAGGAATGTGAATATACTACAAATGAGAATATACATGTAGTATTAGACCAAATAATTTATATATATATATATATATATATATATATATATATATATATATATATATATGTGTGTGTGTGTTTAGACAAAAATATCATCATTATTTTATAAAATTTGTGTATAAAAATATGTTGAAGGGAAGTTTTGAAGGGAAATAGTTACTCTAGGAGGTATTCCTTTTATATTATACTATCGATATTATATATATATATATATATATATATATATATATATATATTAATCATTAATAATTATTAAAATATTTTAACCTAAATTTTTCCCTTTAATTTTGATATATTTGTATTGATATAATATATAAATATTAGAGGAAATTATTGAAGACAAGTTTTATATGTGCAAAATGTAGTAGTTATTAGTATTGATTTTATATTTTTTTTTAGCAAATTGATTAATTTCTATATTAGTTTGTTTTATTTTTATAATAACATTTATATTAAAAAAGAAACTTTTGCAAAGAATTTTAGATAATAGATATCTTCACTCAAAACATTCTGTTTTTATAATTAATAATTTTCTTCTTCTTCTTTTTAAGAAAAATGTTAATAATAACAAATAAAATGTTTTTAGGAATTTGTTTATTTAAGAGCCCAAGCAAGAGCTTTACTTACTTTAGGGATTCGGCGACCCTACCTCTCAAATATTTCTTCTTGTGATAATTGATTAGCGTAGTAGCAAAACATTATGGTTATGCATACTCTGAATTCCCTAATTCCCTTCATGGTAGCAGGTAGCAGCGATGGGTTATAAAAAGATTTTGCTAGTGATGACTACATGCAGGGTTATGAAATACTTTCCTTTTTTTGGTGTTATGTTATATATGCTCGAGTATAATTTTAACATTAGCATAGTGTTTTTTTTTTTTTTTTTTTTCATGAGGTGAAAGGTATAGGTGTCCTCTATTAAAACCTATGATGCACCGATATGATACGTAAATCGGATACTGCATGTGTTCGATATGGCAATACGATTATTTTAAAATATATAGGATACGATACATGTAAAATACGTATCATTATATGTATTAATATTTATACAATATGATAAATGTGTACTTGTAATTTTGATTAAAATTTATAAACATTAAATATATAATTGCTATTTTGCAAATCCAAATTAAAATCATACTTATTATATATTACTAAAAATAAATAAATTATAAATTATTTCATCATAAATTACTTTTTATTATTTATAAATAGAAATAATATTACCAATTTCATTTCTTTCTTAAAATTATCTATATAGAAGATAATTTTCATTTACAGTTCATCAATGACCAATATTTTTATATTTCTACATTAAACATGTTTATATATTTTATTTAGCTATAATGAATATTTTATATTTTTTTAAAAATTTAGATACTTTATCGATACATATATATCACCGATAAATATCTGTAAAGTATCTGAGAGCATCGAAATTCAATAAAATTTTCATAATATTTTTAAAGGTTAGAATACTTTACTGACATGTATCGATGAAGTATCTAAAAGTATCATATCGGATATGTATCAGATACATAAAACAAATTGAAGTATCAGTGCTTCATAGATTAAAACCCAATGATAAAACTCTTAAATTAAGTTAGGACTATTTGGTAACAATTAAATCATGTGGTTGGTGGTAACTTGAGCATACTATATAACTAATTAAAAACTCAAAATACTTAATCACGTATAATTCCTTATATAATTCCTTGTGCTCATGCTAACCACGTCAAAAAGGAATACTTAATCATGCTGCTAAGCAGAACTGTAGATGTTAAAGTCAATGATGATGTTATGAAAATCATCATGGGAGACATTTGTCAATTTTATGGGCCGCAATGAAAATGGCATCAGTTTAGGCAAAATGAAATTGTCTTAAATAGATTGGTGAAGAGAAGAAAAATACTAGATGTTAAGTACTTCAATGCCTTTATTTGTTAAAGGGAAAGTAACTCTTTAACTAAGTGATGGGTCTCAATTTTTTTGGAGATTGAGTGATGGTTTTAAAATTTTAGGAGACTTTGGTGCCCAATACTCAAGTTAGGTGGTTAACCAATACATGTCTGCATTATATAGTGACTGAAACATGTAACAACTTATGTTGATTAATTGGCTCCTTAAATAATTCCGTGGCCTTAAGTAATATTGATGTCTTTCAAAGACTTGAAGAAAACATGAGGGGCTTCAAATAAATGTATGCATGGTTATTGGTTGAGAGAATAAAGAATGCCACACATCAAAATAAGAAAGGTTCTGGATGTGTGTCTTTCTGTGACTAGATGATCCTTTGGTGATTAACAAGCAGTATATTGGAAAATAAGTGGAGCCAATTTTTTAGAGGCATCATCGTTTCTTTGAATGCGTATCTTAATGCACAAGTAACTTTACTTATGGCAAAATGAGGAGGGAAACCAAAAAAGAAAGTAGCTTTGTGTATTTTAAGAAAAGTTCAGACGGAGTGAACACAAATGCTTTCTCTCTCAAACGTTCACCAAGAATAATATATCTCAAATTATATTCTCTTCTAAAGTGCTAACTTGGATAATCACGATACCTAATAGACATGACATCAAAATTTATTGATATCTATTTTTTTTATTTGAAATTCTTTTTATTAGAGTTCAAGTTTAAAAATATGTTATTAGTGTAAAGAATTTATCTATTTTATTAATAATTAATTTTTATTAAAAATCTTGAATAGTTATTTTTATAATTTTTTAATACAAATTTATAAGTGTTTTTTTTATTTTTTTTATTTTTAGTAAAGAAATTCTAAAAAAATACTTTTAAATTTATATTTAAACAGATTTTAAATATATTTTTTTATAACTTTTTTATAAAATTGAGTTTAGTTTTCTTCATACTAGCAATTTGTTCATAGTCTTTTGGTTATAACTATAACTTTGAAAGTAAAATATCTTTTTGACTTCGCGTATTTAAGACTTTCATGTCGTCATATTTCAACCATTTCTTTTTCCAGCTCAACTTCCAATTCTTCCATAAAGTTTAGAATCAAATGTTTTCATAATATTTTCCAAGACTCCCATCTATACTTCCATTAAGCTCCGTCCAACCCTTTTCTTCCCACTCTAACACTCGATAATTGATAGGGACAAGTGACAAGTCTTCTAATATGAGTCCAAAATTTCCACTATTCATCACAGATATTCAGTAGATAATTATTAAACAATACACATGCTCAACACATTCATTACCTTGGAATTTGTTTTCATATTTGCAGCATACACAATTCAAAAAAGATAAAGTATGATATCATGACAGTAAAATCAACCCCAAAAAGGTATGCCCAACACAAGATAGTAAAGAAGTTAGCTTTCCAGGGTCCAGGAGCTAGCATTCAAAAAAGGATCACCTGATAAATTCTTAATGGCAAAGTTGTCTGTCAAATTAATAACATTGTAATTATTACAAGGCCAAGTTAGCAGTCCAATTTAATTTGATGATCTAGTCTCAGTTTGTCTCACATTCACAGATTCAAATCAAGCCTCTACATAATAGATGCTGTACGCATACTAGAATTGCTCTTGCTGTGATCACACATAACATAAAAGAACATGTATCAATCTTCCCAATTAAACTAGTAGCATATGCTTTGTTATACAATGAGACAGTTCAAACGCAAGCTTACAAGACTGAACTTGAGTTTTTACCTTTTCTAGGGTGTTTGGTTGTGCGTATGCGTATCTCATCAATAGAGTATTTCAGTACAGCCTTAAATAGCTTATATGTTAGGTTGTGAATTTTACCTTAAATCTTAATTACTACAAACTTACTTTTAAAAGAAAATCATCTCAGTATAGTTAGTTCATTCACTTTTAACTTCATTTAATCTTACAAAATTTTGACCATTTAAAATAAAGAAAATTTGATATTCTAAGACAAAAAACGAGAAAGAATTTTTTTTATAGGGTTTACATGAGTGGTAGGAGAGAGCTGTAGCCTATTATTACCTTTGGTGACTCAAAAGTTTAAGGAATTAGGTAGTGGGTGAGCATGACGGCTTTCATCTTATTAGACTATTCAGTGCATGTTGCATGTTGCATGTTGGGGAAGACCATAACAATTTAATTTTATACCTAGTGAGGGGTGGCTTCATAATTATTGGTAACATTCGATTGAATCAAAATTAAATTAAACAATTCTATAAATTAGTAAAATCATTCCCATCATCAACAGGACATTTTAAACCTTCAAATAAAAGAAATTTCTTTCTTATTGCTCTCCTTTTCCTTTTATTTTGTCGTTATCTTTAATGTAAACGATAAGACAGAGAACATTATTATAAAGTACAATGCCTCAATTAGTCTGGTTAATCCGTAAATGCATGCCATGGGAACATCGGAACAATGTCGAAACAAACAATAAATTAAAAAGGAACACACTATTTTGTTGACCAACAATAACAACTTAATCATGTCTCACACAGGCACTACAACTTCTATTCTTACCAATTACCATGCTTGGTTGGACTTGTAATTTAATCAGCACTAGTAACGTAATTGTAACAAAAATTACCATCAAATTTTACTGTTTATGTGCACACTTGAAAAGAGATTGAAAGATTAATCCCTCTTATTTGATTTTTATTTTATATTTTTTTCGTTTACAACTTCAAACTAACAATTAATGTGATTGTACAAGTAGAAAAAGACTTTTAAAATCGGTTATTTTTAATTTTTAAAATTGGTTCCGTAACCGATTTTGAAAGATCCGATTTTAAAAGTTAGACTTTTAAAATCGGTTAAACAATCGATTTTAAAAGTTAACTTTTAAGATCGATTGTTTTATAACTGATCTTAAAAGTCTGGCTGTGGAAAAAAATAAAACTGGAACGGGCCGTTCCAATCTGTTTAAAAGGCCTCTAAAGTTAACTTTTAGTACGGGGCGTAAACGGCCCGTTCTCCAGGGAGAACGACCTGTTCTCCTTGCAGAACGGCCCGTTCTACAAGGAGAACGACTCGTACTCAGGGACGGATGCACATTAAGCATAGTGGGAGCACTTGCCCCACTACCAGTTTACATATATTTTTTTATTATAAAAAACATAATATATTTTAAAAAATATAAGTTATATTTTAATAATATATATTTAAATTATTATACATATAAAATATAAACTTGAAAGAAATGTTCTTTTATGTTTTTTAATATTTTAAAGGAGATTAGTTTTTATATGTGATAATGAATAATTTTTTAAAAATTTTAATTATAATATATATATATATATATATATATATTAATACCCACATATATAATGTAATATATAAAAAAAATAAAGAACCTAAAAAAATATTAAAAAATTATTTTTTTATAAAATAAATTTTACAATATGCATGTTTACCTTTTGGATTTTCTGTTTATTGTATACATTGATTAAAAAAATTTAAAATAGTAAAGATTGTAAGATCGTATATGTTAATTAAAAAAATCAAAATAAGAAAGGTTGGATGATTTATGTTTTATTTAAATTTTTTATTATAAAACATGTTTTAAAATAAATTATCATCTAAAAATTTATATTAGATATTAAAAACATGTTTATATCATAAATAAATTAAACTTTCTTTTTATATAATTTAACATATTTTTTTTATATATTTTTATTAGTGTTAAATTATTATAAATAAGTTTTTAGGATTATAATTCTTACCAAATATTTAAAAAAAATGTCTATGACAAATAAATAAGTTATATTTATGACATCTATTTTTAAAAAAAAAAGTTAGATTCAAACCTATAAAATTATAATATAATCTTATATGACCTAATTTATTTTCATTTTTAATTGTAGATATAAAAAAAATTAAAAATAATTTTGATATATATACTTATATATATAAAAGTTATATGTAATTTTTTTAAGATTATAAATATATAAATTAATATTGCCCCCACTATCTAAATTTTCTGGATCCGTCACTGCCCGTACTCCTTGGAGAACGGCTCGTTCTCCAAGAAGTACGGGCCGTTCTCCTTGCAGCACGAGCCGTTCCAGGTTCGAAATTGACTCAAACTGAACCTACAACGAAAATAGAGACGAGAAAAGCATGACAAAACGAAAAGAGACGCAAGAAAAACATGAGAAGACGAAAATGAAAACAAAAACGACAACGAAATTTACCTTATTGGAGACTTTAGAAAATGAGAGCGTCAGAGATTAAAAAAAGGAACGGAGGGAAAGATTAAAGAGAATAAAAATGGAGGAGAATATAAAAAAAAATTACGATACTTTTAAAATCGGTTATTCAAGAATCGATTTTGTATACTACATACAAAATCGGTTCTGAAATAACTGATTTTAAAAGTAACACTTTTAAAATCAGTTGTTAAATAACCGATTTTAAAAGTAACACTTTTAAAATCGGTGATAAAATAACCGATCTTAAAAGTACTTTTAACATCGATTATTTTATAACCGATCTTAAAAGTGTCATTTTTAAGATCGATTCTTTTGTAACCGATCTTAAAAGTGTTCATGTTATTTACAAAATTGTCACTGCATCACTTTTAAGATCGGTTATCTTATAACCGATCTTAAAATTCCGATTTTAAATTCAATTTTTGCACTAGTATTGCTCGGCTTAAATATGACTCATTTGAAAACGTTTAGGATGAGTGACCCACAAGACAAACAATACATTCATGTGAGACCCAGTCATGCATTTCTACTTTTTACAGCTTATGCCCTCCTTTATTTGTTTGTTTTGTTTTGTAGTAAAAATATTGCGACTAAAGATAATGGTACGTGAATAAATTTTAGTGGGGTAGCTAAACATGATAGGATTTGGATAGGTTCCCCTAACCTAGGATATAAGTTTTCATTATTTGGAATGTTTTATATATTCTTTTAATCTTGATTTGCTTTTCAAAGAGGCTCCCATGTGGAGACAAGGACCAGCATTTGCTCACTATTATTAGATGGGCTTGAGTCAATCTATTAACATTGAATCTTAACCAATGAATGTGGATAAAAAAGTTAGTTGTTAATAAATCGATTTATTATTAAATTAATCCGTTTTTGGTATAGTTGAATCTCTTACGTAACTCTAATCCGACTCAATATATTATTATTATTATTATTATTTTATAATATGATTAAAAATATTTTTGTTTGACTCAATAATGGCTAGCTATAATTATTTTGAGATTCTACAAATACAAGTTTTTTGTCATATTGGACCGACAGAATAAATGAATATTTTTATATTAGTGTATAAATAAAAATGACCCTACCAAACCACTCCCTTTTATACACTTTAAACATGCACCACAACAATCTTTAATTTTGTATTTTCTCTATTTTTTTTTCATAGTCGTTTTATCAGTGTTTGTTATTTTTTTTATTATCACTTTTTTAAAATCAATGATTCATTAATTTTCTTTTTCATTTTTATTCTTGATAATTAATATATGTTTATTATGTATTTATTCATTTTACAATGTACTTATTTCTTCTCCAACCACCTAAAGGATATAACAGGAAAATATGTAATAAATATTTTGAAAAATTAAAATATTAATTATTTTCTTAATTCTTGTGCATAACCTTAAACAAAAATGAGAAAATAAAACACAGAGGAAGTATCAAGCTAGCCACGTATACCTTAATGTATTTGTGATCCAGGTTGCCTGGAAATTGGGGTGTACAAGAAATGTTACATATAGTGACATACAAAAAGTGTCGCTATAGTATAATATATGTATGTATATGTTTATTTGACATATAGTTACACACAATTTTAGTGTTGATTTTGAATGAGGTTTAACAACATATTTTGTGTGTCACTATAGGCTATACTCGCACTTTTAATAATATACCAAAATATATTGTAATTATTATGTGGGTAAAAGTAATTTTTAGTGACATGTATAGTATCACTATAGAGTGTATATCACTATATGACAATTTTCTTGTAATGTGTGGCTTGGAAATTGTAGAGGTGGCAAAACAGTTTCAATCCAACTCATTTTAGCTTATTCAACTACTAGTTTAAATTCTGTTTAATATAAATTGAAAGTATTTTTAAGAATTTTTTATAAAAATAAATAATATTTTTAATAAATTAAAAAAAAAACACTTCTAACTTATATTTAAATAAATTCTAAGTTGATTTACTTAGTAAATGGTAGTAAAAAATCATAAAGTATCTTACTTAATAGAGTTGATGGGTTAGTCCACATATATATATATATATATATATATATATATATATATATATATATATATATATATATATATATATATTCTCACTAATATAAATTCAAAATTTTGGTTAAATGATCTAAAGTATATTAATAATTTATTATATTTAATTTAAAAGATTCTTTTTATTTCAATAAAAAAAAAAATTAACTATATTTTAAAACTTAAAATTGTTATTTTACATTTGAGGTTCTCTTCTTACCGATAAACTAACTTTTAGACAAACAATAATCATTTTCTTGATCATTCGATTAATGGATTAGACGGAACGATCGATTGGACCTCCTCTTCTACTCCAACTATTTTGAAAGGTTAAGTAGGTTATCCAACCCACTTTATCCTCCTTATTGGATAATATTATTCAACTTAGTAATTCTTGTTTTACACAAAAATAAATAAAAAGGTGTCCTCAGATATAGACAAATTAAACATTCCTTATAATATTTGAACAATTATATTCTTTAATTTTTAGATTAAGTTATATATATTTGAGTTCAATTTTTGTATAATATTAATATTTTAATTTTAGTACAATGAAGCTTTAATTAAGATAATTATTTATTTATATATAACTAAATTTATAATAAATAAATATTTTTAAATATATTAATTATGTTATTATCAAAATTCATAATAAATGAGTAAATATATTTAGATATATGTTATATTTTGAATTTACAATAAATAACTTAAATTGTAATATAAACTTATTTTAAGATATTCACATTAAAAAATGTTAAATTGTACTTTTTGTCCTTCTATTTTTGTCAATTTACAAATTTGGTCTTTCTATTTTAAAATAGAAATATTTAGTCTTCTATTTTTTAAAAATATGAGAATTTGGTACTACCAATAATTTGATATTCGTTAAATTTTGATATTGTTTGATGATTTATTACCACTTAAGTGATATGACATTTATTGACGTGATATAAGGATAAAAATGTAAAAATAACATACAAAAAATCTCTATTTGTATCTATTTTATGTAACGACTCATCATATTTTTTATACTTAACAACTCAACAACTTGCAACAGAAAACAAATAAGTTCTTAGAATTATATATCTACAAATACCTAGATATGTATTATATAGCATGCAAATAAGTGTCAAACAACTACTGAAGTATAAAACAATATAAGTATAGTAATTTAATAAGTGTCAAATATACAACCTAAGTTGTTGATAAATAACATCCATACAAAAGCTACACAACAATACAACCCTCCACCATCTACCAAATGGTCTCCACTACACAACACATCAAGGCTATCCCTACTTTCCTTCATATTAAGTATGATCATAGTAATCCAACCACATGAAACACAAGCAATGGTAAATTAGAGTTCAAAGAATCAACATAAGCAGTATAGAAGTAAGACAATTTTACTATCAACCTACAACTTTCAACATAATTTAACATTATTTTCAACTTAAAGAACCACAACATTAACACTTCACATTTTCAACACAAGAACAAAATTCATCCCAATTCAACATCGCATATGAGCAACACAACATATGCATAACATAATATTTATATGTGTCGTCACACATTTCAACTATGAAAATCTCCTATAACACATGTGAGTTGTAACACCCCAGCAACCCGCATGCGGATATTGTCCGCTTTGGCCGTAGCCCTCACGGTTTTGCTTCTGGCAATGGCACGCATGCCACCCCAAAACGCGTCCCCACAAGGAAGGTATCCACACTCATATATATGGCATGCTTCGTTCTCCTTCCTAACCGATGTGGGACTTCACAATCCACCCCCCTCATGGGAGTCCAGCGCCCTCGCTGGCACACCGGCTCGGGTCCCGGCTCTGATACCAAATGTAACACCCCAGCAACCCGCGTGTGGATATTGTCCGCTTTGGCCGCAGCCCTCACGGTTTTGCTTTTGGACATCACTCAAAAGGCCTCTCGACCAATATTGGAGACAACTGATATAAATAACCAACTTGGATATGAATCCACAACACACAATTATCAGATTTTACAACTTAAATTAGGAAGTTTATTATTAATGTTAGGATAGAACAATTTGGGTATAGGTTATCACGACATTAGCTAGCTTAACTAAGTCTCGTATGAGATTATTCCACCAACTACCCTCCAAATATTACACCTCTCCGATACTCAATTAGGGATTAAGTCCCTAACTTTGCATTTTATTCAAGTTGATCGCTTGTAATCAGTACAACTTGACTTAGCTCCTATATCGTGGTCGTTTATAGTTGGTATGCCTCGACCTGATCCGCATATCGACCTGATCCGCATATCGCATCAACTAAGGTCCTATAAGACTCTTAACTATTCTTTTTACAGGTTAACTTCCTAAGAAGAATTTTCAACAAATTTGGCTCTTGGAGCACCACAACAAAATACCCTCACAATAAGATATGCAACTAAAAAATAATCTCTTATCTAGTCTCAAGTCAATCAACACAACTTTCAACATCATACCTAAAGCATTATCAACATCAACAACATAACAACATACAACATAATGCATCATGCATAAGCAACACATCTATTCAATTGAACAACATCTCAATTTAACTTTCAACTAGTTACCATCTATAAACATCGTCCTATATCAATGTATATGGCATAAATAATAATTATCAATTTAAAACATGCAATACATTAATCTACTCAACTCATGTTCACCATTCCTAAAATTAAACAAGTTTTCATCTAGCAATCAACACCTAGGCCTAGCACCATGAAACTGATGTCTGATGTCATCGAGGCATGAAACCCTCTACCTCATCTACGCTCGACGCTACACAACCTATGTCTGGCATGGGTTAGGTAGAGGCCCTTAGGACTTCACATCTGGCATGATGAATTTCCATGCCTAACCTCAAATCCAACCCGAGACAATTCTCTCTCCTCACACTCGATGCCACTACTTTGGTCTCCAACATCAATTCAGGTAAAGTTAATTCTCTTACCTCACGTTCGACGCCATTCAAACAATGTTCAACGCTAGTTCAACCCAAGACAATTCTCTTTCCTCACGTCCAACCCCACCAATTCTACGCCCACGTGAGCTAGATAAAGTGTCCTTGATTAAACCATGCCCTATACACTCGCGTAGATCATGGCTCGTAACACCTGAAACTCAATAAATTCAAAACATGAAACATAAAAATAGATACATATACGCTTCATGCAACTCATTTCCAACCTCATAATCAACATGCAACACATATTTTGATCGATTCATCAAATTTCATAAACATGTTTCATAAGAAACCCAAACCCCAACTCCAACATTCAACCTACACTAAATCAAACAACACAACTACGAATTTCATTAATCCAAATAATATTCAACTTCATAAATCAACAATCTAACACTTTATAGTTTCCCTTACCTTCGAAAGTCTTAGAATTCGAGAAAGGAGAAACAAAATGAGGAAGAAGAGCATCGAGCTCTGGAACAGCTCCTCATCAATAATGAATCCTTAGCTCCAAAAACTTTTGATCACTGACCAACAATTCAACTATGAGTCTCCACGGCTTTAGGGGCTAGAAAGAAGAAGGGTTCTTAGAAACTAGAGTTTCTCTCTCTAAGATTATCTCTCAAAATTTTTGAAGAATAAAACTTGTGAGCTTCAAATCTATACATAAACCTTAACTACTTTTTCCTTTAGAATTAAATTGGACTTATGCCCAAAGAAACCATCAACTACCTAAAACTCATAAGGAATTCTTGAATTCCATAGTTTCTCAACACAAAACAATAATTAACAACAAAACATATAATTAAATAAATCAACAACAATATTCTAAGACTTATAGTACATTTTTAATATCATATTATTAAATGTCACATCACTTAAATATCAATAAACATTAAAACTTGATTATTAGTAAATGTTATTTTAATGAGAAGACCAAAATTCTATATTTTTTAAATTAAAGGGACTAAATATATTTTAAAATAAAGAGACCAAGATTATAGATTAATAAAAATAAAAGGACTAAAAATGTAATTTAACCTATTAAAAAAAAGGAAAGAACATTAAGAATGTCTAAGTGAGTAAGAATAATAAAAGTCTCATTCTCTAATTATATGTTATACTTTTTAATATAGAAATAAATTATAATTTATCTTAATCTTTAAGTTGACTGATATATAAATGTTTAAATCTACAAAATTCATGCAATAAATTTTCAATCCCAAGTGTAAAGAATAAATTAAGATTCTATAATGATTTCTATTTTTTTGTTTAAATTATATTTTAGAATTGAGATAAATTAAAATATTTTGAATTTAGATAATTTCAATATATTAAAGATAGTTAGTTGTTAGATGGCTAATTCAAGTAATACTTGTTTAAACTCTTGAGTAGAACGTTAAGTTTGGGTCTTGTATATATTAAAAAATTATTAAAAAAAATTAGTTTCACATGCTATAATTTTTTCTAACTCTAATAAAATTACATTATGAATACTTATCGCTTTAACGACTCAAATAAAATTATTTCTTACATGTAATTTATATATCAAATATGAGAAGGATAGTTGACCATTTTCTTTCCAAATAGTATATGGCTTTGCGATCAATATATTATGTTTAATGTAACACTATGAATTTTGGTAATATTTATTGATTTTATTAAATTATACATTATTGTAATTTATTAGTTAACGGTTGAGAAAGTCTAAAAATTTATAAATTTTCATGAATTTTAATCGTTTAGAAGTTATTTTGAGCAAAGGTTGAGTTAATTTGATCTGTTAGGAGAAGGTATATAAAGTCTTTCTTTAGAAGTGAAATTCATAAGTTTATTTCTTCATAAAGTTTAGAAAGAAGTTAGAGACAGGAACTCTTGATCCTGAATTTCTTCTTTCTTTTCACAGCCTTCCCGAGAGTGTAAAGGACTGTGGTTGAGTAGCGAAGTAGTGATTCAATGCCCTTGGAGCTGGGAATCAAAGTCTTTAGTGTGTTGTGTGGAGTTCCCTGAAAGACCTCGCTTTCTTTCTTATTCTACTCCTAATTCTAAGTGATTTAGAGGTAAAAGAAGCTTTTGATTGTTTTTATTGATTGATTGAATTTCTCTTCATTGTTGTTATGTTGTTGATGAATTGAGAAGAGTTTTCTTGTTCTTGGTATGTTGGTAGTTGTGGAAAAAAAATTGGTAAATTTGATTTATATGTAGTGGTTGCATGTTGCTTATGTTGATGAATACGAGATGAATAGGTTGTATTTGAGTAGTATTGCTTGTTTCATGTTGTTGTGATTTTTTTTTTCAAGTTTAGAGCCAAATCGCGATTATGCCAAGTGCACAAAATTTTGTCACACCAAGTACAATTTCAAGCATTGGACATGATGCAGGCCAGACAGAGGTTGTCTACCTCACTTTGTTGGACACGAGATTGGTAGCATCGGGCATGAGTCAGAGAACAGCTATCGGACTAGGTAACGTTAGACATGGGTTGAATGGTACTAAATGTGAGTGCTTTTGGAGCTCTTTGACTTGGTGATGTCAAATCATAGTTGAGTGACGCTAAGTATGATCAAGACAAAAGCTTTCTACTTAGACGATGTTGGACACTAGTGTTGAGATGTTGGATATGAGTCAGGTAGAGGCTTTATACCTAAAATAGGGTCAGGTGTGGGTCTAGCCATGCTATGAGTGATTGACACAAGGGATCCATGCCTCTTTCACGTTAGGCACAAGTAGTTTGACACTAGGCGTGTACAAACTAGAAGCCCTATACTTTAATGAGACCAAGCGTGGGAACAATGGCACTAGGCATGAGATGCCCAATGAAAAACTTGTTTCATTGGCTAAATCGAACATGTGTTAGTAGATTGGGTTGCTCACATTACATAAATTGATGTATGATTCTAATTCTCTATACATTGATCCAAGATGATGTATATTGATGTTTAAACTATTGGATGTTGTAGGTTATTAAATATTGAAATGTAGCCATAGTTATATGTTGTGTAGCATTGAGTAATTTTGTTCAGAATGCTTAAGGCATGATGTTGAGTTATGTTGATTAACTTAGGACTAGAGGAGAGGTTATTTTAAAATTTGAATATCTCATTGTGAGGATATGGAGTTGTAGTGTTCTACAAGCCCAATTGTTGAAAATCCTTCTTAAGAAGTTGACTCTTGAAGTGGAGTATTGAGTCTCTTATACAACCTTAGTTGATGCGATATGAGGGTAAGGTCGAACCATATTGTCTATAAGTAACTATAGTATAAGAGTCAGCTCAATTTATACCAATTAACTTAGGTATTGTATGCATCTTAACCCTAAATGTTTAGACTTATGTTTTTGGGCTACTAATTTCATGTTAACCCTAGAATTTGTAGAAATATATTGGATTATGTTATTATTTTATAGGATTTTGAGTTTGACATATTTACTAAAATAGTACTTTAGCATGTATGATTGACATGTTAAATATTTATTATATATAACTAAAATTTAAAATAAAATATGTATATTAAAAAATATTATGTTTGAACAAATAAATATTTTAAATATATAAATTATATTTATAAATAATTTATATTGTTACACAATATTATTTTATTTATTGATAATTTATTTTAAAATATTAAAATTTAATTCATAAATATAATTGTGATAAATAAAAGTTGAATTAAATACAAAATTAAAAAAATTCTTAAAAACTTTTTTGTTGAATAAAAATTTCTAAAAATATTATAATATAAGATAATCATTCGTATTTTATATACAATAATTGATTTAATTCAAATTTTGAATTTGACTGATGTATTTTACATTTTTTATTTATCAAAATAATAATAATAAAATTTATATATAAAATTATGTATATATTATTCCAATTTCCTCCTACGAAACCGACCCTAATCATACCTTGTTTATTTTATATAGACTCGGTGAAAGTGACTATGTCATATTGGATATATTCCTTATTTTTGCTACCAATAAATTTTATTAGATTCCTCTTTTAATTTATGATTTCAAATATTTTTTCCAGTAATAATCAATCTCAATAAATTTAATTATAGGTGAACATTCAACAAAAAAAAAACTTTAAGGTAGAAAAAGATAACAATTTAATAAAAAGTTAAAAAATAAATTTTGGAATAGCTACACCAAAAATCTAAAAAATGATGAGTTTAATTTCTCATGGGATGAAGAGAAAAAAAAAAAGGTTAAATATAGAGTACATAGACGTGTTTTGTAATCACTTTTTTAAAAGAGAATATCGTTAGTATGTGTTTTGTAATCACTTTTTTAAAAGAGAATATCATTAGTATGAATGAGAGATAAGTTTTCATTCCTTCGCTAGACCTTTTTATATGTCTTTTTGTTCTTGGACTTAAGTCAAATAGTCTCTTGCTTAAGCGAGAAGAGGTCCTCAAGCAAAATACTTAGAAATAGCTTCTTTTTAAGTGGTGTTGTTATATATGTTGCCTGGAAACCTCAGGCCAAATCCCATTTGCATGCAAGCCTTTAAATCTTTCTTAGCGTTTCTATATTGTCTCTCGCTTAAATGAACAAATGATTCGCTTAAGTTTTTGAGAGTCAACTCTTCTTAAGAAAAAATTATTCTTCTATAAAACTCTACCAAAACCAAATAAAAATAAACACAAACTACTTAATTCATAGAAAAATATTTATTTGTAAATTTATGAAAATTATTCTAAATAAGGTTTAAAACACATAAGAAATTAAGAATAATTATCAATATATGTTTAAACAAGTAAGTCATATATAGAAATTAATTATCAACACCAATCTTTTTAATGCATGTTAGTAAATTATTATAACTATAAGCCTAAATTATATTTTTGGTCTCTCTATTTATTTTTAAGATTCAATTTAATCCCACTACTTTTAAATAGTTTAATTTGATCATTTGATTTTTTTTAAATGTTTAATGTTATCTTTTGTCCAAATTAATTGTAACGATGTTAATAAAATCTTATGGAAGGATAACATTGAACATCGTTTGAAATTTAGATGACCAAATTGAATCATTTAAAATTCAATTTGATCCTACTAATTTTAAAATATTCAATTTGACCTTTTACTTTTCAAAAAAAAATGTTTAATGTTGTCATTTCACCTAATTTTATTAATGTTGTTAGTGTTAATTGTGATGCAAATACAATATTTAATATTTTTTGAAAATTAAAGGACCAAACTAAATCTTTTAAAAATAATAAAAGTAAATTGAATCATAAAAATAAATAGAGGGACTAAAAATATAATTTTTAACCTAAATATAATTTTCTCAAAATAGATTCATCGTGTAGCTTGCTAACTTACTCAAACTAAGAAAATTGAGTATAAGTTAACAAACTCCCATAATTAATTATCATCAAACATTTGAATGAATGTATATGAGATTATTTTAACTTAGCTATGTTAAATACTTAGAGGAACATCAAACATTTGAATGAGTGAATATGAGATTATTTTAACTTAATTATGTTAAATACTTAGAGGAAGAGCTTTGTCCTTGTCTTTAATAGTTCTATTGACTCAAATAAGGTTATCTCTCATAAAAGATTTTTTCAATAAATAATTTTAGTCTAATTGTAAGAGATTTAACGAATAATATATTTAACTTAAATTTAAATATATTTATAATCTTTAGAAAGTTAATGAGTTTTAATTTTGATCTTGTGAAAATTTTTCTTTGATTTTTCATTCTTCTAAAATTTGCAAACATTCTTTTTGCTCCTTGTAAAATAATTTTTATCTTTATAAAATGAGTAAATTTTGATTTTGATTCTTGTTATACACACATATATATACACATATATTATTTTCATTCTTCTAAAATCTAAAATTACTACTTTTCATTTTTAAAAGTAATTTTATGATAGAAAAATAATATTTAGTTTAAAGATCTATAAGATTTTTAAATGTGTCAAACTCATATATTAATATGATATCACTAATAGTGAATAACATTAAAATTATTACTTAATTTTTTAATAAATAAATAAATAAAAACATTACATTATAATATGAACTAAATATAATAATTCGAAAAAACAAAGAAATAAATCTTATAAAAAGAAAATCAAAACTTACTTACTTTATTAGAATAAAAAAATTTAAATCTTTAACTTAATTTTCATACTTAATTATGCTATAAAATATATTTCAAAAATTTAATATTTGTTATTATTGTGGTTACTTTTATAATTGCTCGAGTCATCATTGAGTTTGCCATAGTAGGAACTTAAATGCTCATGTTAAGGATACAAATCAATATGATACAAATATAATATATTTTATTCTTCCCCCGCACCGTTATTCATCGTACTAGAATCTTTTACTTACAATGATTTTGTTTTTCTTTTACAACGAAACTCCCCCCCCCCCCCCCCCCCCGCCTTTTTTTTTCTTTCAACCGGAAAGAATGGAAGTGTTTGACTTGATTTATTTTTTAAATTATATTTTTAACAAAATAATTTTTATAGTTTTCTTATTTTTATTGATAGCATTGGTAAAATTTAAATTATAATTTAAGATTATTTCTATTAAAAATAGTTTTGTTTAAATAAATAAGATTTTTATAAATATGATTAAAACTAACATTTTTTTTACCTTTTCATATCATTTTTAACACTTTATTACATTAAATACAAAATTAACTATTACAAAAGATTTTACACACACAAACACATACACACATATAGATACATATAGTTGTCATAATGTTATATTACTCCTAATCATTTTATACTGTTGAGTGGGTTGTTATTCAGTGTTGAAAAACTTTGGGGTCTGAAAATCCCTTAGGAACTGTATTAATGTTGAGAGGGAGTATCTCAAGGTAGAGATCCAGTTTGACCTCAGAGAGAAGAGATATAAGGTTTTTGTTGGAACAAAGCCTGATAAATTTGTTTCCCACTGAAGTTTAGAGAGAAGGTCTCTGGTCCACAAGCTCTTTTTCTCTCAAACTTCTCATTTTCTTCTTATGAGTTTTCATTTGAGTTGTGTTGTGTTGTGATTTAGGTAGTGGAAACCTCGAATCAAGTCACCGATCTTGTGTAGAGATTCAAATCTTTCTTCTTTTACCTTAAAATCAAGCTACCTCGAGGTAAGAGAAGCTAGATTTTCTGTTCTCTTTATTGTATGTTGGAGTTGTTGGATGATTTTAGTGTAGAATGTGGTTGGATTCCAAATTACTATGATTGAATTGATTAAAATGGTGAAAGGTTGTGTGAAGGTTGAGGCTGAGTTGCATGGAGGGGGATATGATGATTTGCTTTATGTTGGTGTATGTTCTTTTTTGTGTGTGACTTGAGTTATTTGAGTTAAGTAGAGACATTATCTCTTGTTGCATGCATTGGTTTTCTGCTGAATCTTAGGTTATGGCTCAAAATTGGGTTTTATATATGTAGAATTCTAATGTTGTGTCGAGCGTGCCTTCATGATATTGGGCGTTGTTCTAACTCGAGGCTCTCTATCTTGATCATGGTGGGCATAGGATTGTGCTTTACCACGCTAGGCACGAGGTCTTAGGGGCCTTTGCCTTAGCCATGTCAGGCGCGGGTTGTGTAGTGTCAAGCTTAGGTGAGGTAGAGAGCTCCCTACCTAGATGACATCAGACGCTTGATGTGTGGTGTTGAGCGCTAGTTGTTGAAGAAAGATATGATGATATAGTTGATGAAATGATGAATACTTGTTGATTCTAAGTTGTTGAATGGAAGTTGTAGAGATGAAGTAGTATGTGATGATTGTGTTGTGAGTTGTTAGTTGAGAAGTAGATAAGAGTTGTGAGTTGTGTGTTGATATAATGGTATGTTGACTATGTAATTGTGTTGAATATATGATGTGTTGTTGAGATGTATGTTGATTAAAAAGTTGCATATGAGTAGTGATGATTGAGTGGTAAGATGCAAAAGTTGTGTGTTGATTTTTGTTGTTACATTAAATCTAAAAAGAGTTGTCGTGTTGTTGAGTTGTGTTAACCACTTAGAATTAGAGAAGAGGTTTTCAAAAGTTACATATCCCTTCGTGTGAATATTGTGTTATGGTGTTTTGAGAGCCCAATTTGTTGAAAATCCTTATTGAGAAGTTGACCCTTGAAGTGGATATTGTGTTGTTTCTCCTTTAAGACTTTGTTGGTATCATGTGTGAGTAAGTTCGAGGTACATGTGTATGAAGCGACCACAATATCGAGACCAGGTTGAGCTATACTGATTACAAGTGATTAATTGAGTTAAATACGAAGTCGAAAACCTAGTTCCTAATCGAGTATCGGAAGGACGTAGTATTTGGTGTAATGCCTAGTCGTATTAATATTAATCTCAGTAATATACGTATATATATATGAATCATATTTCTAGCTAGAAAACACATGTATAGTAATAATATTATACATCATACCATACCATAAATATTTACCACTACGTGCGTAGTTGCTTACTTTTACATATATATTACATATTATTGAAAACATTTACAATACGTGCCTATTTACATATCCTAGTTTCTTTTTCTACTTCTATTATAATATTTACATGGGTGGTTGAAACAAATTTATAATAGGATTCACATGATTTGCTGGAGGTAAGTAAAAAGTAACAACTATAGGCCCATCTATCACGGTTGGAATTTCTTGATTTGGAGAAAAAGTGAATGAAGACACAACTACTCCATTGAAAGTAACTGAGTTGGCTACAACATCAACACCCCATGTTGTGCCAGAGAAGACTGCAAAAATTATTGAAGGAAAAGGAGCTGGAATTGCTGGAACATCCATCTATATTTATTTAATTATTTTTATGATTATATTACACAAGAAACATAAGGAGTGAGAACAATTTTCAAATAAATATTTATAATTACATAACATGCGTAGCAATAATTAATACTAAAAAAATATATTAATGATGATTAACATTAAAATTTGAATTATACTTATAGTGACTAGTCAGGATAAATGAGCATCATCATAATATCAACCAACAAAAGGATATTTCACCTTAACCAACAATAGGATTTTTCACCTTCATTCCTTACACATTTAAATCCCCAAGGTCAAACCTCCAGCTACAAATAATTCAAATTTTATCTTCTATGACCAAAGAACAATATTTATCTTTAAAACGAGTCAAAGATATTTTAACAAAATTATATTATTAAAAACAATCACGCTAAATAAATTTGAGAATTTATCATTATTTAAGCTTTAATTAAATAACATGTAAGTAAATAAAATATATTAAGAGCACCAATTAATTAAATGACAATAAAATAATTAAACAATATAAAATATGAACATATTAATAATTATTATGGATAACAATAATCATAGGTTAAACAAATAAATGAGGTTAGGGACACCCCACTAAATAAATATATATAAAAAATAACATAAATAAATATACATAATAAAATTTTAAAGAGATAAGGTTCTCCTCCCCCTTACCTTGGAATGTAGACTTATCAAGAAGTAGTTAAGTAAAAGAAATTTTCTTACTTCGCTCTCTTTCTCTCCGAAGCTATTACAATGTTTTTTTTTTCCAATTTCCGTTGAGGTTCAATGCGCTATTTATAGGCGTGGTTTCTATTTCAATTGCGTAAGTGCTTGCGTAATTTCCTGAAGGTAATCTACATGCATTTATGGGTAATCTACATGCATTTATGAAACCACTGAACCATTTTATTTTATATGTTTATAGCATCATGCAAATTTATAATAAGTTATTTTTCGTAAATAATATTAAATTATTATAAATATTTATAATATAATGAGATAGCACACACACACACACACACACACACATATATATATATATATATATATATATATATATATATATATATATTGTTGAGATTTCCGTTAAAATCACTTTTGTTATCACTTTAAATTACTTCTATTTTGTCAACGGTCTCAAACACGGCAAGTATATCGGCCGTTCAAGTAGTAAAATTATCGTATCCACAGGGATTAGAAGATAACATAAGCATTTATTGACTATTCGTGACTAAAGAATGATTCCAAATTGTAGTTTGTCATGTATGTGAATTGAATAGCATGACTACAGGAATGAAAGCTATAATAAATATTTGTTTGTGAGTGGAAAATGATAGAAATTGGATTGTGATTTGTGTGAGATTGTGGGGTCAGATTTCACCAAACGTCAGACTAATGAATCTTTAATCTCTTGTTACATACATTGCTTAGTCAACCCATAAGTTTACTAAAACCTAATCCCTTAGAGCAAAAGCCTAGGTGCAGATATTGAATATCAATCTCTTGAGTACCCAATACCTACACCCGCATTACAGATTAATTAGGGTTTAAGACTACTAATGGATCAAGCTCTATCCCTAGATACAATCCCCACTAGGCATATGTTTTAGAACTAGTTGCAATGGTATTTCCCAATACTCAATGGAACCTTAAATCATGCAAAGGGTGATCAATCAAAAGCAAGCATTAAGAATAGAAACAACACAACAATGAATGAACAACATATATATATATATATATATATATATATATATATATATATATATATATATATATATCATTGAAAACATAAGGATTACACTAGAATTCGTTGGTTACATCTAACTCCACAAAAAATGGGTAGAACCACTCAAAACAATGAGGGTAAATACAAAATAGAGATGAAGGGAGAAATGAAGAACCGAAGGACAGACCCACACACGAACGACTCCAAGCTCCATGAATCCCTTCCACAGCTCCTAAAACGCGCCCAATGTGTGAATGAGGAAGAAAACCCCGAAAATGTCTTCAAATACGAGCTTGGGGAGTCAGATTAGGGTTTCGCGCCCGACTCATAATTCTTTGCGCCCGGCACAGGGCCTTCCAGTGAGGTCAAGTGTTCTCTACCTCAGAACACGCCCAGCGCAATTCCTTTTTAACTCCCCCAAACTTAGAACCTTGCTTTCCCTCAAGCAACAGGTAATTAATCTAGCAGATGACTAGCAATGCATGTGTGTCAAATTCTACATCCTAGTTCACTTGTATTTTCTTTTCGCAAGCATGAACCTAAGATGGATCTTCATTCACAATTATTGCAATAGAACATGACAAGGTGCAAATAAAGGTTTCAAAAGAGATCAAAGAGCTGAGAAGAGTAATGACTATCTGTGTATGCATCCTCACTAGGAAAGTGTTTCTCTCTATGCACACTAATGTATCAGGGTGAGTGTTTCTCTCCAGTCTACTACTCACGCCACATGATTCAACTTTGCTCTTCGTTTCCAAATAGAACCAATGGTAAAACAAATGCAGGCACTTATCACAAGGTCTTTATTAGGGCAATCTGGGTAAAGTAGTAGCAATCTTATGGTTTTTCAAGGATTCAAGTTGCTATGGCTTAAGAGAGCAATTGAGATTTCTACAATGATATCCCTCTCCATACCCCAATACAACATTTAAGCACATGCCCTTAACCGGATCCAAGCCATTAGCCTTTATGTGATGCATATTTACACTCTTGCATCTTAATATTTTTGCTTTTGTTCTGCTTTTTTTTTGAATGGCTGACCACATACTTTCTTCTTCCCAAAATTCCTCATTCTTCAACTCCCCCAAACTTGTTTGATGTCATAAATTTGCTCTCTTAACCAGAGTAAAGGTATGGTTAATTTTTCACGGTTTGGGATAAGTGGAAGGTGTGGTGTTTAGGCTTAGGAAGGTATGGGTCAAGTAAAAAGTAGGGATGACTTTTTGGCTTAGATGGTTAACAAAATAAAGGAATATGAATGCCTTGATCATATAAATGCACAACACTAGCAAACCACCAGGGAAACTCAAGCAAAGTCTATCATGCAACTTAAGCGTAGTTCACTCATCAGTATTTAGGCTCAAACCTCACCCGACTATGCATCCACAAATTATCAAACTCAGCTCAGTTCTATGATCAACATTGAAACCCGTACGCAACTAGTCATGAACTAAAAATCTAATGTGACTTGAAAATGTCTAAGGTACACGCACCGCAAACATCAAGCAAACCACAATCTAGAATCGACCACAAGCAAAGCAAGTATCAACAAGATTAAAAACCGTGCTAAAGCAGAATATTCACAAAAAGAACCAACAGAGTAATCACCAAAAATAACTACATATAATAATATTATTTTGGGACAGAAACAGTTAAACACTGAAAATACAAGATAGAAAAATAAATGGCAAGAACAATAAAAATGGCTAAGGCAAGCTCTATCTGCATCCATCATCTACGGGGCCTGTGTTGAGCTTAGGAGAGCTGAAAAAGAGTTTTGATGATCACAACAGCCGGAGACAACAAGTGTGCAACAACAACATTGAACACAAAAACAAAGTCAAGGAAGTTCAAGAAAAATGCTTTGAAGTATAGCTATGTAATAGTGTTTAGGAAATAAAGTGTTAAAAGAATTGTTATATTTGTGCTTGTGTGTGTGCTTTGTGCATTAAGCAAGTCTTGTCTAAAATCAAGTAGGGAGTAGATGATGATGAGTTGAGAACATTGGAAAATTATTTTGAGACTTAAAATGAAGTTTTAAGAACTGACTCAAAATAATCGATTATTGTTAAATATAATCGATTATTTCAGCAAATGGGCTAAGTGGAATGCCTTGCTGTAATAATCGATTATTTGCCAAAATAATCGATTATTTCAGAAACAACTCTCTGGAATAATCGATTATCCAGCTAAATAATCGATTAAATTGTTCTTGGTTGATTTCCAGAAATCTGAAGAACAAAATAATCGATTATTCTTTAAAATAATCGATTATCTGGGTTTGAACTTTTATAAATAGACTTGAACTATTTTGAAACATAAGATAATTGAGTGAGAACTGATAATCAACTTCTAAAAGCACTTTAGAGAGTCTGTGTGACATCTTGGAAAGGTTTCTTTGTGAAATTCCAAGAAGAAAAACATTTGTGAAAGAACTTGTGAAAATCATCATCATCATCATACTCTTGAAAGAGAAGGACAAAGAATTGTTCAAGAATTCCAGGTGAATTCGTTTCATTTTTGTTTCTTTGTGAATCTTTGTGGAAAATCTTGAGAAGGGTTTCTCAAGTGATTAAGGTTCTTGTAGTGGGATCTACAAGGGGTACTTTCTTGGGGTCAAGAAAGTGATTATCTTTTAGTAGTGAAGTATATGCATGTGTGTTTGCTTGTAAACCTTCTTGCTTAAAGATAGTGGAAAAATCTTAATCAGGTGGTGATTAAGGACTGGATGTAGGTCACATGTGGAGTGGCTGAACCAGTATAAAAGACTTGTGCAATCTTCTTCAACCTTATCTTTTGTTTTGTAATTTCTTGATTGAGTTTTAAGGAAGATAAAATTTGATTAACAAGTGAATGTAATTCTTGATGTTTTAAATCTGTAAATTGAACATTGTTGATGAACCTCATGATGTTGTAATCAAGTTAGCATATTGCATTCATATTATCATAACAAGTCTTGAGAAGTGCTTCAAGTGAGAATTCTGTCATAGAAAAGTTTGTAATTGAAAGTGAAGATCCAAAAACTCTGATAAATTTTTAAAGGGTCATTGAATCCAATTCACCCCCCCTCTTGGATTAGGCCATTCTTTTCTAACAGCCTGGTCATCATCCTGTCCGGGGTGCTCCATCCTCCTCAGCAGCATCAAAAGTAGCTCCACCTCCCCCAAAGAAAGGAGCCTGGTCCCCAGCCAACTAGTATAGGCATGATAATCAGCTGTGGACGGGAACTGGTAGCCAGAGCGGAGTGTAGAGAGAAAATCCTGAAGGCATCCAAGATAAACATCTGCCCGCGGTGGAGGGACTCCTGTTGCTGCATGAATGCGTCCATCCTGCCCTCCTGCCTCTGCATAAAAGCATCCATCCGACCCTCCTGCCTTTGCATGAAGCTGTCCATGCGGCCCTCCAGTGCGTCAAAGCGCTGATGGATAGTGAGGGGAGGGCCTGGGGCAGGAGCCTCATCCATAGGTACGTCCTCTTGAGGCCCAGCAGCATGAATGGGCTCTGGGGCAGGCACGACCGGTGGTGCGCGGTCCTGGAAATAGGCAGAGATGTATCTACTATCAATGGCCCGGCCAGGACCCTCAAATGGCGGAGAGTGGACATCCACGCCTGCGAGCTGGCATAACTGTGTGATGAGCGAAGGATGTCCAAGGGCAGAGGAAGGAGCAGAGTTGGCGCAGCCCGAGATCTCCATACAAATGATGCTGCCCAAGTCCACGGTCCTCTCTGTCATGATGCAGTACATGAGCATGGCCCGGGTCCAGTGCAGGTCGGAGACATGTGAGCACGGGAGGATGTTGGCATGCACCAATGCAGACCAAATCCCGACCACTAAAAGGAGATCCCGACGCTTCACGTGGAGAGGCTGTTGAGATCGGTTCCTGTGGAACCCAAGTCCTGGCATGCAGATGGCAGCCTCTACCACTGCAGGGTCCATCGTGTCAGTTTAGTAGTTGCCATACTCAGACTCCTCATCAGCCCTCAACGTAGTCCCCAGAAACTGATTAATCGTCGTGGCATCATAGGGGACTCACACACCCCTGACATAGCTAGTAAATGGCACAATGCCCTCATCTGATCTCAGGGCATTGGCATAAAACTCCTTAACCACAGCTATGTTGGTCGGGAGTGGGTAGGAGCCAAGCTTGTCCCACCGGCGCCTGTGTAACTCCGTCTAGAACTCCGGGGCCTCATTTTCTTCTAACTCAACCCGCCTCTCCAGAATAAACTTCCTGCTACTGATAGACTCAAAATGGGTCTCATTCCGCTTGGTGAGGAAGAGGTTGGAATAGGGTCGACTTGGCTTGCGGGGAGGTTGACCCGATTGGCCAGCACGGGGGCGCTTGCTTGAGGAGGTCATCTGCAAAAATTAACCAAAGAAATTCCAGGCAGACAGATAAGCATAATACGGTAAACAGGGATGACCAGTTAAGGTAAAGCACAATGAAAGCTAACCTTAGACCATAAGCTAAACAGACATAGAAAAAAAAATTAAAACACAGCACACAAGGGTTTCAGGGGTGTATGGCGTCGGGCGTGAAACATGTATGCCGAGCGCAGAGAGCAGATAACTTTCTCTGAAAGCAAATGCATCGGGCGCAAAACATAATTGCGCCGGGCTCAGAGAGTAGAGAGGACTCTCTAGAACCAAATGCGCCGGGCGTAAAAAGGAATTGCGCCGGGCGCAAGCAAACTTTTGAAAGTTGGTCCAGAAAGGGCTGTTCCAAGATCAGAACGGGTCGTTCTTAAGTTTGAAACAGGCCATTCTAGAATTGGAACAGTCCGTTCCAAAGTTCGAAACGGGTCGTTCTGCCTTTGGAACAGGCCGTTTCGAAGCTTAACCAGTAGGTTCATCGCGCCTGGCGTGATTGCACCCCAATTTGGGTTCACCGAAACCCCATGGAAACCCAAAAATAAGAAAAAAAAATGAAGAACTAGTTATAAAAGAAAAGGAAATACTGAGTGTGAACACCTACTTGAGTTCGGAGTGCTTGGAGGAAAAAGAAGTCGCGTGCCCTTAGGGAAGAAGATGAGTGGGGGGGGGGGTGAGGAAGAGGGTTCGAGGCGCGTAGGGAGAGTAGGAGTTGAGATTGTGAGAGTGAGTTGAGAGAGGCGAGGAGCGTGAGAGGAGGGAAGAGGGCTTTTTGGGAGATGAGAAGTTGAGGGAAAAGAGAGAGTGGGAGAGGAGTTTGCGTGAGTGTGGGAGGTTGCAGAGAAGAGAGTGGGCAGTTGAGAGAGTTTGAGTTAGTGGGAAAGTGAAGAAAGAAGAGTGGGAAATGTGGGTTAAGGTATTTGAAGGGTCATATCAGTAGAAGCCCAAAGGTTACCCTAATCTGGTGTGGCGCTGGGCGCTACCATTTAGCGCCGGGCGTAATTAGGGTTAAAAACATGCAGCATTCAATGCGCCGGGCTTGGCAGATACGTGCCCAGCGTATTTAAGGCTCAGACCTTCCAGTGGTTAATGCGCCTGGCGCCCCAATAAATGCGTCGGGCTTGGTCGTTCCAGGGGCTCTAATGAAGGCTGGGCCGGACACAATATAAATTGCGCCCGGCGTGGGTCTTGGCAGAGGCCAATTGGCTCTAGGTGCGCTGGGCGTGGGTATGTCGCGCCCGGCGTGGTTAACTCTGTGAAGCTTTCACCTAGATTTTCCACTCCTCACACTCTTAACGTATTCTAATCTATATTAACCCACTCAAGCAAGATTCACACAATTAATACCTAACACAAAACACATATAATATGATACAACATACATATCACAGAACATAAACAATCACAAAACAAGTCCCATAAACAAGTATAGCATACAATTACAACACAATCATAATAAAAGCTAAAACACAAGTAACTAAAAAGCACATAAAAACACAATTCAGATCTCTGGGTTGCCTCCCAGGAAGCGCTTGTTTACTGTCCCGAGCCTGACAGTGACCAACTTGAATTGCTCTAATTCTCCTTCTCCTCCTGTTGCTGTTGTTCCTCCTTGCCCTGTGCTCAATCTCAGTATTGCTCAACAACTGCTCAGAGGGATTGGTCAATCTAGTTCACAGTACCTTGCATACAAGAGAAAGCGGAGGACTAGAGTACACAGGTTAGCTCCAACAATTCATTGCTAACATAAAAATAAAATAACAACAAAAGAACAAGTCACAAATAGCTATAAATACTAAATTGCCTTTCTAATCCCCAGCAACGACGCCAAAAACTTGTTGAGATTTCCGTTAAAACCACTTTTGTTATCACTTTAAATTACTTCTGTTTTGTCAACGGTCTCAAACACGGCAAGTATACCGGCCGTTCAAGTAGTAAAATTATCGTATCCACAGGGATTAGAAGGTAACATAAGCATTTATTGACTATTCGTTACTAAAGAATGATTCCAAATTGTAGTTTGTCATGTATGTGAATTGAAGAGCATGACTACAGGAATGAAAGCTATAATAAATATTTGTTTGTGAGTGGAAAAGGATAGAAATGGGATTGTGATTTGTGTGAGATTGTGGGGTCAGATTTCACCAAACGTCAGACTAATGAATCCTTAATCTCTTGTTACATACATTGCTTAGTCAACCCATAAGTTTACTCAAACCTAATCCCTTAAAGCAAGAGCCTAGGTGCGGATATTGAATATCAATCCCTTGAATACCCAATACCTACACCCGCATTACAGATTAGGGTTTAAGACTACTAATGGGTCAAGCTCTATCCCTAGATACAATCCCCACTAGGCATATGTTTCAAAACTAGTTTCAATGGTATTTCCCAATACTCAATGGAACCTTAAATCATGCAAAGGGTGATCAATCAAAAGCAAGCATTAAGAATAGAAACAACACAACAATGAATGAACAACATATATATATATATATATATATATATATATATATATATATCATTGAAAACATAAGGATTACACTAGAATTTGTTGGTTACATCTAACCCCACAAAAAATGGGTAGAACCACTCAAAACAATGAGGGTAAATACAAAATAGAGATGAAGGGAGAAATGAAGAACCGAAGGACAGACCCACACACGAACGGCTCCAAGCTCCGGGAATCCCTTCCACAGCTCCTAAAACGCGCCCAATGTGTGAATGAGGAAGAAAACCTCGAAAATGTCTTCAAATACGAGCTTGGGGAGTCAGATTAGGGTTTCGCTCCCGGCTCATAATTCTTTGCGCCCAGCGCAGGGCCTTCCAGTGAGGTCAAATGTTCTCTACCTCAGAACACGCCCGACACAATTCTTTTTACGTCTGACGCAATACCTTCCAGAGAGTTTGAGGTACTCTCTATCTCGATCACGCCCGGCAGGGGTAGTCTCGCGCCCGGCGCAGGTGTGACTTGCAGAGGTGGAACACTCTGTTCTTCTCAAGCCCGGCGCGGGTCATCTTGCGCCCGGCGCAGCCACTCTGCTCTGCTCCTTAGCTCCTTAGATTTCCAATCCTAAGGGTCTTCAATCTTCAATTCTCTAGCTCAATACCTGCACAAAAAATGAGGTGTGTATTAAGGTATTGTTAGCTAAATTCTAGGTTAGCTATATCTGCACAGAAACTGAATCAAAAAGAGAACAATTATGTTGCAATGGTTCAAAGAATGAGTGGAATTGTTCATTAAGTCTTGTCCAAAAGAAGTATAATTGAGACTTAACATATATATATATATATATATATATATATATTTAGTTTACTGAATATAAGAAAATAAAACGCTAGTATTTATTTTAAATATATTAACTAAAGTTTAAGAGTTTAAAATAATAATAATAATAATAATAATAAAATTATAAATATTGGGTGATTCTATTTTATTAATTAGATCTTATAATTTTATTTCACTAAAATGTTGTAATATATATATATATATATATATATATTAAATTTCAATTACTATTTTAAGAAGAATACACTTAATAATAATATTGAGAATATTGTTATCTAAAAAAAATTAGGATATTACGTTTGGAGGGTAGTCGGTAGGTTAATTCCATAGGAGATTTAGTTAAGCTAACAAATGTTGTGATAGACCCATGTCCAATTGTTCTACCTTAATAGTAGTACTAGCTTCCTTGTTTAAGTGGTGACATCTAAAAAATTGAGTTATGTGTTGTATATTTATATCCAATTCCTATTGATCTAGTAAGTCCCAAAAAGACCATCTTGTGTTTTTGGTTCGGTAGGGTCAAACTACTTAAACTACTTACCTTGTGGTGTAGGAGATCTCCTAGTTGAAATGCATAATAACACACGTAGTTTCTGTGTTGAAAATATTGTGTTGTTGTGATGATTAATTGTGTTGAGAATGTTGTGATATTGAGATGATATTATGTTGTTATAAACAGAGTTGTTGTTATGATATGTGTTGTATACTATGATGTCTTGTGTTGTTAGTGTTGGACATGAGATGATGTGATGTTCTTGTGTTATATATATGTTGTTTCTTTTTTACTCTAACTTACCCTTATGTGTTTTCATGTGGTTTTGACTACAATGACCATATATGATATGAGAGCGAGATAAATATAGGTATGGAGTGTTGTAGTGGAGGTCATGTAATGGTATTGGAACTGGATGTTTTGTTGATTACCTGATAAGAGTAAATTGGTATATATGATAGTAGTTGTTTGACCAACAACTTATGATGTATAGTTTACATTTATTAAATTACTATATTTATATTGCACATATTTATGCAATTGCTTATCTTTATATACATACAATATAGTACATGTTTTTGGTATTTGTAAGTCTATAACCTTAAGTTATATGTTTTTAACTGCTAGTAGTTAATGTCGTACAATATAATGATAAGGTAGGTCATTACACACACACACACACATATATATATAAGGGATGTTATAATAATACTGGTGTAACTTTTACTAATTGTTACACTGCTCAATAACTTTATATTAAATGCGAATTTTGTAAATCCAATCGTTAGATTGAAAGTTCATATCTCTTAGATCATATATACAAAATTTTATATTAATACAAGATTATTTGATACTTCATTTTTATAAAACAAAATTGATGTAATATAATCATTTCAAAATACACTAAAATATGATCACTTTGATTACCTTCAAGTTGTTGTTCAATTTTAACAAAATTTGATATACACGTATAAAGTGATATGAACTTTCAATCTAATGGTTGAATTTATAAAATTCACATTTAATATAAAGTTATTAAGCGCTGTAATACTTAGTAAAAGTTATATCGTTGTAATTATAACCCCCTCTATATATATATATATATATATTATTAAAATTAACTCCTCCATACAATATAAATAAAATAAACTATTTGAAAACTATTTTTAGTTAGCTAAAGTTGAACAAGGAATAAAAAAATTAAAGTTAAAAAATAATTTACGCTCAAAATAAAAGGATTTCACAATCGAGCAAGTAGTATTATTTTTCCTTATCAATATAAAAGATAAAAAAGGCTGCAAAAATGTAGGTTTATTATTTTCTTTAAATAGTTACCCAGAAATCTCATGCCAGTGCCTTGCATGCTAATAATGAAATAACTTCTGTTTGTGGTTTATTAATTGTAAGAAGTAGATCGCAAGTTACGTGTACAAAATATAATTCTTCTCTCTCCACAATTTGATAATTTCACCCAACCATCTCATTTATTTAGAGCATATATATACAATTGTGTATTTGAAGTGAATATCTTAATTCACTCTTAATAGGTATCACATGACATCTTAGACTTAAGAATTTTAGGAACTTCCAATAATGAAATTATCTAAAAATTTAGAACGAGTCCCAACGTATTATCTGATAAAATATTTTTGTAATCATATAAGAACTAATTTTTACAGTTGGAAGCCATGTCAACTTCCTCCATCGATTATCTTGAATAAGAACCGATACTTAACCTTAAGAATCTCGCAAGAACTACCATTGACATTGAAAATCGTCATAAGATTTTGATTTTAAGGAATTTTACTCAACAAAGATGAAAATGAAGATATTTTTTCCCGGAACAAATTTAACAAAGAAACCAGTGATATACTTCCTAATATCTCACAGAGGAGTATGATGAAAATGACAATTCATTATATCTTTACGATGTTAGAAAATAGAAACTCTATTAAAATTTAAAATCCATGAGAAATTGAAAAAGGAGTATGATGAAAAAATTACTGCAAAACAAAAAAAGGAGACAAAAGCAGAAATATTGGACCTCCCAACCCCTTCAAGGTTACCATTTCTAATTGAATATCTCCATAAAATCTCACAGTCAATTTGGAAAACTGAAAACCATTTACCACATTGAGAGACTGACTCAAACTGACACACCATGTCAATTATTAATAATTAATAATTGTGAGACAATTTCGACTCTCTTTCCCTTTCACATCTTCTTCATATTAGTTTTGGGTCACTATACTTCTGACTCCACACACTGCCATAATAATATACATAGTGTTAGTAACACCCAATAGTATCATCTCAAGACTTGAATCAAAATTTCAAGGCAAAAGATTCTTAACAAAAACATTTGTTAGTGCCACATAAGTAGTTAATGTAACATTGTTACAAAAGGAATTTAGATTTGATTGAGTTATTTGGATGCAAATTGGAGGAGGAGAGAGAAAGCAAGAAGAAGAAGAAAAAAAAGTGGTAGTAGGAATACACAACCATCAATGACTATCGCTTTGCTTTTAACTTTTTCTTGCTACTTATTACGCCTCACACATCCATTTGCGTGGCACGCTTTCTCTCTCTCAACTTAACTCAACTTTCACTTTCATTAAATAGATATTTAGTTTTATTTAATAAAAATAATTTAATATTATTATTATTTATGGCAATATATTTTCCTTCTCAATACTCCGTACTCTGACAACGACCACTGAAGGATGGTGGCACATGCCTGGTGTCACATCAGGTCGGAACCAACGGTGGAGATGGAAAAGTACGGATGATCGAACGGTTCCGATTCTTTTTGTCGAACACACTCTCTCTCTCCTCTCACTTTCTCTCTCCTCTGCACCCATGTCCAGCTTGGTCGGGACCCCCTTATATATGGCAAAGACCCTTCCTTTACGCTCTCTCTCTCCTCACTGTGCCTTTCAAACCCAAAAATCCTCACTCGGGTCTCAATCCGAAAGCGATAGGCCACAAAAGAGGGCCTTTACTTCATCACTCACTTGTGTTGTGTTGTGCCTGCTTCCTTCAAGTTTTGATATTTTCTTACTTACTCTGCTTTCTTCTCTTCTTCTTCTTCTTCTTCGTCTTGTTTTCATGGCGATCTCGGATGACGTGCCACGTGGTTCCAATTGGGTTCCGCTTCTGGTTGGTGGGTTAGCTTGAAGTTTTTTTTTTTTTTTTTTTTTTTTTTTTTTTTTTCTGGGGTTTGAGGTTTGTGGGCATGTGGAGCTTCATGGATCCCTTTGAAGGGGTTTTGGGGTGTGTTTGATTTTTGGGGAGGTGGGTTTTTTTTTTTTTTTTTGTGGGGATGGAGTGCATTGGCAAGTGGGAGGGGAACGTGGGGGAATGCAATAATGGTAATTGGAATAATAACGGGTTTTGGGAAATTGAGGAGGGGGGCTCTGAGCTAGGGTTCCATGTGTGTTTGTGATTGCTGAATACTGTGTCTTCAAAAGGAGGAAAAAGGGGAAAGCTTGATATGAAGCTTTCAACATCAGGGTTGGGTCAGCAGGGACATGAAGGTATCCACTGTATTTTTTATTTTTTTTTTACTTCTTTTGCTTTTGTTTTAAGTGGAAAAAATAAATAAAATGAAATTATTTAGTTAGCAGTTAGCAGTTAGCACCCTATTCTGAGCTCTCGGTTAGGGTGGGCTTCAAATGCAAATAACTAGTACTACTCCATCAGTATTAGTATTAGTATATAGTACGTGACTGTGTTCCTTTCAAAAACCCTTTTGTGTTTTGCTTCAACATTGCCTCGTGAGTGTTCTTAACCTTTTTCCTTCCTCTTTTAATTTTGAATTTTTTGTTGAGATGATTTGATGTGTGGAATGATGGTAGGAGGGGAGAAGAAGTGTTTGAATTCTGAGCTATGGCATGCATGTGCGGGTCCCTTGGTGTCCCTACCAACTGCAGGGACCCGTGTGGTTTATTTCCCTCAGGGTCATAGCGAGCAGGTGCTTTTTTACTCTAGTCCCTACTCTACTCCTGGTTGTTTCAATTTTGTCTACTTTGTAAGCTATGGAGGATACACAACTTTCCTTGCTAATTTGGGATTGGAAGCAGTTCAATATAATTGTGGTGGATTTTGATGAATGGAGATTGGACTGAACATGTGCTGAACAATGGTTTTAGGTTGCTGCCACAACTAACAGAGAAGTTGATGGTCACATACCCAATTACCCGAGTTTGCCACCCCAGTTGATTTGCCAACTTCACAATGTTACAATGCATGTGGGTATTATACCTTCCGTGTTGCTATGATAGTTGAGTTACTTCTACCTCCCACTAGAGTAGACTCAGTCAACTAGAGGGTGTCTTGATTTTCAGGCAGATGTTGAAACAGATGAAGTGTATGCTCAGATGACACTCCAGCCCTTGACTCCGGTATTGTGTTGCTCTTTTGACAGCTTATTTTATTCATGACGGGCTCGGTTCTTGTTTATGGAGTTGAAAATTTTGTTTGCAATTTTTGTGTAGCAAGAGCAGAAGGATACGTTTCTTCCCATGGAGTTGGGCATTCCAAGTAAGCAGCCTTCAAATTATTTTTGCAAGACGTTAACGGCAAGTGACACCAGCACACATGGAGGGTTCTCTGTTCCTCGTCGTGCAGCTGAGAAAGTTTTCCCTCCACTGGTAGTGTTCAAATTTTTCCTTTGTGTTCCATTCTGGTTAGATATAGATAAATTTCTCTCCTATTTGGGCTGTACAGGATTTCTCACAGCAACCGCCTGCACAAGAACTAATTGCTAGGGATCTCCATGATGTTGAGTGGAAGTTTCGACACATTTTTCGGGGTAAGGTTTTATTTTTTTATTAATTCCATTCTTGTGTCTTGTCATTTTGTAGAGTGAGTTCCACTAATTTGAAGAGGATTATAATAAGATTATTTGTTCTATTGAGTGTATCATACCTCCACCATATGTAGTCCCTCCCTTGGCATTTTGCATTACAAAATTAACTATCATTGTGTAAAAAAAAAATGTAATCTTGCTGTATGCTAAAGTAGTTGTCGACAGGAATGAATTTTTTTTATGGCATTGCCACATTAGGTTAACAAAATCTAGTTGTATGATGGTTCTTTGCCTTGTCTCCTTATGTTTCCTCTCAATTACTCTCACTTTATCATATTATTTGTCACTATAGGAGTTTTAGTTTGTCTCAAAACACTTGTCACTTTTGAAAATAAAAAAAGCATTAAATACTTTTTTTCCCACTACTATCCTTATTTGTATCTCACGTAAATACTTAATCAATCAATCTAACTTTTCCTGCATTGCTCCCTAGGAAAATACAGCTCCAAACTAATATCTGTATTTGTGAATAGATCTGAATTTTCTTCAGTGGATGAGGTTGAAATATTATTTTCAAAGTGGAACATTTAAGAAAGAAGGATGAACATTTAGGTAGTTCATCACCCCTGAGAAAATCTGGTCCAACTTGAGAGTAGTCTATGGTCTTTTTTTTTTTTTTTTCCCTTTCCTGGAATGCCAGGATAATCATCTGATAAATATTCCCATTATTTTTAAGGTTTTAAAGAAACCTTTTTACATACTTGTACGGATCCTTAATATTAGTTATATTTTGCCTGACTTATGAACTGCTTGCTTATTAATACATTCCATTGGAAACTTTTGAAACTAAGATTTACAATTCAAGAGATATCTGGCTATCTATTAATGATCTTGTAAACAGTTGGGGGGAAGATAGCAATGCACTGGAGTCAACTAGACACTTTTGGTTGAAAATTAACTTTTTTACTTCTGTTTGGGACTTAACTCTTGATCCCTCTCAAAGAAACACTGGTCACTGAAAACCTGATGTAGCAATTCATTTATTGTCTAGAGAATGCTCTCACTAGACAAGATCTTATCATAAATTTGAAAAATTGGTATGAACTAGATACATGCACAGGTCCCTTAAAATTGTAAAAGGTCATTTAATAAATTCTTTTGATGAAGTATAAAAAATTAGCAAATAAGATATAAACAAAATAATAATTGATACCACTGGTAAGTTTACATGAAAAAATTATGATTTTACCTGATCAAGAGCTTCATGAACTTTTCCTATAATGTTTAATATTATGCTCGATTCGAGTATGATGTGACATTTTAACCATAGACAAACATATCATGTTATAGTGTTGATTTAGAAAAAAAGGTACACTGTAACATGTTGCAAATAAAAGTACATATGTATCAAATTGTTATAAATTTACTATTACTATTACTATGTCAAATGAAAATGTTTAATAGGGTTTTCCTATAGGCTGTAGCTAAATGGAAAAAAGAGTACTGATTGTTAATATTTTCTTCATCAGCTTATCATGGGTTATTGGGTTCTGTAAATTTATTGCTCGTGGCTAATTGTAAAAATTAAATCTTTCATGCTAGTATACACTCACTAAGAAGATTAATTAATAAAAATGAAAAGTAAGATGAAGGGGTCAATTAAGTAGTTAAAAAGACAATTGTAAGATTAAAGTTAGAGTTAGAGATGAAATTAAGAGTGTTGGATGTGTAGAGTTAAGAGTGTTGAAAGAATGTTTAACTTTGTCAAGGAACCATGATGAGAAGTTAAAGAGATAGCAAAAGAGAAACTAATAATAGTTAAATTCTGTTGACATGGCTTAAAAGTAGGAGATGGAGGAAGCTGACGAAACAGTTCCATAACCCAAAGATTAGCTCTGTTATGTTATAAATTATAGTAGACTTTATTCCTGTGGAAACTACCATTCATCAATTATATCTCTAGAAGCATATGCTTTCTTTGGCATCTATGAAATCCTTGATGTACTGGTGTACAAAAATTGCACTGATTATCTCTAATAAAGGAAGTCAAGATTGCACACTTCTATGATTTTCTGCTTTGGTCCTGATCACACTCAAGCTCAGCTCATTTTTGTGAGATTGCACAGGGTTGATGTGCTGGATTGAGAAATCAATAGGATCTGACAGTGTCACTCTGATGGTTGAATGGCTAAGTTCTGAAACTTAAACCCCAAAAGGCCTCTCAGGAAATGTAAAGAACCAAACCCTAGGATGGCATCTCCCATTCATTCGGCCTTTTACCCAAAACTCAGCTTCGATTGTGGACTGTAGGTGCTTGAATTTGTTATTTGATTTGATCCATGGGTGCTTCTGGTTGAGAGTCTTGCTAATCAATTTGTGGACATTTCTATTTGCTAGTCTACACTTTACTAAGACAGCATTTAATTTCTCAACTGAGAATACAGACAGCTTTGCAGCTTGGCAATGGTGCAGGTGATGATTTCCTAATGCCTCTTGGCTGGGCAGCACATGGTGTGTGGCTGTGTCTCTGGTTGGGTTGCTGTTGGTCTTTTGGGTTGTGTAAGATGGCTTTTTTAATGTTTGAAGATGTTATGCTTGTAAAGTACAGTGGTGATACAGCGGATGAGCTGTATTATGTTATGTCAGAAAGTTGTTTGAATTATGAGGTGTCACCTTAATTGAGTTATGACTTGTAACTTATGCATTTCTTTTGAAATTTAATCAATAGTGGTGTGGCTTTTTAAGTGGTCATGTGACCTTTAAGCAACTTTTATCCTTCGTGTCTAGATTCTAACACTTGATGAATCCCTTATGAATATAATTGAATTTTAGTTAGGGTCTTACAATCTCATATTATCATGTTTTACGTGTCTACCTGCCCTTTCCCAATCCTATGTAGATTTTTTTTTTCTTGACTTCCTTGATCTTTTTCATACTGACCAAGATTCTCAAATTGAGTGTGGGACCTATGCTAGAATCTTGAGGCAACTAATTAAAGCACCTTACTGTCTTGAAGATCTGGGGGATCTCTTTTTCATACATGCATTAGATAATAGGGCTTACTACTTGCTAGCAATTGTCTTGTGCTTTTTCATGAATTCTGTAAATATGTGTGGCAAATTCTGTAAATATGTAATTTCAAGCTATCAACTAGCACATAATTAGCCGATCCTAAAATCCTGACCATCTCCAACAGTAGCTATCATCTATGATATCAAATAACAATTGAAATGTCATCAACAAATGGTGCAATGGTCTGATATCTCTTGTGTACCTTCCATGAGGAACATGAATAATGCCCAAACTCAAGTGACCTGAACATGGATTGTGACCAAATTAATAGGCTTAATAGAAAATGTTGCTGTTGTACTTAAAAATTTGTGTCTGGACAAGAAATTACGGTCCCTTGTGGCTGTTCATTCTCACTACTTTATTAAAAAGGTATTTACAACTTTGGAATTGTTTGAATATGTATTATATCCCATAGGAAATATAGTGGATCTTTCAGGGAAGTCTATCTTTCAGGGATTGATTCAAATCCTTATGGGGTAAAAAACTGTCTATAATATAATACATACCAAGGTTGAGTTTCTGGCTGTATCCCTTGGATAAAATTACATAATTAAATTGCCTATTAATCTGTGAATGCAAGGCCAAAATAATTAATTATCTTCTGTGAAATATTATCTTATGCAAAATATCCAGCAGGCTTCTAGATCACAATATTAACAAAATGCTGGTGAATCTGTATATTAGTTCAATTGTATAAAATTTTATGTAACTTTTTAAAGCTAACTATATTACAAACATGAAATGAGCTGCATTACCTTCTGAATGAGCATCAGCTTCTTCAAGGGAAGTTCCAAAATTGAGGTCTCCAGACTTCCACTGGGTCTCTTTGCCAGTGATGTATGTAAATTTTGTTTTGTGCTTAGCTAGGGTTACATATTTCTATCAATCCTCTAACAGTATTTGGTAGCTTATGATTTGATAAGTTTAAGAAATATAGATGAACCTGTCTGATGTAGTAACTACTGACTTTCAAATGATCCTATTTGCTTCCTACATTTGTTTTAATTAACTTTAGTATTTTTTCTGGGTTCAAAGGCAGTGTTTCCATAAAACAGAAACATCAAACACTAGGTGCACTTTTTATAAGCTAGAGCTTGTGTCAAGAATCATTAACTCATTGTTAATCATACAACTTATAGCATGTTTTGTTTTTATAACTTCTGTGTAAAAACGCTTTTTTTTATTTTTTTTTACTGGAAGCTCTCTTAGACTGAGTATAAGCTGTTTGAAATACAATAATAAGCTAAATTCAAACACACTTATATTTGGCTAAACATTGTTAGTCTAGTTGTATCTCTTACATAAAATGATGTCTATTGCTTGCTTACCATTTCAGGACAGCCAAAACGTCACCTTCTTACGACAGGCTGGAGTGTATTTGTTAGTGCCAAAAGACTAGTGGCTGGAGATTCTGTGCTTTTCATATGGTATTTATTTCATCTTATCTTATACTATGCTACCTTTTCTTCCCCTTGGATACTGCAAACTGCTTGTTTATTGTTTTTAAATCATTGTTAGGAATGAAAAGAATCAGCTTCTTTTGGGAATACGTCGGGCCAATCGGCCACAAACTGTCATGCCATCCTCAGTTCTATCCAGTGATAGTATGCACATTGGGCTTCTTGCAGCTGCTGCTCATGCTGCAGCAACTAATAGCTGCTTTACTGTGTTCTATAATCCAAGGTTGTATTTATTATCTACATTTCCACTTCTGAATCTGATTCTCATTTATTAGAAATTGTAATGCTTGTTTTATCACCTACATTATGGGCAGGGCTAGTCCATCTGAGTTTGTCATACCACTTTCAAAATACATCAAAGCTGTGTACCATACGCGTGTTTCTGTTGGTATGCGTTTCAGGATGCTTTTTGAGACTGAAGAATCAAGCGTCCGCAGGTACTTGTAGCCATCAATTTATTTCTTAAGGATATGTTAACTTTTTTGTTATAAAAAATTGTAGACATTTCTTGCAACTTAGATCAGATAATTGTATTTTGCTAGGGGTAAACAAAGTTATAACTTATAAATGTGCATGACAGAAGCTGTGCCTTTTAAAATAGCTTACATATAAAAGGTTGATATTGCTACTGCATCTATCATGTGTAAGGAGGCAAGTTTATTGATAATTGGATTTATGGTTATGAGATAGATCTACCGGGTGTAAGAGTTGTTTGGAAATGGTCAGCTTCTTAGTTTTTTTTTTTAATACATTTTTACGTTTTGGGTTTAAGAGAAAAAGAGTTAGCAGCTGCAATCTGATGGTGGTCGAAACCAACTGATAAGTGCTATTCTCTTGTAGTCCCCCGCCCCCCTCCCCCTCCAACCAACCCCACAACTTTAAGATTTCAAACTGGTGGTGGAAATTGAGGGAAAAATATTATTCGGATAGTGTGGTGCCATACTATTTTTCCTTATGCACAGGCTACTTTGTTTTCCAGGTACATGGGTACAATAACTGGCATAAGTGACCTGGATCCTGTACGTTGGCCGAATTCTCATTGGCGATCTGTTAAGGTAAAATCATCACAATACATATGATTGGATAGCAGTTTATATGAAAGTGGTCCTTTCCAATTCTATACACCGCCACATGGGTGAACCTTGGTGCGATGCTGAGGTTGCTTTCATGCGAGCAGGGGGTCTAGTTGTGAAATAGCCTCTCCATCTTTCCACTTATGGTAAAAAAGTCATGCATCTAACACTCCCCAAATGCCAATGGCTATAACCAACATTGGCGGCAACCTGATGCAGTTGTATTTTTCCTTGCTATTACATACCTGTTCTGTGGATTGTGCATAAGTTGGAAGATCTTCTCAGTTGTAACCATGTTTTATAAATAACCTTTTCTAGATTACTCTAATTTTCTTATCCTGTTTCATATAATATATTTTGTATTCCTTAATTTCCTTTTTCATCATGAGCCATAAGGTTTGTTGCAACATGTCTAGTGGAGTGCTACCTACTTTTCGGTGGTTTTACTTGGCTTTCTTGATCAACTAGCTATTTCTTGACTTAACATGTAATACAGCAGACCTTATTAATAATTTCAAATATGATATTAGGCTATCAGCTTGGTCCATATGCCGTAAAAAAGCTCAGACCCCTACAATGTTTTGCAGCATTTTGGTTCTGCCACATATTATTATTATTAAGTTATTAATCATGTACATACAAAGAATGGTAGTTGCTGTTAAGATAATTCTGTTTAGATATACTAGTTTATCTTCTCCTAAGTTCTAGTTTAGTTTCCTTAGTCAGTTTTATCTAAATCCCTAAACTTTAGGAATTGATTATATTTTATACCTATTTATTTTATTGTACTCATTCATATTCAATAATAAGAAATTATTTATATTCAAGTTGGTACCAGAGCATTCTGGTCCAGGAACCCTAATCCAGCAGCCAACATCTAGGGTTTCTAGGGTTTTCGAGTTTTGTCTGCGGTTGCCGGAGTTGACACTGCCTGCACACTCAAAGGTCGCCGATCGGCCTCCCCGTCGCGAGCCACCGTCAGCCACCGTCTCACGCGCTCTCACGCGCGGTTATTGTTGAAGAAGCTCGCCGGCGCGTGGGCTTCACGCGCCGCCCTCCCAGCCTCCGTTTGCGGCGCGGTTCACTCGTTGGACTCGCCGTCCCTCCCTCTTCCCGTTTTGACCCTTTTCAGGTTGTGGGTCACACTCTAGGTGGTCTGTTGGTTGTCGTTTGGTTGCGGCCTCGGAGTTTCATGGTCGTTTGGTTGCTGCCTTGAAGTTCCGTGGTTGTTTGGTTGCTGTCTTGGAGTTCCGTGGCTGTTTGGTTGCTGTCTCGGGGTTCCGTGGTGGTTTGGTTGCTACCTCGGAGTTCCGTGGTTGATTGGGTGCTACCTCGGAGTTTCGTGACTGATTGTTTGCTGTTTTTCTTCTTTTTCTCTTCATGGCAGAGATTCCTAAGGAGAATCCAAAAATTGAATCTTCCAAAAGGGGGCTGGTCTCCTTTGCCTTTTCTGGATCACCTACTATTACATCTGAAAAGCTTAATGGTAAAAATTATTTGGATTGGTCCACAAAGATAATATGTTTATGGTGTTTATCCTTCAAGGACTCCACAAAGATTACAGATCTGTTCGAGATCAAATATTGACAAATCCTGTCATTCCTACAGTAGAAGAACTCATAGATCGACTGATTTGGGGCCCTTCACCAGAGGCAGAACCTCACATAGAATCTGAGCCCTCTGCTTTTATCTCTAGTACAGCTGACCGTGGAAGTCGAGGGCGTAGTCGAGGTCGTGGTCGTGGTAAAGAGGGTAGAGGAAACCTCCATTGTACCTACTGTCAGAGAGATGGACATACACGAGACAAGTGTTATTCCTTGCATGGCTTTTCAAGCAAGACAGCTAATGTGGTTCAATCTCCAACTTCAGCTCCAGAGCTCAAGATTGAACCGGAGGGCAATCATCCAATCACATTATCTACCGATGATTACCAAGAGTATCTTCAATTGAAGGCAACTAAACAGGCCTCCTCTTCCATCACTGTTGCTCATACTGGTAATTCTACAGTTTGTCTCTCTCATTCTACTTCTATTGGACCTTGGGTTTTGGACTCCGGTGCTTCTATTGGACCATATGGTAGAGGTAGAAGGCTGAAGGTAGTAGAGACCATGTGATTCAGATCCGGCTCCAATCGTCTATCCCGTACTCCGGTCCTGTATCAAGAAAGAATCAGAAGTGAAGGTTATGACACAGTTTAGTGACCGAGTCAACTTACTTATAGAAATCAAATTAAAGGGACATCCAGGAACTAGTAAAACAGATTTTAATGGTAGTGATGGGAGAGGTGATATTTGGCCAATACCAGTGGCTTGAACTTTTGACCCATCTGTAAGAGTGATATGATGTGGAGTTTTAGGTGATGATAGGTTAGGGAAAAGGGAGACATATTGTGGACACTGCTCGTACTCTTTTATTGAATGCCAATGCACCCCCAAAGTTGTGGGGCGATGCTGTCCTCACTGCAGGGTATTTAATAAATCGAATGCCATCGTTTGTCTTGAATGATCGAGTACTTCATTCCCTATTATACCCATTGGATCTCCTTTATTCTGTTCATCCTCGTGTCTTTGGCTGTACTTGTTTTGTCCATGATCTTTTCTCAGGAAGTGCTAAGTTGTCTGCTCGGGCCATCAAATGTGTGTTCTTAGGATACTCCCGTGTCCAAAAGGGGTACCGTTGTTACTCTCCTGCTACGCATCGATTTTACACCAGCGTAGATGTCACTTTCTTTGAAGGTACACCATATTTTATTGCCACAGATGTCTCTCCGGTTGACTCAGATCTCTTCTCTCAGGTATTGCCTATTCCTCATTTTGATCATAGTGTGCCTCCTACCACACCTGCTACTTTAGAGGCACCAGATCCTCCCGTACTACCAGGGTCTGACCATCCTCTACACCGATTTGGGATAACTTATGAGCGTCGATCACATACTGTTGTTCCGCCCAATGATTCTTCAATTGAGCCATGTGATTCTACTCCTGCTTCAGTCTCCTCACCTACTCCGGCCCCACCTACCTCAGTTGACTTGCCCATTGCTCTTCGTAAAGGTAGTCATTCTACTTATAATCCTCGTCCTATTTATAACTTTCTTTCATATCATCGTTTGTCTCCTACCTATTATGCTTTTGTCTCTGCTATTTCCTCTATTACCATTCCCAAGACAGTACAGGAGGCCTTAACCCATCTAGGATGGCGACAAGCAATGATTGATGAGATGACAGCTTTAGACTCCAACCACACTTGGGTACTTGTCCCACCTCCACCTGAAAAATCTGTTGTTGGATGTCGGTGGGTATTTAATGTTAAAGTGGGCCCTGATGGACAGGTGGATAGATTGAAAGCTCGTCTTGTGGCTAAGGGATACACGCAAGTATATGGTTTGGATTACAGCGACACCTCTCCAGTTGCGAAGATGGCCTCAGTTCGTCTCTTCTTAGCTATGGCTGCTATGAGGCATTGGCCGTTGTTTCAATTAGACATCAAAAATGCTTTCTTACATGGTGATTTGGAGGAGGAGATTTATATGGATCAACCTCCTGGGTTTGTTGCTCAAGCGGGGTCTGGTCTTGTATGTAAATTGCAAAAGTCCTTGTATGGCCTCAAACAATCACCTCGTGCTTGGTTTGGTTGGTTTAGCAAAGTTATACAGGAATTTGGAATGATCCGCTGCGAGACAGACCACTCTGTCTTCTTTAGACGCTCATCGACACATAGATTTATCTATCTTGTTGTTTATGTAGATGATATTGTGATTACAGGTTATGATTAGGAGGGCATCAAGGCTTTGAAGCAACACTTATTTAAACACTTTAACACTAAGGATTTAGGTCCCCTACGTTATTTTCTCGGGATTGAGGTCGCTCAGTCAAAGTCTGGTATTGTTATTTCTCAGAGAAAATATGCCCTTGATATTCTAGAAGAGACCGGACTTACAGATTGTAAGCCAATTGACACTCCCATGGATCCTAATGTGAAGCTTATGCCTAATCAGGGGGAGCCTTATTCTGACCCAGGGAGATATCGGAGATTAGTGGGAAAATTGAATTATCTCACCATGACCAGACCTGATATATCCTTTCCTGTCAGTGTTGTAAGTCAGTTTCTTAACTCTCCCTGTGAGAGTCATTGGCTTGCAGTTGTTCGAATCCTTAGATACATCAAAAGATCACCAGGAAAAGGACTTGTTTACAATGATAGAGGACATACAAACATTGTTGGATATTCATATGCAAATTGGGCAGGTGATGCAAGTGATAGGCGGTCAACATCAGGCTATTGTGTCTTCATGGGTGGTAATCTTGTCTCATGGAAGAGTAAAAAGCAAAGTGTTGTTGCACGATCAAGTACAGAAGTAGAATATCGTGCTATGGCTCACACCACATGTGAGCTCTTGTGGCTAAAATTCTTAATTCAAGAGTTGTAGTTTTGCAAGGTTGGTCATATGGAACTAGTTTGTGATAACCAGTCAGCTTTATACCTCTCCTCTAATCCAGTTTTTTATGAGAGAACAAAGCATATAGAGGTTGACTGCCATTTCATCATAGAAAAGATTCTCTCTGGTATCAGCAAGACCTCCTCAGTTTGCTCCAAGGATCAACTTGCAGATATCTTTACTAAATCTTTACGAGGTCCTAGGATAACATATATATGTAACAAGCTAGATGCATATGATATATATGCTCCAGCTTGAGGGGGAGTGTTAAGATAATTCTGTTTAGATATACTAGTTTATCTTCTCCTAAATTCTAGTTTAGTTTCCTTAGTCAGTTTTATTTAAATCCTTAAACTTTAGGGATTGATTATATTTTATGCCTATTTATTTTATTGTACTCATTCAGATTCAATAATAAGAAATTATTCATATTCAAGTGTTGCTATACACTATGTTCCTATGTGACTGTTGTCCAGAAAGATGGCAACAAGATTTAAATAGGTTCAGGGTTTCATAATTTGTATTCCATTCCTTAAAAAGCTGTTAAAAATTTCATTCGATGTTTAAAAGCAGCTCTTAAATTGGCATCTGCTAGAGTCATCTTTTATCTTGTATTTACCTTGTTTTTTCATCTGTTATGGATAGGTTGGATGGGATGAATCAACGGCAGGAGAGAGACAGCCACGGGTATCATTATGGGAAATTGAGCCTTTAACAACATTTCCGATGTATCCATCTCTATTTCCCCTCAGATTGAAACGGCCATGGCATCCTGGCACCTCTTCTTTTCATGGTACATATCTGTCTCAATACCATTTTATTTCTATATGTGATGTACATCATAAAATCAATGTTATGATGACTCTAATGCTATGATGGATGAAAATCATGAAAGAAAAGAATTTTTTATTTTTAAAGTGAAGGCATAATTTGAGAACATTTGGTATTATATTTCTAATGGAAATTTTCAGGTTTTCAAATACCCCCTTCCCCAATTTTAGTTTTGGTTGTTTTCATCTACTTTTTTTGCCCTAGTGTCTTCTACCCCGTCCTTATAATTAGTGGCCATGGTGGTTTTGAGGGCACTTTTTTGTCTCATTTCTTTACAAAGGATCTTGTTACAGATGGCAGAGATGAAGCGACTAATGGGCTAATGTGGCTGAGGGGTGGACCTGGAGACCAAGCTCTCAATTCCCTGAGTTTTCAAGGTTCTGGTTTGTTGCCATGGATGCAGCAGAGAATGGATCCAACTTTGCTTGGAAATGATCATAACCAGCAGTACCAAGCCATGTTTTCATCTGGTTTGCAGAACTTGGGGACTGGAGATCTAATGAGACAACAAATGATGAATTTCCAACAGCCTTTCAATTATCTTCAACAATCAGGAAACCCCAATCCTCCTTTGCAGCTTCAGCAACCACAAGCAATTCAGCAATCTGTATCTTCTAATAATATCCTGCAGCCACAGGCCCAAGTAATGACAGAGAACCTGTCCCAGCACCTCCTTCAGAAAGCACAAAACAATCGAGAAGACCAAACACCGCAGCAGCACAATTATCAAGATACGGTTTTACTTCAAAGTGATCAGCTCCATCAGAGGCAGCACTCTGGTTTACCTTCACCATCATATTCGAAACCAGATTTCTTAGATTCGACCATGAAGTTTTCTGCTTCAGTTTCACCAGGACAAAACATGCTTGGTTCACTTTGTCCTGAAGGGAGTGGCAATCTCTTGAATTTATCCAGAAGTGGTCAGTCCATGCTGACTGAACAGTTACCACAACAGTCATGGGCTCCAAAGTTTACACCATTGCAGGTCAATGCTTTCAGCAACTCAATGCCACATGTGCAATATTCTGGCAAAGATACCGCAATGGTGCCACCACACTGTAACTCAGACACCCAAAATCCAATTATATTTGGTGTCAACATCGATTCATCTGGCCTTCTGCTCCCTACCACCGTCCCTCGCTATGCTACCGCATCAGCCGATACTGATGCATCAGCAATGCCATTAGGGGAGACTGGATTCCAGGGTGCTCTATATCCTTGCGTGCAAGATTCATCAGAGTTGTTGCAAAGTGCAGGGCAAGTTGACCCCCAAAACCAGACACGAACATTTGTCAAGGTTCAAATCATAAATATTTAACTGCAGCTTTCTGATCAATGCGCCCTTCTTTCAAGTACTTAAATATTATTCAATTTTGTCTTTTCACAGGTTTATAAATCAGGGTCAGTAGGGCGCTCACTCGACATCTCCCGTTTCAGCAGTTATCACGAGCTGCGGGAGGAGTTGGCACAGATGTTTGGTATTGAGGGGAAATTAGAAGACCCTCTTAGATCAGGCTGGCAGCTTGTATTTGTCGACAGGGAGAACGATGTTCTTCTCCTTGGCGACGACCCGTGGGAGTAAGTTCAGCTTCAACTTGTATTAGTTTTACTAAAGGACTAAACTTAGCTAGAGTTCTTTAAGTATGATTGGTATTATACTATTATTTTTTACTCAAAATTGGAGTTTCATTCTTATAATATGCATAAATGTATATTATCGTGATCAGCATTAAATGTAGATGCATATCAATGAGGTAAAATTTTAATTTTGATTGGAGAACAATATCCACTGTACTTAAAAAATTATATTTAAGTTTGTCCTTTACTAAATGCATTCAACTTGTGATCTGATATTGATGTTCTTATCAAAACCTTTAAATTGACATGCTATAATTATTCATTTTACTTGGCTAAACATTTGTTTGTTTTCTGGTGTGTGGATTTGCTGCATAACCTGTTGCAGATCATTTGTCAACAATGTTTGGTATATCAAAATACTTTCACCTGAAGATATTCAGAAAATGGGAGAACAAGCCGAGGAATCAGGACAAAGGCTGAATAGCACTGGTGCAGATTCTCATGAAATTGTTTCAGGACTTCCATCAATAGGCTCCCTTGAATACTGAGATAATTTTAAAATGTATTCCCTCAGGTCCCACGGTCAAGAAGACTATTACATCACGTGTTTAGTACTTCTGTTTGAACACTACTTTTCGACCTTGCATATCTGAATCAAAATATACTGTATTGTCTGTATCACTTTCAACATCGTTATTACTTCGTAGAGGATTATTGAGATTTTCAGGACCAAAAAAAAAATCTCTCTATATATGATGAGAAACTTAGGACAAGCTTTTGTGCCAATTTGTAACTTGTGTTCTTAAAGCTAGAAAGTGTTGCCACTATTGTAGCATTTGATTAACCTCTTGCATGAAACTGAATAGTAGAAAAAAAATCTAGAGAAGGCTCAGTATTATTAATATGCCCGTATTTTCATCCTTTCCAATGGCTTTGTATTATTTAATTTGAATTTTTTTAAAATTATTTTTCATTAGAACTTGATATAAAAGTAATCGGTGGTCATTAAAAAATAACTTTAATTAAATGAAAAAATCCCCATTTGGATTAAAGTTTAATTAAGATCTTATTTTAATAAGTTCTAATATAATAAGAAATTTTGTGACAAATTTTTAAAGTTCATTAAGTTGTTGCAGTTGAATATGTATGTTACTAAACATTCACAATATTTTGAAGAGTTAAGATGTATTATTATTTAAGCACTTATAAAATGTTTTATTTAGAAATTTTAAAAATTAGAAATTAAATCTTGATTGAAAATAAAAATAAAAATATTAAAAAAATTAAATAATTTTTAAAAATTACATTATATATCACACTAATATTGGAAAAAAATAAAATAATCACTATTCATCTAATTTTAGTTTATAAAAAATTAATTAATAATAATAGAATATGATAAATTAGTTATATATAATTGAATAAAAACTATGAATCATCAATTTTAAAAGTTAAAAATCAACTCCATATATTTTATAAAATTGAGATTGAAAAAATTATAGAGGAAGAAACGAATATTTTTGGAGGGAATAATAAAAAAAATATATAATTAATTTTTAATGGAAGAATGAAAAAAAAAAAAGAACAACAACAAAAAATTTGGAAGAAGAGAAAAAAAATAAAAATAAAATTTTTGAGGAAAATGAAATGCTTTGGAGGAAGTAATAAAAAGGAATATAAAATTAGTTTTTAATAAAAAAAATAAAATTATTCATGTTGGTGAAATAAAGTACCAAATAATTTTTAATTTTTTTTTAAAAAAATTTGCATATTTGATCCGTGTATTAAAATTTTAAATTCAATAGTTGGATCGTTGAAATTTGATATAGAACATAAGTTATTAAACGGATTAAGTTTAGCTATACTTACTCCTGTAATAAATAGATCCCTTCTCATATATAAATTAAATTAAATTAAAAATTCTTAATGAATAGATTAAGTTTACAAAATTTTAAAAAAAATTGATACTTCGATTTAATAATTTATATTGACATATACTCATAAAAACATATTATACGTTAATTTGAATCTATATAATAATGTATCAAATAGTTTTTAAATTTGGTATAAGTTTGTAAACTTGATCTATTCAATAGAATTTTTTAATTAAATAGTTAGCTTGTTGAATTTAAAGTATATTATTAGTTATTGAGTAAAGTAACTTTACTCAAACCTAGTAATTTTATGTATGGGAATCATAAGTCCTAGTAATCACATGATTTAGAATGAAAAAAATTTCATGCTTAAAGATGTCTCCCGAATAAAATCCCCCACAAATAATAAATGGGTATCGTAAATAGATATCTATTGATAATGAATATTGGTATTTTTCTACCCGTTAATAAACGGGGCAAGGGTGAGTATGGTAGAATTCATACCCTGGGTACTTGTTAAATAAAATTACTTAAAATATTTAATTTTTATCTTGCATTTTTTATATTATTTTTACTATTTATAAAAAACATTAAATGCAAGTTCAAAATTAATCTATAATATTTTAATATAATTAACATCACATACAAGCTTAAAATTATTTGTAATAGTTTTCTTATTTTTCTAAAAATTCACAAATATCATGGATATATGTAGATATTGATAAAATTTGCAAAAATCTGCTTGACAAATACCCGCGCCAGTATAAAACGAGTATGAGATGAATTTTTATTGGACAAGACAAGGACGAATATCCTACTATCTGACCCCACAAGGCTGTATTGCCATCCTTGATAATGATTCCCAATAATCATGAAAATATGATTGATTAATCATAAATGTTTCTCAAAAAATTTATAAATATTACATGAGAATTAAGGATTTTTACTGTATTAAATAAGCAAGTAAAGGTAACATGACATTTTACCACATTAAAACCTTATTTTTATTTTAGGAAAGTTAGTTTCTCCCAACCTCTGTAAAAATAATTTTGTGAAAAACCTACGCAATAGTCATTATCAGGAAATAATGTTTCCTATAAATTTTATTTTTTAAATAATGGACCAAGCGCGATAAACTAGCATTTTTAACACCAAATTTTTGGAAAACTAAAAATTTTTCATGTACCAAACACCCCTTTAGAGTAAAGTATATCACTACTGTCATTGTTGTTATCACTGTTATCTTTATCGTCATCATTATTGTCATCGTTGTCACCACTGATGATGATGATTGTTACAACGATAATGGTGATGATAATAGAGATAGTGGTAACATTAGTAGTTTAATTAATTTAGATTTTAAATAACCATTTATATTTATGGGGGATATATTAGTTTAAGATTTTAAAATATTTTAAAAGCCTTTTTTTATTATTAAAAAAATTTGTGACATTCAATTAAGACTTTTTTTAATATATAAAACTCATGTGGTATTTAATTAAAACAAAAAAAATTTTCAAGAGTTGGTCAAAATCTAGTTATATTTAATTAAGATGATCATGATTTTTCTAGAAGTATGTCAAAATCCTATGGTATTCAATTAGGTTTTTTTTTCACTTAAAAAAGTTTGTTGGTATTCAAAAGCATGGAAATTTCAATTAATTATTTTGAATGATTGATTTTGTGAAACTTTTTTTTGTGTAGAATTTACGTTTAATTTTCTCATCCAACAATCTCACAAAAATCGTCGAGATTTTTCTTATATTAAGTTAATATAACTTGGAAATAATTAATTATTTATAATAATTTTACATGTAATTTTAAAGGAAAAAAAAAAAAAAATCAGGCCAAATAAGCTTGGTACCTTTCTAGTCTAATTTTTATTAGTTCAATATTACCTAATTTGTCCATCAAACTAAGACAAATTGGCCCAATCTTTTTTGGGCCTAAAAAAAGGACCAATCAAACTTGACCTAAGATGCCAACGAACTAGTTCATGATACTGGGTTAATTTTGATAGTTTACTTGTCAATAAATCTCATAAATTTAAACATATTTTAAAAATTTGATAACATGAATGAGAAGATATTAGTGCATAGAAGATTATGCGTAGAAAAATGTCACTTAAAGGACATGAAACTAAAATCTATTATTTATTAAAAGATTATGTTGATTTTATTTTTCTTTATTCAAATTTTATTACTTATATTATTTTTATTAATTATACTATTTTAAAAATATCTATATTATCCTTTAAAATCTCATAAAATGATTTGAAATCTTATAAATTTATATGATATAAATTCATTAAAAAAATTTCATTACATTTTGATTAATTTTTTTAATTTTTTTATTATAAATTATTATATTCTTACAATTTTTTTTTTAAAATCTATGAAATCTTTTCGTATTAAAATAGTTTTATAAAATCTCAATTCAATATATCTCTTAATTTTGTGATATATTTAATATATATGTTTTTTTTAAATTAGTTTAATTATATTTGAGTTGTGATAATAACTTCCTATTATTTATTGTTTATTAGGATATTATGATTCATTTCACACACAAAAATGTTTATTTTGTTAGATGAAGATTTGGCATAAATTTTTATGTCACAAATTTATGCAATTTTTTATATGATATTCATACACACCCTTTTATGTTTTACCATTAAATCATGCTTTAAAGTTTCATCAATAGCTACTTTTTTAATTCAACAAGTGATGTCTACCCAAGTTAACGTCTTTCGTGTAATCTAAACTCGTAGGATATTTGCTTGTCCAGAATAGCCTACTCTGCTAAATTGTTTTCTTTCAATTTATTTCAGTGATTTTTATTATTATTTTGAAGAAAAAAAGAGTCAAAAGCTCCTTTAAAATAAACAAATAAATAACTATCTTTGAGATGAATGGATAATCGAGACTGAGTGACCCAAAAAAAGAATTGTGACTTGTTGGCCCACATGACAAACCAAAAAAATAATAAAATATTATATATCTGGTGAACAGCGAAAAACAATAGCCAAAATCTCGTTCTATAGTTAAAATATATTAAGACGGGGAAAATAACAATTCAGAAGTTGACATTACTAAGTCCGAACATTGGAAAGACGAAATAAAATCCAAACAAGAGATTCTATAATGCATTGTCCGATTCTATAATCGAAATTTTTACTTAAATAATATTTTTTTTAAAAAAAATTACAAAAGTATCAACTGTGCAGGTTTATTTACCAATATAGAACTGTTTACTGTTCATGCTCAGAATTCGGTTCCCCGAGAACCGAATTCTGAGTTTCAAAATCTTATTTTTTTTGTTTTTTCAACTCAGAATTCGGTTCCCGGGAACCGAATTCTGAGTTATTTTAAATTTTTTTTCTTCGTGTTTCTGACCCATTTTGGGCAAATGTTGGAAGTGGAACGGCCCGTTCCGGAAGCAGAACGGGCCGTTCTGCTTAAAGACACAGAGTCCTTTTTTTAAAATTAAAACAGGCCCAGAAGGCCCATTCTAGAGTAAAAATTTTAACATTTTTTTGAATCTGAAACGGCCCGTTCTGGAAGACGTTTTCAGGAAGTAGAACGTGGTTTGGAACGGGCCGTTCTGGTTTTGGAACGGCCCGTTCTGGGCAAACAGTAAAAAAAAAGATTAAATTTTTTATAAAAAGATAATAAAGTTAAAATAATGGGATATTAAGCAATAAATTTTTAGTCCTCACTCACATTCATTGGATATTTCTTGATCCAAGTGAATTAACCTTAAAGAATTAAATTTGGGATGAAATAATATCAATTAATCAGGATTCATGAAATAATATTTAATATTAATGTTTAGAAGTTAAGAAACATTTAATATCAGTTATAAATAATATATTTAGACAATCACTTAAGATGATATCTTGCATTTAAAACGTACAATTATCCCTGAATTATAGGGAATATATTCTCTCCGACAATATAATTATCGGATAAAATTTTAACTATTCAATCAATTTTATTAAAATAATATATTTAGACAATCACTTAAGATAATATCTTGCGTTTAAAACGTACAATTATCCCTGAACTATAGAGAATATATTCTCTCCAACAATATAATTATCGGATAAAATTTTAATTATTCAATCAATTTTATTAAAATAATATATTTAGACAACCACTTAAGATAATATCTTGCGCTTAAAATTTTTTCTGGAACGGGCCGTTCTGGGCCCGTTTTAATTAAAAAAAAAAGGACTCTGTGTCTTTAAGCAGAACGGCCCGTTCTGCTTCCGGAACGGGCCGTTCCACTTCCAACATTTGTCCAAAATGGGCCAGAAACACGAAAAAAAAATTTTAAAATAACTCAGAATTCGGTTCTCGGGAACCGAATTCTGAGTTGAAAAAACAAAAAAAAATAAGATTTTGAAGCTCAGAATTCGGTTCCCCGAGAGCCGAATTCTGAGCATGAACAGGAAACAGTTCTATATTGGTAAATAAACCTGCACAGTTGATATTTTTGTAATTTTTTTTAAAAAAAATATTATTTAAGTAAAAATTTCTTCTATAATCCAAACCCTTATTTTACAATAAAAATTCGATTAAATTATTTATTTAATTTAAATTTTAAATTCTTGCTAATGTTATTTTTTTTCGAAATTTGTTTTTTTAGAGTGATTTTGAATTTTTTATTTATTCAAATCGATCCAGTCAAAAACACTTAACATTATATACTAAAAATATCATTATTAACATAGCATTAACTCAATAAAAATTAAAAATAAAAATCAAAGGGAATTTTTATAATAAGAAAAAGAAGTATAATTTCGCTTTACAAACCAGGAAACTTAAGTAGTAAGAGAGTGGCATCACAATACAAACCAGGAACGGGGATACGCAATCTGAGATTCTCTTTTTACGATTTTCGTAGGGTTTGGATTCAGAGCGGGAAATGGGAGTGCTTTCCAACATGATCGATCGGGAACAACTGAAGCCCGGTGATCACATTTACTCTTGGAGGCAAGCATACATCTATGCACACCACGGTCTCTTCTTTTCACTCTTCATTTTTTATTTTCTTTTTAAATTTATCATCTTTTTCGGGTTTTGCTTTCTGGGTGTTCGTCGATTGCACTTGTGTTTGCTTTAACACGATTGATTTTGGGGTTTTTTTAATTTTATTTTATTTTCCCTTTTGGTTGTTGATTTGAATTAGGTTTGCGTCATGTTTAAGCTTCGTACCGTTATGAATTTTAAGGCCCAATTCAATTTTTTTTCCTTTGAAGTTCGGTTAGTGTTGGTTAGAATTGTTTTGTTTTCATCATTGTTTTGTCGCATTGGAAAATCTCAAATGGATGAGGGGTTGGGATTTATTCAGTTTAGAATGTGGAATGCAGATACAGAAAGTGTGTCGTGTGTTGGGTTGGCAATATAATATAGTCTCGCTGCAATTTTGCTGCTAAATTTAAAATTCTGCATGCTGAAGGGCTAGCGACGTAGTTATTATTGGATCAAGCTTAGTTGCTTTACTATTCACTAAACGATGTTCCTGAATCAAACAAAATTGAGCATAAATTAAACCATGAGAGATATAAAGGGATTAGGGATATCAATAATGATTGTCTTTGAACCTGTAAATTCGCCCGAATTCTGGTGGGAGAGAGTTGGTTCTTGCCTTATGGTGGTGGTTATTGGTGTGATGTAACCCTTGGCTGGTGTCTGTTATATGTGATAAAGGAGATCAATAAAATGGTAAGTATTTAGGCTTAGATAGACAGCTTAAAACTTGTAGTTTGGGTCTTTATTCTAAACCAATTGCTCAAATTGCTAACAATCTTTTGCATTTGATTGTAACTTGATAAGTAGGATTTGATAGCCTATGATTCAAGCCCTATAGTGTTGAGGTTCAAAGTTCGAATCATTCTGTTTACGAAGCTCATGAATGGGATTGATATTTTCCTACGACTAAGGATTGTTTTGTAGATTTGTATTTATGGAATTGAATGTCGTTGATGGCACTTATCATTGTTTGGTGAGCACCTACGGAGCTGGAAAGATAGTTTCTGCTTTAACCATAAGAAGAAGCTAATGCAAATATCCACCAACTCTGATTTTTGTCTAGTGTTTATTTGCTACTTTTTCAAGTATCTTAGTCATTATCTATTTAAAGAAATCCTTTTATACCAGTTATGTCTCAACTCTTAAGGTTTGGAATGTTAACTCTTATGGAATTAATTATTGAATGGCTTAAATTTCTTCCAATGATATTTAAACTAAATAAGCTCTGATAAGTTTCATGTTTATGTTCTAATTGCATAATCTACATTCAAAACTAAGAGTTATAAATATTAGTTCTTAATAGTCAATTTTACAATTCTTGGATGTATTTTGGTGAATTGACTTGTTCATTTGAGTGATCAGTTGTGGGTGAATCTTCAATCCTTGTAGTTTTATTGCGTTGTTTAAATACATCAGAAATATGTAACTTCAACTTTGTTTAGCTGTTTATGTAAACCAATGTTGAAGTTGATATTTGATTAATTTGGAAACAAACACAAGTGCATGAATAACCTATTGATATGAAGGGGTATATTCTTCTATTGGATGTGATTAAGGATGTAAAATGCAGAGGCTGAATGCTTTTCTAGACCAGTTAATTTTTTGTCAAAGGAATGATAGGTGGGGTGAAAAATCATAGGCTCTGTGTCCTCACTTATGTGTGTGTGGGCCAATGTGTGACTCCTTTTTGGTTGGTGAGTAAACAAAACCTTAGTCTCTTTGTGTATAAAGAGAACACAGAGCTGATACCATTCACAAGAATTTTAGGATTAGAAAGCATTTTGGTCAGATTTATTACGAGCCAATGATCCTGTTGCATGGTTTAGTCTTTTTCTGTATTTTAAATTTGGAGACTTTGACTTGAATTGAGCTTAGAACCTGCAGTTTCTGTTTATTTTATGTATGGTATTGAAATTTTCATCTTGGTTTTGTCAATTGCTTTCATTCAAAATACCAGGAATATATGTCGGTGATGGAATGGTGATCCACTTCACCAGAGGAGCAGGTCAAGAAATTGGAACTGGAACTGTGTTGGACAGTATCCTTTTCAGTTCATCTCCCTCTCATTATTCTGACACTCCATGCCCGAGATGTGGCGACCAAAGTACAAGTGATGGTGTCATCTCTTCCTGTTTGGATTGTTTCCTTTCTGGTGGTAATCTATATGTCTTTGAGTATGGTGTCTCGCCTGCATTTTTTCTGGCCAAAGCTCGAGGAGGCACCTGCACTCTTGCTCCTTCTGATCCAACTGAAGATGTCCTTCGCCGTGCTTCATTTCTTCTTGAAAATGGGTTTGGTGGCTACAATTCTTTCAAGAATAACTGTGAAGACTTTGCACTTTACTGCAAAACAGGTCTTCTTGTACTCACAAGCCTCGCTGTTGGCCGCAGTGGTCAAGCAGCATCTTACTTAGCTGCTGCTAGTACTATAGTTTCAACTCCGCTTCGTTTTATGACCACCAGTTTCAGTGGTTTGGCATTGGTTGGTTTCAGTTTTTACTGTGTTGGCCGATTGGTATCTGATATTGGAGTACGTCGTGACGTGGCCAAAGTTCCAGTGGAGAACCTTATAGCTTCACCTGCCTTAGGTGTACCAGAGAACACGGCCCAGATGACTGAGAAGCTTATAACTTCACCTGCCTTGGGTGTACCAGAGAACAATGCTGAGATGGCCAAGGAAGATTAGCGTTGGTTTGGAAAACTTTCATATGGAATGTTAAGCTTGATTATTATTGTAAATGGTTACATGTACACAGTTGAAGTCAACTCCCTCCAATATCCGTTGTTTTTATTTGTGCAGATTCTATTTATGTAACATGTTCTTTACTAACTATTCTATCATTTGGATATTACATCACTTGCAAAATTTGTGTTGCTACCTTGGTAATATATAAAAAACAGTGGATTGGCTCTATATCTTGACTTCTGTTATCAAAATAACATGACAACAGTCAGGTCTGTGCTGCTTCGGACCCAAATTAAATTTGTCTTACCCACAGATGCGTTCTTGCTCCTATTTTAAAGTGAATGCACTTTAGTTGAACTGCCAAATGAAATATTGTAACTTGAAAGGGACTTTGCCTTTCAGAGATTTACGTTTCCGTGCATGGTTGTTACGATGTGTATACGGATATATGCAGAAAAATGTGATGCGACTCTTTCTAGGTTCATCAATAAATTTAATGGCGTGTAAAAGAATGTGTGGGCAAGAAAAATGTTGCTGTTTAATGATAACCTTTCACAGATGTGTTCTAATGTTGTGCAACACTTGTTGATGGGTAAAATATATGAGCAAGTTTCTTTCTTTTTTACTATTTGTATAATACTACTCAACTCTTAAATTTTGTTAGAAAATGCAAAACTGAACTGCCTGGCAATGCACTCCAATTTGGTAATTTGACCCCAAACATTAACTATTCACTAAAATACATATAAATGAAAATAATTATCTTTAATAAGAGCATTTTTAGAAATTTCTCTTTAAACTATAGTATTTTATGAGTTTTTCTTCAACATAAAGGGATTTGGAGATTTTTTTTTACTAATTTATTTCAATTTATATTTATAATAATTATTTCTAAGTTAAATTTTAATATTTTAAAAATGAGTTATCAATAATTAAAAATATTTTCTGTCATGATATAAATCATTTATATTTGTTATAATTTATATTTTCAAAAATATTTATTTATATATATTTTTTAAAGGTGTGGAGTTCAAAAAAACTAGTTTTCAATCGTATCTGTTCGTGCTTTAGTGATTTGTACTACAAAATTTATTTGGGAGTTGCTATGGTACCCTCAAAGATTGAGGAGTTTCAATATATTCTTTATGTAAACTTATAAAAATTTAAAAAAAAAACTAATTTACTTATAAAATGAATAATCTAAATTATATTTATAAAATGAAAAGTAAGATAAAATTATAGAGATTAAAATTATAAGATTTCAATAATATTATAAAATATTAAAAAAAAGAAAAAATTAATAAATAGTAGAAATAAAAAATTATAAATATAGAAATTCAAAAATTTAGGACCAAAAGACAAAAAATATACTTAAAAAATTATTAAAATTAAAATATAGAAATTCAAAAATTTTAAGTGAAAAGATTAAAATATGCTTAAAAAATTATTAAAATTAAACTATTTAAATATATAATAATATTATTATAAATAAATTAGAATATATAAAATAAAAATAAAATGACTAAATAATTTAAAAATTAAAAGAATAAAATATCATAAATATTTAAATAAATTATTAAAAATATAAAATATAAAAAAACTGTACCAGAACCCTCTCAAATAAGATGGGTACCATAGAATTTCTCAATTATAATCACTACCTACTTGTATTTGTATAGTATGAAAAGATTTTACACAAGGTTAATAGAAATCCACTTTTATTAAAATTATTGGATGGATATTGATTTTTTAAAATATAAAAACTAGAGCTTTTAAGGGAAATCTCAGGAGGATTTATGTCTATAAATCCTAAATTTAGATTAGTAGTAGCAGCAGTAAGTTCCTAACAATTCATTATTCCAATTTCCAAACTTAATTGCAAAATTAAAATATTAATCTCAGAATCTAACATGCCACCAGTTGACACCAATCTGTAGGGTCTTAGTGAATGAGAAGAGAGGAGTCGTCCCATGTCCTCGGCAAATCTGTCTCAGCATGAACTTCTGGATCTTCCCCGTCGACGTTTTCGGAAGCTCATCTTTGAAAACCACCGTTTTCGGAACCATGTAACGCGGCATGTTCTCCCTACAAAATTGAATTATGTCTTTCTCAGTGGGTTTCTCCTTCACACATGCTTTCAAGCTCACAAACGCACACGGCGTCTCTCCCCAATACTCATCCGCTCTCGCCACCACCGCCGCCTCATGCACCGCCGGGTGATTATACAACACCGACTCCACCTCCACACTGCTCACGTTCTCACCGCCACTAATAATAACATCCTTTGACCTATCCTTAATTTCCAAGTACCCATCTTCATGCATGACCCCAACATCCCCGGTGTAGAACCAACCGTTCTTCAAACAACTCGCGGTTCCTTCGGGGTCTTTAAAGTACCCTAACATCACACACCCTCCTTTCATCACAACCTCCCCTATGCTAACCCCGTCGTGCTTCACGCTCTCCCCTGTGGGACCCACCACGTCCACCTCCGCCATCCCCACCATTCTCACCCCCTGCCGCGCCTTCAGTCTCGCCCTCTCCGTCGCCGGCAACCGGTTCCACTTCTCCTTCCACGCGCACGACACCACCAGGCCCCCGGTTTCCGTCAAACCGTAGCCGTGGCTCACCATGAATCCCAGCGCCTCAGTCCGGAGGAGCACCGCCGAAGGCGGCGGCGCTCCGGCGGCGAGAATCTGCACAGGCTTCTCCAACGGTTTGTTTTCGGGGGAGTTGGTTAGCATGTTAAGCACGACGGGAGCGCCGCACATGTGAGTCACGTGATGGCGTTTTATGAGAGAGTAAACAATCTCGGCGTCGAACTTGCGGACACATATATTGGTGCCGCCCACGGCTGCGATCCCCCACGGGAAGCTCCAGCCGTTAGCGTGGAACAGTGGAAGCGTCCAGAGAAAAATTGGGTTCTTGGGCACCGCCCAGTCGATAAGGATACTAAGTGTCATGATGAGGGCTCCTCTGTGGGAGTGAACAACACCTTTGGGAGACGACGTCGTTCCTGAGGTGTAGTTGAGAGTCATGGGGTCCCACTCGCTGTTGGGCTGAACCCACTCGAAGCTTGGATCGCCCTTGCTCACGAGACCCTCATACGTGTCCATGAAATCAACGCTGGGTGAGGTTTTCTCCACTGTGTCGTCGGTGATGAGGATGAGGATTGGGCGTTGAGTGTTTTCAGGGAAGAGGGATAGGGCTTGGAGGACCAGATCGCGTGAGGCGCAGTCCACGAACACGACCGTGGAGTTCGCGTGACGGAGGATGACGGAGACGGTGCGCGCGTCTAGGCGGGTGTTGATGTTGTTGAGAACGGCGCCGGTGAAGGGGATGGCGAAGTGGAGCTCGTACATGGCGGGGATGTTGGGGGCGACGACGGAGACGACGTGGCCGGGACGGATTCCGAGGGAGGAGAGGGCGGAGGCGAGCTGGAGGCAGCGGCGGCGCGTGTGGGACCAGGTGAAGGTGGTTTGGTTGTAGATGATTGAAGGAGTGTCGCCGTAGACGGTGGCTGCTCTGTCCAAGAAGCCGAGTGGGGTGAGAGGGGAAGAGTTAGCGGTGTTTGGTTTCATCTGTTCCATTTTGCCACAACGAACACATGCACGTAAGGTGGCGACGTCCCTTAATTAGTAGATTTTGTGGCCTTAGCTGAATAATGATACCAATAACTGGGAGAAATATACAAAGAAAAATAAGGACAATTCCTATGGTTGAAGCTTGAAATCAATAAAGGTTATATCAATCTAAAATAAGGGCAATTCGGAAATTAATGATCCTCCATATGAAAAAATATCATCTTTGAAAACAAAATAAGTCATGTTAGATTTTTAGCTTAGTATTAATTGAAGTAACTTTTTATTTAATTATACTCTTTCTAATATTTATTATTAGAATTCGTGTTAATTTTACATAAAAATTTGTAGGAAATACTGTTTTTATAATTTTTTTTACAAAATTTTATCTTTAAATAATATTTCGTAGATAATATATTTTTGCGAATTTTAAAATTTACCGTAAAATTTCTTGCAAAAAAATACTATAAAAAAATTATTGTGAATTTAAAATTTCACACTTCCAACATTAGATTATAGGTTTAACACTCAATTATACAAAATTAACTTGTAAGGTGAGTGTTTGGTATGGTTGAGTGTTGCTCCAGCTTATATACTCTTTAATTATTTTATTTCTAATCGATGTGAGACTTGAAATTCTCTTTAAATATTAAATAGATCATTTCTTTAGAAAGAAAATTAATTCATTATATTGAACTACAAAATTATATTATTTTAACTCTTAAATATTCAATATTCTAAAAAAACACAAATGAAGTAAGGATAAGAAAATTTACTCTTAACGGTTCTTATTTTTAAGAACATGAGCTTTGCTAGGGTTTCTGAGGGTGAGGAAGAAAAAGTGGATCAACATACTACAAAAAAGGTTAAGACAAAAGACGGAGAAGTGGTGCTGGATTCCACCATGGATGAACAAGGGGCTAATCCCCTAATTGTAGGAGTCTGAAACACTCATATGTTGAAAGCGTGTTGACTACGGATGGTGGACGTATCCTATCTGATTATAACATTTTACTGAAGAAGATGGAAAAGTATGATGAACTGGTTGAGGAGGAAGAGAACCATTTAGTGGATGGAGACTCTGACCTTGATCGTTATCCAACAATTAATATTACTCAAGCGGAGTTTGAGGAATGATATGTTCTTCGTGGAAGAAAGCTTTAATCATCCACGCCTTGGGTAAACGCATTGCATTCAAGATGTTGTAAGAATTGTATCTTGTTTCTTGCGAATTTTCTTGTAAAAATAAATTTACAAGTAATGTTTACTAAATAGTAAAAAAAATTCGCAGGTAACTTTTCTTGCAAATTCTCCTGCCAATTTTAATCTGCAAGAAAAATAAAAAATATATATACATAAATTTATAAGTTTAAGAATTAAAAGATTTTTCTCAAGTCTCACATCGATTAGAAATAAAACAATTAAAGAATATATAAATTGGGGCAACACTCACCTTACAAGTTGATTTTGTATGGTTGAGTGTTAGACCTATAATTTACAATCTAAGAGTTTAAAAGGTTATTTATCACATGTTAGATGCGTGGAAGCAAATTTCTTAATGCTTCGGATGAATTCATTATAAGTATTTGAAAGTTGAAGAGTTATTAATAGAAATTGTACAAAAATTACCCCTGAATAGTAATTTCTTTGATTTCTTTTCATAAGCAATTTTCCTTTAGAATTTATTGCAAAAAAAATTCGCAGGAAATTTCACAAGAAACTTTCCTACGAATTTTTTTCGTAGGAAACTTTCCTGCGATTTTTTTTTGTAGAAAAATTTCTTGCGAATTTTAAAATTCGCAAAAACATATTATCCACAAAAGTATTACCTAGAGATAAAATTTCATAGAAAAAATTGTAGAAACAACAATTCCTGTGAATTTTTATGCAAAATTCACATAAAAAATCGCATATAATAAGAGAAAATATGGTAACAAGTTTTTACAAGACATTATTCTCAAATATAGGGACTTCGACTATAGTCTGCTTATCAAATGCTTTCTGTGACACCCTTACTACCCCAACACATACATCGAAATAATATAATTAAATTAAGAGGAAAAAACTTTCAAAATTGGTAAAAGGGTTCACATAAAACTTCATAACTATTCTTTCTTCGATATAAGAAAATGACTGAAAAATAAATCTTGAAAGGTAGAATTTAAGAATTTACAATTTTAAAATCATTTATTACAATACCAAATCCATATAAATATTCTGTCCTAGAAATCCTCTGCCCCGATGTCACACTATCAGAGCATTCCCATAATTTAACTGTTGGCATTCTAGATGCCACTCGTAGCCGGATCTTCTTCACCTAAAATATCCACAGTTTATACGGTGAGAAAAGAAAATATCTATATGCAAAGTACATACATACACATCACAATATAATCTCATCAAAATTCATTATTTAACAAAATATATATCGATATATATATATATATATATATATATATATATATATATATATATATATATATCAATTATTCATCATCCACATCTCAAATCACATTTAACATATCTCATTTCACACTAAATATTTATTTAACATATCTCATTTCACATACATATCTCAATCCATCATAATCCACACCAATTATACAATTTACAATATCATTTCTATATCCATAATTCATGTCAATCTTACAATTAACAATATCATTTCCACATCCATAATTCACACCAATTTTACAATTAACACTATGCCAAGACCTCACCACATCTGACACAAGTGATACGGGTTAATTGCCTCCCACACCAAACCAGGGTCACGCCCTCCCTGTAGCATCACTTACCCAGGGGCCGTGCCATCCCTAAGGAGTACGCTCGTCCCTGAAGCATCACCTACCCAGGGTTCGTATCATCCTTGATCATCCGGGAGTACGCTCGTCCCTGAATCATCAACTACCCAGGGTTCGTACCATCCCTGATCATCCAGGAGTACGCTCGTCCCTGAAGCATCCACTACCAGGGTTCGTATCATCCTTGATCCTTTAGTGTGAGGAACCACAATCACATTACAATCCACACAATCTCTTGCAATTAACCCTATGTCAGGGCTGCCATAATCGACATAAGTGGTGGTGTTAACTGTCTTACTCATCCCACACCATGCTAGGGTCACGCCCTCCCTGTAGCACCACTTACCCAGGGGCCGTGTCATCCCTAGTCATTGATGTGAGGCACCACAATCACAATCATAATCACATTCGTACAACATCTCATCTCATAACTCAAATTCATATCACGTACACAATTTCACATCACATACTCAATTCCAAATCACATACTCAACATATAAGTCTAACAAAATAAGGATTTACACATCCCTCAAGCAATTCACATCTAGATCATCAATTCTTATTAAATAATATAACAATAACATTCATAAATTAATATGATACTCAACGAAATTACCAATTTAATATAATTTCAACATAAACAGTAAAACCCCTAATTGTTCCAAAACCTAGCTCACAGGCACTTTTCTACAATTTCATTCTCTCTCCTAGAGCATCATTTTTACAAACAAATCATATATTCATAGTCCTAAGTACATACAGAATCACATAAGATCAATAATTCCCCAAACAGAAATAATTATAAAATTGCTCATAATCCTATGGGTTCTACTTCTACCCAATTCTCTTATGTAACTCTATATATAAATAATTCCATTTTCTCCCGTACTTGGATAAATAGGAACTCGGGCAGAACCTTCTCCTCTCTTTCCTTAAACAGTGACCGGAACTAGGGCAGAACCTCCTCCTCTCTTTCCTTAAACAGGGACCAGAACTAAAACTGGGGCAGAATCTCATCCTCTGAGTTCCTCTTGGTCTTTAGAGAGAAGAAGAGGAACGGAAGAGAGAATAGAAGAGAAGAGAGAGTGAGAATGAGAGGTGTGTAGAAATGAGAGGATTTGAGGTCTATTTATAGGATTTTTCACCCACCTACCACTACGACCCGTTCCAAAATCGGAACGGCCCGTTCTGGGCCCTTCAAACCTATGCAAATTTCTCAACTGGAACAGCCCGTTCCAAAACCAGAACAACCCGTTCCAAAATCCAGCAGAACGGCTCGTTCTGCTTCCAGAACGGCCCGTTCTCCCAACCAGAACGACCCGTTCTCCATCTGAAACGGCCCGTTCTCCTTCCGGAACAGCCCGTTCCAAGGCCGTTCTGCAACAATAAAACAAATTGTGTTTCCTCTTTCAGAACGGCCCGTTCCATATTTGGAACGTCCCGTTCCGACACCCAGAAATATCCTTATTCCTTTATTAAAATTACGAAAATGCCATTAATAATAGTAATAAAAAAACTGGGTGTTACACTTTCTCTCAACTTGATGAGGAGGAATTGGCGGCTATTGGGAGTCAAATCAGTAATAAAGAAATTTATTCAACAACTAGAAGAATGAGAGGTTTTAAGGCCCCTAGGCCTGATAGACTACAAACAATTTTTTTATCAATCTCAATGGAAAACTATAGGTCCTGTTGTGTGTCAACTCATTCATGAGATTGAAATGGAACTAGCTAAGGTTGTTGACATTAATGAAACCATGATTGTGTTGATTCCAAAAGTAGAGAATATCACCCATCTAAAACAGATGTGTCCTATTGGGTTGTGCAATGTTTCTTACAAGATTTTAACCAAAGTGTTGGTCCACCGGCTCAATAATGTGATAGAAAAGTTGGTGCATCCCAATCAATGCAATTTTATTTTACACAGACATAGCAAGGATAACATTATCATTTTTCAGGAAGTTATTCATTCTTTAAGAAGCAAGACAAGTAACAAAGGATGGATGACTATCAAGATTTACCTCGAGAAAGCCTATGACAGGTTGAGGTGGAGCTTTGTGAAGGAAACACTTATAGATATTGGTCTTCCACTTAATCTTGTAGACCTAATTTCAACTTGCATTTCCTCTCCTAGACTCCACATGCTTTGGAATGGCGAGGTTCTATAGGAATTCCTACCATCACGTGGAGTTCATCAGGCGATTCTATCTTTCTATATTTGTTTGTTCTTTGTATGGAACGCCTCTTTCATCTCATTACACTGGTTGTTGATTCTGGAGGTTGGAAAGTAATTAAACTTTCTAGATGACCCTTCCCTCTCTTATCTTGCCTTTGCGGATGATCTTATGTTATTTTCAGAAGCATCAATGGATCAAGTTAAAGTAATACAATTATGTCTAGACCTCTTTTGCGATAGTTTGGGTCAAAAAGTCAGTGTGGAGAAAACAAGAATCTTCTCTAAAAATGTAGCTTATACATGTGGGAGGAGATTAGTAATGCTTTTGGATTTAGTCGCACTGATAATCTAGGAAGATATTTGGGTATTCTTGCTCACTATACTCGAGTTTGTCGTAGAGATTATCAAGCTGTTATTAACCGGGTGACCACGAGACTCAGCAGATGGAAAACTTCTTCTCTTTCCTTTGTAGGTCGTCTCACTCTGTGTAAGTCTGTTCTTGTTGTCATTCCTTCTTACACAATGCAATCAGTTCATATTCCTCGCAACGTTTGTGATGAAGTGGATAGATTATGTCGAAGCTTCTTATGGGGGAATATTCTAATTAGCAGAAAATCCATGCTATTGGGTGGGATAAAATTTGTCTTCCTAAAGAGTATGGTGGTCTACGATTGCAGTGCATGAGAAATATCAATAATTCATTTATGATGAAAAATGGATGGAGTTTAATTTGATGACTAAACCTAATAAACTATGGGTTCAAGTAGTGAGATCCAAGTATAAATGTTTAAATGGATTAATCCCTCAAGTTCAAAGGAAAACGTCCATGTCTAATTTAGGGCAAGGAATCTGTGCAAATTGGTAACATGTCACTTCAAATATTCGATGGAAGGACAGTGAGATTTTAGTATGATTCTTGGTTGCCTAATGGATCTCCTATTATTAGGCAAACTAATTCCTTTATTACACCCGTGGATTTGTTTAGATGTGTTGGTGACTACGTCAACGAGCATGGCTTTTGGGACATTGAACGTATTAAAGATTGGATTCCTTATGAAATTTTTAAGAGTATTATACATCACCCTCCTCCTATAAGTAGTGCAAGATCAGATGTAACTTGTTGAGGCCTGGCTTCAGATGGTGTTTTTAATAAAGTCAGCCTATGTAGTTGTGTCTCCAATCAACATGCCTACTCGACCATCAATTTTTTTAGATATCTGGAAGTGGCAAGGCCCGAAACGAATCAAGAGCTTCCTCTGGTGTGTTGCGCATGAAGGACTTCTCACGAATAAAACCAAGGTTGCTCGCGGATTAACTACCACGTCAACTTGCCCTTTATGCATGCAAGGTGTGGAGACCACTCTCCTTGTACTACGGGACTGCAATTTTTCTTGTGAAGTTTGGAAGAGGAATATTCTTGGAGATGATTTAATTATGCAACCTACTAGAGGAAACGTACAATCCTGGATGTTGCACCATCTCGCAAGGCAAAGTATGTGGCCATCTACATTTGATGTGGCGTTGGATTCTATTTGGCATAGAAGGAATTCTTTTGTCTTTCAACACTTGTCCATCAATGTTAATCAATTGGCGTATAAAATTGAGTCTCGGATGACTTCACTCCTTTCTAGCCATTCTCCTTTTGGCTTAGAAGATGAACGAACATACAACCCTCTCTCTAGTTCTTGGATTTGTCCTCCTGAGGGTTTTATTAAAGTTAATTGTGATGGTACAATGTCCAATGGTAGAGAAAGTTCATGTGGAGGAGTGATCCAAAACTCTGAAAGTGGATTCTTCGTTGCTTTTACTAGAAGAATGAGTAGCTACTCAGTTATCCAATCATAATCATGTGCCATTTTGCAAGGGCTTCAACTTATTGTAGATCGTCAACTAGGCATGCAAATCATACTTGAATCAGACTCTTTGGAAGCAATTAATCTATTGAAAGACAGGTGTCTTAAGAATCATCATTGTGCTGATATAATTCAAAAAATTTGCCAATTATCCAATGTTTTTTTGAGTTTTTTAATTTCGCAAATTTTTAGAAAAAACCAATTCAGTGGCTGATTTGCTAGCCAAACATAGAGTTATTTCAGGGAAGAATTTTATTGTTTATGACTCTCCCCTCGTCTTCTCCTCTCCTTATTAGTTGTTGATCTAGCAGGGATAGTTTGAGTTTTGTTTTCTTTTTGGACTTTTAAACCCCCTATTAGACCAACATAAAAAATTAAAACCCATCATCATTAATTTATATATTTAATTCAAATAAATATTTAATTTATTAATAAATTAAAATTAATTTTTATGAAATTTTTATAAATAATTTAGTAAAATAATATTTTATTAAGTAAATACTTTTAATTTTAAAAGTCTATAAATTATCATTAAATTAAAACTCATTATTGTTAAATTATCATATTTATAAATTTTTAAATATTTAGTTTAATTAAAATTAATTATAATGATATATTTATAAATAATTTAGTGAAATAAATTTTTTTAATTACAAATCTTTTAATTATTAAACTTATAAATTTAAACATTTTTTAATTTTTCCTACGTATTAAAATTAGCAGGAAAATTCACAACAAAATTACTTAGAAAATGTTTCTATCATTTAGTAAATATTACTTACAAATTTATTTTTACAAGAAAATATGTAAGAAACAAAATAAAATTCTTACAATATTTTCTGTAAATTTTTACCACGAAAAAAAATTTATATGATCATTAAAATTGTAACAAAATTCGTAAAAAAAATTTGTAAATTATTTTCATAAAAAAATTGTAAGAAATTTTTGTAAATTATTTTTCACAAAATTTCTTTTATGAAATTATTATTGCAAGAAAATTTATAAAAAAATTCTGTAAGAAAATTCGTAGGAAAATTACGTTTTTCTAATAGTAATGGTTTGTGTTATTGTTGCATCTTTTTTAATAAAAAAGTTATGAAATTAATTTTGTAAAACCAGTTTTCTTTCATTTATTAATTAGTTTTTCTTGGTCAGTATTATATAATTTAAAACAACATTTATTAGGAGGAAAGATTACTATGCATACATAATATAAGCTAATATCACATGCAATTCACGTGTTTAATCACATATATTGTGACACCCTTACTACCCCAAATCATAAAGTGTAATAATGTAATTAAATTAAGGAAATAAATTTTTTAACACTGGTACAAGGGTTTACATTAAAAACCTTCACAAATCTTCAATATTCAAAATGATTGAAAATGAACATTAGAAAATAAAATGTAAGAGTTTACAAATTGTTTTTAAAGTAATAAGTACAACTCCAAATCCATATAAAAATCCATGTCCTAGAAATCCTTTGCCCCGATGTCACAATATCAGAGCATACCCACAATTCAACTGTTGGCATTCTAGATGCCACTCATAGCCGAATCTTCCTCACCTAAAACATCCACAATTGCACGGTGAGAAAAGAAAACATCTATATGTAAAACACACAAGGAAAAACACAACATAATCTCATCAATTATTGAAGTCTTTACAAACATATCCATACATTCTAATTCTATCAATCATGCATCATATTCACATCACAATTTCACAATCACACCAGTCTATCACAAATCTTGCAATTAACACTATGCCAATGGTCACGCCACCTCAAGGTCGTGCTACTCTAGACATAAATGATACGTATTAATTGCCTCACTCATCCCACACCATGCCAGGGACATGCTCATCCTTGTAGCATCACTTACTCAAGGTTTGTCTCATCCCTGGTCATATGTGTGAGGAACCACAATAACATCACAATCACAATCATCACAAATCTTACTATGTCAAGGTCACGCTACCCTTCAGCCTAGGGTCGTGCTCACCCCTGACATCACACTGTGTCAAGGTCACGCTACCCTTTTAGTAGCCTAGGGCTGTGCTCACCCTTGACATAACACTGTACCAAGGTCACGCTACCCTTTTAACAGTCTAGGGCCGTGCTCACCCCTGGTCATCAATATGAGGATCCACAACCACATCTCATTCACATTCCACACATCTTATTTCATAACTCAAATTCATATTACATACACAATTCCATATCACATATACAATAGATAAGTCCAACAAAATAAGGGTTTACACACCCCTCGAGCAATTCACATCTAGATCATCAATTCTTAACAAGTAATATAACAATAACATTCGTAAATTAATATAATAATCAATGGAATTACTAATTTAATATAATCTTAACATAAACGGTAAAACCCCCAATTATTCCAAAACCTAACTCACAGACACTTTTCTACAATTTCGTTCTCTCTCCCAGATCATCATTCTTACAAATTATTAGCATATTTCTAATCCTCAACGCATACAGAATCTAATGGGATCAACAATTCCTCAAATAAAAATAATCCAATTTTTCCAAAACCTAGCTTACAGGCACTTTTCTATAATTTCGTTCTCTCTCCCAAATCATCATTCTTACAATTTAAATATATATTTCTAATCCTCAATACATGCAAAATCTAATGGGATCAACAATGTTTCAAACAGAAATAATTATAAAATTACTCATAATCTTAAGGGACGCTTCCTCTACCCAATTCCCTCATGTAACTCTACATATAAATAATTCCCTTTTCCCCCGTACCTGGATAAACAGCAGTTGAAACTAAAACAGAGATCTCTTGGTCTCCTCCTCTAAGTGCCCCTCGATCTTCAGAGTGTAGAAGGGAAATAAGAGAATGTAGAAGAAAGAAATCAGAACTGAAAGAAGTTAGAACTGAAAAAAATATGATTTTAGGAGTGCCAAAGCACTCAATTTATAGGCATCAGGATTCGGGAAACGACTCGTTTCAAATCCGGAACGGCCCGTTCTAAAATCTCACGTCATGTGTAAAATTCACATCCAGAACGACTCCACCCAAACCTATCTTAACGGTCATATTTTGGAACGGCCCATTCTGAAATCAGAACGGTCCGTTCTCAAATAAGGTTCAAAGGCCATTTCTGAAATCCGGAACGGCCTGTTCCCAACTAAGAATCATAGGCAAAATTTAATGGTTTGGAACGGCCTGTTCCAAATCCAGAACGGCCCGTTCTGAGCTTCCAAAAGTAGGTATATTTAGTAATTTAGAACGGTCCGTTCCAATTTTGGAACGGCCCGTTCCGGGCTACTAAATCACCTTAATTGGGCTCTTGGCCCAGTGAAAATTGGGTTGTTACAATTCTCCCCTCCTTTATGAAATCTCTTCCCTGAAATTTTTGCAAAGGTAGACTCCTCGCATCTTGCTTTCTAATTCCCATGCAACCTCACTACCTTATTGATGTACAATTCTATCAATTTTTTCCAAGTAATATCTATTATCAACAAGGATAAGGCAAGCATACTTGAGGAGTCTATCCACTATAACTCAAAAAGAATCAATCTCTTAAGCGTCTCAGACAAACCTACAACTAAGGTCTATCCACTCACCATCTCACTTCCAAAATGGGACCTCTAAGTACTACAAAAATTCCTAAAGACTTCTAGCATACTAAACACGAGTATACAAATTCCTCTACTCCTCTCTTTATCTTAGGCCACCATGTTTCTGCTGCAGCACTCTGATACATCCTCCTAAGGTCCTGATACATCTCAGTAGCTCCTAAATGAATGTTAAGAGTACTCTTATGTCCTTCCTCTAAAATCATCTTTCTTAATTCAAGGTTACTAAGCACCTAAGTTTGTTCTTACACCTCAAAACAACGTCGATTTCTACTCAAAAATGGTTATCTATACTTCTACCAATATTCTCCACTTGGTTCCCTAAGAAAGGATCTGACTCCTAGGCTTCTCTAATCTCATCCATTAATTCACTAGCCACTTTCAACATAATCAATTCAATGCTCCTAATGATAATCTCACACACCAAGCATAAGTCTCTAAATTCTTCAATCAAATCCAACCTTTAAATAATCAAAAATGATATAGCAGAGGTCATCATAATCAAGGCATCTATCATAATATTGGTTTTACTTCTATGATCATCTCTAAAGATCAAGCACCTAAGCGTAAGTTCACTAGGTATACATATCAGTGTGCTTCTCCAATTTCTTTCAAAGATCCACTTGTTACTTGAGTCATACCTAGTTTCACACTACTAGGAGTAATCTCTTAAGTCAAACTTAAATCCCTAATTTGAGTCCAAAGATTGTCGCCACCGGCCCGAAACGGGCTTTCGGCATTCGCGAAGGATGGTTGGACTCGTTATTTGTTTTAAAAATGTGGATTGCTAGAATGACTTATTCTCAAACTGAGACCTCGTCAAACGAGCAATTTTATTAAAAGGCTCACCAATCCATATTAATCCCAAGCGGGACCCTCCATGGATTAGTGGTTTTCGCAAAAGGAGGGTTCGTGGAGTCGCCACCAATGTTTTACTCAAAACATTGGAAAAAGGGATAAGGCAATTGATTTAAAAATCAACTTTGGCCACTACAACCAGAGTTGGGTAAGGGAGTCGGTTACGCGTGGGGAAGGTGTTAGCACCCCACGGCGCCCCTTTCGGGTTCCCTATGACAGATTATTTTTAAAAGAACAGTATAAAATTACTAAATTACCCCTATTTATTCTAAGCAATTATAAATTGACTATCTACATGATGACAGTTTAAATATGCACACAGAAAGCAGTAAAAGGAAGGATTGAAGGGAAACCTCTTGAAGCGTGCTTTTATATTGCAAAGAACTGGGAAGCGTTTTGGCGTTCCCTCGCTCTACAAGCCCGCTCCTTACTCTCCTAGAACAAAATTTTGACTAAGGGAATCAAAAAGATTTCCCCTCGACTAGGTTCGATCCTCAAGCAAAATGGCTCGGGGCTCAAGAACTTCGTCGGATCAACTCTCCGAGTGATTTCTAGGGCAGAACACTGCTCAAAAACCCCAGAATACTCAAGGAGAGGGTTGAAACTATCTGAAAAAGTGTGGAATGACGTCCAATTGACGTCATATTTATAGGGAATAGGCGCAATACGGCCTACAGGGGCAATACGGCCGTATTGAAATTTTTGAACTTCAATACGGTCGTATTGAAGTTCAATACGGTCGTATTGAAATTCAGAAATTTCAATACGCCCGTATTGAGTTCGCTGCGGTTGTATTGAAGTGTCAATACGGTCGTACTGACTTCAATACGGTCGTATTGAAGTTTCAGAAACTTCAATACGCCGTATTGAGTTTCGCTGCGGCCGTATTGAAGCTTCAATACGGCCGTATTAAGTTCAGTACGGCCGTATTGGGCTTTTTCCCTCCACTTCTTTATTTTGAGCTATTCTAAGACCTCTAGACCTACAGAGAACCCTCCTAGGGCCTTCGAGGAGTCCTTCTGGCTGATTATCCTTCAGTCTTCGAGAGTCTTCAAGCTTTATTTCCGACCCGGACAATTTTAGGGGTCTACAGCTGCCCCCCCTTTACTTAGTCGGACGGCCTTTTGGTGTATCGGCTGACAAGTAAAGGAGTTGACCCAATTGTCCGGGTATTGCGCCGACCTTCTGACTTGTAGCGTCTTCCGGTGGAAAAAATGTTGAGTAGCCTCTCCAGGTGGGTGCATACCTCGGCGCTTCTGACATCCTCGGTAGCTGAGTTTACCTTCTCCAAGGTCAACTTCACTCGACGCCCGAGCCGGAAGTTGGACATCAACGCGCCTCTGATGACGCTGATGGTTGAGTACCCGCCTTTCCAGGCTTAGCTTCACTCTTTGTTTGAGCCGGAAGCTAAGTACCTTTGTGACGACGGTGAGCAGTGTGAGTTTCGCCTCTCCAGGCTTAGTCTCGCTCTTTGTTCGAGCCGGAAACCAAGCACCTTTGTGACGACGGTGAGCAGTGTGAGTTTTGCCTCTCCAGGCCTTGCTTTGCTTGTTGCCCAAGCTGGAAGCTGTAAGTACCGTCTCTCCAGGCTTAGCTTCACTCTTTGTTCGAGCCGGAAGCTAAGTACCTTTATGACAACGGTAAGCGGTGAGTACCCCTTTTCCAGAGATAGCTTCGCTCATTGCCCGAGCCGGAAGCTGCATACCTCCGTGTTTGTGACGACGGGGTAGCGTGAATATCTCCTTTCCAGGGATTCGTGATGATTTTGTCTCCACAGTCCACGATGCTGCTTCGACGGTTGTTTTTTGATTTTGTGCCACTAAGGGCTGGATAACGCAGGGATCCGTCTAGGGGATGTGCAGTTACTCATAGGTTCTTGTGTCCCAACTTTCCATTGCGTAGTTGGTTCCCACTGGGGAATTTCTGATTCCTTTGGGTGCAGACACAAAGATGCTCTTTCTGATGTGAGCGGTGCCTTATGATTGGCTGACGTCCTTTCGACGTTGGTGGAGTATCCCGGTTATCCTTGTTCGGGTGTCTCTTTTGGTTTTCTGATTTTGTTGCCTCTGTGTAGGCTGTTATCCACTGGGGGATTTTGTCGTTGATTTTGATTAGCCTCTTCTGTTAGGCGTATCAGCTTGACGTTCAATGATTGGCTGAGAGCCAGATTCCACTTGGGGAATGATTATTGATTTTTTTTATTTTTCTCCTTCTGCAGGGATGCCTCTTGAGTAGGCGACTGGGGATTTGGGGATCTTATGTATCCCAGAGTATTATTTTGGAAGCCTCTACAGGCTTAGCCTCACTCGACACTTGAGTTGGAGAGCTATCTTCACTGAGGAAGTTTAAGTCCTTTGACTTGGATATTCTGCTTGGGTGATCGTGCGTCCATTGGGAATGTCGTCGATCTTGCTTTGATAGCTCTTGCTGGGGATTTTGAGTCCAAGAGCGTGAGTTGAGGTTTCTCTAGGGAGTATTATTTCTGCGAGCCTCTCCAGGCTCAATTATTCTTTGATGTGGGGGATGAGGAGTATTGTTTCGGCAAGCCTCTCCAGGCTCAGTTATTCTGTGCAAACTGATGAGTATTGTTTCGGCAAGCCTCTCCAGGCTCAGTTATTCTGAAGGAGTATTATTTCGACAAGCCTCTCCAGGCTCAATTATTCTGAGAGTATTCTTTCGGCAAGCCTCTCCAGGCTCAATTATTCTGAGATGCTGTTGATTTTCTGAATCTTTGTATTTTGCTTGCTGCTGTCATACACAAGCAATTTTTCTATTTTTCTATTTTATGCAGTTGCCTCATGATAAGGTCTTTGAATGTGCAACTAAAGTGTATGTGATGCACAAATGCAATACAATTTTTATTTTTGTTCATTTATTTTAGAAAAGTGAGTGGCTCTCCCTATCCTCTTCTTCTTGGAGGACTTTCTGTCATTGACGCGAGGGAGTATTTTTGTGAGCCTTTATGCAGGGGATTATGGATTTTACAGGAACCCCTCCAATTTTCTTTTATTGACCGATTATTAATGGAATTTCGTACAATTTTATGAAAAACCAACTCAAAGGCATAATCACATGGTCAAGAGAGAAAAGAAACAAATGGATATTTTATTGATATTCACAAATGTTTATACAGAAAGATTTACAAAAGGAATTTCTGAAGAAAGGCTGGCCAAGGTAGGCTATACATTTTTGGCTTAAACAATTATATCTGTAATTGTCGCTCTTCTCGTTCCCCTAATCGTCTTGGGTGAGATGCCTGAGCCAGGAGTGTAGATACTGCAAGACGCTTGCTTCTAGAAGATTATCACTTGAACCGCCTTTCGGTTTTCGGTTCAAGTGATCGTTGCTTGCTTTACTTTTTGCATCTTATTCTTTTGCCCCTAATTTTTGCCTAGGACGTGTCCTAGCGGGGATAATTTTGCCTTTGTTTTGCCTAGTACCCTTGTACTGGCGGGCTTTTGTTTTGCCCTAACTTTTGCCTAGGATGCCTTTTTTGGGTTTTCATCCTAGCGGGCTGATGCAAGCAACGTCTTCAAGCATAATACTTCTTTACCACGTCAGCATTGACTGGGTATCGAAGTTCTTCTCCGTCCATGTCTGTGAGAATCAATGCTCCTCCGGAGAAGGCTCGCTTCACCACATATGGTCCTTCGTAATTTGGGGCCCACTTTCCGATTTTGTCCTTTTGAGCTGGTAGCAATTTCTTCATCACCAGCTCTCCCTCGTGGTAGATTCGAGGATGGACTTTCTTGTCAAAAGCCTTTTTGATCTTCCTTTGGTAGGCTTGACCATGGCATATAGCGTTCAGTCGTTTTTCTTCGATAAGGTTCAATTGGTTATATCGACTTTGAACCCATTCTGCCTCGGAAAGTTTTGCTTCCATGATTACTCTCAGAGAAGGTATCTCGACTTCAACCGGCAGAACTGCCTCCATTCCATAAACAAGGGAGAATGGAGTAGCTCCTGTGGATGTACGTACTGAAGTCCTATAACCATGGAGAGCGAAGGGTAGCATCTCATGCCAGTCTTTGAATGAGACAACCATCTTTTGTACTATCTTCTTGATATTCTTATTGGCTGCCTCGACTGCCCCATTCATCTTTGGTCGATATGGGGAAGAGTTATGGTGCTGAATTTTGAACTCTTTGCACAGTTCTTCCACCATCTTATTGTTCAAATTGGATCCATTATCAGTGATGATCTTATCGGGAATACCGTATCTGCATATGATGTTCTTCCTTATGAAGGATGTTACCACCTTTCGGGTCACATGAGCATACGATGCCGCTTCTACCCATTTAGTGAAATAGTCAATGGCCACAAGGATGAACCTATGTCCGTTGGATGCTTTTGGCTCGATGGGTCCAATAACATCCATGCCCCACATTGCGAATGGCCATGGTGAAGCCAAAACATTGAGTGGCGTTGGTGGGACATGAATGTTGTCGGCATATGCTTGACACTTGTGGCATTTCCGGACGTATTGGTAACAATCCCTTTCAATGGTCGACCAATAATATCCTGCTCTGAGGATTTTCTTAGCCATTGCAGGCCCGGGAATATGGGTACCGAAAACCCCCTCATGTATTTCTTTGATTACATTTTGAGCTTCGACTTGGTCTATACATCTCAACAAGACCGAGTCATAATTCTTTTTGTAGAGGGTTTCTCCAATCAACAGAAATCCCATGGCCCTTCTTCGGATATGCTTTTTATCATTATCACTAGCCATATCAGGATATTCCCCTTTTGACAGATATTGTTTGATGTCATGGAACCATGGATGATCGTCAACAGCTTCATCTATCAGTAGGCAGAACGCTTGCTTATCGTGCCGCCGGATATTGATGATGGGCATTTCATGCTCCTTATCCAAGGCGAACATCGATGATAGTGTAGCAAGGGCGTCAGCAAACTGATTCTCCTCCCTTGGAATGTATTCAAAGATGACACTTTGGAAGAATTGTGTCAAATCTTTGATATGCTCAACATATGGTATCAGTTTAGGATTTCGGACTTCCCAGTCACCTCGCAGTTGGTGAATGACTAAAGCCGAATCTCCAAATACTTTGAGCTTTAGGATACCATTGTTGATTGCTGCTTGGATTCCTAACGCGCAAGCTTCGTATTCGGCCATGTTATTTGTACAGTCGAAGTTGAGTCTCGCCGTTAGGGGGATATACTTTCCTTGTGGGGAGATTAGTACTGTTCCAATCCCCTGTCCAAGCATGTTGGAGGCTCCATCAAAGTACATGGTCCACGTGTCATCTTTAGGATCTTCATGTTGTATACTCATTATATGCTCATCGGGGAAATCATCCTGAAGGGATTGATAGTCATTGGTCGGTCCGTGTGCTAGGTAATCAGCTAAGGTACTACCCTTGATGGCCTTTTGTGTGACATGTATGATGTCAAATTCTGATAATTGCACTTGCCATCGGGCAATCTTCCCAGTGATTATTGGTTTGTCGAACACGTACTTAATTGGGTCCATTTTGGAAACCAACCAAGTAGTATGCCTTATCATGTACTGCCTGAGCCTTTGTGTTGCCCACGCCAACGCACAGCAAGTCTTTTCTAATGGCGTGTAGCGGGTTTCATAATCAAGGAACTTTTTGCTCAGGTAGTAGATGGCTTGTTCTTTCTTTCCAGTTTCGTCCTGTTGCCCTAGCACGGCTCCCATGGACTCATCAAGCACTGTCAGATAGAGGATTAATGGCCTTCCCTCGACAGGTGGCACCAATATTGGTGGATTGGCCAAGCACTGTTTGACCTTGTCAAAAGCTCGTTGACAATTCTCATCCCAAGTTTCGGAATGATTCTTGCGCAACAGCTTGAATATTGGTTTGCACGTGTCAGTCAACTGTGCGATGAACCTTGCGACGTAGTTCACCCTGCCGAGGAATCCTCTAATTTCTTTCTCAGTTTTAGGAGGAGGCATTTCCATTATTGCCTTTACTTTATCGGGGTCCACCTCTATGCCTTTTTCACTGACGATGAACCCAAGAAGCTTACCCGACCGAACTCCGAAAGTACACTTAGCCGGGTTTAGCTTAAGCTGATACTTACGAAGCCGATTGAATAATTTTCTCAAATATTGGATGTGGTCCATCTCGTCTTTTGACTTTGCGATCATGTCATCTACGTATACTTCAATTTCTTTGTGGATCATATCGTGGAATAGCGTCACCATCGCTCGTTGGTAGGTGGCACCCGCATTTTTAAGTCCAAAAGGCATCACCCTGTAGCAGAAAGTTCCCCAGGGTGTAATGAAAGAAGTTTTCTCGCGGTCATCTATATTCATCTTGATTTGATTATATCCCGAGTATCCATCCATAAAGGAATAGAGCGTGTTTGTGGCTGTGTGATCCACGAGTGTATCAATATGTGGCAAGGGAAAATCGTCCTTTGGACTGGCACGATTCAAATCCCTATAATCAACACACACTCTAACCTTCCCATTCTTTTTGACGACTGGCACAATGTTAGCCAGCCATTCGGGATACTGGGATACAACCAAGAATCCCGCGTCCAATTGTTTTGCCACCTCCTCCTTAATCTTTAAGGACCATTCGGGCTTGATTCGTCGAAGCTTTTGCTTAATAGGTCGAAACCCCTCTTTTAAGGGCAACTTGTGTTCGACAATGTTGGAGTCCAACCCGGGCATATCATGGTACGACCATGCAAATACGTCCTTGTATTCCCTCAATAATTGAATTAATTGCGTTTTTATTCCATCACTGATACGGGTCCCAATGTTGACCTCTTTCAATTCTTGACCCTGCCCCAAATTCACGGTCTCCAATTCTTCTTGATTCGGTTGGAGTAGACGAGCTTCTTGATCTAGCAGTCTTTGCAGATCCGGAGAGATGGTCTCCTCATCACTGTCCAACTCAACCCATTCACCCTCGGCTTTCGGATCCCGGTCAGAGCGAGCAATCACAGACATAATTATTTATTGGTTCTGTTTAGGTTTAGAGTTTATTAAATGAGAGAGAGAGAATAGAACAAAATGAGAGAATAATGTGTGAAAAATGCCTTTTTATTGATAGATGAGTGTAAAACTGTACAAAACCCTTTATTTACATGAAAAGGTCCTCATGATCTCGGGTACTGATCATGAGTCCCTAAAAGAAAAAATGTGGAGGGGCCCTATCATGGCTTGCCCTTCTCTCTACTCCTGCTGCGGTAGAGGATTCTTGCTCACGTCGGGCGCCGTCGAATCGAAAGTGACCCACCCAGCGTCGATAAGGTCTTGGACCTTATACTTGAGAGCTCGGCAGTTCTCCGTTGAATGCCCCTGTGCCCCCGAATGGTATAGACATTTGTCTTGTGGATTGTACCAATCGGGGTAGGGTGGATTCACCTTCTTTGGTGGAATGTAAGCTATAAGACGCGCCTCCACTAGCTTCGGCAGGAGATCGCTATAAGTGGTCGGAAGTCTATCAAACTTCTTCACAGAGTTGTTTTGCGATTTTCCTGACTTCGAAGCGGAAGAAGACGGAGCAATGGTTACAGCGTTGACTCCTCCTTCTTTCTTCTTCCCAAAGGCCTTCTTAGCTTCATATGATTGGGAAGGCTTAGCCAGCTTCCCACTTTTAAGTCCTTGTTCCACCCTTTCTCCTATGGTGATGATGTCCGAGAAGAGTGTCGTTGTGTTCCCTATCATTTTATCGTAATAGGGACCAGTCAACGAGTTGATGAATAAGGACACCGTCTCCTTATCCGACAGCGGGGGCTCTATCTGTGCCGCCAACTCCCTCCAACGTTGGGCGTACGCCTTGAAGGATTCATCGTTCTTTTTACTCAAGGCTTGAAGATCAGACCTATCGGGTGTTAGGTCGATGTTGTATTTGTAGCGCTTGAGGAAGGCGTCGGCCAACTGCCTCCATGTATGTACTAGATTTCCGTCTAGCTGCATATACCAGTTGAGCGCGGTTTCAGCTAAGCTCTCTTGGAAACAGTGGATCAAGAGCTTTTCATTTGTGGCGTATGCAGCCATTTTGCGACAGTACATGGTGAGATGACTTTTGGGGCAAGTCGATCCCACGTACTTCGGGAAATCTGGCACTTTAAATTTAGGAGGGAATTGAATATCCCTCACTAAGCACATATCGGCGGCATCTTTGACATCAAAATCATGCCCCTCCATAGCCCTTAGCCGATCCTCGAGGGCATGGAATTGTTCCTTTGAGACCTCGGGCTCTTTTATTATAATTCCTGCCCCAAGGGGTACGGCGTTTGGAGGATCTTTTTCATGCTCTTCCTCCTCTTCCTCATGATGGGACCCATGCTCACTGTGATGAGATCCATGGACGTTGTGGTGACGCATGAGTTCCATCATTTGCGCCATTTGCTCTTTAAGCTGTGAAAGCTCGGTTGTGAGCTTTTTGTTTTGCTCCTCCAATGCTTCCATTTTCTTGATTTTCCGTGCGCGCGTAAGGACAGAGAGATGACCAGCCACTTTCTAAAAATGAATATTTAATCTAATTAATTTATGGAATGAATACGCTCTTGACATGAGCTTGATAACCCTCCATTTTTAAGGCGCTGCCTTTTTAAAATAGAGTGTTACCACCCTCCTTGACTCATGATCTCTCCTCAACGGAGAATCTCTATAGTCATGGGTCTCTTTCACTCATGTCAAGGGGTATTGGTGATCCTAAAAATGTATGTTTTTATGAGGATGCATGATGTCTTATTGGTAATGATGTACATGCTCCTTACTTTTATTATATTTTCACACATGGTCTTTCCTCTCATGTCATGGTTTTTTATGCATGGGGATCATTTTTAGACCTTATCACGAGGTTATTTATTAATGCACAAACAATTGCACATAAGCATTTACACAAACAATTCACTCATCCACGAACAGTCACGAGCGAATCACGAGGTAGGGGTCTCCTGCAGAAAAGTGCATATTCAAGGAGGATCTAACTGTTCTCACTTGGTCAAAGGCCCCCAAGGTGCCCCCATTATAGGGACCCAATTCCTCTCGTCGTAGGTCGATGGAAAGTTCCAACGACCGTCGGACTCAAGTTCATGGTTATCACCTTGAGTGATGTTTTCCGACAACGGTCTACGGGCACCTATAGACCCATTCGACAACCGGCCGTACTAACATCCACTCCCTATGGTTAATCACTCATGCCCCCGGGTATAGAGGGAACTGTTGTGTGCAAAGGTTTGTGTACAGTTTGTATTTCAAACAATTGCGGAATTTAAACATACAACAGTTATTTAAAGCCACAAAATAAATCATATTGTCATACAATCAAGGGGTAATGAAGTAATTTTTAACTATTATTTGTTAAAAATAATCTGTCACTAAATGGGACTGACTCTCGAGGCTTCCCCAGCAGAGTCGCCATCTGTCGCCACCGGCCCGAAACGGGCTTTCGGCATTCGCGAAGGATGGTTGGACTCGTTATTTGTTTTAAAAATGTGGATTGCTAGAATGACTTATTCTCAAACTGAGACCTCGTCAAACGAGCAATTTTATTAAAAGGCTCACCAATCCATATTAATCCCAAGCGGGACCCTCCATGGATTAGTGGTTTTCGCAAAAGGAGGGTTCGTGGAGTCGCCACCAATGTTTTACTCAAAACATTGGAAAAAGGGATAAGGCAATTGATTTAAAAATCAACTTTGGCCACTACAACCAGAGTTGGGTAAGGGAGTCGGTTACGCGTGGGGAAGGTGTTAGCACCCCACGGCGCCCCTTTCGGGTTCCCTATGACAGATTATTTTTAAAAGAACAGTATAAAATTACTAAATTACCCCTATTTATTCTAAGCAATTATAAATTGACTATCTACATGATGACAGTTTAAATATGCACACAGAAAGCAGTAAAAGGAAGGATTGAAGGGAAACCTCTTGAAGCGTGCTTTTATATTGCAAAGAACTGGGAAGCGTTTTGGCGTTCCCTCGCTCTACAAGCCCGCTCCTTACTCTCCTAGAACAAAATTTTGACTAAGGGAATCAAAAAGATTTCCCCTCGACTAGGTTCGATCCTCAAGCAAAATGGCTCGGGGCTCAAGAACTTCGTCGGATCAACTCTCCGAGTGATTTCTAGGGCAGAACACTGCTCAAAAACCCCAGAATACTCAAGGAGAGGGTTGAAACTATCTGAAAAAGTGTGGAATGACGTCCAATTGACGTCATATTTATAGGGAATAGGCGCAATACGGCCTACAGGGGCAATACGGCCGTATTGAAATTTTTGAACTTCAATACGGTCGTATTGAAGTTCAATACGGTCGTATTGAAATTCAGAAATTTCAATACGCCCGTATTGAGTTCGCTGCGGTTGTATTGAAGTGTCAATACGGTCGTACTGACTTCAATACGGTCGTATTGAAGTTTCAGAAACTTCAATACGCCGTATTGAGTTTCGCTGCGGCCGTATTGAAGCTTCAATACGGCCGTATTAAGTTCAGTACGGCCGTATTGGGCTTTTTCCCTCCACTTCTTTATTTTGAGCTATTCTAAGACCTCTAGACCTACAGAGAACCCTCCTAGGGCCTTCGAGGAGTCCTTCTGGCTGATTATCCTTCAGTCTTCGAGAGTCTTCAAGCTTTATTTCCGACCCGGACAATTTTAGGGGTCTACAAAGATCCATCTCTTTAATCATAAGGGAAGATAAATATAAAAGTTTCCTACTCAAAACATCAGTCACCACAATGGCTTTGGCCAAATAACAAATAAGATCAAAATTTTATTCCTTAAAAAATTCTAACTATCTCTTTTGGTCAAAAGATATTTAAGGCTCTTATGATCACTGAATACCTCAAGCTTAGAATCATATAGGTAGTGTCTCCAAATCTTAGTATAAATATTAAAACCGCTAACTCAAGGTCATGGGTAAGGTAATTCCTCTCATGAATTCTCAATTGTCTAGAATCATAAGCTACTACCTTTCCTTCTTGCATCAACACTCCACCCAAACCTATCTTAGAAGCATGACTATATACCACAAAAGACTTACTAAAATCTAGTAGTATTAACACTAGTTAATCTTTCGCTAAGAATTTGGAAACCACTCGCACACGTATTATCCCACACAAAGACCACGCTTTTCCTAGTCAAAGGTAATGCTATCTTAGAAATTTTCTCAATAAATTTCTAATAGTAATGAGCTAACCCAAGAAACTCATAACCTCACTAATAGACTCAAGTATCTCTCACTTAAGCACGACTTCTATCTTAGATAGATCTACGTTATACCTCTGCTAGAAATTACAAAACCTAGAAAACTCGTCTTATACAATCAAAAATCATACTTAGATAATTTAGCCTAAAACTGTCTAGGATAAATCCTCACTCTCAACTCTAATTTGATGATATCACACCTTAAAGTCAACCTTACTAAACGCCCGCTCATTGATCCATAAGGTCATCTATCCTTATATCAAGATACATGCATATCAAATCATATTAGAATACTCACTTCAAACAATCGATACATATCATTCCTAAGCATGTACGAATCAATCACTAATTACACCATATAGCATGTACATGAACCAACCTTACCACATAACATCATACTATCTTAAACAACCTCTCAATCTACATGAAAACACCTCAGAACATTATAACCAAATCAATTCTTATCCTTGCATTGTCTAACAACTCGAAACATCATGACACCATACGTATGCCTTCAACAATTGCCAAAGAGAATGACACACAGAGAGTTATATTCATCCAAATGATCTCAAACCTATCTCAAAATAAAGCTAAGAGAATAAGCTACAACTCTTATAAAGACATAAAATTCCAAAAATATCATCTTCTTAGCTAAAAATTAAAAAAAACACAACAAATATATTCAGCGCTTACAGCTAGATCTATGATCACTAAAGCAATTAAATCTAAAGTTCTAGACCTCCATTTTACCTGATTCCAGTTCCATTGGAAAGATAACGTCCAAGGCTACAACTTTTGTTAAGACCATAAAATCTAAATCTATCAATACGGTACTCATACTGGCACAACAAAACTGCAGCAAAAATATCCTCTACACCAAACAACAATAGTGTATCAATATATCTAAGGCCACAAAAATACCTCAACCCTTCCAAACTCACACCTCAACTTCACATTCAAGCTTCCCACTACAATCCTAAACCAAAACAACTCACATATTTAGTATAACAGACTTAGAAAATAAAACTCATATGCTACCTAACCCCTAAACGGTTAACATGCCAGCACCAACACTCAAGGGAATTACCAACATTTCAATTTCTCATCAAGGATACCAAAACTTCAATTTCTCATCAAGGATACCAAAACTTAAATTCTCAGATACAACCTCCTTGGATTCAATCGCTACAACTATATATTCCAGAAACTCCATTAACCGTAAACTCTCGACAAATCAATATCTCACCCAAATCTAAGGTCCCAATAATTTCTAGTTGATTAGCAAGGTTTCGTCCACTACTACTGGCACATATGCTCGCAATACGAGCGATACAAATAAACCACTACTTCTTACGTAAGTAAGAAGTATCAAAACAAATAAGCAATCATGAATAGCATCAACTAAGCTATATCATGTCTTTCAGCCAAATTCTGAGAAAACAATATAAGTGTAAGCGCAACACTAACAACACCAGGGACACATCATCATCATCATCATCCTCATCCTAAAGAAAAACATTTAGAGTACACAATAACAACAAACATAATCAATCATCATACTAGCATATCAATAAGTTTCACAATTAATTCATTCCATCATTCATCTACCAAACCAGCATAGTAGACTCATAACTCACGGCCGATTGGATCAACTAGGCTTTGATACCACTAAATGTGACACCCTTACTACCCCAAATCATAAAGTGTAACAATGTAATTAAATTAAGGAAATAAATTTTTCAACACTAGTAAAAGGGTTCACATTAAAAACCTTCACAAATCTTCTTCAATATCCAAAATGATTGAAAATGAACATTAGAAAATAAAATGTAAGAGTTTACAAATTGTTTTTAAAGTAATATAAGTACAACTTCAAATCCATATAAATATTCATGTCCTAGAAATCCTCTGCCCCGATGTCACAATATCAGAGCATACCCACAATTCAACCGTTGGCATTCTAGATGCCACTCAAAGCCGGATCTTCCTCACCTAAAACATCCACAATTGCACGGTGAGAAAAGAAAACATCTATATGTAAAGTACACAAGGAAAAACACAACATAATCTCATCAATTATTGAAGTCTTTACAAACATATCCATACATTCTAATTCTATCAATCATGCATCATATTCACATCACAATTTCACAATCACACCAGTCTATCACAAATCTTGTAATTAACACTATGCCAATGGTCACACCGCCTCAAGGTCGTGCCACGCTAGACATAAGTGATACGTATTAATTGCCTCACTCATCCCACACCATGCCAGGGGCACACTTGTCCTTGTAGCATCACTTACTCAAGGTTCGTCTCATCCTTGGTCATATGTGTGAGGAACCACAATAACATCACAATCACAATCATCACAAATCTTACTATGTCAAGGTCATGCTACGTACCCTTCAGCCTAGGGTCGTGCTCACCCCTGACATCACACTGTGTCAAGGTCACGCTACCCTTTTAGTAGCCTAGGGCTGTGCTCACCCTTGACATAACATTGTACCAAGGTCACGCTACCCTTTTAACAGTCTAGGGCCGTGCTCACCCCTAGTCATCAGTATGAGGATCCACAACCATATCTCATTCACATTCCACACATCTCATTTCATAACTCAAATTCATATCACATACACAATTCCATATCACATACACAACAAATAAGTCCAATAAAATAAGGGTTTACACACCCCTCAAGCAATTCACATCTAGATAATCAATTCTTAACAAGTAATATAACAATAACATTCATAAATTAATATAATAATCAATGGAATTACTAATTTAATATAATCTTAACATAAACGGTAAAACCCCCAATTATTCCAAAACCTAACTCACAAACACTTTTCTACAATTTCGTTCTCTCTCCCAGATCATCATTCTTACAAATTATTAGCATATTTCTAATCCTCAACGCATACAGAATCTAATGGGATCATCAATTCCTCAAATAGAAATAATCCAATTTTTCCAAAACCTAACTTACAGGCACTTTTCTATAATTTCGTTCTCTCTCCCAAATCATCATTCTTACAATTTAAATATATATTTCTAATCCTCAACAGCCCGTTCCAATTTTGGAATGGCCCGTTCCGGGCTACTAAACCACCTTAATTGGGCTCTTGGCCCAGTAAAAATTGGACTGTTACATATATAAAACGACTGAGTTTAACTATTATTAAATATTAAATACTTAAATAATTTCATATTACTATTAATATTTATGAAATAAATTAATTATATTTATACTTTTTTCATCTTTCAGAATTACTATACTAAAGTTTGAACCTAAAATGTTGATATACTATTTTGCCGCTCACATATTTATACTCTAAAATTTAGATACATTGTTTTTGTTCAAAAAAAATGAGCAAAATTTTATTTTTATTCTTATAAAATATTTTCTTTGATTTTTATTCTTTTAATAATTAAAGTCACATTTTTTAGCCCCTAAAGTACATTTAAAGTAGATAAGTAACATTTTTTTAAAGAATTTATAATTATTTTAGAAATGTCTCATACTATCATGGTATTAAATTAATAAAATTCTAATTATTACTAAATATGATCACTTGATCATATGATAAAAACAAAAATAATTAAAAATGAACACATAATACTATGAATTAAAAATAATTATTTCAATTTTAGAAAGATAAAAAATAAAGAATTTTTTTTAAAAAGACTAAAATCAAAAATAGATTATTTTATGGAAACTAAAAACTTAATGAAGTCTATATAAAAATAATAAATAAGAAAAACTTATAAATAGAAAATTCAATAATTAAATTATATTTTTAATAAAACGTATAACTTTTGGTTTATTGATTATCATTATAATTAAATTATTTAATTATGAAAATAATTAATTTTTAATTTTAATATTTATATTTATATTATATATATATACATATATTTCTTTACTATAACAAAAAAATATTAAAAAAATAATAAAATAACGACTATTAGAGATGACAAAAAGATTCATACTCATCAATAATGATGAATTCAAAAAAAAAGTATTTAGAGGAGGTAATAAAACATTCTATAATATTTATAAAAGAAAAATATAATAAATGTTTATAAAATATGTATTATTGTGATGAAAACTAAAATATCTCTCTTTTTTATAAATTATAATTGTCTTGTAAATAGAATACATTCCAAAAAGACATTGTTTTTTAAGAATGATTTTTTCACAACTTTTCTACCAAATTATTCTCATGGGAGAGGTGGAAAATTATTTTTTTTCAAAATAAAAAATAAAATTTTAATGCATTAAGTATGTCATGTTACTCTTATTTATTTATTTAATGCAATAAAAATTATTTATTCTAGAGTAATATTTAAAAACATTCTTAGAAATATTTATAACTAATCAAACAAATTTTCATAACTATTAAGAATCATAATTTTGAAGCATGCAAAAATTTGCAGTGTACCAAACACTGTCTTAAACTAAAATAAAATTTTTAATAATTTACTTAAGAATCACCGCGAAAGATGCTTTTATATATAACTAGCAAATAGAAAAAGACACTTCTTGACTTTGTTAAAAAAAAGGTGGATAATTTCTTTTAAAATGAATGAACAATTTTGTATATATATATATATATATATTTTGATTGTTGTTTCATTCTTAACATATACTTCATTTATTTTCTTTTACACAAAAAAAATATTTTTAAATATAAAATCTTTTTAACTACTTTTACTTTATTTAATAATATTCTTTCTCTTTTAATGTATAATCTTTCAGTAGTACAATTTTTTTCTTTTGTGTTTATAATGACAATTTGAAAAGAATATTGTAAATTAGTAAAATTTATTGCATGTAATTAATTTTTTAATATATGTAAAATCAGTTTCTTTTCTTATGATAAAAAATAGATGTAGATTAAAAATTAGTATATAAAATAAGATTATATATATAAAAAAAAAAGTGTATCCGTTCGTATATTTTTTTTTAGGTTCGTTCGTATAAAAAAAAAGATTTAACACGGCTGCATACACAAGGCAGGATTCGAACTCCTGACCTTGCTTAAGCGTGGATCAACCCCTACCGCTGAACCACACGCTTGGGGTTATCCGTTCGTATATTGTTATTGATTATACAAGACTGATGATATTAATTTACATATTTTTTTTCTGCCAAGTGTTGAATAGCATCTGAGGTGGCCAAAAATATTTTGATCTACCGGGAAGATCCAGAAGTTTGTGCATATAGAACTTGTGATCGTTCAAGCAAAGTCGAATGTGAAGTGTGATGGCCATTGGCAAGTCTCAGTGCATGTCTTGCATTCGTCTTTAGTTGATACATAGGTCAGTCGGGCATCAAATTCCTACAGTATTATCACCATTTGCTTTAAGTATATATATAATGCATGTTTATATACGTACCAAAAAAAAATGCATGCTTAATTTCTTTTCGTGCGTCAAAGAATTTGCACATTTTATTTTTGTTAAAATATGTTTTTAGTCTCAGTAGTTTTAAGTATATTTTTTTAATTTTTATAGTTTAAAATAGATAATTTTACTCTTTATATTTATTTTAATTTTTATAATTTAAATTTTTTTATTTTCTATGTTTATCTTTTTAAATATTTTTTAATTTCTACAATTAATTTTTTTTGTTATGTTATCTTTTTGTGCTAATGAGAAATCTTTAGTTTTGTATTTAAAAAGAGGGTATCTCAATAATAGATGTTATAGGTGAAAATAAAAAAGAAATATAAAATATTGATAGATTATAAAAGATAAGTAATTGAGAGAAACTATAAAAAGTAAAAAAAATATTTCTTATTTTTTAAAGTACTCCTTTACACCTTTTTTTTTCTTTTCAAATTAGCATTATTATATAAGTTAAATATTTATTATACATAACTAAAATTTCTAATAAATTATAAATACAAAAAATAATACATAAATTATATTTAAAATTTACATAAATAAATATTTTTAAATGTATAAATTATATTTTAAAATTATCAAAATAATTTATATGATAGTATAAGATTATTTTTATTTATTGATAATTTTAAATATTTAAATTTAATTTATAAATAATTACAGTAAATAAAATCTAAATTAGATAAAGCAAAAAAATTCAAAAAACTCTCTCGTCGATAAAAATATTCCTAAAAACACTATTGCGTACTACAAGAAAAAATGATTTTTATGATGATAATATTTGTCACTATAACCTTAAAAAATCGTCACTACATATATCTTGTGACGAAATTTTGATTTGTCACCAGTCGTCACTAATATGCGAGTCACTATTTCATTAGTGACTATTTTCTAGATGTCACAAATAAAATATTTATTGTGATAAAAATATCGTCACTAGTATTCATACACAATAATGACAAACTCTTGTCACAAGTATACGAGATTATATAGTAATAATTTAATCGTCACTACTAAAAAATAATAATGATAATAATAATAATAACAAATTATTATTATTATTATTGCTATTAAATGTCAATTTTTTGTCACTGATTATTAATTTTAATCGATAGAATTTTATGACTATTTTTTTAATAATAATTTATATTGTTTGATTATCACTATTTATTTAATTTAAAAATAATGCACTCGTCACTTTTTAAAATGTTAAATTGAAAATGAATTAAAGTAAATACATGATTAAATAATTCAAATATAACATTAATATATATATATATATATATATATATATATATATATATATATATATATATATAATGCAGTACATGTACAATAATGAACTAAAATACAAAAATATTTATTAGAGTAAATGCATCAGTATTGGACACAAGTTAAAACACTAAATCACTAAATATAAATGAACCATTACATGTTTAATAACAAAAATTGAAACATAATAACAACAACATTTTAAATCCAAAATATCGTATATTAAACTATTACAACTACTAACATTTCATAAATTTTAAATTAAATAGACTATTCTCCAAGTAAAAGGGCAACATCTTCATGAATTTCCAGTCCTGCAAATAAATATAAGAAAAAATAATAAATATGTAAAAAAATAAAATAATTGGTGTTTTTTTAAAATTTAATCATATATAAGTTATTATAAAATATTAATTAATAAAATATTTATAAAAAAAAAAACTTACATTTTTAACTTAAGCACTTGAGTCAGTAGAGTCTATATTATCACATTTCTCCCAACAAGTTAGCTATTTGACGCTTCACTTCATTCTCAACATTTTACTTCATTTGCTCTTGTTGAGCATCAATCAATTCTCTTTGAGATTGCAATTCAATTTGTAGTTGAATATTGGTCTCCTCTTGCTTTTTAGTAATATCAGTCAATTTTTGCACTTTTAAATCTAAATTATTTGCTCGATTTTGAGCATTCTCAAGTTGATTTTGAAGAAATTGTTTTTGTGAAAATTTCTTAGTTATTCCTGAACTGCCAACACCTATAGAGTGATTTGGTTTTCTTCCTAAAACAATGGCAAAGTCTTCCACCAATGGTGCAGGGGCCTTTGAAATATTTTCCTGATATGTATCACTTACATTCTTCAAATCTTCCTATAAAAAATATAAAAAAAATTATGATGTCATTAAAGTTTCACTATACTAGTTCACAAATAGATATTAAAAAATTGCATAAAAGCATTATTACTAACTATCAACACATTCCCCTAAAAAAAAAAAACTATTAACACATGCATAAAGAAAATTGCAACTATATATAATATGTCACATACAACATATATAATTAATGTTTTTATATTTAATAACAACATAAATTCTATAAAATATCTTTTTACTTACCATAATTTGTTCTCCATTTGGAATGCACCAAGTCCCATTAGATCTCATACGTGTTGCTTTCCAAACTTCCATAGTGTTTGGCCATTCATCAGCTTTGGATTGTTGTTTCTATTAAAATAAAATAATAAAATAATACAAGTAAATTAATGATTAAATTATCAAAAATAAAATTTAGCGTTGAATGACTTTATAAATTTGCAAACCTTACATTTATTGATATCTTATTCTATATGAAAATAAAAAGGGCAATTGTTTTATATAATGTACAAAGAATTTTACATGAAATATTACCATTTCAAATGCCTTTTGCACAATTGATTTTGTACCGGTAATTGATTTCATCTCTTGCTTGCTTCGATTAACTTTATTTTTTAAGCTCCTTTCCTGCATATGAATAAAAATTATTTATAATCTTATAAATATAAAATTATAACAAATAAATTTAAACTCAAAATATTTAAGTAATTTTACCTGAAATTTTAAATCACTCCACTTATTATTGATTAACCAATTCCAATCATCAGGAGATACATTTTTTGGCCTTCCCTTCTTTTTGAGATATAGTTGATGTAAATGATAAAGCTTATTTTTGTATTGAGATTGAATTTGCTTCATTGCATATTCCTTAACCTCATCAGATAAACTTAATGCATCCTATGTCACATGAATATTATAAGAGAAACAAAAACAAAACATTATCAAATGAAGTTTAAAAATATAAATTATGTTGAATGAAAGTAATAACCATACTAACCTTCATATGTTTCCACGTTTCATCTACATCATCTTTAGCTATTTCACTCCAACTATTAACTTGCAAAGGAGCTTTCTGGCGTATACAAACTTGTGCCTCTGACTTAAAATATTTTGCATGTTTTCCACATATCTTATAAAATGGTGGAGGAAATTGAATATCAATATTTTTTCCTTTTGCCATAAGCCTTTCTTTTTTCTTTTTTAAATTTTGCATTAATTGTATGTCCACGTCCTTTCCTTATGGTATGATCACCTAAAATAAATAAGATAAATTAATAGTATTTTATAATAATATTATTTTATTTTCTCCTAAAAAAGTGTCATAAAAGTACCTGAATTAGATTCAACTTGTTCTATATTCATAGTTTCTGAGGCTTGAGTTGTCCTATTGAGTTGAGACTCATTCACTTGTTTTTCAACGTGTGTAAATGGACCATTAGAGACTCTTTTAGAATTCAATCTCAATGGTCTTATCACCTATCAATTAGAATAATTAATTATAAAAATTAAAGGTAAATACAAATTACATTATTAAATAAGTAAAAAAAAATGTCATAATCAAATTGATGAATTGTCTGTGCATTTCAAGTATCAATCTAAAATGATAAGATTTGTCTAAAATTGGTGTTCTCTAAGAACTACAAAGTGACTATCCATACAAAGGTTTTTAAAAAATTTTGTATGAGCATATAAGATTATGAGACACCATACTTGGTTGAAAGACTATCATCAATAAACTTGTAAACTATAAATTTTAGGGATTAGTAATATTTGATAGGAAAAGTTTTTCCTAAATGCATATGTTATTAACTTAAATGATTAACAAACTAAATTACTCTAATACAATCTACCATAATTCAATAACAAAATAATGCATATTAGAATTTCAATGAAAAAAAATTTCAACACTTGCCTTTCTTTTTCGTGACCCAAAAGCATTTTCAACAGTAAAATTGTTATCTTCACTAGAAAAATTTGATCCAAGTTCTTCTTCATCTTCAAGTATGTAGTCTTCATCATCCTTTTCAACTTTCTCTTTATCTCTCTTCTTAGAATTTTGAATCAGACCCTTAAAAATGAAGGAGATTTGGGGCAACCCAAGAGCCTCTAATCTTGCTCTATTTTCTGCAATTTTTTTCATCCTCTGCTCCTCATACTTGAAAGTTTCAAGCTTTCACATTGTTTTTCTCTTCTTCACTACAAACAATAAACCTTTCGATATTAGATATATTAAGTTTATATTAGCATTTAAGAATCCAATTGGAACAGTAAAAAAAATCAATCTTTGAAATTATTGATTCTTCTTTTTCCAATTGTACATTATTTTTAATCATATATCACAATCTTTGTTTATCATTTTGTGATAGGGTTTAGTTATTAGTTTACTGTCCAGAGAAACTTATTACAACAATCAATAGAAGAGAAATTGATGATGACCTAATTACAATAATCAAGAGAATTGAATTGTGAAAGAGAGAATGATGATATAAAGAAAATAAAAATACCGTACAATGTTTCTGATTGCAAAAGGCGAACCAAACTTTCTTGAGAAGAGGAAAAAGAGAATAAAGTTGGAATGCTACCTTAGATTTTTCCACGCTCTTCATTTTCTTCAACGTTCTTGATGAGAGAGAAAATAAAAAGAAAAGTGGGAGGTAACCTAAAATCTTTTTCCTTCCCGCTTGTTTATCAGTGTGTCTCCTGAAAAATAAGAAAGTGGGAGGTTACCTATTCACACTTGTTTATCAGTATGCAGTGTGCCTCGTGAATTTGTTTTAGGTTAAGTAAAAAGTTAAACAATAAATAAATAAAATAATACAAAAATTATAAAAAAAAGTTAAATTTTAATTCCTTAAAATAAGGATATTATTTATTATTGTTTTTATTAAATAATTCGAGAATATGTTATATAAATTAAATTTTCATAAAAAAAAATAAGCTACGCATTTTTTCAAAGACCTAAGATTACAAATTTCAATAATTAATTTTATGTCATTAATATTTTTTGTATTTATTATAAAAGTTGATAGAAAGATTAATAGTAGTTGAAATAAAAAACATTTATTAGTGTGTCTCAAAAGGTATAAATTTTAAAGTTTTTATAAAATATTTGCAAGTTTGTCATATTGTAAAAGTTAATAATTAATTTTTTAATTCTCAAAGTAATATAATTCAAACACTAATAATATTATTGTATTACATATATTAAATAACATATTATCTACTAATAATATGAAGAGAATAAGTTGTGCAGTAAGTACTTCCCTCCAACATATTTCTATATACAAATTTTATAAAATAAAATTAAAATTCTATTTTTTATAAAAATTATATAATAGAATAACTTATTAATACTATACTGGTATCATAATACATTAATCATATTAATTTTAAATTATTGTAATTAAGTAATTAAAAATTTATATAAAAATAATTATAATTATATGCTAAAATATAATGAATATTAACGGTAAAAATATCACATTAACATAGTGAACAACTTTTGCAACAATTTTCTCCCTAAAATATCATAAATAGTAGTTATAAAAACTATTATTTATTTTTTTAATATAAGAAATGTAATTAAACATAAATTTATATAAAAGTATTATTTATTCCAGTTTTAAATTATTTAAAAAAATAATATATATATATATATATATATATATATAAAATATAACATTAGTAAATATACAAGAAATAACTTCTTCTGCAATTATTTTTCTCAAAAATTTATTAGTTACATTAATTTTAAATTATTATAGTTTTTAAAGTAAAAACAATTATAAAATTTACATAAAAATTAATTATTAAAAACAATTACTGTTATATGCTAAAACTAATGAATATTAACGAACAAAATAATACACATTCATAAAGTGAACAATTTCGGGAATAACTATTTTTTCTTTAAAATATAAAAAAAATTATTATAAAAATTATTATGTATTATGTTAATATAAGAAATATAATCTATTAATTTAACAATATAAAGGAAAGATGTTCTACAACAACTTCCTCAAAAACTCTCAATTAAACTTTTTTATATAAATTTTAATTATAAAAATAAAATAAAATAATACAAAAAGTATCATAAAACATTAATTACATTATTTTTAAATTATCGTTATTTTAAAATAAAAGTAATTATAAAATTTACATAAGAATAATAATAATTATTACTATTATATGCTAAAAAATAATGAATATATGCAAGAAACAACTTCTGCAACAATTCTTTTTCTTTAAAATATCAAAAGAATAATTATAAAAATTTCTATTACTAATATATTACTATTAGGAAAAATATGTTTTAGAAAGAAAAGTCATATTAAGTAGTCAAATTGATGTCAAGATATGTATATACTTAGGTTATCATTATCTCCTTCATATGCTAACATTTCATTCAAATATAGGCTATAATTTCTATATAAAAAAAAAGTTCAATAATTTATAACAAGTTAATTTATATTTATTTTTTAATATTAGTTTTTACTTATTCTTAATATAATTATACTTTGCATATATTTTTGTTGTCAATTTTTATTTACAAAATTATATATCATTTTATCTAATTTACTAAAATAAATTGTCCATAGCATGAGGATTAATATAATATATTAAAAAAATTAGAAGGTGCAAAATGATAGGGGTCAAGATTCTCCTTAACTTTCAAGTAGGTCCTTCTTTATACACAACAATAATAAAGTAACACCATGAGGGCAACACATTCAGATGCTCCAACCTTAACAAAAAAATCTAGTTGCATATTAAAAGAAAGAATTTATGATTTATAAAAGAAAATAAAACACAAAAAAGGTATGTTTTGTAACAAAAAAGAAAGAGAATGAAAAGTGTGTTTTGTAACAAAATAAAACATGAAAGGTTTGTTTGGTAACTAAAAATATACGGAAGGTATGCAAATTTCTAAAATTTTAATTTAAGAAAATCATTTTAAAAAGTAAAATAATTTTAAAAATATTTATTCTAAAATATCTTAAAAATATTCTCATCATTTCCATTCAAGATAATTATTTTAGTCATACAGAGAAAATAAGTTATTTTAATTTTATTTGATATTTTTTTAGAGTTAGGTAATAAACTTTAAAATATTTATTTATTATAATATTTTAATTCATAATATAAATATTATGTGCAATGGACAAACTTAAATGTTATTAAGTAAATAAATGAAAAAGACTATCTAATTAACAACTAAAATAATCTTATTTAAATTATTTGATTTAATTATCATTTAGATAATATTTGTTATATTTTAACATTTTTTATTAACAGAGATAATGTTATTATCTTAATTTGGATAATGTTATCATCATAGATAATTTGTTAATAACAGTTTTTTTTTTCAGGTTTGAATGTTCTATATATAGTATGATAAGTACATGAGAATGCATAATATTTTCCTTTACTATAATTTCAAGTCTGAGTCATTGATATACAGTTGGATTGAGTACTTGAAAAAAAATATCTATCACAAGAGGAAGATTGTTTTAATTGTGGATTCTACAAAAAAAAATATATACAAAGGTTAGTAAATTTTTTTATTAAATTTGACATTTTAAATTGATAATATATGTGTTATTTGATCTAGCTTTTTTGCTATATGGTGTAATGCATATTGACATGTTTCTCTTTGTTCATTGTCTTAGATGATTTGGTAATTTAAAAATAAAACAAAAAATCAATTTTCTAAAAGAAGTATTGTGTCTTGATTTAATTTTGAATTTTATTTTTGAAAATAGGTGATAATAAATAATAAAAAAATAATTTAAATATATTTCTTTTGGATTTAAATAAATTATTCTTAGAGAATAAAAGTAAAATAAAATTTTATTTTATTTTAAATTAATTTTGTAAGGATTGGTTAACAAATCTTTTTTTTCATAGAATTTTGAAACAAACTTACAAAATAAAAAATTTGAAAAGATAAAAAACTTTTAATCTTCGTAAGAAGAAAATGTTTTGATTCACATCAAACTCTTTATCTTAATAGTTTTAAATTTTGTTGTATGAGATAATAAAATAAAATATTTTAAAAAAATGTTAGTTTAATTTTTTAGGATCAAGTTAACTAGTACAACATAATGAATGGAAAAGAGTGTTATAGATACCAAAGATTCTAATTGGCTAGTTGTTGTGAAAACAAAGCCTCGAGATTTGTATGACATGCTCGAGGAAGCCATAGATGAGGCTTGTCAAGAAAATGAAGATATGGGCTTGATCCCCTTTACATCTAATGCTCTGGATAATGAACAAGGGTTGTCTTTGAGTAGGAATGACTTAGCTCAATCCACATCTAATGGAAAACCAATAGTACCTGGAGAAGTTGTTGACAATATTGATGAAGAAAGTGACGACGAGAATATTCATTTAATAGAAGATGAAGAAAGTATTGATATTGAGGAAGATGATACTGATGATGATTATTATGTTTAGTATTTTTTTAATTACAAATTATGTTTATTGTATTGCAAATTTTTGCATATATACGAGTCTAGCATTATAATTCAATTATTTTGTTTTGGGTATAGATTAGATTTAAATTTTTATATATAATATTATAAATCTTCTATGTGACACCCTCTACCCCAACATACATATACAGAAATTATAAAAAAATAAAAATGAATTTTCTAAAATAATTTAATAAGAACATCTTTAAACTAATTCTATCTATGTCCCGATGTCACATGTCCTATCAGAGCAAAACCCAACATAGAAGCCTAAGCTTCATCACCAACATCCTCAGCCTCACGCTGATGATCACCTGTATAATAGTCAAAGCAAAACAACACGAGAAAAGGGAGTGAGAAACATCTCACTCTAGCTCACAGTGTAGAAATGTATGTCGAATAGCCAAACACAAATAAAACAAGTATAACATAGATAAGTTAATAATAACATCACACTCATCCAAGACATAAACCATCACTTTATCATATAACATTAAAATGCATAAGTATGGACACGGACTACATATTATCATGCATGTGGCGCCAGTAAAACATAACATGGCATATTGCCGCTAGCAATACACGAAGAGTAGTCTAGGAGTACATGCCGGGTCACACCCTCTGCGCACTCTCACTAGAAGGATATACTACCAGAGTCTCGTCGGGATAGCTAAGCCGCGCAAGATACATCCCATGCACACAATGGGCGAGACTGGGACTTCCAAACCGAGCTATCCCCAAGGACTAATCCCCAAAGCTTTTACACTAGGGGGCCTTCTCTGGCGGTGTATTCCATATCGTACCCTTAAAACACTTATGCAAATGATGCATGTCAATCAAGACTCTATGCATTCTCATATCACATTATCATTTCTCATTCCCATATCACATTATCATGTCTCATTATCACTTTTCACATCATCTCATCATATTCACATAGTCATCACTTTTCACATCATCTCATCATATTCACATAATCATCATTTTTCACATCATCTCATCATATTCACATAGTGTCTACAGAGCACTCAAAATCATATCAAAACTGATCTATTTTAAAAAATAAACACATATTTATACATCTCATTCAACAAGGAATACATCAGAACAATCAGAAAGCAAAACATAAAATATTCATATTTTGCCTGTTTCTCATAGGGTTCCCACAGGAACCCACAGAGCACTCTAATTCATATCAAAACTTGTTTATTTTCAAGATTATATACATATTTACACTCAACAAATATCAAGAAACACAACAGAAAACTCAGAAGGTAAAACAGAAAACATTTAAAATTTGCCTCTTACAATTATCAATGCATTCCCTTAGGGTTTCCCATAGGAACCCATAGAAATCTCAATTCATACGATTAATTACATATAAGAAAACAATAGGCAAAATAGATACAATTGGGAAAAACCCCTCATACATAAGCATACAAAAAATGCAACAAACACAGGATTGGGGGCCAATCCCACTACCCAGCATACAATCCCACACCCAGAGCGAGGTTTCTCACTCCCCCCTTACCTGGATAAGCAGAAGACAAAGGTGTGATCTAAGGTCGTTCCTGAGTACTCTTCCTTAGAGCTCTTTGTTTCTCCTTTTTTTTTTCCTAACCCTTCAGAACGCAAATGAGGTAGATAGGGTTAACGCTACCTGACTCCTTAAAATTAATCCATTGGGCTGGGTCAACCCAACCCATTTTCCTTCTCTTCTAACCCACTTCTTTTTTTCCTCAAAATAATTAAATAAAATAAATACATGTATATTATAAAATATTTTTTCTCTATAATAATAATATATTTCTGACCCAAAATATAATAATATAATTTCAATAACAAAATATCATATAAAATCAACCTTCTCTTAAAACATATAAATATTTATTTAAATATGCTAATAAAAAATACTTATTTAATACGTACTGTAACACCCCAGCAACCCGCATGTGGATATTGTCCGCTTTGGCCGCAACCCTCACGGTTTTGCTTCTGGCAATGGCACGCATGCCACCCCAAAACGCGTCCACATAAGGAAGGTATCCACACCCATATATATGGCATGCTTCGTTCTCCTTCCTAACCGATGTGAGACTTCACAATCCACCCCCCTCAAGGGAGTCCAGCGCCCTCGCTGGCACACCGGCCCGGGTCCAGGCTCTGATACCAAATGTAACAGCCCAGCAACCCGCATGTGGATATTGTCCGCTTTGGCCGCAGCCCTCACGGTTTTGCTTCTGGCAATGGCACGCATGCCACCCCAAAACGCGTCCACACAAGGAAGGTATCCACACCCATATATATGGCATGCTTCGTTCTCCTTCCTAACCGATGTGGGACTTCACAATCCACCCCCCTCAAGGGAGTCCAGCGCCCTCGCTGACACACCGGCCCGGGTCCAGGCTCTGATACCAAATGTAACACCCCAGCAACCCGCATGTGGATATTGTCCGCTTTGGCCGCAGCCCTCACGGTTTTGCTTCTGGCAATGGCACGCGGCCGGTGTGCCAGTGAGGGCGCTGGACTCCCTTGAGGGGGGTGGATTGTGAAGTCCCACATCGGTTAGGAAGGAGAACGAAGCATGCCACATATATGGGTGTGGATACCTTCCTTGTGTATGTAACAACCCAGCAACCCGCATGTGGATATTGTCCGCTTTAGCCGCAGCCCTCACGGTTTTGCTTCTGGCAATGGCACGCATGCCACCCCAAAACGCGTCCGCACAAGGAAGGTATCCACACCCATATATATGGCATGCTTCGTTCTCCTTCCTAACCGATGTGGGACTTCACAATCCACCCCCCTCAAGGGAGTCCAGCGCCCTCGCTGGGGGCCTGGCCCGGGTCCAGGCTCTGATACCAAATGTAACACCCCAGCAACCCGCATGTGGATATTGTCCGCTTTGGCCGCAGCCCTCACGGTTTTGCTTCTGGCAATGGCACGCATGCCACCCCAAAACGCGTCCACATAAGGAAGGTATCCACACCCGTATATATGGCATGCTTCGTTCTCCTTCCTAAGCGATGTGGGACTTCACAATCCACCCCCCTCAAGGGAGTCCAGCGCCCTCGCTGGCACACCGGCCCGGGTCCCGGCTCTGATACCAAATGTAACACCCCAGCAACCCGCATGTGGATATTGTCCGCTTTGGGCGGAGCCCTCACGGTTTTGCTTCTGGCAATGGCACGCATGCCACCCCAAAACGCGTCCACACAAGGAAGGTATCCACACCCATATATATGGCATGCTTCGTTCTCCTTCCTAACCGATGTGGGACTTCACAATCCACCCCCCTCAAGGGAGTCCAGCGCCCTCGCTGGCACACCGGCTCGGGTCCCGGCTTTGATACCAAATGTAACAGCCCAGCAACCCGCATCCCGGCTTTGATACCAAATGTAACAGCCCAGCAACCACCCCAAAACGCGTTCGCACAAGGAAGGTATCCACACCCATATATATGGCATGGTTCGTTCTCCTTCCTAACCGATGTGGGACTTTATAATCCACCCCCCTTAAGGGAGTCCAGCGCCCTCGCTGGCACACCGGCCCAGGTCCAGGCTCTGATACCAAATGTAACACCCCAGCAACCCGCATGTGGATATTGACCGCTTTAGCCGCAGCCCTCACGGTTTTGCTTCTGGCAATGGCACGCATGCCACCCCAAAACGCGTCCACATAAGGAAGGTATCCACACCCATATATATGGCATGCTTCGTTCTCCTTCCTAACCGATGTGGGACTTCACAATCCACCCCCCTCAAGGGAGTCCAGCGCCCTCGCTGGCACACCGGCCCGGGTCCCGGCTCTGATACCAAATGTAACACCCCAGCAACCCGCATGTGGATATTGTCCGCTTTGGGCGGAGCCCTCACGATTTTGCTTCTGGCAATGGCACGCATGCCACCCCAAAACGCGTCCACACAAGGAAGGTATCCACACCCATATATATGGCATGCTTCGTTCTCCTTCCTAACCGATGTGGGACTTCACAATCCACCCCCCTCAAGGGAGTCCAGCGCCCTCGCTGGCACACCGGCTCGGGTCCCGGCTTTGATACCAAATGTAACAGCCCAGCAACCCGCATCCCGGCTTTGATACCAAATGTAACAGCCCAGCAACCCGCATGTGGATATTGTTCGCTTTAGCCGCAGCCCTCACGATTTTGCTTCTGGCAATGGCACGCATGCCACCCCAAAACGCGTTCGCACAAGGAAGGTATCCACACCCATATATATGGCATGCTTCGTTCTCCTTCCTAACCGATGTGGGACTTTATAATCCACCCCCTTAAGGGAGTCCAGCGCCCTCGCTGGCACACCGGCCCAGGTCCAGGCTCTGATACCAAATGTAACACCCCAGTAACCCGCATGTGGATATTGTCCGCTTTGGCCGCAGCCCTCACGGTTTTGCTTCTGGCAATGGCACGCATGCCACCCCAAAACGCGTCCACATAAGGAAGGTATCCACACCCATATATATGGCATGCTTCGTTCTCCTTCCTAACCGATGTGGGACTTCACAATCCACCCCCCTCAAGGGAGTCCAGCGCCCTCGCTGGCACACCGGCCCGGGTCCCGGCTCTGATACCAAATGTAACACCCCAGCAACCCGCATGTGGATATTGTCCGCTTTGGGCGGAGCCCTCACGATTTTGCTTCTGGCAATGGCACGCATGCCACCCCAAAACGCGTCCACACAAGGAAGGTATCCACACCCATATATATGGCATGCTTCGTTCTCCTTCCTAACCGATGTGGGACTTCACAATCCACCCCCCTCAAGGGAGTCCAGCGCCCTCGCTGGCACACCGGCTCGGGTCCCGGCTTTGATACCAAATGTAACAGCCCAGCAACCCGCATCCCGGCTTTGATACCAAATGTAACAGCCCAGCAACCCGCATCCCGGCTTTGATACCAAATGTAACAGCCCAGCAACCCGCATGTGGATATTGTCCGCTTTAGCCGCAACCCTCACGATTTTGCTTCTGGCAATGGCACGCATGCCACCCCAAAACGCGTTCGCACAAGGAAGGTATCCACACCCATATATATGGGTGTTCTCCTTCCTAACCGATGTGGGACTTTATAATCCACCCCCCTTAAGGGAGTCCAGCGCCCTCGCTGGCACACCGGCCCAGGTCCAGGCTCTGATACCAAATGTAACACCCCAGCAACCCGCATGTGGATATTGTCCGCTTTGGCCGCAGCCCTCACGGTTTTGCTTCTGGCAATGGCACGCATGCCACCCCAAAACGCGTCCGCACAAGGAAGGTATCCACACCCATATATATGGCATGCTTCGTTCTCCTTCCTAACCGATGTGGGACTTCACACGTACAAAATAATTGTCCAAAACAATAATTATTTAAAACGTACAAAATTATATTCTTCTATAATTATTAAAATAATTATGACCAAATACCATATAATAATAATAATTATTATTATAATAATAATAATAACTTTATTGAAAACTGGGGTGTTACATTCTAGAAGTATTTATTTTGAAAAACTTTTAATAAAATTAAAAATTTAAACTATTTAATTTATATTTATAACAATGAATTGATAGAGATGATAAATCAAAAGTTTAATTTGATATATAAATATTAAGAGATAAATAGCTTGGATATAATTAATATGCTAAATTTATATTTATAACAATGAATTGATAGACATAATAAATCAAATATTTAATTTGATATATAAATATTAGGAGATAAATACCTTGAATATAAATAATATACTAATATATCAAGATAACTATAATTTTAACTATGTATGCAATCATAAAATAGTACTTATAGTATAATGATATTATATAATAACAAAAAATATATTAAGTATAAAAATAATGTTTTAAAATTTAAATAAATATTCTAAGAAATAATATATAATTTAATTTTTACTAATAATTAATATAGAGGAAAATTGATTAGAACTATAATAAATTATTTGATAAGAATTTAGTTGATAAATTAAGTATTTTAAATTATCTAACTATAATCTTATCAAAAATTTACAATATGATCTTAATATTTTTGTATAGTTAATAACTGACTTTAAATTTGATATGAAAATATTATGATATAATTAGTTAAGATTTTAAATTATTATTTTATGAATATTTGATAATCAGAAAATAAAATAAGGAAAATACAATTTTTTAAATTTTATACTAATTTTTTTTTTATAATTTAAAACTTTCACTTAAAAATATAAAATTAACTTTAGTTTAGTGGTTATTTTCTTCTTTTAACTTTATAATAAATTATATAAATAAATAATTTTAAATATATTAATTATATTTTAAATTAAGATAAATAAATATATTAAGCTAATTATTAATAATTTATTTAAAATATTAAAATTTAATTTATAAATAAATATGACTAATATTTATTATGGTTGCGTACACAAGGCAGGATTCGAACCCTTGACCTTGCTTAAGCGTGGATCAACCTCTATCGCTGAACTACACGCTTGTGGTTCAATTATAAGTATTTATATATAAATAAGATTTAATATGTAATAAACAAGCATTTATAATTTTATAAATTATATTATCATTAAAAATTATAAAATAAATATTTTAAAATATATAAATTATTATTTAAGTTTTAAATTTATTAAAAATAATTTAAATTATGTCATAATATTAATTTTAAATAGAAATCAATAGATTATTAATTATAAAAGTAAGTATATAGACAAATAAATATTCAAAACATAAATCAATGATGATAGTAAGTGAAAAAGGTCATGTTCAAACCATGATTTATAGACGATATATTTTTTTAATATTTATCTATTTGGTCAATTCAATTTGTGTTTCTCTATTTTTATATTAGTTGAGTTAATTTTTGAGGGCTAGAAGGTTAATTGGCCACTAAATGAGTATATTATAGAACTAACTATTTTAATTTGATTTTTATAACTTGCTAATACAATAACAATAAATATTCATAGAAACACTTCATATTTTTTATGATTTATAATTTGTCACTTGTAATTAAAAATAAGTCATAATTTTTATAATAATCAATCATGAATTAAAATATTTGTGACAAAGTTAACTTTTTGTGACAAAAACATTTATATATATAATAAAATTTGTATTAGTGACGATTTTAAGTTAAGAAAACAAAATTTATAGATATTAGTGTCAAATTTTTGTGACAAAGATATTTTAGTCACTATTAATAATATTATAGTGACAACTTATTTTTTTTGTCACTATTGTAAATAACACTAGTGACAAAATAAAATTTAGTCACTAATAATATATTATTAGTGACAAATTTTACTTTCATCACTATTGTTAGTCACAAAAAATCACATTTCTTGAACGTAAAAGTGATTTATATTTAATAGTACTATAATTTTTTTATTTGTTGATTATTTATTTTAAAAATATTAATTCATAAGGAATTATGATAACTTTTTTTTTTATCCATAGAAAAAATTACAAAGATGTGACTAAGATTGAATCTTAAATCTCTTCCTTTTATTTTAATCTTTTTCCTCCCAACCACTAGGCTAGTCCTAGTGGTCACAAAGAATTATGATAATTAAAACTTAAATTAAATAAGAAGTTAAATGTAAAATTGTATGTTTTAAGTGTTTTAATTAATTATATATTATATATGATTATTTGTTGGATTGTTGTTGTTTTAGAGTTTTGCGGGTCAGGGGACCCTTAATTAAGAGTTTAGTTGGATGAGGCAATTTGAGTTAGAGTTAAGTTGACTTAATTTAAAGAAAGATATATAAGGTTTGTTTAAGAAGTGAATCTCATAAGTTCAGTTCTTAAAAAAAGTAGAGAGAAGTTAGCGACAGAGAATTTGGAGCTAGAGCAACTATTCCTATGTCGTACCCTTGTTACAATTGATTAAAGTTAAGAAAGTTGAAGATTCAAGCTTTTGGGGTTGAGAATCTCAAGTCGGGAATCGTAAGGAGTTCACTTCCTTCTTCATCACCCTCTTCTCTTTTTAGAACAATTAGAGGTAAGGGAAGTTTGTGATTGATTAATCTTTGTATTGTATAACTTGTTTGATGAGTTGCATGGCTATTTGGATGAATTTAGAAATGATTTTCAATTGCTTAAGTTTTTGGGCTTTCAAATGTGTTCTAAAGAAAATTTGATGATTCTTGTAAATCCATGGTTGCATGCACCATTTTGAGTTGGTTTGGAGTCGTTTATGATATATATACATATATATATATATATATATATATATATAGAGAGAGAGAGAGAGAGAGAGAGAGAGAGAGAGAGATAAGGAGGGAGAGAGAGGGATCCGTTTATTCTAAGAGTAAGTCTATCTAGACTTACTCCATTTAATAACTCATATTCTATATCAAATTTCAACGATGCAACCGTTGAATTTAAGTTCTTAATGCATAGATCAAATCTGCAAATTTTTTAAAAATTTGAAAACCATTTCATACTTTGTTTCATTAATTCAAATTAATGTATAAAATAATTTTATGATTATCCGCCAATTTGAATTAATGAAATAAAGTATCAAATGATTTTTAAATTTTTTAAAAAATTATAGATTTGATCTATGCATTAGGAACTTTAAATTCAATGTTGGATCATTGAAATTTGATGTAGAACACGAGTTAATAAACGGAGTAAGTCTAGTAGACTTATTTCCAGAGTAAACGAATCTCTCTTCATATATATATATATATATATATATATATATATATATATATATATATATATATATATATATATATATATATATATACATGCAATATTGTGCAAAATCATCATCATGCCAAGCACGCCTTCATTGCACCAGGCGTGACTCAAGTTAGGGGCTTTGTGCCATTACTGTGACACCCTTCTACCCCATAATAGATAAGTAACAACAATAAGAATAATTCAATAAATATAACATCAAGAAGGGTCCACATATTTTAATAAAAACTCATAGGTTCACAAGTCTTGAAATAAATAGAAATAATAATAATAATAATAATAATAATAATAATAAAGTTTTACTCTTAAAATAAAATTATCAAGGTCTCTAAAGAAAAATGAAAGGGATCCAGAATTTACAAATATAAGGTGAATATAAAACTGCTAAAAATAAGTCTCCTCAAACGAAAAATAACAATTCATAACTAAAGCATCCTAAATTCATGCCCCAATGTCACATCCTATCAGAGTAGAACCATTTCCCTTTAGAACTCAACACTATGAGTGCCTTCATCTTCACCTAAAAGAAAATTAAATAAAAACAGGACGGTGAGAGACAGATAACATCATATATGAACATAGAGCTACCCAATTCCCACCCCACACCGTGCACCAAAATATCATCATTAACTATAAACAACAAATACATCTCATATAATTACCAAACATCATTTTTTTTCAATCATACAAGCTTTCATACACATGCTCACTATATGCTCATACACATCTCCTCTCCTAAGAGTCTCAACTTGGCACTTCGCACAATGGGCGTACCTCGTCAATTCCCTTAGTTGTTGCCAATGCGGGCATACCGTTCTCACACCCTCCCAGGGCCGGTATGTTGCACGGTTAAACACCCAGCGGCCCGTGCAAAGGCAATCCACCCACCGTTAAACCCTCTGTGGCCAGTGAGCTGCGCAGTTAAACACCCAATGGCCCACGCATGGAATGCCTCCCGTCATGGTCCCCCCTGTCTCAACCCCTCTCTGGGCCCAGGGTCCAATGCAATATAGTCACGTCTGGCTTCTCAAGCACCACATGCAACTCATAAGTCTCATGCAACTCATGCATCCCAGGTAACTCATAATTAATGCATCTCCATTATATAACATCATCACATGTCAATAACAATCCATGCAATATCATCCTCACATGCTAGGTACCTATCATTAAGTTATCAACATCATAGATCACAAATTTCACATAATTCTTCACCCACATCACAATATCTATGACATTCAGTTAATAATTTAACCATAACTCGAGATATACATATCCTTTCTAAGTGATCCCAACTCCATTAGAATCCTAACATCAATATCTACAACTTTCATGAAGAACACAAATCCTAATAAAGTCGTTTAGGTTATCATTCAGGGCTCACAAAAATTGATGTTGTGGTTCGCACACAGATTGGAAGGCTCAAATTGCAACTCACATAACTTGATCAAATATTAATATTTTTACACGATTCTTGTGTCTAAATGGTAGCCCCAGATGTCTAGTTTCTAAAAAAACAAACAGAACTCGATTTGGATAACTACACAGAAAGATATCGCAAAATTACAAACGTATGTTGGGGTCCCGACGCCCGACGCCCAAAACTGGCGCTGAGCGCCCAAATCTCTGCCCAGACTCCCTTCTGTGAAATTAAACCTGCGTTTTACGAGTTTCAACAAGGTTTTTACCAATTTTCACTACTTCTGCACCCCGTTGGTTCAGTTTAACTCCATTTATATTCTTCATACGTTCCAAATCAATCCATACACATCTCAAGCCTCAAAAATTGGTTTCCATTGGTTTTACAAAAAAAAATCTAAACTCTTCTTAACACATAAAATTCAAGTCATCAAATTTAAGGATAAAGAATTAACAAGAAAGACCCAATGGAATTCAAAGACAATTCAAGAAATAAGTTCTTCCAAATGAATTAAGAATTTAGAACATCGATTGCACAGATAATCGTTCAGAATTTTAAATAGAGTTCCTAGAGGGACTTAGGGATTGCCCTCACTACCCGAACACCCCTATATTCACATATGAAGAAACCCATCTCCCCCGTACCTGGATGAGCAGAAGATGAATGGTCTTGGTGTGATCTAAGATCGTTCCTGAGTACTCTTCCTTAGAGCTCTTTGTTTCTCCTCTTTTTTTCCCTAACCCTTTAGAACGCAAATGAGGCAGATAGGGTTAACACCACCTGACTCCTTTCTTAAAATTAATCCATTGGACTGGGTCATCCCAACCCATTTTCCTTCTCTTCTAATCCACTTCTAATTTTCCTCAAAATAATTAAATAAAATAAATACATGTATATTATAAAATATTTTTTTCTCTATAATAATAATATATTTCTGACCCTAAATATAATAATATAATTTCAATAACAAAATATCATATAAAATCAACCTTCTCTTAAAACATATAAATATTTATTTAAAAATGCTAATAAAAATACTTATTTAATACGTACAAAATAATTGTCCAAAATAATAATTATTTAAAACGTACAAAATAATATTCCTCTATAATTATTAAAATAATTATGACCAAATACCATCTAATAATAATAATAATAATAATAACCTTTTTGAAAATTGGGGTGTTACAATACTCCCCTCCTTTAAGAAATTTCGTCCCCGAAATTTTTGTAATGGTAGACTTATCTCTTCTTACTTTCTAATCCTTATGCAACCTCACTACCTTATTGATGTACAACTCTATCAATTTCACCAAAGGATATCTAAAGGTAAAACAAGTAAACTTGGCGAGTCTATCCACTAAAACACAAATAGAATCGATCTCTTAAGTATCTCAGACAAACCTACAATTAAGGTCTATCCACTCACCATTACAGTTCCAAAATGGGACGTCTAAGTGCTACAAAATTCCAAAAGACTTCTTGCATACTAAACACGAGCATACAATTTCTCTACTCCTCTCTTCACCTTAGGCCACCATGCTTCCGCTGCACCACTCTGATACATCATCCTAAGGTCCCGATACATCTCAGTAGCTCCTAAATGAATGTCCTTCCTCTAAAATCATCTTTCTTAATTGAAGGTTACTAAGCACCCAAATTTGTTCTTGCACCTCAAAATAATATCGATTCCACTAAAAAAAATTATCTATACTCCTACCAATCTTTTCCACTTGGTTCTCTAAGAAAGGCTCTAACTCATAGGCTTCTCTAATCTCATCCATTAATTCACTAGTCACTTTCAACATAATCAATTCAATGCTCCTAAGGATAATCTCACACACAAAGCATAAGTCTCTAAATTCTTCAATCAAATCCAACCCTTAAATCATCATAAACGATATACCAGAGGTTATCATAATCAAGGCATCTGCTACAACATTGGTTTTACTTCTATGATCATCTCTAAAGATTAAGCACCTAAGCGTAAGTTCACTAGGTATACATATCAGATCTCTAATTTCACCACTCCATCTACACCCAAGTCAAACTCTTATCCATCACCTTATCCTATAGCCTCATATCTTGTCACCAAAATTGTGCTTCTCCAATTTCCTTCAACAATCCATTCGTTACTCAAGTCATACTTAGTCTCACACTACTAAGAGTAACCTTATAAGCCAAACTTAAATCTCTAATTTGAGCCAAAAGGATTCATCTCTCTAATCATAAGGGAAGATAAATATAAAGGTTTCCTACACAAAACATCGGTCACCACAATAGCTTTACTCAATTAACAACTAAGTTTGAAATATTAGTCCTCTAGAAATTAAACTATCTCTTTAGTCACATAATTAACTACTCAGTCAACAGATAATTAAGGCTCTAACGATCAAAAAATACTTCAAGCTTAGAATCATATACATAATGTCTCCAAATCTTAGTATAAATATTAAAGCTACTAACTCAAGGTCATAGATAAGAAAATTCCTCTCATGAATTTTCAATTGCCTAAAATCATAACCTACTACCTTTCCTTCTTGTCACAATACTCCTCCCAAACATATCTTTAGAAGCATAACTATATATCACAAAAGGCTTACTAAGATCGGCCAATGCTCACACTAGTGCACTAGTCGATCTTTCCTTAAGAATTTGGAAACTACTATCACACTTACTATCTCACACAAAAATAACACTCTTCTTACCCAATATGTTCAAAGGTAATGCTATCTTAGAAAGTTACTCAATAAATATCCAACAACAATGAGCTAATCCAAGAAACTCATAACCTCGCTAATAGACTCATGTATCTCTCACTTAAGCACAACTTCTATCTTAGATAGATCTACGTTATACCTCCGCAAGAAAATTACATGGCCTAGAACACCCATCTCATACAGTCAAAAATCATACTTAGATAATCTATCCTAAATTTATCTTGGATATATCTTCACACTTAACTCTTAATATGGTGATATCGCATCCTAAGATCAATCTCATTAATACACAAACATCCACTAATTGATCCATAAAGTCATCTATCCTCATATATACATACATGCATATCAAATCATATTAGAATACCTACTTTAAAATCTTCATATATACTATCCCTAAGCATATACGAATCAATCATCGTTTACACCATAAAGCATGAATCAACTTTACCACATAACATCATACAATCTTAAACAACCTCTCAATCCACCTAACATCTTAGAATCATGACAAAAATCAATTTTTATCCTTGCATTGTCTAACGATTCAAAAATATCATGACACCATACATATCCCTTCAACAATGATCAAAGAAAATGATACCTAGAGAGTTATACTCATCCAAATGATCTCAAACCTATCTCAAAAGAAAGCTAAGAGAATAAGTTAAAACTCTTATGAAGACATAAAATTCTAAAAGATCATCTTCTTAGCTAAAAATTTCAAAAACCGCAGCAGATATATTCGGCGCTTACAGCTAGACCTTTGATCACCAAAGTAGCTATAACTGGAGTTATAGACCTCCGTTTTACCTGATTCCAATTCCATTGGAAAGATAACGTCTAAGGCTACAACTTTTATGAAGATCATAAAATCTAAATCTGTCAATATGGTAGTCATAATGGCACAACAAAACTGCAGCGAAAATATCCTCTACACCAAACAGCAATAGTATATCAATATATCTAAGGCCACAAAAATACATCAACCCTTCCAAACTCACACCTCAACTTCATATTCAAGCTTCCCACTACAATCCTAAACCAAACAACTCACATATTTAGCACAACAGACTTAGAAAATAAAACTCACATGCTACCTAAACCATAAACGGTAAACATGCCAACACCAACACTCAAGGGAATTACCAACATTTCAATCTCTCATCAAGGATACCAAAACTCCAATTCTCATATACAACCTCCTTGGATTCAATCGCTACAACTATAGATTCTAGCAACTCCATTAACCGTAAACTCTCGACAAATCAATGTCTCACCCAAATCTAAGGTCCCAATAATTTCTAGTTGATTAGCAAGGCTTCGTCCACTACTACTGGCACATATGCTTGCAATACGAGCGATACCACTCAACCACTACTTCTTACGTAAGCAAGAAGTATCAAAACAAATAAGCAATCATGAATAGCCTCAACTAAGCTATATCATGTCTTTCAGCCAAATTCTGAGAAAACAATATAAGTGTAAGCACAACACTAACAACACAAGGGAAACATCATCATCATCATCATTATCCTCATCATAAAGCAAAACATATTCCATCATTCATCTACCAAACAAGCATAGTAGACTCATAACTCACGGTCGATTGGATCGACCTGCTCTGATACCACTAAATGTGACACCCTTCTATCCCATAATAGATAAGTAACAACAATAAGAATAATTCAATAAATATAACATCAAGAAGGGTCCACATATTCTAATAAAAACTCATAGGTTCACAAGTCTTGAAATAAATAGAAATAATAATAATAATAATAATAAAGTTTTACTCTTAAAAGAAAATTATCAAGGTCTCTAAAGAAAAATGAAAGGGATCCAGAATTTACAAATATAAGGTGAATATAAAACTCCTAAAAATAAGTCTCCTCAAACGACAAATAACAATTCATAACTAAAGCATCCTAAATTCATGCCCCAATGTCACATCCTATCAGAGCAGGACCTTTTCCCTTTAGAACTCAACACTATGAGTGCCTTCATCTTCACCTAAAAGAAAACCACATAAAAACAGGACGGTGAGAGATAGATAACATCATATATGAACATAGAGCTACCCAATTCCCACCCCACACCGTGCACCAAAATATCATCATTAACTATAAACAACAAATACATCTCATATAATTACCAAACATCATTTTTTTTCAATCATACAAGCTTTCATACACATGCTCACTATATGCGCATACACATCTCCTCTCCTAAGAGTCTCAACTTGGCACTCCGCACAATGGGCGTACCTCGTCAATTCCCTTAGTTGTTGCCAATGCGGGCATACCGTTCTCACACCCTCCCAGGGCCGGTATGTTGCACGGTTAAACACCCAGCGGCCCGTGCAAAGGCAATCCACCCACCGTTAAACCCTCTGTGGCCAGTGAGCTGCGCAGTTAAACACCCAATGGCCCACGCATGGAATGCCTCCCGTCATGGTCCCCCCCTGTCTCAACCCCTCTCTGGGCCCAGGGTCCAATGCAATATAGCCACGTCTGGCTTCTCAAGCACCACATGCAACTCATAAGTCTCATGCAACTAATGCATCCCACGTGACTCATAATTAATGCATCTCCATTATATAACATCATCACATGTCAATAACAATCCATGCAATATCATCCTCACATGCTAGGTACCTATCATTAAGTTATCAACATCATAGATCACAAATTTCACATAATTCTTCACCCACATCACAATATCTATGACATTCAGTTAATAATTTAACCATAACTCGAGATATACATATCCTTTCTAAGTGATCCCAACTCCATTAGAATCCTAACATCAATATCTACAACTTTCATGAAGAACACAAATCCTAATAAAGTCGTTTAGGTTACCATTCAGGGCTCACAAAAATTGATGTTGTGGTTCGCACACAGATTGGAAGGCTCAAATTTCAACTCACATAACTTGATCAAATATTAATATTTTTACACGATTCTTGTGTCTAAATGGTAGCCCCAGATGTCTAGTTTCTAACAAAACAAACAGCACTCGAGTTGGATAACTACACAGAAAGATATCGCAAAATTACAAACGTATGTTGGGGTCCCGACGCCCGATGCCCAAAACTGGCGCTGAGCGCCCAAATCTCTGCCCATACTCCCCTCTGTGAAATTAAACCTGCGTTTTACGAGTTTCAACAAGGTTTTTACCAATTTTCACTACTTCTACACCCCGTTGGTTCAGTTTAACTCCATTTATATTCTTCATACGTTCCAAATCAATCCATACACATCTCAAGCCTCAAAAATTGGTTTCCATTAGTTTTACAAAAAAAAATCTAAACTCTTCTTAACACATAAAATTCAAGTCATCAAATTTAAGGATAAAGAATTAACAAGAAAGCCCCAATGGAATTCAAAGACAATTCAAGAAATAAGTTCTTCCAAATGAATTAAGAATTTAGAACATCGATTGCACAGATAATCGTTCAGAATTTTAAATAGAGTTCCTAGAGGGACTTAGGGATTGCCCTCACTACCCGAACACCCCTATATTCACATATGAAGAAACCTATCTCCCCCGTACCTGGATGAGCAGAAGATGAATGGTCTTGGTGTGATCTAAGATCGTTCCTGAGTACTCTTCCTTAGAGCTCTTTGTTTCTCCTCTTTTTTCCCCTAATCCTTCAGAACGCAAATGAGGCAGATAGGGTTAACACCACCTGACTCCTTTCTTAAAATTAATCCATTGTACTGGGTCAACCCAACCCATTTTCCTTCTCTTCTAACCCACTTCTAATTTTCCTCAAAATAATTAAATAAAATAAATACATGTATATTATAAAATATTTTTTTGTCTATAATAATAAATATATTTCTGACCCTAAATATAATAATATAATTTCAATAACAAAATATCATATAAAATCAACCTTCTCTTAAAACATTGTATTTGATTTTATATCAGTCATTATGATTTGATAGGGTCAAATCATTTAAATTACTTATCTAAGTTATAAGAGATTTCTATAAGATGATATCGTAATGTTGCATCAATTATTTAACAATTATTATTAGATGTTAACAATTATTCAATTGTTTAATTATTCGTATTTAAAACATAAGAGTTAACTTTTCACAATTATATTCAATTACAATACTTATATGAAATAAGCGTGTTTTTAGACATAATGATTCTTTGGCCAAAGAAGGCATTTTAAACTATTTTTTTCCCGTTCAAGTGTTTTTTTAAAACAATTTCACAACATCTTGCTTTAAATAATATATCCTTTGATATCATTATCATTTTTCTAAAATTGAATTTAATATTATTTTTAAAAAATACTAAATTCCACTTGTAGTCTTTAATCTTATTTTTATTTTTAATTTGATCTTTTATATTTTAAAACATTCAATTTAATCATTTATACTAAATTTTAGTCATTATTTTTTAAAGAGGGAAATGTTATGTCTCTCTATTTTAAATTTACAAGACCACAATTTTAATCCATCAATTTCAAAAAATCCGTCATTTTTGTCTCTTTTTTGAATAAATGTTTATTTATTGATTATTAAAAATTTAATGTTGGTCATAATTTTACATTAAGTAAATCACATAACAACTAATATTTAATTGTATTCAAACTGAAGTTTTTTTTTTTAGTTTTAATTCTTTTTTCTCATAAAAGTGGTAAAAAAATTAGATAAAAATGAAAATTAAAAATATAATTTAATTTAAATATTAACTATTATGTCTTCTATATAACGTTAAATCATAATAAATGTTACAATTTTAATAATTAACATATTAACGTTTAACGACGGGACAAAAATTTTAAATTTTATAAAATTGAAGGATTAAAATTGTGAATTTAAATATATAGCGACAAAACTTATGAATTTGATATTATAAAGAGAATACAACGTCAATTTAATTAGTCATTTTTTACAATTTTTTTTTTACTTTTTATCTCTTTTAACTTTTTTTTTCATTTTTATTTCAAAATTTAGTTTCATTATTGTTAAAAGAAATTATCAATTCCCTTTAAAAAAAAAAAAGGAAATTATCAATTGTTTTTTTAAACAAATTTTTTTATTAAAATAAAATTTATTTATCATAAAATATAAATATAATTTATATAGTTAAAAATATGTCTTATTACAAATTTTAATTATAATATAATTTTTATATGAGAAAGTATTTATTTATTATATTTTTATTATATAAAACAGAATTACAATACTAAAATTATTACACGTACTAAAATACTAATAAACTTATAAAATAAATATTTAAAAGAATTTAGTGATAGTTATCAATTTCTAAAAAAGGAAATATATTTATATAGCACACTGATTATACTAATTATTGAATAATTATTATTCATATATTAAAAGCGTATTTTTATATAAAAAGACAATGTAAATACCTTAACAAGTTAGGTTTAAAAGCAATTTTGGAATTTAAAAAGTTAATATTTTAGTTTGTATATTTTACATGCTAGATATATTTTGATATATTATTAAACTTTATAATAATTTATATACACGAATAAATACCATATTTGAATATATAAATTATATTTAAAATTTGAATAAATAAATATTTTAAACATATAAATTATATTTTCATTTAAGATAAAAGATAGATATTATGAAATAGATATATTTTTAATTATTAATAATTTATTTTAAAAAATATTAAAATTTTAATCCATTATTATAAAATAAGATAAATAAAAATAAATTGAATTTGTTAAAAAATTAGAAGGATCCTTAAAATCATTTTTAACAAAGAATAATTCTAAAAAATTAATTTTCTCTCACACTTTTATTTATTGATAATTCTATTTCTTATGTATTTACTTAAAACTAACATTACCAATCATTTAAAGTGAGATCATATGTAAAATAAAACTTATATTTTGTGATATAATTAATTGAAACTAATCATATTACTTATTTCTTTTCTTCATAATTTGTATATAGTGAGAAAGAAACATTCTATATACTGATAGAGTTCAACACATTCTAAAAATAAGAATAATTATGTATCCATGTAATCATTGTTGAAATTTTGGTGAATGAAATTCCAAACCTCACCGTTCGTTCTTAATGCATGCGCATGCGCATGCACTCACCTACCTCTCTTTTCCTATTCCTCCTTTTATGCACCTGCCACTCACAACACACTATCTTCCGTTCAAATGTTTTAACAATATATTAATTATCACAATTAAATCATAAATTCATATGCAATAAAAATGGTATCTATATATACCTTAATGATTTAATTACAAGGTTAACAGAAAGGAATCTTAATTCTTTATATAATGCGTTTCCCCACTTCTCCTTGTGTCTTGGTTCAGAGAATCTTTGTAGTGCGTAATGGAACAGCTCAAGCCAAGCGCCGCAAACTCTTCCCCTCTCACCCCACTCGGTTTCTTGGACAGAGCAGCCACCGTCTACGGCGACACTCCTTCAATCATCTACAATCAAACCACCTTCACCTGGTCCCACACGCGCCGCCGCTGCCTCCAGCTTGCCTCCGCCCTCTCCTCCCTCGGCATCCGCCGCGGCAACGTCGTCTCCGTCGTCGCCCCCAACATCCCCGCCATGTACGAGCTCCACTTCGCCGTCCCCTTCGCCGGCGCCGTCCTCAACAACATCAACACCCGCCTCGACGCCCGCACCGTCTCCGTCATCTTCCGTCACGCGAGTTCCACCCTAGTCTTCGTGGACTGCGCCTCACGCGATCTGGTCCTCCAAGCCCTATCCCTCTTCCCTGAAAACAGTCAACGCCCAATCCTCATTCTCATCACCGACGACACAGTGGAGAAAACCTCACCCAGCGTTGATTTCATGGACACGTACGAGGGCCTCGTCAGCAAGGGCGATCCAAGCTTCGAGTGGGCCCGGCCCAACAATGAGTTGGACCCCATTACGCTTAACTACACTTCCGGAACGACGTCGTCTCCGAAAGGCGTTGTTCACTGCCACAGAGGAGCCTTCATCGTGACACTCGATACCCTCATTGACTGGGCGTTGCCCAAGAATCCAATTTATCTCTGGACGCTTCCCATGTTCCACGCTAACGGCTGGACCTTCCCGTGGGGGATTGCGGCCGTAGGAGGCACCAATATATGTGTCCGCAAGTTCAATGCCAATATTATTTACTCCCTCATAAAACGCCATCACGTGACTCACATGTGCGGCGCTCCCGTCGTGCTTAACATGCTAACCAACTCCCCCGACAAAGAAGCGTTGGAGAAACCGGTTCACATATTCACCTCCGGAGCGCCACCGCCTGAGGCGGTGCTCTTTCGGACGGAGGCGCTGGGCTTCGTGGTGAGCCACGGCTACGGTTTGACGGAAACCGGGGGGCTGGTGGTGACGTGCGCGTGGAAGGAGACGTGGGACCGGTTGCCGGCGTCGGAGAGGGCGCGGCTGAAGTCGCGGCAGGGGGTGAGAACGGTGGGGATGGCGGAGGTGGAGGTGGTGGGTCCCACGGGGGAGAGCGTGAAGCGCGACGGGGTTAGCTCAGGGGAGATTGTGATGAAAGGAGCGTGTGTGATGTTAGGGTACTTTAAAGACCCCGAGGGTACGGCGAGTTGTTTGAAGAACGGTTGGTTCTACACCGGGGATGTAGGGGTCGTGCATGAAGATGGGTACGTGGAAATTAAGGATAGGTCAAAGGATGTTATCATTAGTGGCGGTGAAAACGTGAGTAGTGTTGAGCTGGAGTCGGTGTTGTATAATCACCCGGCGGTGCATGAGGCGGCGGTGGTGGCGAGAGCGGATGAGTATTGGGGAGAGACGCCGTGTGCGTTTGTGAGCTTGAAAGCATGTGTGAAGGAGAAACCCACTGAGAAAGACATAATTCAATTTTGTAGGGAGAACATGCCACATTTTATGATTCCAAAAACGGTCGTTTTCAAAGATGAACTTCCCAAAACGTCTACGGGAAAGATTCAGAAGTTTGTCCTCAGACAAATTGCCAAGGACATGGGACCCCTATGATAATATTGAGGAAAATCAGATGTTCATCAACTTCAGACTCATAATGTAACCCTTCAACTTTCATGGAATAAAATCTTCAAACCATTTAAGTTTATGGGCTATTTTAGTATCCTTAGTCACAACCTAATATAGTCATCGGGTTCACATGAATATTGTGTCCACAAGCTTTTGAACAAAATAGTGAGGTACATCAAACGTTTATGATGCATGAATAGCTTGGGGTGTTGTTCGTAAAGTAAAGTAGCAAATTGAGAGTTGTGACTTGTGTGGTCGAAAGTTGATGAACAATTCTAGAATTAATGTCGGTGGACAACTCTCATTGACCTAGACGGAAGGAGAGTGACACTTAAAATAGTTGGTGGAGTTTTGGGTTTGAATATTTGTGCTTGAGCCGGGCGATGCAATGTAGTGAGTTAGCAACATTATCCATGTTTTACCGATAATTTTTTTAGGGTTTTTATCCTTAAGTACTATTGTAATGGTGCAATTTTGATCCTAAAATTTTAATTAGGTAATTTTAGTATTTAAAAGATTATAATTATATCATTTTGGTCTTTCAATTTTTAATTAAATAATTTTAGTTCCTCAAATATTATTATATAATTTTAGTCTCTCTCATTAAAAATTTAATGATTTTAATATATATATATATATATATATATATATATATATATATTAATATACTTTAAAAAAATATAAGTATATTAATTAGAAATATACATATCTTATCTAATATATTTATATTTTTGTATCTAGCCGTGGCAGAAAGTGCCATCAACGCGGTCATCATACAAGAACACCACAAAGTGCAAACACCGGTCTATTTCATCAGTCGAGTCCTTCAAGACACAGAGAAGCGATACCAAATGATCGAGAACCTCGCACTGGCTCTCGTCACCGCAGCTCGGTGCCTCCGAGCTCACTTTCAAAGTCATCAGGTGGTCGTCAAAACCGACTACCCGATCAAGCAAATCCTGAGAAAGTCGGAGCTCGTAGGACGAATGATAGCATGGTCAGTGGAGTTATCCGAATTCTACATCAAATACGAAAGCCGAGGCCCCCTGAAAGCTCAATGCCTAGCAGACTTCGTGGCTAAACTCACCCCAACCTCAGCAGTGGAACAATAGGTATGGACCTTACATGTTGACGGATCTTCCAACTCCAAAGGTGGTGGTGTAGGTATCATTCTTGAAGGACCAAACAACGTTACAATAGAACAGTCCCTCAAGTTCGGCTTTAAAGTCACCAATAATCAGGCGGAGTATGAAGCACTTCTGGCAGGACTAAGGTTGGCTCGCGACCTCGGAGTATAAAGAGTAAGTTGCAACAGCGACTCGAAACTCATGGTGGAGCAGCTCAGCGGGGCGTACCAAACCAAGGACACCCTCCTACAGAGGTACTTCCACGTGGCATCCCAGAAGATCTCGTCCTTCGACGAGTTCACCATACATCATGTACCCCGAGAGAAAAATGCCAGAGCCGACCTCCTATATCGAAGCTCGCCAGTACTAAATGCCCTGGGCAACATCGAACCATCATCCAAGAGACTCTGAATTCACCCAGCTTAGACGACAAGGTCGTCAACACCAGTGACAGTGAGGACCAAGGATGGATGACAAGTATTTGGAACTACCTAAAGGAGGGAATTCTACCCGAGGATAAAGATGAAGCTCGAAAGATGAGGGTAAGATCAGTTAAGTTCGTCATCGTCGGAGACGAACTGTTCAAACGCGACATCTCCACTCCATTGCTAAAATGCTTAACAAGGCCTCAAGCCGCTTATGTTATCGAGGAGATCCATCGAGGGATATGTGGTATGCATTCCGAAGCACGCCGGATGGCGACCAGAGTACTCCAAGCTGGATATTACTGGCCCACATTGAAGTCGGACTGCCAAGCCTACGTACAAAGATGCAAGGAATGCCAACAATTTGGCAATGCACATCGACAACCACCCGAAACCCTCCACCAGATGATGTCGTCATGGTCTTTTGCCCAGTGGGGAATGGACATCCTCGGGCCATTTCCCCCCGCGAAGGGTCAGCTCAAATTCCTCATAGTGGCAATCGACTACTTCACCAAGTGGATCGAGGCATGCTCACTCTCCAAGATCACCGCCGAGAACGTACAGAAATTTACTTGGAAGAGCATCGTATGCAGGTTTGGCATTCCACATTCTCTTGTTACCGATAACGGCAAGCAGTTCATCGCACAGAGCTTCGAGGACTTCCTCCGTTAGCTCGGCATCAAACACCTCCCGACCTCGATGTAGCATCCCCAAACCAACGGCCAAGCCGAAGCTGCAAACAAAGTAATACTCCGTGAACTCAAGAAGCGGCTAGGAAGTGCCAAGGGACAATGGGCTGATGAGCTCCCTAGCATCCTCTAGGCGTACCACTGTACCCCCCAGTCAACAACACAGGAAATACCTTACAGGTTGACCTTCGGAGCCGATGCCATGATCCTAGTGGAGGTTGGCGAGACGTCTCATCGGCGACATGCTTTTGACAATAAGCAAAACGCTCAAGAAGCGGCGATCAACCTCAACCTGATTGACGAGCTCAGAGAGGAAGCTTGGATCCATGAAGAAGCCTGCAAACTTCGAGCTTCCAAAAGATATAACACGCGAGTTCGACCTCGCTCTTTCCGGGTCGGCGACTACTAGGCGAAGCACAAAGAGACTCATTAGAAGGGAAACTTGCACCCAACTGGGATGGCCCATTTCAAGTCGTAGAAGACTTAGAAAATGGAGCATACCGACTAGAAGAGCTCAGCGGCAAAGCCATCCCGCGAACTTAGAATGCCACGCATCTCAAGTTCTATTTCAGTTGAAATTGTACGAATGAGTTGTGCACTTTTTTCCCGACTCGGTCATTTGTCCCAAAAAACAGAAAAATGGGTTTTAGCCGATAAGGTTTTTAACGAGGCACACCCATGACATTAATAAAATGACTCATTCTGTTCATAGCTTCTTAATTTTACATTTTTTAATCCTTAATTCTTAATTCTGTTCAAATGCTTCATGTTAAGCCGAGAGGTCGAGTTCAAACCTTGGTACGAATTATTTTATCTTACGCTGAGGTCGAGTTCGAACCTTAGTACAAAATCTTAACCCGAGGTCGAGTTTGAACCTTGATACGAAATCTGGACCCGAGGTCGAGTTCGAACCTTAGTACAAAATCTTAAGCCGAGGTCGAGTTCGAACCTTGATACGAAATCTGAACCTGAGGTCCAGTTCGAACATTGGTATGAATTATTTTATCTTACGCTAAGGTCGAGTTCGAATCTTAGTACAAAATCTTAACCCAAGGTCGAGTTCGAACCTTGGTACGAATTATTCTATCTTATGCTGAGGTCGAGTTCGAACCTTGATACGAAATCTTAACCCGAGGTCGAGTTTGAACCTTGTTACGAATTATCTTATCTTAGGCTGAGGTCGAGTTCGAACCTCGGTACGAAATCTTAAGCCAAGGTCGAATTCGAACCCTGGAACAAATCACTTTACGCTAAGCCAAGTTTGAGCACCAAAGCACAAAATACAGAACAAATTCCTAATGTGTTTTCAAACCACAAAAACGGGCGAAAACTAAGCCTAAAACATGAGCGCAAAACCAAAGGCCAAAATAGAACCATCAAGAGCGCAACATGAAAACTCAGGAAAATGATATATACACAACAAGTTTGTAAGTTCAAAACATGAATCCAAAAAGGAAAATGAACGAAATAAACTAAGTTATTACAAAAACCAGCGGCCTAGGCGGAGGCATTCTCGCTCGAATTGTCAGGGAGGTCGTCTTCTTTTACCAGCCGCCCAGCTCGAACCTCCTTCTCCACATGCATAGGGGAAAGGTCGACCCCGGGAGCGAGCAACCTCGCCTGACGAGCTGCCTTGACAAAGCCTTTCTTATGCTCGAACAAAATAGCTCGCTCTGTCTCAACAAGCTTCCTCTCCAACTCCGCCTTAGTCGCGAAGAACTAGAAAGCTCTTGAAGCCTGCCAACCTGGGCAGCGTAGACCTCGTTCGCCCTCAGAGCAATCTCCAAAGACTTCTGGGTTCTGGCGAGATCCCTCCTGGTGGCTTGCAGCTCGGCCTCATTCTGTCTCTTGGCCTCGCCCAGCGCGGCCCCCAAGGCCTTGTTCTCCTCCTCCAAAGGCTGAACTCGGCCTTTAGCTTTCTCGAGCTCCCCCTGCAGCTTCGACCATTTTTGTTTTCAATGATCCACAATAGTGATCGACCTTTGCATAAAGACCTCCACAGAGTCGAGGCTCTCCACTGGCCCAACCTTCTCGATCATCACCTTGTCAGCTGAGCGGATCGAACCCCTCAGGTAGAAGGTCTCAGCGATCACCTTTGAACTCCATAATGAGTCCACATCTAATGATGTGCTCACGTGGTCCAACCTCGTCAAAGGGCGATCACTGTCGAAGCGCTGGGCAATGAACTTCCCTTTGAGAGCCCCTGCAGGAGGAGGAGGCAGTGGCATAGAGGCTGTAGGAGTCGACGATGGAGCCCTAGAGGCCGACCCCCCTTCACGGACCTCGGTGAAAGTTGAGGCAGGCACTGCTTGCATGGTAGCAGAGGCATTCAGTCCAGGCACCTCCGAGCTCGGGTCAACACGGGCCTCGGAGGAAGCTGGCTCAGGCCCCACTTACACACAACATAAAAATTCACCAAGTTATAAAACAAAGAAACCACACAATGTGGAAGAAAAACAGCAACAAAAAATATACAAACCTGCGCCTCACGAGCAACCTCCAACACGGCAAATCGGGACAATCCCTCATGAGGAGGGCTTCCTGTCAGGTCAATTACTAGTCACACCCTCAAGCATTGCTAAATGCCATCCCTTTTTCCCTACTGAAAAAATACAAAATGAATGTATCAACTAGGGAGGTTAAATGGAGTTAAACTCTCCAAGTAACCCACCCTAAAATCAATATACAATCACTAATTAAAAGCAAGTAAAGTGTCTCACAAATACAAAGGCAAAATTAGACCTATATAAAGGAACTATGTACAAAATATATGAAAAAGGTCTTTAAGATCATCCTATTCCTCTTGGTTCTTTTAAGATATCACCTCTTGGATTCCTTGGCCTTGGCCATAGTCTATCATCCCCTCCCTCTTGAAAAAGATTTGACCTCAAATCTCGAGGGTGTTCATGATTATTGGTCACACTTACAAATATATAATAAAATTCATGAGAGGTGATATTCTCAACAAATAAATGTGAAAGGTATATCCTAGAAGGAATCCTTTCATGGAACCTAAAGAAATCTATGATACTAGACCTTCTAATATAATGAATAGGATCCTCTCCTAAACATAGACTAGGTATATTACTAAATCCTAAAAATGTGCTAAAACTAAAATTATAGCACACTAAAGTCTTAATCCTAAAAACTAAAATATCTTGCCTAAAGTACCCTATGTGGCAACCTAGGCATTTCCTAAAAAATAAGGAAAATACTACTAAGAAATTTCCTAAATAATTTTGGATTATATTATTTGTTGGATAGTTATGAAAAGAATTTGTCACAAGGAACCTTGAAGGTCCAGATGTTATATCTAGCAAATAATATATTCCATAAATTGGGTGCATTATTGAATCAACTAAGGTAGGAAAAGTCCTACACAAAGGAAGACTATCTACCTTGGGCACCACCAAGGAAGTAGCATGAGAAGTGGAACTAAGTGAAGTCCACTATTTCCTTCACCAAATCTTGAAGTTGAGACTCTTTTTCTTTAAAAATAATGGATTTATGAATCTCCTCCTCAAGACTAGTGGCAGAATGAGGGCAAGAGTTAAGATCTTTATGAATAAAGAGAATTTTTTTCATAGGATTTTTAGTACTAAAACAATTCTCTTTAGTCACAAATCCTTTAGAAGATATTTCTTCCTCTTTACTCTTCACTGCACAAAGTTCTTTCTTTTTTTTCTATTTCTTCTTTTCTTTTGATTTTCATTTGTCTTCTTCTTTTGTGTTTTCTCATGTCTTCTTTCAATTTTTCTTCTTCTTGTTTAAGAATTCTCAACTTCTCATCTAGGATAGCAAGTTTGGCCTCTCTTTCAATTTTCTCCTTCTCTTTTTGAAAGGCCTCTTGCTTCTTCCATAGTTTAAGTGATTTTAGCTCTTTTGTTAAGTAAGAAATGCTTTTAGGAGAGCTATCACTTCCACTATAGTTGGATTGTTGAGACATTTTAAACAACAAGATTTTTTCTCTTCACACAAAAATAGATTTTAAGAAAATAATATTTTTGAAGTGCTTAGACTTGGCACTTAGAGGTCTAAGAGTACAAATTGAACTATGGAGGGAGGTGAGCTACTAAAGAGCCACTTAATAACCAAGCCTCTTCAAGTAAAAATCTCTAAATCCCCTTGTATGTTTGCCTTGCACAAAACAATTTTCACAAAGATATTTTTCAAAGAAAAATAACAAGCAAGTGCCTAAAGTGTACAATTAATCAATACTTGAAAACATAAATGGCAAGAAAATATAGATTGCTTGAAAACTTAAATTGCTGAAAACATAATTTGCTTAAAACATAAATTGCATGAAATCTTAAAGACAAGAAAACATAAACTAGGCGTTGAAAGCAATTATACCTATGTGAGAGCTTAAAAGGCACCAAAGACCTTCAAGGACCCTCTCACAAGTACTACACGATTTTACTATTAGAACACTTAAGGAGAGATGGAGATACACCAAAGGCACTCCAAGACACTCCTTAATAAAGGCCTTGTACAAAAAAAAAGGAGAATTGAAAATTTACAAGAAAAATGAAATGCAAATTTACACCAAATGAAATGCAAATTCACACTTAAATGAAATGTAAATTCACACCAAATGAAATGTAAATTCATAATCAAATGAAATTTAGTGGCTGCACTTAATTTCAAAGAAAACAAATTAGCCACTAATTAGAAACAAATTTTAGAGACGGATTTTGTAAGGAAAATAGGTTTAGTAACAAAAATTTCCGTCACTAAAATTGGTCTCTAAAGTTCACAAAATTTTCAAAATTTTGTTGCTCCTTCTGTTCCAATTTCAGCCACCAAGCATGCAACCCTCACAAGTGTATCACTCTTCTTTTAGAAGCAACCTTGACTTTGGTTACTTCTAGGTGTTTGCAAGAGAGCTTCCACCAAGAGAGAACAAGCTCCCTAAGCAACCACTAAAGCCTTCAAGTTGACTTCCTTTGACTTGGCCTCCTACACCTTTTAAGAAGCACTCAACCACCTTCAATTGCTGGAATATTAGTGCTAAAACTGAAAAGGCACAATTTATAATGGCTACACCAATTGGTAGAATGAAATGAGACAAACTAGAAGGAGTTCCACAAAAAGACAAGCAAAAATTAAGGCAAATTTAGAAAGCTAGCACACAAAGGATAACCTATCAAAGGCACTAGAATGGATTACAAAAACAAAGGTAAGATTAGAAACAAAATTAAGACACAAAATATGTGGCTGGACTAAAAATTAATAGGCAAAGATTTCACCAAAACCGAGAGCTAATTCACACAAATTTTTCACTCCTTTTGGCTTTTTCTTTTGCTATTTTCTTTCTTTTCTTTTTGCAAAATATTTTTCACTTCTTTTTCTTTGATTAATCAGGAGTTTAAATGCCTTTTGAACAGTTATAGATCTTGGCCTTAAGCTAGAAAAACTGCACCAAAAATATTTTCACAAAACAAGAGGTGTTAATAAGCATGTTTTCACTAGTGCATCACAATTTTATAGTATTTTTAGGTCAAATTTTTAGGCACTATTTTCTTTTGTTTTTCTCATGCATTTGGAACACATACACCTCTGTTTTGCCTTTGTTGCTAATGTATAAATTTTTTTAAAAGTTTCAGCCACACAATAAGACTCAAGGAAACCTAATAGGAATTAGTGTTTAGTAATTTTTTTTACAAAACTTTTAACAAGACATAATAGAAACCTAACTCTAGGAAATTTGCTAGAACTAATAGCAAATTATGAACACAAATATGTAAAAAAAAAAGCACATATAGGTAAGGTTCAGATTCAAAAAGAAAAATACACAAAAAATTTCGGACACAAACAACACACAAAAAATTAGGTCAACAAGCTAGTCTAGGAATTTTCAACATGAAAAGGACTACACATCACTTCTATGACAAAACAAGTGATTCAAAAATAAAACTAATGCAATATGAATGTTGTCCAATCACGGACACATGTTAAGGAATTGAGAGACTCAAACAAACATAAAAAAAAAAAAAAAAAAACACACAAGAACAAGAGTCCTAAAAGCACAAACTGAATTGATTCACAAGAATTGGAAACAAGAAAAATATGAATCAATTACTTCTCATGAGACATATAGGATCCATCAAAATATGAAATAAAACTAGATCCATACAGCAACACAAATTTAGACAAAGATAAGGAAGGAACAACACGGATTCAATGAAGAAAAAAATTAGAAACACATAACCTCAAGAGCACTAGGCTCTAGATACCAAAACTGATGGAAGCACTTGGAGAAGATTGTTGTTCTTCCAAGTTCTCCATGCAAAGGACCGAAGAACTCTTGAGGTAGAACTCCTTGAGGTGGCGGAATCACCTTGGAGGATTATCCAATGGTGGAGAAGCAATGGAATAGGTTCGGTTACTTCCTAGCTTGTTGTAGAAGCTTGAGGAACCAAGGCAAAGTTTGAAGAAACTTTGGTGAGAAACCTTAGAGAGAGAATTCTCTTCGGTTTTAGGAGAGAATTTTGGAGAGAAATATGAAGTTTTATTTCTCAAATGCTCAAAAGTGATTACAAGAGAGGGATTTACAAATATATAGGGAGTGGTAGTTTCTAGGAGAAGCTAACCTTAACCATGGTTTACTAGGAACCATGGTAAGGTGTAGCTAACCATCCATGGTTTATAAAACTTGTAGGAGAAGCTAACCTTGACCATGATTCACTTAAGAACCATGGTAAGGTCAGCCTAACCTACCAAGGTTTAGAAACTTGGAGGAGAAGCTTCAAAACTTGAAGGAGGACTTAGTGAATTTTGGCCAAGAACAAGGAAGGAGGCTAGGCGGCAAGGCTCCAAAATGCTCCATGATTTAATTCAAAAATATTTGATTTGGTTTAGTTAGGTTCATCATATGATGATGAGACCTAGCTAAATCAAATCTATGAAAAATTAGGAGCAAAATGAGTCCAATATGCAAAATTTTTCCTAGGCCCATTTCTGGCCCAATTACTAGTCACACCCTCAAGCATTACTAAATGTCACCCCTTTTTCCCTACTGAAAAAATAAAAAATGAATGTATCAACTAGGGAGGTTAAATGGAGTTAAACTCTCCAAGTAACCCACCCTAAAATCAATATACAATCACTAATTAAAAGCAAGTAAAGTGTCTCACAAATACAAAGGCAAAATTAGACCTATACAAAGGAACTATGTACAAAATATATGAAAAAGGTCTTTAAGATCATCCCATTCCTCTTGGTTCTTTTAAGATATCACCTCTTGGATTCCTTGGCCTTGGCCATAGTCTATTAGATTGGTCGACCCGTTGAACTTGACCGGATCCTGCTGCCAGTAGAGGGGAAACCTCGGCAACCTGCCGAAGTGGAATACCTCATCTTTCAACGGGTTGACCTCCTTGGGCAGAACCCGGAAGAACTCCTGTTTGAAACTCTTGTATGACTGGGAGTAAAGAGAAAACAACCCCCAGCCTTACTCCCATTCAGGGACGCCCAACCAAAAGGACGCTCACCCCAACTTAAGTTGGTAGAAATGAAGAAAAACAGGCAGAGACAACCCTATCCCTAGGGTCGAGCATAAGACTTGAAAAGCCCTCAAAAAACCCTAGCTGTTGGGGTGAAGTTGGCAAGGAGCCACATTGACGAAGTTCAAAAAATCGCATTCGAACTGCGTAAAGGGAAGGCATATGCCCAAATCCCTAAAGAAACACTGGTACATGTAGAAAAAAGGGGGATTAGAGGTAACCCCCATATATACACGCTCGCCGGGTTGACAAGGTTCAAGCCGGATGAGCTTAGAGATGGACGATTGGCAGATCCTGTGCGATTTCCACATCGCATTGATCTCCAGGAACGACTTGAAGACGCTCTAGAACTCTCCGACGTCACCCCTGACCCATTCGTAGCCAGAGATGACGGGGAAAGGTTCCCTAGGGTGGTTCCCACCCTTTTTCTTTTCGGCGGTGGCCGTTGTGCCTTGCCTTTACCTTTGGCCGGCGCGGAAGGAGCGGCACCACTACCATCCATTGAGAACAGGAAAGATTTGAGAAAAGGAGAAAGACGAAGAACACTGGTAGGGAGAAAGAGCGGAAAGGGAAGACAGAGAAAATGAAGTACCTGGTACTCCTTTGGTAATGACCTTAACGACAACTAGGTTGCCGGAAATGGCGATGACAAAGGCAAACAGAGACGATGAAAGGAGGAATGCAAAGTTCGGCGTGCACAAGAAGCCAATAAAGAAAGGGGACGAAAGAGTAAAGTGAAAGGGAGAAGGCGCGAGAGAGAAAAAAAAGGGGGGTCTCCCAAAATTCAAACGGACGCAACACGTGGAGAGAGGGGGGACAAGACTGACGACACATTAATGGGGCCCCATCATGGTAAAGTGCGCCCATCATTACGTAACCGTCACCCCCCATTAACACGCCGCCAACGCGTTATGGAAATGAGGCGATGGGTTATGACACATGGCATCATGACAAGGAAGCGTACGCGAAGAGTCACGACCCCTCGCCAAGCTCGGCATTAACTCCTCGACCCACGGTCTTCGGAGCTCGGGGGCTAGTGTACTATTGTTATCTCGTTTGGCAAGTGTACCAAATCGTATACGTAGTTCAATGAAAGTATGAGTATTGTCTCCCAAGGGACTTGCGCAACACTTTGCAATTTCACTTGGTATAATAACTAAGCTACCGAAAAACAATAAGAGTTTGATTTGCTGCAGTAAATAATGTAAACAAGCAATAACAATTCTTTTTGGTGTTTTGGTAAACACTTAGAATGCAAAACTTGATTCTAATGCAATATTAATAAATTGTTAGGGTTTGACTTCACTAAACCTTCCTCTCATGCTTATCACTAAGTTCACAATAGTTATTATTTAGAATTTATCAATCACTCTCAAAAGTAACCAACCCTAATCTCTTACAAGTTGGCATCTAAGTTACTAGCTTAAACTATCAATCTCTTGCATAGTTAACCTAGAAACCAGCTTTAAAAACAAGAGCTTAAGAAAGACCAATGACATTTACTCTATCTCTAGCAATAAGCACCATTAGCTGCTCTATTTCAAGTCAAAGGTTTAAAATCATTTCTCAATCTCTTAAAAACCTTAAGTTCAAGTTAAGGGTGATCAAGCCATAACAAGCATTATGCACAGAAAAAGAGCAATAAAACTGAATAACAACTTAGATTGATAACTTAGAGTTTACACATGAGAATGAGTTTAGTTACATCAAACCCCAACAAGGGTGAGTTTAGCTACACATAGACATATAGAACTCTACAAATGATGAAGAAAGGAAGAAGCTTGATCTTGAAGGTTCCAGAGTTCTCTAGCCGCCACACAAAGTCCAAGAATGATCCCCCCTCATTTTCTCCTCGAAAATCCCACTTTTAGGTCATAAAAGATTTTGTCTTATGTGAATAATGACATGTCAGCACAATCCACGCTAAGCGTCAGTTCCACGCTCAGCGTGGGGATCAAAACTCTGTTCCAGGGATTCTCTGCCATGCTGAGGCTAAGCGTGGATCTGGGGCTTAGCCTGGGAACTTAACCAAAAATTCCTTCAACTTCAAATTCACCACTTTGTGCTTGACTTCCTTCCTTCTTTCCTAGCTTTCTCCTAAACTACAAAACAACAACCAAATACTTGTAAGTTACCTAAAAACATGATTCAAAAACAAAATGTGATCACCTAACAATTTAGATATGTTTTGAGTTAAAAACAAAGTCTAAAGCAAGGAAAATTGATATAAGTGCTTCAAATTAGGCCATAAACTTAATGAAATCATAACACTTATCAATACCCCAAACTTAAGATCTTGCTTGTCCTCAAGCAAAGAAAAATAAAGCAACTAAGTTAACATACAACCTAATCTCCTAATTGAACACGATTTGAAAATTGGTAATCACACAAAACAACCATACATGTCTTCCAATAGTTGAACACCAAAAATGTTTACACTTGATCTGCCAATTAATGTGGTGCCCACACAATTTGATATCAGAAGTGTATTGCAACAGTTCCCAAAGGGATTAACAAGCATGGCAATGATACTAGTGAAAATTAGTGAACAACCTCTTCCTCACCAAGATCAGTGTTTCTCTCATCACACAAGTGTATTTAGGTGGGAATCTCTCAAATCAACACAAATGAATCACACAAGTCAACTTTGCTTTTCATCTCAATCAAATTCAAATAGTCACATAATCATGCATAGATCACAAGGTCTTTCATGGGTTGTAATGTGGCTGGGCTAACAAAAGAAATTGGTTTTTCTGGGTAAACAAAAGACACCATAGGAGTAGAAGAGCAAGTCTTATTGATCACCATGTATAATTCCTCTTCCTTTCTCTATTCCCAGAAGTCCCAAGATACTACCTTCACCCAAAGCATATAGATCATACAACACACTTATTAACACAATTTAATCACTTTTTGATGTTTGATTTTTTTTTCTTTCTTCTTTTTCTTTTAATTTTTTTTTTGAAACTGAATAATAGCTGACTAATAGCCACAGTGGTACAACCATAACATGTACATTCATCAATATGCTCAGCAACAATGATCACCCCACAATACCCCAAACTTAAGACTTTTCTCCCCTTATGATCAATTTGACTGCTCTCCTATTCCTAAGGTGTGGGAGAAATTTGTTTTTCTTAAGGGCTTCAAGGTTCTCAATAAATTCACTGTTTGGCTCAAAGTAGGGTGCAATGAATTCACTTTTTTGTTAGGTTGGCTTTTTGGTCAAGTGGCTCAAATTTACAAGAAAAATTGCCTTGATCATCTCTAAACAACATATGCTATGCAAACTCAAAAGAGACTCAAGCAAAATCAACCGCATGAAATCAAATGGTAACACTCTAACAGCAAGAGGGGCCAAAACTCACATGGGCTAATAAAGGTGCTCAAAACTTTTAAAAAGTATCATGCCACAGTCATTAACCACAAAAGTAATTGTCACACTATCTCTAATCATCCCTAGAGTGCAACCACAAACATATTTGATCTTGTGTCTTAAAATACCTTTGTTCACTAAGGGATACATACACACCTGATTTTTTTTTGCTTTTCCAGTTTTCAAAACACATTAAAACCACACAATTAGAAGCAAATAACAGAACAAAATAATAAAACAGTTTTCCAAAGTGAAACAGCTTAGTCTTCCTCCTCATCATCTTCAGCCTCGTCTAACTCTTCTTCATCGTCAACTGCATCACCTCCCCCCTTCTCTTGATCATGGCCTCCTGGCCATGCTACATAAGTAAAATAAGTGAATGTAATTAGTAAGACACAAAATCAGGCAAAACAATGAACAACCAAGTTGGGTTTTTTTTTTTAACTCCATAGACAAGCTGAGCACCCAGCCCACGCTCAGCGTGAGGGTTGTAGCAATGTGCTCCCCTTTTGGCCCCCAAAAGGCTTCACCCACCACCAAGAACACCAAAATAACTTGAATCTTGTACTGGGCATTCACAAAAATAAGGTTTCCAAGGGTTTTAAGAAGACCCATTCACAAATATACCAACACAAATGTGCAAATATCATCGAGGAACATCAACCATGAAAATAAGCCCAAAAATACCATGGATACAAGGGTTTGCACGAAAATGGGTAGGGGGATTAGATGAGTGGGGAAAAATAGAAATGGAGCCAAGAAACATACAATGGGGGGAACCACACAAGGTTAGAGGAGATGAACTTACCTTCGCGCCTTTGATGAAGAAGAGAGAAAATGGAGCCTACCCACACCAAGAGAAACACGGCCAAGGAAGCAAAGAAATAGACTTAGGGTTTGAGAGTGTTTGTGAGGGAGTGAGGAGTGGTAGAGGGAAAGAAATAGGTGCCTGGAGAGAGAGTGTGACAACATTTAATGAAAAAGGAACTCCCAGGCTAAGCGTGGGACTGGGGCTGAGCGTGGGAGTTCCAGAGAGAACTCTCAGTTTTCAAGTTTAAGTTCTGAGGCTAAGCGTGGGACTGGCGCTTAGCCTGGCACCTCCAGAGAGCTATTTTTCTACCTCTGCACTGATATAGCTTAGCTTGGAACTTTATGCTGAGCGTGAATTTCAATTTTTCTGCAAATTTTCAAATTTTTCAAGCATAGCTCAACATGAAGTTCCTCAAGCCCTCACAATCACAATGCTTTCTCGACTAAGAAGCAAACACAATGATAAACCATGTACCTACACCTAAAACACACTAACACAAAATAACTGAATTTAAAGGCATGCTAACTTGTTTTTGGATTAGAAATGATGGGTTGCCTCCCATAAAGCGCTCGTTTTTTGTCACTAGCTTGACAAGCCAAGACTTCAAGGGTTGTTCAATTCAACGGTGGAATGAGCTCGCTCAATTTCACCGCCTAGGTAGAGTTTGAGTCTTTGGCCATTTACCACCCAGCTCTCTTTAGAGGCAAGATCCTCCACTTGTATTGCTCCCTGAGGCCTAACTTGCTTAACTTTGAATGGCCCTGACCACTTTGACTTCAGCTTCCTTGGAAATAGTTTCAACCGGGAGTTGTAAAGGAGCACAAGTTGTCCCGGCTGAAACTCTCGTTTTAAGATCTTTCGTTCATGATAAAACTTCACCTTTTCCTTGTAATACTTAGCTGACTCATAAGCATTGAGCCACAATTTAGATTTCCTAAGTAGTGAGAATGGAGGTGGCTTCAAGCGGATTACATCATCTGGAACTGATTTTTTTAGCTTCTTTGTAGCCTCACACACTACCTCATCCAGCACATCCATTCGGAAACAAGCACCCTTATCATTCGGATGGGTTGTGGCTTCAAATACATTGAAAGTGATCACCTCATCTTGGACCCTCAATTTTAATTCACCATCCCCAACATCAATGATTGCTCGTGCAGTCTTCATAAATGGCCTCCCCAAGATAATAGGAATAGTAGAGTCCTCTTCCATGTCCAAAATCACAAAATCAGCTGGAAATGTGAATTTGTCAACTTTGATTAGCATGTTTTCAATGACACCATAGGGATACTTGATGGACCGGTCAGCTAGTTGCAAAGTCATGCAGGTCGGTTTTACTACCACCTGGCCAACTCTATCTAACATAGACAAGGGCATGAGGTTAATGCTTGCACCCAAGTCTAGCAGTGCTCTTCCAACTGATAGGTCCCCAATAGTGATTGGAATTGTAAAACTTCCAGGGTCCTTGAACTTGGGAGGTAAGTTCTTTTGAATTATGGCACTGCACCCCGCTTCCAACTCAATAATCTCCTGCTCAATGAACTTTCTCTTCTTTGTCAAGAGGTCTTTCATGAATTTTGCATAAGTGGGCATCTGCTCCAATGCCTCTGAGAATGGAATGTTGATCTGAAGCTTCTTAAAAAGCTCCATGAAACGTGCAAATTGCTTCTCTTTATCCTTTTTGCTTGGGGCTGTAGACCCCTAAAATTGTCCGGGTCGGAAATAAGACTCGAAGACTCTTGAAGATCAAAGGAAAGTCAGCCAAAGGGACTCTTAGAAGACCGTGGGATGACAATCTGTAGGTTTAGAGGTCTTAGAGTAGCAAAAAATAAGAAAGTGGAGGAAATGAAGCCCAATACGGCCTCCCAAAAGTTCAGTACGGCCGTATTGAACATTTTAAACTACAATACGGCCGCACTGAACTCAATACGGCCGTATTGAAGTTTCTGAATTTCAATACGGCTGCACTGAACTCAATACGGCTGCACTGAACTTCAATACGGCTGCACTGAACTCAATACGGCCGTATTGAGGTTTTTTGAACTTCAATACGGCTGTACTGAATTCAATACGGCCGTATTGTAGTTCAAAACTTCAATACGGACCGTATTGACCCCCAGAGGCCGTATTGCGCCTCATCCCTATAAATATGACGTCAATTGGACGTCATTCTACACTTTCACACTGAGTTTTAACCCTCTTCTTGAGTATTCTGGGTTTTTTTGAGCAGTGCTCTGCCTAGAAATCACTCGGAGAGTTGATCCGACAAAGTTCTCGAGTTCTGAGCTTTTTGCTTGAGTCTCGAACTGAGTCGAAGGGAAATCCTCCGGATTTCCATAGTTAAAATTTTCTAGGAGGGAGCGAGCGGGCTTGTAGAGCGAGGGAACGCCAAAAAGCTTCCCAGTTTTACTTGAATATAAAAGCACGCTTCAAAGGTTTCTTCTTAAGACCTTCCTTTTACTGCTTTCTGTGTGTATATTTAACTGTCATCATGTAGATAGTTAAGTTATAATTGTTTAGAATAAATAGGGGTAATTTAGTAATTTTGCACTATTATTTTTAGAAATAATCGGTCATAGGGAACCCGAAAGGGGCGCTGTGGGGTGCTAACACCTTCCCCACGCGTAACCGACTCCCTTACCCGACTCTGGTTGTCATGGCCGAAGTCGATTTTTGAATCGATTGCCTTAAACTTCTTTTTCCAATGTTTTGAGTAAAACATTGGTGGCGACTCCATGAACCCTTCCTTTTTATGAAAACCGCTAATCCATGGAGGGTCCCGCTTGGGATTAACATGGATTGGTGAGCCTCTTAATAAAATTGCTCGTTTGACAAGGTCTCAGTTTGAGAATAAGTCATTCTAGCAATCCATATTTTTAAACAAACTAAAGAGTCCAACCATCCTTCGCGAATGCCGAAAGCCCGTTTCGGGCCGGTGGCGACAGATGGCGACTCTGCTGGGGAAGCCTCGAGAGTCAGTCCCATTTAGTGACAGATTATTTTTAACAAATAATAGTTAAAATTACTTTATTACCCCTTGTTTGTATGATAACATGCTTTATTTATATGGCTTTAATAACTGTTGTATGTTTAAATTTTCGCAAATGTTTGAAATAAAAACTGCACACAAACCTTTGCACACAACAGTTCCCTCTATACCCGGGGGCATGAGTGGTAAGCCATAGGGAGTGGATGTTAGTACGGCCGGTTGTCGAATGGGTCTATAGGTGCCCGTAGACTGTTGTCGGAAAGCATCACTCAAGGTGATAACCATGAACTCGAGTCCGACAGTGCGTTGGAGCTTTCCATCGACTTACGACGAGAGGAATTGGGTCCCTATAATGGGGGCACCTTGGGGGCCTCAGACCGGTGAGAACAGTTAGAACCACCTTGAATATGCACCTTTCTGCAGGAAACCCCTACCTCGTGATTCACTCGTGACTGTTCGTGGATGAGTGAATTGTTTGTGTAAATGCTTATGTGCAATTGTTTGTGCATTAATAAATAACCTCGTGATAAGGTCTAAGAATAAATCCCCATGCATGAAAAAAACCATGACATGAGAGGAAAGACCATGTGCGAAAATATAATAAAAGTGAGGAGCATGTGCATCATTACCAATAAGACATCATGCATCCTCATAAACCATGCATTTTAGGTTCACCAATACCTCTTGACATGAGTAAAAGAGACCCATAATTATCGAGATTCTCCGTTGAGGAGAGATCATAAGTCAAGGAGGGTAGTAACACTCTGTTTTAAAAAGGCAGCGCCTTAAAAATGGAGGGTTATCAAGCTCATGTCAAGAGCGTATTCATTCCATAAATTAATTAGATTAAATATTCATTTTTAGAAAGTGGCTGGTCATCTCTCTGTCCTCACACGCGCGCAGAAAATCAAGAAGATGGAAGCGCTGGAGGACCAAAATAAGAAGCTCACAACCGAGCTTTCACAGCTTAAAGAGCAGATGGCGCAAATGATGGAACTCATGCGTCAACATAACTTCCATGGATCAAGCCACAGTGACCATGGGTCCCATCATGAGGAAGAGGAGGTGCATGAAGAAGAACCTCCGCACGCCATACCTATTGGGGCTAGAATTATGATTAAAGAGCCCGAAGTTTCAAAGGAACAATTCCACGCCCTAGAGGATCGGCTAAGGGCTATGGAGGGGCATGATTTCGATATTAAAGATGCCGCCGACATGTGCTTAGTGAGGGATATTCAATTTCCTCCTAAATTTAAAGTGCCAGATTTCCCGAGATACGTGGGATCGACTTGCCCCAAGAGTCATCTCACCATGTACTGCCGAAAGATGGTTGCATATGCCACAAACGAAAAGCTCTTGATCCACTGCTTCCAAGAGAGCTTGGCTGATACCGCGCTCAACTGGTATATGCAGCTAGATGGAAATCTAGTACACACATGGAGGCAGTTGGCCGACGCCTTTCTCAAGCGCTACAAATACAACATCGACCTAACACCCGATAGGTCAGATCTTCAAGCCTTGAGTAAAACAAATGATGAATCTTTCAAGGCGTATGCCCAATGATGGAGGGAGTTGGCGGCACAAATAGAGCCCCCGCTGTCAGATAAGGAGACGGTGTCCTTGTTCATAAATTCGTTGACTGGTCCCTATTATGACAAAATGATAGGGAACACGACCACACTCTTCTCGGACATCATCACCATTGGAGAAAGGGTGGAACAAGGGCTAAAAAGTGGGAAGCTAGCTAAGCCCTCCCAATCATTCGAAGCTAAGAAGACCTTCAGGAAGAAGAAGGAGGGAGGAGTCAATGCCGTAAATGTTTCTTTATCTTCTTCCACTTCGAAGTCGGGAAAGTCGCAATACAACCCTGTGAGGAAGTTTGATAAACTTCCGACCACATATAGCGACCTCCTGCCGAAGCTAGTAGAAGCGCGTCTTCTAGCTTATGTTCCACCGAGGAAATTTGATCCACCATACCCCGATTGGTACAAACCACAAGACAAATGTCTATACCATTCGGGGGCATCGGGGCATTCAACGGAGAACTGTAAAGTTCTCAAATATAAGGTCCAAGACCTTATTGATGCTGGGTGGGTCACCTTCGATTCGACAGCGCCCGACGTGAGCAAGAATCCTCTACCAAAGCAGGAGTAGAGAATGGCAAGCCACGATAGGGCCCCTTCATATTTTTCTTTTCTTTTAGGGACTCATGATCAGTACCCGAGATCATGAGAACCTTTTCATGTAAATAAGGGTCTTTGTACAAATTTTAATACATATCAATAAAGAGGCATTTTTCACACATCACTCTCTCTTTTGTTCTTTTCTCTCTTCCCTCATTAACATTAATAATTCTAAACCTAAACAGAACCAATAAAATAATTATGTCTGTAATTGTTCGCTCTGACCGGGATCCAAAGTTGAGGATGAATGGGTTGAGTTGGACAGTGATGAGGAGACCATCTCTCCGGATCTGCAAAGACTGCTAGATCAAGAAACTCGTCTACTCCAACCGTGTCAAGAGAAATTGGAGACCGTGAATTTGGGGCAGGGCCGAGAGATAAAAGAGGTCAATATTGGGACCCATATTAGTGATGAAATAAGGACACATGTTTCCACTATGATTATAATAAAATCATTCTTTCTCATTGCTTCTTTTCTTGCTTATAATAAAATTCTAAACCACATTTTTTTAACCCTGTTTGAATAAACATGAATGAGGTTAAAATCATCTTAATAATAATAAACCCACATCATTTTTATGTGGAAGTGTGTGTGACAAATTGGAGCACCTTTCCTTGGCCTCGACAAGTGCCATCATGGATAAAAAGAAATCCTTTAAAATAAAAGAAGCTCGGCAGGAAACCCAAAAAGGGGGCTGCGCAAAAATAAGAGCAAAAGACCCGCTAGGAATCCCACGAAAGGGTGACCTAGGCAAAAGTTAGGGTTGCAAAAATGAACAAAAACAAAAGTCCGCTAAAACGCCACAAAAGGGTGTTTTAGGCAAAAATAAGGACAATAAAAAAAAAAACAAAAGAAATCCATGATGGTACCACGAGCCGAATTCAAGAAAGGTTCAAGGGGAGCTATCTAAGTTGTCAAAATCACAACGTCAATAAACAAGATTTTCTTAACTTCATAAGTGTTTAATCAAACAAGCCTAAACACATAAGCCTACCTTGGCCATCCATTCTTACAAAAACCATTTTTGAAAAATAAATCCCCTCTAAAACACAAACTTCAGAATAAAAATATCTTTCCCTTCTTTTCTCTCTTGTCCCAAAAGATTTTAGAATAATCTAGTGGAAGCATGGAGAAATAAATCATCACTGATAATGGATCTAATCTGAACAACAAAATGGTGGAAGAACTATGCCAAGAATTCAAGATCCAACACCATAACTCTTCCCCATATCGGCCGAAGATGAATGGGGCAGTCGAGGCAACCAATAAGAACATCAAGAAAATAGTGCAAAAGATGGTTGCTCATTTAAAGACTGGCACGAGATGTTACCCTTCGCTCCTCATGGCTATAGGACTTTAGTACGTACATCTACAGGAGCTACTCCATTCTCCCTCGTTTATGGGATGGAGGCAGTTCTACCCGTCGAAGTCGAGATACCTTCTCTAAGGGTAATCTTGGAAACAAAACTTTCCGAGGTAGAATGGGTTCAAAGCCGATACGACCAGTTGAACCTTATCAAAAAGAAACGCTGAACGCCATATGCCATGGTCAAGCCTATCAGAGGAAGATCAAAAAGGGCTTTTGACAATAAGGTCCACCCTCGAGTCTACCATGAGGGAGAGTTGGTAATGAAGAAATTGCTACCAGCTCAAAAGGACAAAATCGGAAAGTGGGCCCCAAATTACTAAGGACCGTAAGTGATAAAACGAGCCTTCTCAGGAGGAGCATTAACCCTCACAGACATGGATGGAGAAGAACTTCGATACCCAGTCAATGCTGACGTGGTAAAGAAGTATTATGCTTGAAGACGTTGCTTGCATAAGCCCGCTAGGATGAAAACCCAAAAAGGGCGTCCTAGGCAAAAATTAGGGAAAAATAAAAGCCCGCCAGTACAAGGGTACTAGGCAAAACAAAGGCGAATCTATCCCCGCTAGGATACGTCCTAGACAAAAATTAGGGGCAAAAGAATAAGATGCAAAAACAAAGCAAGTAACGATCACTTGAGTCGAAAACCGAAAGGCGGCTCAAGTGATTATCTTCTAGAAGCAAGCGTCTGGCAGCATCTACACTCCTGGCTCAGGCATCTCACCCGAAGCAACTAGGGGAATGTAAAGAGTAACAATTACAGATATAATTGTTAAGCCCAATGTATATAGCCTACCCAGGCCAGCCATTCTTCAGAAATTTCCTTCTGTATATCTTTCTGTAAAAACACTTGTGAATATTAATAAAATATCTATTCATTTCTTTTCTCTCTTGACCATGTGATTATGCCTCTAAATTGGTATTTCTAAAAATTGTATGAAATTCCTTAATAATCGGTCAATAAGGAAAATTGGAGGGGTTCCTATAAAATCCATAATCTCCTGCATAAAAGGCTCACAAAAATATTCCCTCACGTCGATGACAGAAATTCCTCCAAGAAAAGGAGGATAGGGAGAGCCATTCATTTTTTCTAAAAACATTAAATAATAAAAACTTGCATTTGTGCATCATACACATTAGTTGCACATTCAAAGACCTTATCATGAGGCAATTGCATAAAATAGAAAATAGGAAAAATTGCTTGTGTATGGCAGCGGTCAACAGAAAAGGCCGCAAATCAACAGAAAAGGCAAAAATACAGAAAAAGCCAAAAAAAAATGACAAAAAAGGCAAAAAATACAGAAAAAGCCAAAAACGACAAAAAAGAGGCAAAAGATTTAGAAAATCAATCGCCTCGTGCGGAATAACTGAGCCTGGAGAGGCTTGCCGAAACAATACTCCCACAGAATAATTGAGCCTGGAGAGGCTTGCCGAAATAATACTCATACAAAATAACTGAGCCTGGAGAGGCTTGCCGAAACAATACTCCCACAGAATAATTGAGCCTGGAGAGGCTTGCCGAAATAATACTCATACCAAATAATTGAGCCTGGAGAGGCTCACCGAAATAATACTTGACAAATTGTACAGAATAATTGAGCCTGGAGAGGCTCGCCGAAATAATACTCCCCAGAGATATCTCAGCTTCCACTCATGGGCCAAATTCCCCAGTAAAAGCTATCAAACCAAGATCAGCAAGATTCCCCAAGGAGGGCTTGATCGTCTAAACAGAATATCCAAGTCGAAAGGACTATGAACTCCTTAGTGGAGGATAGCTTTCCAACTCAAGCGATGAGTGAAGCTAAGCCTGAAGAGGCTTTCTAAATAATACTCTGGGATATATAAACTTCAAATCCCCAGTCGCCTATTAAGAGGCATCCCTACAAAAAAGAGAAAAATCAAAAGATTAATAATCATTCCCCAAGTGGAATCCGGCTCTTAGCCAAACATCAAGCGTCAAGATGATCTGCCTAACAGAAGAGGCTAATCACAATCAACAACAAAATCCCCCAGCGGATAACAGCCTACACAGAGGCAACAAAAATCAAAAAAATCAAAAAAGAGTCACCCGAATAAGGATAACCGGGATACTCCACAACGTCAAAAGGACGACAGCCAATCATAAGGCATCGCTCACATCAGAAAGAGCATCTTTGTGTCTGCACCCCCAAGGAATCAGAAATTCCCCAATGGGCACCAACTACTCAATGGAAAGTTGGGACACAAGAACCTATGAGTAACTGCACATCCCCTAGACGGATCCCTGCGTTATCCAGCCCTCAGTGGCACAAAAATCAAAAACAATCGTCGAAGCAGCATCGTGGACTGTGGAGACAAAATCATCTCAAAGCCTAAGAGGCGCTACTCAGCTACCCAGTTGTCGAGAGCACCGAGGTATGCACAAGCCTGGAGAGGCGGTACTCAACTACCCAGTTGTCGAGAGCACCGAGGTATGCACAAGCCTGGAGAGGCAATACTCAGCTACCCAGTTGACGAGAGCACCGAGGTATGCACAAGCCTGGAGAGGCGGTACTCAGCTACCCAGTTGTCGAGAGCACCGAGGTATGCACAAGCCTGGAGAGGCGGTACTCAGCTACCCAGTTGTCGAGAGCACCGAGGTATGCACAAGCCTGGAGAGGCGGTACTCAGCTACCCAGTTGTCGGGAGCACCGAGGTATGCACAAGCCTAAGAGGCAATACTCAGCTACCCAGTTGTCGAGAGCACCGAGGTATGCACAAGCCTGGAGGGGCGGTACTCAGCTACCCAGTTGTCGAGAGCACCGAGGTATGCACAAGCCTGGAGAGGCGGTACTCAGCTACCCAGTTGTCGAGAGCACCGAGGAATGCACAAGCCTGGAGAGGCGGTACTCAGCTACCCAGTTGTCGAGAGCACCGAGGTATGCACAAGCTTGGAGAGGCGGTACTCAGCTACCCAGTTGTCGAGAGCATCGAGGTATGCACAAGCCTGGAGAGGCGGTACTCAGCTACCCAGTTGTCGAGAGCACCGAGGTATGCAATGAGCCTGGAGAGGCGACGACTAATACTCACCCTGGAGAGGGCAAACTCAACCTGGAGAGGCTACTCAACAATTTTCCCACCTGAAGACACTACAAGTCGGAAGGATGGCTTATTCCCCGGACAATTGGGTCAACTCCTTTACTTATCAAACGGTACACCAAAAGGCCGTTTGACTAAGAAAAGGGGGGGCAGCTGTAGACCCCTAAAATTGTCCGGGTCGGAAATAAGACTCGAAGACTCTCGAAGATCAAAGGAAAGTCAGCCAAAGGGACTCTTAGAAGACCGTGGGATGACAATCTGTAGGTTTAGAGGTCTTAGAGTAGCAAAAAATAAGAAAGTGGAGGAAATGAAGCCCAATACGGCCTCCCAAAAGTTCAGTACGGCCGTATTGAACATTTTAAACTACAATACGGCCGCACTGAACTCAATACGGCCGTATTGAAGTTTCTGAATTTCAATACGGCTGCACTGAACTCAATACGGCTGCACTGAACTTCAATACGGCTGCACTGAACTCAATACGGCCGTATTGAGGTTTTTTGAACTTCAATACGGCTGTACTGAATTCAATACGGCCGTATTGTAGTTCAAAACTTCAATACGGACCGTATTGACCCCCAGAGGCCGTATTGCGCCTCATCCCTATAAATATGACGTCAATTGGACGTCATTCTACACTTTCACACTGAGTTTTAACCCTCTTCTTGAGTATTCTGGGTTTTTTTGAGTAGTGCTCTGCCTAGAAATCACTCGGAGAGTTGATCCGACAAAGTTCTCGAGTTCTGAGCTTTTTGCTTGAGTCTCGAACTGAGTCGAAGGGAAATCCTCCGGATTTCCATAGTTAAAATTTTCTAGGAGGGAGCGAGCGGGCTTGTAGAGCGAGGGAACGCCAAAAAGCTTCCCAGTTTTACTTGAATATAAAAGCACGCTTCAAAGGTTTCTTCTTAAGACCTTCCTTTTACTGCTTTCTGTGTGTATATTTAACTGTCATCATGTAGATAGTTAAGTTATAATTGTTTAGAATAAATAGGGGTAATTTAGTAATTTTGCACTATTATTTTTAGAAATAATCGGTCATAGGGAACCCGAAAGGGGCGCTGTGGGGTGCTAACACCTTCCCCACGCGTAACCGACTCCCTTACCCGACTCTGGTTGTCATGGCCGAAGTCAATTTTTGAATCGATTGCCTTAAACTTCTTTTTCCAATGTTTTGAGTAAAACATTGGTGGCGACTCCATGAACCCTTCCTTTTTATGAAAACCGCTAATCCATGGAGGGTCCCGCTTGGGATTAACATGGATTGGTGAGCCTCTTAATAAAATTGCTCGTTTGACAAGGTCTCAGTTTGAGAATAAGTCATTCTAGCAATCCATATTTTTAAACAAATAAAAGAGTCCAACCATCCTTCGCGAATGCCGAAAGCCCGTTTCGGGCCGGTGGCGACAGGGGCTGGGGGATATGGCATATCCTTGGTACTAGACACCTTGGGTTTCATCTTCAATTCTCTTGCTAGCTGGCTCTTTGATTTTTTAACAGCAACTTCCTCAGCCAACTCTTTTCCCTCTATGACATTCTCTTTTGCATTTTCTAATTTTTTATTTTTTCGATTATTTTCTCCATCTCTCTCTCTCATTTCTTCCTCTTTTTCTTGTTGCTCTTCCTCATCCTCGAACACACCCACTCTCTTACCACCTCTTGTTGTAATTGCACTACAATTCTCCTTTGTATTATTATGAGTATTGGCTGAAAATTTTCCACCAGAATTTTCAGCCAATTGTTTGGCCAGCTGCCCCATTTGAATCTCCAAATTCTTTATAAATGCTTCAGTATTATTGTGGTTAGAGATTGAGACCTGCATGAATTGATTCAATGTTTCTTCTAATTTAGACTGCCTGTCATACAAGTTGGGCCTTTGCATAGGAGGTCTACTAGATTGAGTAATATCATTCTGGTTCCACCCTGAGCTAGGGTGTGATTGCCAATTCTTCCCATAATTACCACCATAATTTCCTCCTTGTCGAGCTTGATTCCCCATGTAATTCACCTCTTCTCCATGAGATGGGAAAGCACCAATGCACTGCCCGTGAGGATGATTCAACCCACAAAGATCACAACTTAGAACTTGATGTTGAGTGGATTGTAGTTGTTGTGGAATCCGAGCAACTTGCTTGGTAAGAGCCTCAATTTGCTGGGACAAGAGCTTATTTTGAGCTAATAAAGCATCTTGAGATCCCAACTCTAGAATTCCTCTTTTCTGTCTTGACTCCCTTTCAGCTGGTAAATCATAATCATTTGCTGCCATTGCATCAATCAACTCTATAGCCTCCTCCGGTGTTTTAAAACACATACTACCTCCAGTTGAGGCATCCAATAGAATTTTCACCCGTGGCTGCAATCCACCCAGAAAAATATTAACCTGAGTAAGGTCATCAAATCCATGACTTGGACATCTCCTCAACAAGGATTTGTATCTCTCCCAAGCCTCGGAAAGAAGTTCATCTTGCTTCTGAGAGAATGTGACAATCTCACTTTTTGCTTGATTTATCTTAGCAAGAGGGAAGAATCTTGCCAAGAACTTTGTCTCTATGTCAGACCACCTGGGTAAGCTTTGATGTGGTAGAGCATTGAGCCACATCTTAGCTTTCCCAAGTAGTGAGAAAGGAAACAGCTTCATTCGAATCACCTCTTTAGGAACTTGATGTATCTTCACTGTGCCACAAAGCTCAACAAAAGTATGGAGATGCAAATATGGGTCCTCATGATCAAGGCCCGCAAATTGGTTGTTCTGAATCAGATTCAACAGTGCTGGCTTCATCTCAAAATTAGTGGCAGCGATTGCAGGAGTGGCAATGCTAGAGAAATGAGTAGTACCAGTAGCAGCTGCATGATCACCAAGAGTAATTCTTGGTCTTTCCTCTGCCATTTCAACTTCCTCTAAGATTTCAGATAAAGAAGGACTGAGAGAGGATGAAGTAGCCTCTCTGTGTTGTGCCTGCTTGGCTAGTAACCTTTGCTTCCTTACTGCTCCCCTGTTCCTCCTAGCTGTTTTCTCAATTTCCAGGTCGTAAGCTAAATCACTAGCAGGAACAGTACCTCGCATAAACCAGAATCACAAAGCTACAATAAACAGTCAGCAACACAGATACAATGAATTAAAAGAAAAGGAATATAGTAATTGTAAAATGTAAAAGAATAAATGAATCAAAGCCTAGATTAGTAATCCAAGTGACTTTGCCTAAGTATTGAGACGCAAGTCCCCGGCAACGGCGCCAGAAACTTGTTATCTCGTTTGGAAAGTGTACCAAATCGTATACGTAGTTCAATGAAAGTATGAGTATCGTCTCCCAAGGGACTTGCGCAACACTTTGCAATTTCACTTGGTATAATAACTAAGCTACCGAAAAACAATAAGAGTTTGATTTACTGCAGTAAATAATGTAAACAAGCAATAACAATTCTTTTTGGTGTTTTGGTAAACACTTAGAGTGCAAAACTTGATTCTAATGCAATATTAATAAATTGTTGGGGTTTGACTTCACTAAACCTTCCTCTCATGCTTATCACTAAGTTCACAATAGTTATTATTTAGAATTTATCAATCACTCTCAAAAGTAACCAACCCTAATCTCTTACAAGTTGGCATCTAAGTTACTAGCTTAAACTATCAATCTCTTGCATAGTTTAACCTAGAAACCAGCTTTAAAAACAAGAGCTTAAGAAAGACCAATGACATTTACTCTATCTCTAGCAATAAGCACCATTAGCTGCTCTATTTCAAGTCAAAGGTTTAAAATCATTTCTCAATCTCTTAAAAACCTTAAGTTCAAGTTAAGGGTGATCAAGCCATAACAAGCATTATGCACAGAAAAAGAGCAATAAAACTGAATAACAACTTAGATTGATAGCTTAGAGTTTACACATGAGAATGAGTTTAGTTACATCAAACCCCAACAAGGGTGAGTTTAGCTACACATAGAGATATAGAACTCTACAAATGATGAAGAAAGGAAGAAGCTTGATCTTGAAGGTTCCAGAGCTCTCTAGCCGCCACACAAAGTCCAAGAATGATCCCCCCTCCTTTTCTCCTCGAAAATCCCACTTTTAGGTCATAAAAGATTTTGTCTTATGTGAATAATGACATGTCAGCACAATCCACGCTAAGCGTCAGTTCCACACTCAGCGTGGGGATCAAAACTCTGTTCCAAGGATTCTCTGCCATGCTGAGGCTAAGCGTGGATCTGGGGCTTAGCCTGGGAACTTAACCAAAAATTCCTTCAACTTCAAATTCACCACTTTGTGCTTGACTTCCTTCCTTCTTTCCTAGCTTTCTCCTAAACTACAAAACAACAACCAAATACTTGTAAGTTACCTAAAAACATGATTCAAAAACAAAATGTGATCACCTAACAATTTAGATATGTTTCGAGTTAAAAACAAAGTCTAAAGCAAGGAAAATTGATATAAGTGCTTCAAATTAGGCCATAAACTTAATGAAATCATAACACTTATCAATTATCTGCACCGCGAAGCCAAGCTCCAGCTCGGCTTCACAGCGCAGAATGACCTCGGACACACGCTAGGCGACGTCGGCCAAGACAAGGCACGCTATCCAAATAAGTCATACCTGATCTCGGGCCCAAGGCCCAACAAAACCCTAATTCACACAAAGGTACGTGCATTACTTATACGAGACCAATACACCCACAAACACTAACTTTAGCATCGGAGTCTCTTTTGCAGGTACCACCCCTGCCTTGAACAACAATGATACCCAACGAATGAGGCTCACCAATCTTGCCCAGAAGATCGTTCATACGACCGATCTCCGGTACGAACAATACATTAACTTAAATAAGTAAATAATTGTATAATTTTAAATAAATTTTTAATGAGAAAGATTAAAATCGCACAATTATGATATTTGAGGAACTAAAATTGCACAATTGTAATTTTTTAAGGACTAAAATTACTCAATTAAAATATTAGGGATCAAAATTGCACAATTGCAATACTTGAAAGATCAAAAACACAATTAAGCCTTTTTTTTAAGTAAAAAAATAAATATGAGTCTTTATTGTAAAACAATATATATATATATATATTAAAAATTATATTATTAGTATAAAATATTCACCAATTTGATCAATAATTTTAAAATCTGGTTCAAATAGGTTCAATTAAAAATCGATGACCTAATCAGCCGGAGCCTCTAATTAGATCGATTATGCTCTCAACTTAGTGACTAGAGCATTATAAAAGTTTTGCTGATATTTTCTTTAAGAAAAACAATAAATGTGAGTATATATAATATATATATATATATATATATATATATATAATAAATCATATTATTAGTACAAAATTTTTATTAATTATTTTATCAATAGTTTTAAAATTTGGCTCAAATTGATTCAATTGAGAATTGATAACTTAGTCAATCCAAGTCTCTAATTGTCGGGATGACAAGTAAATTTGTATTTGTAAATAATGTTCAAATCCATCTCGACTTTGACCGGGCATGAATACAAATATGGGTACCCAATTCATTAAGTGTGGACGATGATGGATATATAGGTATCTGTATATGTACTTGTACCTGTATCCACTTCAAATTTATAAATTTTTTTAGAATTAACTTAAAATTAATGTAAGTTCTTACTCTATTTTTAATTTATGTAAAATAAAGTTTTATTAATATAATTTTGTAATTATTATTTATATTGAAATTCTTTTTTTTAAAAAATATTTAATTAATTTTTGGATAAATATAAAATGGATACGAATATATCCGATACTCAACAAACATAAAAATAAAGATAAAAATTTTATACTTGCTGAATATAGAAATGAAAATAAGTATAGAATACAAGAATAGGAACATATATAACATATATAAAGAAATTTGTAATCATCCCACCCTATTGTCATCCTTATCTAAATGTATCATTTATGCTCTCTCAATCCAGTGGCTTTGGACATTCTTTGGTGGCTGCATGTTTTCCAAGTGTGAACGTTGTTTCCCACAACAATCTTTGTGTATTAATAAAATATTTTTTTATTAAATATTAAGAAAATAAAAGTAATTTTGGGAAAGATAAGATTTGAACATATATCTTTTAGTTTCTTAGAAATTAAAGCTACTAATTCACCAAAATATTACCTGGTAAAGTTCTGATTTAGATAACCTATATGATATACATTAAGTTTTAAAGTATTATTTAATTATACATTAATTTATGCAATTTCATTAAATGAGACTTAGATTTTAAGTAAATACGATTATTTAACACTTTAGTAATCACTAAATTAATATACTTTATTATTATATAATTAATTTAAATAATTTATATAATATATTTTTAATTTAAAATAATAGAGCATATTAATTTAGAGGTTACTAAAGTTTTAAAATATTATATAATTATACATTAATTATAATATACATTAAGTTTTAAAATATTATTTAATTATACATTAATTTATATAATTTCATTAAATGAGACTTGAATTTAAATAAATGCAATTACTAACCACTAAATCAATATGCTCTATTATTATATAATTGACTTAAATAATTTATATAATATATTTTTAATTTAAAATAATAGAGGATTTTAATTTAGTAATTACTAGCAACTCCAATGGGAGTTACTTGTCCCATGAAACAACTTAAGTCTCAGTTTCTTACCATTGGAGGACTCTGACGTGACAACATGAGTTGCTTGAAGAAGAGAGAGTTGTTTCCTCAAGCAACCGTTCCTTACCAGATTTTAAGCAGATCTTATTGAACATATTTGGGAACGTTTCAGAAATAATAATGATGAAAATTAATTTCGTATAATGTCTATGTATTTACTATTGTTTTATTTTATTTTTAATATCTACTTATTATGTATTTTTTCTCGTAATTTATTTTCTTTCATTGTAGTGCAATTATCCTTTTTAATAAAAATTTAAAATTGGTTCATAAATGATTAGAAAAAAATTCTAAAATTTGAATTTCTTAAAGTTTCTTATCATTGGAGTAAATTTGTATTTGAGTTGCTTAATACTGACACGGCACACTAGGAACCATTTTTTTTATTTTTCAATGCATGAAGCAACTCAAATGAGTTGCTTCCATTGGAGATGCCCTAAAGTTTTAAAGTATTATTTAAATATACATTAATTATAATATACATTAAGATTTAAAGTATTATTTAATTATAAATTAATTTATATAATTTCATTAAATGAGACTTGAATTTAAGTAAATGCGAATACTTAACACGTTGGTAACCACTAAATCAACATGTACTATTATTATGTAATTGACTTAAGTAATTTATATAATATATTTTAAATTTAAAATAATATATTTAATTATATATTAATTTCTATAGTTCAATCAATTTATAATTTGGTTAATTTTTCAATATTATCTGACTATAATTTTTTTTAGATTTCTTTAAGGCATGATATATGAGTTTTTATTGAAATTTATAAGTATAAAATATATATGATATGAAATATTTTTTAAAAAAATTAATAAAGATTAGGTTATGTAGTTTAATTAGTGACTCATCAGTTCGACTCCTAATTCGCTGACTCAATAACCTAACCAATTCGAGTTTTAAAACATTGATTTCACCAATTACTAATATTTGTGAGAGAACCTGACTAATTACACCTAATACTTCACTTAAGGGAATGAATTTTAGTATCACTCAAACTAACAAGTTGTTTGTATGAATCCTTATATATAAACATTTGTAACATACAAAAAAATCAGACTACCTTGTGCTACTTATTTTCCCTAATTAATACTCATATATCTTTTAACTAATTAAAGTATATGTTCTATATTATTTCTCTCTCATAATTACTACACATTTTTCTCCTCACCAATAAAGTGCATAAATAAATTATAGAAATTAAAAATATATTTAAATTAATTATTTAAAATAAAGTATGAAATATTTTTAAAATGTATTTAATATTTATATCTATCTACAAATGAAATGGAAAAATATTTAATACGTTGAAAATATAAACTATATTTAACTTTATCATACAAATAAAAATTAAAATATTTAATTTTTTAAAAATATAAAACATACCTAATAGTTGATAGATAAAAAAACTTAACACTACAGAAAATGTTACATATAGTGACATACAAAAAGTGTCACTATAAGTATAATATATGTAGGTATATATTTATTTGACATATAGTTACACACAATTTTAGTGTTGATTTTGAATGAGATTTAACAATATATTTTATGTGTCACTATAGCTTATAGTCATACTTTTTAACAATATACCAACATATATTATATTTATTTTATAAGTAAAAGTAATTTTTAGTGACACATATTGTATTACTATAGGATGTGTGTCACTATATGACAATTTTCTTGTAGAGTAAATAGAGTTCTTAGGTAAAGTTAGTGCTATTCTCTAACAAAACTATAACTTTTATTTCGATATTATGTAAATATATTTAATATAAATATTATTTAGGTACAAGTTTAATTCTAATTGGAAAATAGTAGTTAACTTATTTAAAAAATTGTACCTGAGTTTTGTATTAATTAATATTATATTTATTATATAAAAAAAGTATAAAAAAATGATTCAGACTTGTTCATATTATAAATTTATAATTATTGTGGGTCGTCGATATTTCCATGCAAGACCAAGTGAGTGAAGGCATGGATAAAAAATTGTATTGGTGTGGGCTTGCGGGAGAGAATTTAAAGTGTGCCGAATTTCGTTGGCAGTCTAATCATAATCGGAATGGCGGATAATATGGACAACAAAGTGATGACATAACAGTGGATAATACGGACAACAAAGTCATGACATAACAGGGGTAGTATTTAGGCCTGAGTACGGGGCGGGTTCAGATAGATTCAGATAAAAAATATTTAGCCCAATCTAAACTAATCCAAAAAAAAAAAAAAAGCTTATTTTTGACCGTGAACAATGTTTTGGGTTTGTTGGATCCGGGTTTGTTGGGTCCGGATTTTCGGGTCTCGGGTTAATTAGATCAGGTTAGTCGGATTGGATCATATTGGGTCCAATATTTGTATTTGTTATTTTTTTCAAAATCTAAACAATTATTTAATTAATTTGGGCTGGACCTATATTTTTTTTTCTCTCTTTTTTCTCAACTATTTAAACTAGTAGAGTTGGGCCTTATTTTTGTTATAATCTTTTTTCAGGTTTTTGTTTTTTCAGTTTCAAATAGTCAATTGAAACAAAAGTGCTCAGCTAGTTCTAAAAGTACATAAGAGAAAAAATTGACTACAACTATTAACATTAAAAATATTTCTATTTCATGTTTTAAAAGTCAAATTAAACATTAAATAGTTTAGATTGAATTCAAATCCTTAATAAGAGAAATGATAGTGATGATTACCAAAAACATATGGATAGAATCAACGAAAACTATCAAGTAGGAACAGAGGACAAAAATAAAGCAAACCATAAATCCATAAACTAATAAATCCAACAAGCTGTGCTAAAACTACAACAATCCAGAAACACCAAGGACTTCCTTAGTACGGACTAAAACAGCAAATAAAGTGAGGGAAGCATACGAAATAGAAAAAACTAGAGTGCAATTTCAGATTCCTGTCAACGAAATTTAAGAGACAAGATTGTCATTGAGAGAGAGTGAAGCTAGCTGATGAGCTGGACTGCTGGTATACCGGTCGTTCAAGTAGTAAAATTATCGTATCCACAGGGATTAGAAGGTAACATAAGCATTTATTGACTATTCGTGACTAAAGAATAATTCCAATTTCATAGTTTGTCATGTGAATTCAAGGTTATGACTATTGGAATGAAAGCTATAAAAATATTTGTTTGTGAGTGGACAAGGGTAGAAATGGTATAATGGTTTTGTGAGGTTGTGGGGGTCAGACTTCACCAAACGTTACACTAATGAATCCTTAATCTCTTGTTACATACATTGCTCAGTCAACCCATAAGTTTACTCAAACCTAATCCCAATATCTACACCCGCATTACGGGCTAGGGTTTAAGACTACTAATGGGTCAAGCTCTATCCCTAGATACAATCCCCACTAGGCATATGTTTCAGAACTAGTTTCAATGGTATTTCCCAATACTCAATGGAACCTTAAATCATGCAAAGGGTGACCAATCCAAAGCAAGCATTAAACATCGAAACGTACACAACAAAGAATGAAACAACATGTATATATATCATTAAAAATGTAAGGATTACAATAGAGTACGTTGGTTACATCTAACCCCACAAAAATGGATAGAACCACTCAACAATGAGGGTAAATACAAAATAGAGATGAAGGGAGAAATGAAGAACCGAAGGAAAGATCCACACACGAACGTTCCCAAGCTCTGAGAATCCCTTCTACAGCTCCAAGGAGGCGCTCCTGCGTGAATGAGGGAGAAACCCTCGAAAATGGCTTCAAATACGAGCTTGGGGAGATCAGATTAGGGTTTCGCACCGGGCACGTAAGTCTTCACGCCCGGCGCGGGGTCTTCCACATACTCTCTGCTTTAGGACACGCCCGACGCAATTAATTTTACGCCCGGCGCAGATGTGGCTTTGCAGAGGTGAGACTCTGTTTTGATCATGCCTGGTGCGAGTCATGTGGCGCCCGGCGCATTCACTCTTCTCTGCTCCTTAACTTCTTAGATTTCCAATCCAAAGGATCTTCAACTTTCCACTCTTCACTCAATACCTGCACAAAAAATGAGGTGGATTAAGGTATTGTTAGATGAATTTGGGTTAGTTATATCTGCACACAAAATGAACCAAAAAGAGAACAATTATATTGCAATAGTTCAGAGGATGAGTGGAATTGTTCAATAAGTCTCATCCAAAAAGAAGTAAAATTGAGACTTAACACCCTCCTACAAGCTTCAACATTGTATCTTTGGCTTACAACTGTCAAACCGCTCACATCTCTCTTCAAGGTAAGGGATGTTTGGTTGGGGTCATTAATAATAACATTTGGATATTTAGGACATTTTCCTATGTGGTTAAGTAAACTTGATGTGCCATGTATCTTTGGATCACACCTATATCGTTTACCATAATGATTACACACTACAAGAAAAATGCTGATTTCTGACGGAAATTTCCGACGGAAACAGCTCAATTTCTGACGGATTTTTCTTTTTCCGACGGATTTCAATCCATCGGAAAAAGTTGCGTCGGAAAAAAGAATCCGTCGGAAATATTTTTTTTTTCCGACGGAAATTCTGTCGAAAATTTTTTTACGGAAAAATCCGTCGGAAATTTCCATCAGAAATTTTCGACGGAAATGAAAATTATAATTTTTTTTAATTTTAATAAATTTATTAATGTAAAAACCCTCATATTTGGTCTCTCGAGGGTTCTATTTCACAATATTTCACTGTTTAGCGTGTTTTATCCTTACTTGTGTAATTTCTGGGAAACTTCCCAGGAGGTCACCCATCCCAGTACTACTCCAGGTCAAGCACGCTTAATTCTAAAGTTCTGATGAGTAAGCTACCGAAATGTATATATATGTTGTCAGTATAACTTGTACAAATTAATTCATTTAAGTCATCCTCAAATATACAATTTCATATTTGTACTATAATAATAATATAAATAATTTTATATTACAAATAATAATAATAATAATAATAATAATAATAATATATTTATTTATTCTTTATTTATATGTATTTACTTTTATAATTAACATCTACTTATTTCTATTTAAAATTATAATTTAAATTATTTAATTTTATAATTTATAATGATAATATAATTTATAAAATTATAAATATTTATTTATTACATACTTATAAATTAAATTTTAATATTTTAAATAAATTATTAATTAATTTAATATATTTATTTACCTTAAATCAAACATATAAAATTCAAAAAATGTATTTATCCTTTTTTTTTCTTTTTCTAATTATCAACTATTAATAAAATACTAACTTAAAATCTTATCTAATTATATATAATATTCTCATATCAAATTTAAAATCAGATATTAGTTATACAAAAATATTAAGATCATATAGTAAATTGTCAATAAGATTTTAGTTAAATAATTTAAAATAATTAATGTTTCAATTATATTGTTAATTAGTAAATAATTTATTCCAAAACTAATTAGTTTTTTATATTAATTATTAGTAAAACTTAATAACGTTTAATTTAACAATTAATTGGATCGATGAAATTAACATACATCATGAGTTATTGAGCGGAATAACTTTACCAAGAGTTATTTTGCAAGTTATCTTAAATCAAACATATAAAATTCAAAAAATGTATTTATCTTGTTTTATTTTTTAATTATCAATCATTAATAAAATACTAACTTAAAATCTTATCTAATTATATCATAATATTTTCATATCAAATTTAAAACCATTTCTTACATTTTTGACAAATATAAATTTGTCTGAAATATATTGATGTAATATATTCATTTCAAAATAAACTAAAATATGAACACTTTGATACCTTCCAGTTGTTGTTCAATTTTAACAAAATTTGATATACACGTATAAAGTGATATGAACTTTCAATTTAACGGTTGGATTTACAAAATTCACATTTAATATAAAGTTATTGAGCGACATAATACTTAGTAAAAGTTACACCGGTATAATTATAACCCTCTATATTATATATATATATATATACATATATATACAGGGACGGATGCACGTTTGGAATAGTGGGGCACTTGCCCCTATTACTATTTGACATATAAATAATTTTTTATCTAAATAAATAATATATTTTAAAAAATAAAAATTATATTCTAATAAAATAAATATATAGATTCAGAAAAAATGTTTATTTATTTGATATTTGTCAAATTTTTGAAGGAAATTAATTCTCATGTGATAAAAAAAATTTCTTAATAATGAATTAATTTTTTAAAATTAATTAAGTCTTTATGATTGTAGTTCTACCCAAATATTTAAAAAATGTCTATGATAGACAAATAAGTCATACTTAAAATATATATTTTTTAAAAAAGTTAGGTTCAAACCAACTAAATTATAATAAAATATAGTGTGACCTAATTTATTTTCATCTTTAATACTAATCGTAGATATAAAAAACTTGTAATAAATAATTATAATATATATTTATACCTTTAAAAGATATATAAAATTTTTAATACTACAAATATATATAAAAAATTAAAAATAAGAAATTAAAAATAAGAAATTAAAATTAAAAATTAAAAATAAGATTTAAAAATAATAATTAAAAATAAGAAATTTCTGACGGAAATATAAATCCGTTGGAAATTTCCGACAGAATATTCCGTTGGAAATTTTTTGTCAAAAATTTCCGACGGATTTATTTTTCCGTCGGAAAATTTATGTCGAAAATTTCCGACGGATTTATATTTCCGTCAAAAATTTCTGACGGAAAATTTCATCGAAAATTTTTGACGGAAATATAAATCCGTCAAAAATTTTCGACAGAAATATCTGTCAGAAAATTTCGTCAAAAAATTCTGACGGATCCATATCCGTCGAAAATTTTCCGTCGAAAATTTACATTTTTCTTGTAGTGACATTCAACCATTTTCTCCTTAGATTCATTTTCATATAGTGTTTTGAAATGTTCCCAAACTATAGAGGTTTTTTGAGAGCCACTTGCATTTAATTTCCTCTTTTTTGTATTAATTGGGAGGGTAGCAGTAGGATTAGTTTCTACAGCTTCAGCTATAACTGTTGGCTGTCCAATAGGTTGTGCACCACCACCATCACCTCTTGATGTTGCTGGTTCAGTCATGGTGGGAGTTGCAACCTCTTCAAATTGACTAGACTGCTCCATTACTGTATAATGAAGTCATAGGTAATTTTTAAGTGTTTATGGTATTTTAACAACTTTTAATTTGTTATTTTAGAGTTATAAGCTTTAATTCATCATTTAAAATGTCATACAGTTTTAGCAAAAACAAAAAAAAATACAAAAAAAATAGATATAAACTAATGTAAACAATTACAAAAATTTTAATTTAACTAAATAAGTGAAACAGATATTTATAAATAAATAAGTTTAACACAAATAGCTAACATAAGAATTTTCAAAATAAAACACAAATCAATTATTAAAAAAATCATAACATGATAAACAGTAAGTACCTGAATCTTTTTAAATTTAAGATTTTTTATCTTCTTTTTATGTTTTTCTTTCTTCTATGCCTTGTGAGTGTTGAGTAATGCATCAGAAATTGTAAAAATGCTTTTATTTTGCCTATGCTTAACATAAATAATGAATGAAACGTGTTTCTTCTTTATCTGTTTCTAGTGTTGATTAGTAATCTCAAGAAACATCAAATGATAATAGGAGCAGGAAACTCATATTTTAGGATTGTTTAACAGGTAACCATACCATAATTAATTCCTTTGCAAGTGAAGAAACTAGCGAACTCTCATATGGAATATAGAAATCCAAAAAACTAGTCATAATTAGCTTCATATCATGAGCAAACAATAAATTGCAAGATTTTTTTGCTTCCTCTTTAGGTGCATAGATGTAGAGTCATATCTTGCAAAGGTACTACTTTGATGTTTGAATAAATATGTCAAAACAAGGGCAACTTTACTAACCAAAAGTACAGAGGGGACAGAAAATTGCGTAGAAAGGTTCAAAAGTGTAAACAAACTTTGCCATTATAGTGAAGAAGCATGAAATAATGAACATTATATGTAGGCATTTATGTGGGTCTGTTTATGTAGGAAGATAACATCAATAGCAATAAGGTCAGGCCCATATCAGTGATCTTGATTTTCTATTCCTAGAAACTAGCCACAGAGAAGTGTTCATTTCTCATTGTTCCTTATAAAGCTAGGCTCAAGAAAAGAAAAAGAAAAGAAAGACAAAAACTAAACTTTTATATCTGATGAAGCTCAAATGGACTCTATAACAGAAGAATTCAAGAAAACCAAAAGATTTCACCATTCACATAGACAAGACAAGTTTAAATGTCAAGGACATGAACAAGCATTACCAAAAACAAAACAAAAAATACAAAAAAATAAATATAAACTAATGTAAACAATTACAAAATTTTTAATTTAACTAAATAAGTGAAACAGATATTTATAACTACATAAGTTTAACACAAATAGCTAACATAAGAATTTTCAGAACAAAACACAAATCAATTATTAAAAAAATCATAACATGATAAACACAAATCAATTATTAAAAAAATCATAACATGATAAACAATAAGTACCTGAATCTTTGTAAATTTAAGATTTTTATCTTCTTTTTATGTTTTTCTTCCTTTTGATCTTTCTTCTACCTCTCCTGCATTTATCCAAAGTAGACATTCAATGTAGATTAAAAACTATACCAAATAAATATTATTTTTAATATAAAAATTAGAACTCAAAACATATTTATTTCTTCTATCTCTCTTGCAATTTAATTTGAGGGATTGTGGTCTCTTGATCAAGATTGGCGTGCTTGGTGAAGCTACTTTGCCATTAACTGTGTTTGGTTCTATGGCAGAATCAGATATAGAAACACACAAGAATATAATAGAACTACTACGGCGCCTTCAGATTGGTCACTTACAAAAGAAAATATCAGTGCAAACAAAAATACCGTATGAACTATTGAAGATTTAATAATGATATAGGAAAGGAAGAAGACGAACAAACCTGTTCTTCGCGATGTTAGAAGGAGACAAGCAGATTGGCAGTAGACAGAGAGAAGAAAACAATTATCCAGTGGCAGACGGAGATGAATGAACCATGCTAGGGTTCACATGACTACTCTCGCGCGTTAGGATTTGTAGTTTGCGTGAACGGTGGCTAGGGTTTCTAGTCTGTGAGAAGAAGAGAAGGTTTCGCGGAGCAGGCGGCGCTTAGGGTTTTTAGTTTTACTCTCGCGGTGCTACCTTTACAAGAATAAATAACATACCTTTTAATTGTTTTGGGTCGGTCGGGTATATATGGATACCGACGGGTTAAAATATTTTAACCCGAACCCGACCAACAAAACTCATTGCAAACCGAGTCTAACAACCTGCAAAATCAGAAAAATCAAAAATAACCGGCCGAACTAAGAAACTCACCGCGGAAACTTTTGGTTTCGGTCGGGGCAAAATTTTCTACTCACGTCTAGTAGTATCTTTATTTTTTTATTTTATAATGATAAGAAAGTGAAGTACGAATTATATTTCAAATAATGAATAAAAATTATCTGTGTATTTTATTGGCATAAATAAGTTTATTAAATGTTAATAATTTTGTTTTATAATTAATAGAAAATATTTGCATTCTAAAAGACACAAAAGTTTTTTTTAGAAAATAGTGGATTTGGATTCGAATTGTGATATCTCTATCCTATATGCATAAATTTTATAAGTATAATACTAACTTTTTGTATAAATAAAAATTCAAGGTAAATATAGCATATTGACTAAAATTAAGCAATAGCAAAATCAAATCCAAAAGTTATTACAAGAATACAAATTAATACTAGAATTAATTTTATACTAGCATTTAGTTTTCTAATGCAAATACTAGATGAAAATAGTTCACTGACTGATGTTTTGATGTCATACCCTATCAGAATATTTTCAACACAAAATTGAGACTTATCATCCAACATTACCAAAGTCAAAATCACGTACCTACAGTTATACAATAAAACAACCACAAGAAAAAAATAAGAGTGAGAAACATTTCACTCCAATCATTTGTGTAAGAAATAATTGAGTAGTCACACATATACATAACAATAATTATGCTTGTAAAACAACAAATATTTTTAATCATGTTTATAATTCTCAACAATCAGAACATACTAGACATCATACTTTGATCACAAGATATAACAAGGTTTGTTCCACACATATCAATAATCATCCTATATATTTGCAATTAAAAAACAATGAATATGTTATTATCGTGCAATGGATAAGACTCTTCCAAAATTATATGCATGTGGTGTCAAAAAAATCAATTTATCATAGTTTGAAGGTATTAGTAGCATAGGAGAACATGTCAGGTCAAGTCATCACAACACTCTATGCTAGGAGAAAATACATGAGTGACACGTCGGGATAGTTATATTGGTCAAGTTTCACCCATACACACAATGTGGTGGAATTGAGACTCCTAAACCTAATTATCTCCAAGGTCATGAATTTTCAATCTTTTACATAAGGGGAGTCTTCTCTAACAATATATTTCACATCGTACCATCACTAAATACATAATACATATGATGCATGTCATACAGACTTAGTGTTATGTCAAAAAATTATGATTACTTAGACAAATTTTAAATTTGAGTTTTACTCTAATATGATTTATTTATTTACATTTTATTCTTCTGACTTTTTAAAATGTAAATTTATTTAAATAAATTTTTATAATTAAATTATTTCAAAATATCACTATATTATTATTTATTCAATCATTATCTCATTATACATATATTGATAAAATTAAATATAAAAATTATAACTTTTAAAAAATGAATTTGATTATAACAACAATTATATGTATTGTTAATAATATATTTTATAAGCATGCCATGAATTTAAAAGAAAATTTAATTATAGTCTAACAATGTTTCAATTTTTTAATACATTCAATTTTTTTTAAAATCGCTAATATGAAATTAATACTCAATAATTTTAAAAAGATATAAACTAATTTTTTCTATCACATTTTAAATGAGTAATAAAAGTTTTCAAATGATCAACAATAATAATATGTTCGCTTATACATTTTTTAATTTATAAAAATTATTAATAAATTCATTAAAAATAATATAGTAAATTAGTTATTTAAGAAATTAAAGTAAATTAATTTTTATAATATATGTAAAAAATTCAAAATTTGGAGCTTAACACTTGACGTGTCGGGTTCACATTTGATTATCAGTGATTTCATTATTTGATTAACACGCACATATTATGTTTTCCTTTCTATTATTATTTATTATTTACAAGGAATGCATGTTATCTATATGAAGTACAAAATAGGATGTAAAGACAATTGAGAAATTCAACAAATATTATTCTCATTGATTTGTTTGTTTAGAGAACATTCTTTGTACAAGATCTTTCGGTGCACTTTACGATGTTGTAGCAGCCTAGAGAAACTCATGCTTGATTGATATCTCTATGACATGCCTCCTCATTTGTTGACTTTCAATTTTCAGTCTTCATTTCTTCTCAGATTTTTCTTCACTCTTACTATTCCCGTTAGAATTAACATTCAATGAAATAGGGTCTTCTTTATCTTACTGCCCCCATCAGAATTAACCGTCAATAAAATATGGTCTTCAAGTTCACTGCCGTTTTGGAGAGGTTGATGAGTTCGAGAAAAAAGATGCGGTTAGGAGTGATTTGATAACGAGTCAGAGGGGTAAGGGTTGCTTAGCATTAATTTTTCAACTCCTTGAGTTCATGATTTCTCATTCTCCAACAAAGTTTTTTTAGTTTCCCCAACTATGCTTTTTCGAAGAAATTTTTTTTTTTTTTTTTACTTCGGTTCTTTTACGTACCTCCTTTTGAAATTTTGAATAACTCCAATCTATTTTGAGCATGACATCTTTCTATGTTAGAAGAAGTCTAAGAAGATGTAGACTTTGTCTTTTACCCAGAGAATGATGGCGGCCCTAAAGTCTAATCAGACTTTCCCAGTATAAATTCATGTATATACTAACCTAAGAGATGCATGATATTTGTTCTTGCCTAAACTTTATCATTTTTTTTACTAATAATTATGATGCATGACCCTTTTTTTTTGCTATACATTTTTTTTGTTTTTCAAAATTAGCATTCTACATGTGGAAGTGGAACGGGCCGTTCTGATTTCAGAACGGGCCGTTCTGATTTCAGAACGGGCCGTTCTAGTTTCAAGATTCGCACAAACTGTTCCATCAACCAAAAAAAAGAAATTTAAAATTACTCATAATTCGATTTCTCGAAAATTGAATTCTAATCACAAAAAAAGAAAATTTGAAACTCAGAATTTGGTTCCTAAGAAAATAAATTCTGAATATGATCAGTAAATAGTACTAAATGTGTAAAGATCGTGTATCACGTGCATTTTTTATAAATTTTTCTTTAAAACATTCTTTATATTATCTTCGATGGGCACACTTATCCATTCAATATTCATTGTCTCAGTGTGCGTGTCTTCGTTCAGAGAGAGAATCTTTGTAGTGCGTAATGGAACAGCTCAAGCCAAGCGCCGCTAACTCTTTCCCTCTCACCCCACTCGGTTTCCTGGACAGAGCAGCAACCGTCTACGGCGACACTCCTTCAGTCATCTACAACCAAACCACCTTCACCTGGTCCCACACGCGCCGCCGATGCCTCCAGCTCGCCTCCGCCCTCACCTCCCTCGGCATCCGCCGCGGCCACGTCGTCTCCGTCGTCGCCCCCAACATCCCCGCCATGTACGAGCTCCATTTCGCCGTCCCCTTCGCCGGCGCCGTCCTCAACAACATCAACACCCGCCTCGACGCCCGCACTGTCTCCGTCATCCTCCGTCACGCGAGTTCCACCCTAGTCTTCGTGGACTGCGCCTCACGCGATCTGGTCCTCCAAGCCCTATCCCTCTTCCCTGAAAACAGTCAACGCCCAATCCTTATTCTCATCACCGACGACACAGTGGAGAAAACCTCACCCAGCGTTGATTTCATGGACACGTACGAGGGCCTCGTCAGCAAGGGCGATCCAAGCTTCGAGTGGGCCCGGCCCAACAACGAGTGGGACCCCATGATACTCAATTACACCTCCGGAACGACGTCGTCTCCCAAAGGCGTGGTCCACTGCCACAGGGGAATCTTCATCGTCACCCTCGATTCACTTATTGATTGGGCGGTGCCCAAGAACCCAATTTTTCTCTGGACGCTTCCACTGTTCCACGCTAACGGCTGGAGCTTCCCGTGGGGGATCGCAGCCGTGGGCGGCACCAATATATGTGTCCGCAAGTTCGACGCCGAGATTGTTTACTCTCTCATAAAACGCCATCACGTGACTCACATGTGCGGCGCTCCCGTCGTGCTCAACATGCTAACCAACTCCCCCGACAACAAACCGTTGGAGAACCCGGTGCAGATTCTCACCGCCGGATCGCCGCCGCCTGCGCCGGTGCTCTTCCGGACTGAGGCGCTGGGCTTCGTGGTGAGCCACGGCTACGGTTTGACGGAAACCGCGGGGTTGGTGGTGTCGTGCGCGTGGAAGGAGAAGTGGAACCGGGTTCCGGCGACGGAGAGGGCGCGGCTGAAGTCGCGGCAGGGGGTGAGGACGGTGGGGATGGCGGAGGTGGAGGTGGTGGGTCCGACGGGGGAGAGCGTGAAGCGCGACGGGGTCAGCGTAGGGGAGATTGTGATGAGAGGAGGGTGTATCATGTTGGGGTACCTTAAAGACCCCGAAGGAACCGCGAGTTGTTTGAAGAATGGTTGGTTCTACACGGGTGATGTTGGTGTCATGCATGAGGATGGGTACTTGGAAATTAAGGATAGGTCAAAGGATGTTATTATCAGTGGTGGTGAGAATTTGAGCAGCGTTGAGGTGGAGTCCGTGCTGTATGGCCATCCGGCGGTGAATGAGGCGGCGGTGGTGGCGAGACCGGATGAGTATTGGGGTGAGACACCTTGTGCTTTTGTGAACTTGAAGACTGGGTTGAAGAAGAAACCTACGGAAAACGACATAATTCAATATTGCAGGGAGAATATGCCACGTTATATGGTTCCAAAGACGGTGATTTTCAGGGATGAGCTTCCCAAGACTTCTACGGGTAAGATCCAGAAGTTTTTACTCAGACAAATTGCCAAGGACATGGATCCCATTCAAAGTAGAATGTGAAAGCCCATTTTCATGATTAGCTATTTTTCCATATACAGGCTTTGCATCAAATTCCTATTCTAGTATGTCCATACATCTGTTTCTCATTTTGTATTTTCACTCCCTTATTGTGTGTTTGTTAGAGAGAGGAAAGACTCATGTGAACAATAAAGTTATGGGAGAAATAAAAATTGAGTGGAAATAAAATAAATAATTTAGTTATTTACTTGAAAATAAATAAGTAAAAAATATGTGAAAAATAAAGTGTATATATATAAAAGAAAGAGATGACAGAAATAAATAAATAAGAATATAAAATTTATCATTTTTTAATTTTTTTTCTCTTTTATTTCTTTTTAACTAAATAATCCTACTTATTTTTATTTTCCTATTTTTACCCTTTTCATCTTTTTTTTTTCTATCTTATTTCTTTTTTAACTAAACAATCCTACTTATTTTTATTTTTCTATTTTTACTCTTCTCACCTTATTTATTTTTTTTATCATCTCTTTTTAACCCATTAATATTGCGAAAGAAGTAAGAGTTTAAGATTATAATAATTGTATTTACGGTGTCACTATCACAACGTACCGAAATTCGACTCTTATCTTTATGTGTGATAAAATATTTAAAATGGATGGCGCTTATTGTAATTGATTAAAAAAAGGTGATGAATGATGATAAGAATGACACTTGTTCAGATCAGATTGTCGTCTTCTCTTGCATAGTCTCTCACATAAATTTAAGATACTGATTATTCGAAAATTCTAACACAATTATTATGTTCCATGGGTAAAGTTTTAATCTCCCATCTACAGGGAAAAAGACAAAAAATATTTTCAATAGACAAATCATAGTTGATCTTTAGGCTTTCTTTTTCCACATGTTTTTACTTTGTTACGTGTTCCACTGTCTCTCAAATACTATGGGCTAATTTAATACTATAAATAAATGTAGCTAAATTGAGTCTGTTAGGAATATTATGAAGAGATTTTCTATTTTTTATAATTCATTATATTTATATATATAATTTTTTAAAATTTATAAGAAAAATTATATCAACATAATTTTTTTAAATTTCAATCCAATAAATATTTCATATTATAATCTAATAGATTTTAAAAAAATAATGGATGAATTATTAACTAGTTAATAAATGGGTTAGATTTGATCTATCATTTATTTATATTATAATCTAATAAATTCTTAAAAAATAATAGATGAATTATTAATATTCATAAAATTAAATAGATAAATTAAACTGAATTTATTATTTTTATTATAATAAATGGATGCATTTCGTAGGCATTAGAAATTTTGAACTAGTAAAATGTAAGACAGCGCTATATACATGGGCTTAATCCACTTTCAACTTTATCCATTACTCACGTAGCTTTTTTTAGTTTCGAAAATTCTGACATGAAGTACCAAAAAATGTGATACATGGATGAAGTATTATTTTTAACCATTAGATTTAATATTATAATAATCAACGATTCAGATTTGTTACCCGTAACTTTGAAAAAATAATTTTTATATTTTGCATATTAGTTCTTGTGTAAAGTATTTTACGTAGGAACTCACCCACGCCGCTACCCACGGCGGCGCCCAACACCACCGTCGCCACCGCCCATGACCGTGACCGTAACAGAACTCGCGATAGAAAAAGAGACAGAGAATGAAGACGAAACAAGGATGACCGTGACCGCGACCACGATCGTGACCGTGACCGTGATCGAGCGTGTAGCAAGAGATCCCATTCGCCTTAGCCTGATTGTAGCCACTCCCGCCACACGCACTCTCCCTCGCCCACCGATTGCTCCCACCGTCCCCGCCACCATCGAACTCCCTCCCTCGACTCGCTACAGAAGCGCCACCAGAGAGATCTTTGTGGATGAGGAGCATAAGGAGACGAAGAAGGCAGTGTCGAACTTCGTGGATAGCATCGTGAAGGAGCAGCAGAAGCAAAAGGAGAACTAAGGCACAAGAGAAGACGAGGGGAACTAGGATGAGGTGGAGATGATGAACTTGGGATTCCCACTAGATTTGACTCCACCAAGGGGAAACTGGTCGCCGGTGCTAACATCAACGGCGTCACAACCGTCACCAAGCGCCAACCGCGCCAATACATGAACCGCCGCGACGTATTTAACCGTTCATTGCCTACTGAGAGGAATCACTAGAGTTTTTTCAGTCGCCACCCACGGCGGCGCCCAACACCGTCGCCACCGCCGCCACCACCACTTCCACCACCCGGTTCCCACCCCCTGCCCCGCATCGCCTCCCTCATCCACTGCCACCTTCCAATCCTCCATCAGCATAAAATTATTTAACATAAGGACTATTTTTGCAATTAAAAATAAGTTTGAAAACTTGCTATTACTGGTCATTTGACTGCCTCATGGATAAGATATTGGTTCAACTACTTCATGTTAGAAGTGCTAGCTCTTTCAGTTTATGTATTGAAAAGTCCAAAATTAATTATCAGTTATATTTTGTCGTACATAATCAAGTCATTCCTTCCGGAAAGCACTAGTAATTGTACTTGGATACGCACATATTTATGTTTGTAAATAATTAGTGAATTTCAATTTTGGTTTTTAAATTTTTTAAATTAATAAATATTATTTTTTTGTTTTTGTAATATAATTAAAATTTAAATATATTCTTAGTTTCTATAATATAAATGAGTTTTAATTTTGATTTCTAAAATTTTATTCTCAATTTTCATTTTTTAAAATTTATAAATATTATTTTTAGTCTTTTTAATATATTTTTAATTTTTTAAAATGTATAAATTTTAATTTTGGTTCTATAAAATATATATGTGTTTTATTTTTTCAGCTGTCTAAAATAAAAATCACAATTATTGATATCCAATGATAATTTAAAAATAAAAATAAAAATAATAACTTTTAATGAATCAATTAAATGACATAATAATTATAATCCAGTTTTAACATATATAATTAATTGCAGTTAAATATAAATGGTTGTATAAATATCACTCTAAAAAAATTTTAAGATAATTTTTATAATTTAATTTATTTTAAAATCCTCAATAATTATTAATTAAAATAATTAATATTTTATTATATCACTATATATATATATATATGTTTTAAAATATCAAAATTACACACATACATATACACACACACACACACACACACACACACACATATATATATATATATATATATATATATATATATATATATATATAATATCATTTTACAAATAAAATATCTGTATATCTTTATATACATAATTTTTTTTAAAAGATGCAATTGATAATTAATACCATTAAAAATTTGTATATTTTATTATGCTTTTATACTTTCTAATACTAATATATTAAATGAAAAATTATTTATGTAAATTTAGTTTAAAAAATCATGGAAAATTTTTATTTATATTAATTTAAAATCATTAATAATTAATAATTATTATAACTAATTATTTATTATGTCATGTCATTTTAATTTTTTATATTAATAATTTGTTGTATATTTATGTTAATTTTATAAATAAAAAAAATTGATGAAATTTTTTGAGAAAGTAATATCTCAAAAGTTGTAATAAATTTTGATTTTTGTAAGGGGTTTACAAATGTTATAAAATTAAATAAAATTTTATTACTTATGTAATCATATAACATAATAGCACATTAATATAAAAAACTGTAAAAATATTATAAAAGATTAATTATATTAATTTTAAATTAATATAGTTTTAAAATAAATAAAATTAATTATATATATATATAATTGTAATATTTTAGTATCGATATAAAAAATTGTAAGTATCTAATAAAAAATTATAATAATATGTAAATCCTTTCATGTACGTCATCTAATCCAATCATCATTTTCGTGATTTGGTCCTACAACACACAACAATTTTCATCATATGTTAATATGCAATTTGAATCACATGTTAATTTATGCACAAAAATCAAATTACAGCTAAACTGAGGTCCAAATAAAACATTTTTCAACTTGATATTTTTTTTATTAAGATCAATATATCCCATGTTTTCTATTAAAACAACACTTCTAGTTGTCGCATAGAAAGGTTAATTTGTCGGTCTTTCGTACTGTCTTTAAAAGAGAAAGATAAGGTGCCATGTGGTGTGAAGCTCCACTATCCAACACCCATTCTATTTTTCTTAGTGTTTTTTGTTATTATCAGTCATATTCTTATGCACTCTTGTGTTATGTGTCATGTGCTTTCCATAGAGTGTGTGCACAACCTTTGCACCTTCTGGAGCTTCTTTCTTCTCATCTTCCCAGAAGCTAACAATGCATTAGGTTTTTGTCCTTGTCTACGTGATATATATTTATATTCTCCGCCTCTTAAATGCTAATTACTACTTCCACATTGTAATGAAAAGAAAATACAATAGAGAATAAAAAAAAACATTTATGGTGGTATTAATTATGCTTTTAGAAAGAAAAAAAAAACAATAATCATAGTAAATATTAATTTGTTTTCTAAATATATATATATATATATATATATATATATATATATATATATTTTGTTTATAACGGATCATTGATATATTATTGCAATTGTGACTTCGGAAATGAGTTTTTCAGAATTTAAATTACTTAAATAGTTAAATCCTATTTTTGATTAGTCATGAATGATTATACATATAAATGAATGTTAAAATCACTTGATTATGATAAATAGTTGTACCTCTGAATAGTTAGAAAAATAATATAAATATTAATAATTTGCACAACATTAAAATAAGATAATTTTACTTAAGGTTAGATATGATGGGCAGAGAATGAGATTGAGAGGTGATGTGGGGTTGTTGCCTTGTTGGCGGCCATGAATATGACTCATCATCAAAAGCCTATGCAATGCGATACACCGGAACATAACTCCCAACCGGGTTGGAATTCCCTCCGGCTTCAGATCCAACTGCACCACTTGGCCCAACCCTTCCAACTGGATCTTGCATAAAAAATAAGAGTTTAATTTTCGTATATCATTTTATATAATTATTATAAAATCAATAACATTACTATAATTTTTAAAAACCACAGTCAATTATAAATAATTTTTACTATAATTTAAAATATTTTGAATTATCATTGATAGAATATTTAATTTTAATTGACTTCAAACACTTATTATTATCATTTATTTTATACATTAACAACCATTTGAAATGCGTATGTACAGGATCATAATGATTACAGTATGTATAAGATCACGAAATAGTATAAAGCAAAGGCATTTTCTTTAAGAATGATATTAATTAAAAGTGATTCGCATAATTAAACCCTTTTTTTTTACAATGCATAATTAAACTTTCACTATTGATTAACCACAATTACCCTTTTAATACGAGATAAGCCAGCCAGCCCCAGCACGCTGTGTTTCCAAAATCCGACATAATGAAAACATTGTAATGTTTTGGGGGGTCACAGATTGAGAGAGAATTTGTGTGATACTGCAAGATAAATAACTTACACAAAACAATATGGTTATAATTAAACGGAACTTAGAGTTAATCAGTAGAAGAAATTGCTTTCTCACAATAAATAATCACAGCTTGAATATAAAAATAACTGATTTTAAAAGTCTTTTTTTCACTAGTGGTAGTTTAGATTATGATGATCATAATTTTCATGGAAGTAGAGCACATGGTTAGTTGGGGTTGGATTTGAGAGTTGTTATGAAGTCATGTTGTTGGTGATGTATTCGATGACTATTTTTGATGATTTGTATAAATGTTACTTGACCGATGACTTTAGAATTTTTATTTTCACAGTTATAGATTTTCGTACATGTATATATATGTTTTTGTATAGTTAATTAATTTACATATATACACACACATGCATGTGCGTACATACGCGCACACACACACATATATATATATATATAAGAAGAGATCATTTTACTCCAGGAGTAAGTTTACCTAGATTTACTCCGTTCAACAACTCATGTTCTACAACAAATTTCAACGATATCCAATCGTTCAATTAAAAGTTTTTAATGGATAGATCAATAACTCATGTTTTACCTAGATTTGATACTTCATTTCATTAATTCAAATTGACGGATAATTATAAAATCATTTTATACATTAATTCGAATTAATGAAACCAAATATCAAATAATTTTCAAATTTTTTAAAAATTTACAAACTTGATCTATGCATTAAGAACTTTAAATTAAACTGTTGGATTGTTAAAATTTAATGTAGAACATGAGTTATTGAATGGAGTAAGTCTTAAGTAGACTTATTTTTGGAATAAAAAAATCATTCCTATATATATATATATAAATGAAGTGAATATATTAAACCCAAATATATAGAGTAGTTTCTGCTGTTTGTTGTTGAATCATGAATGTTTCGGTAATAACCAAGATGATTCGTTACACAGAGAAGTACACTTACATGTACGTGTTGCATGTAGGACATATCTCTCATAGTTTACTGGTGATTTTCCGTTCAATATTATTAGCTAGCCAATTGATTAATTATGAGGTTTTTCTACATTAATTCTATTGACCAGAATATAACCATAAAATATAAATTAAAAAAACACATTCTGAAGTAGATTGGAATTACTTGTTGCCTTGGTGTGGCCATATTTAAGCACATCTAGAAAGCAGACATGATCCTCGATCGCTACCTATATAGGATGGGCTTTATTTCCTAAAGCATAAGAATGTCTCCATCTTATTAGAAAAACAAAAGCACTATTTGAATAATCTCTATATTATATTTCAGGTCATCATAAAAAATTCAAAGCCTCCACCTACTTTTTTAATTTAGATATACTATTATTCACTCGATCTTGAAAAACTTCCTACTATTATTTATCCAGTACTAAATAGCAAAACACTAGAGAGACATACATGGCCAAAATGGGAAGTCCAATAAACAGCAAATTAAGACTGTGTAACAAACACCAAGAAATGAACAGCTCCTAAATGCATGCCGCTGGTTTTCGTACCGCATGTGGTTGGTTCATAATATATACTACCCATTTACATTATCCACAACTACTCATGCCGAACTTCATTAAAGTTCACACAGTGCATCAGAAATTATTATCAGACAGTACAAAACCATTGAATTTTCATGATCCTAGACAATCTTTACTCGTCGTAATTCATTTTTTAATAATTTATAAAGAATTAATAACAGTTAATTTAATTCACATAATATAATTTGATAAATAAAATAATTAAAAATCATGATAAATACATGCAAAATATCTTTTGTTTTACTCAGTATATTACGTTAGAGACAACGGGAGCTGTACCATGCCTTGTCTGGCCACAGAATTTATTGCCCATCCAAAAGTATCATCACATGATCACTTCCTGGACACACTGCATGAATTTCAAGTACACAAAGAGCACTTCACCACCTTGAACACTTTATCGCTACAACCACTGTGTACTAGTGTACATCTATTTAAGAACCACCTCAACCATCGTAATAAACCACATAACAAACTTTCATTTTCCTCTCCATTATTGGCATTGCCATTCGCTTACAAACTATGAACCACTTAACCCCAAACCCTGCAAACTCAACACCCCTCACACCACTCACCTTCCTCGAGAGAGCAGCCGTCGTCTACGGTAACTCCAACTCCATCCTTTACGACACCGTTTCCTTCGCTTGGTCGCAGACCCACCAACGATGCCTCCAACTAGCTTCCTCTCTTTCCGTTCTCGGTCTTGGACGAGGCCATGTCATCTCTGTTCTCTCTCCCAACACTCCTCCCATGTACGAACTCCACTTCGCCGTCCCCATGTGCGGCGCCATCCTCAACAACCTCAACCTCCGCCTCGACCACCACACACTCTCGGTGCTCCTCCGCCACAGCGAATCAAAGCTCGTCTTTGTCCACTCAAGCTCCCTCACTCTCATCCTCCGTGCCCTAGCCACGTTCCCCAAAACCATCCCACGCCCCTCCCTCGTCCTTATCACCGACGATGACATCGCAATGTCGACACACCCTCCCATCATAGACACGTACGAGAGCCTCTTAAAGAAAGGCGACCCGGGCTTCAAATGGGCCCGGCCCAACTCCGAGTGTGACCCAATAACGCTCAACTACACCTCCGGCACGACGTCGTCTCCCAAAGGCGTTGTCCACTCCCACCGCTCAACGTTCATAATGGCACTAGACTCCTTAATCGATTGGTCAGTGCCGAAGCAGCCAGTGTATTTATGGACGCTACCGATGTTCCACTCTAACGGGTGGACCTTCCCGTGGGGGATCGCCGCCGTAGGCGGCACCAACGTTTGCACGCGTAAAATCAACGCGCCAACAATCTACCGTTTGATTGAAACCCACTCCGTGACGCACATGTGCGCTGCGCCGGTGGTTCTCAACATGCTGTTAATGTTCAACAAAACCGAACCGGTTAAGAAACCGGTTCACGTCCTCACCGGAGGATCCTCGCCTCCGGCGACGATCCTGACGCGCGCGGAGGAGTTAGGGTTTAAGGTGAGCCACGGGTACGGGATGACGGAGACGCTGGGGGTGATTGTGTCGTGCGCGTGGAAGAGGGAGTGGGACAAGCTTCCGGCGGCGGAGAGGGCACGGTTGCGGGCGCGGCAGGGAGTGAGGACGGTGGCGACGACGGAGGTGGACGTGGTGGATCAGGCGACGGGGGTTAGCGTGAAGCGCGACGGTGTAAGTTCGGGGGAGATAGTGGTTCGAGGCGCGTGCGTGATGTTGGGTTACTTAAAAGATTCAGAAGGAACGAAAAGGTGTATAAGAAACAACGGGTGGTTATACACGGGTGACGTTGGCGTGATGCATGAAGATGGGTACTTGGAGATTAAGGATAGGTCGAAGGATGTTATTATCAGTGGTGGTGAGAATTTGAGCAGTGTGGAGGTTGAGGCGGTGCTGTACGGGCACCCGGCGGTGAACGAGGTGGCGGTGGTGGCGCGGCCGGACGAGTTCTGGGGGGAGACGCCGTGCGCGTTTGTGAGGCTGAAGGAGGGGCTGGTGGCGCCGCCGTCGGAGAAGGAGGTGGTGGAGTTCTGCAGGGAGAGGCTGCCGCACTTCATGGTGCCGAAGACGGTGGTGTTTAAGGAGGCGCTGCCGAAGACGTCGACGGGGAAGATTCAGAAGCACGTGCTGAGGATGGACGCGAGGGCTATGGGGTCCATCATGGCGGCGCCACCTCCTCTTGCTAGTCGCATGTAGAGTGTACTAAATTGTTGTGTTTCTTTTGTTGGGTGTTTGGTGAGTTATTTAATTGATTGAAGCTATTTTATGAATACTAGTGGAGCCGTGTCTCTATATATATATATTATCTTAAAATTTAAAATAACTCATATATGCAATGAATTTATTTGTTGGCATATAATTATATAAATAATTTTACACAATATGATATTTTATTATTATAAAATTTTCTTAATAGGAATATCAAATAAAGATTTTACTTCATGACGATTTTTATGTTTCTTGCAATTTATGATAGAAATTAAATGTCATTCTGCTATTACTTTTAGTTAATATTAACATAACTAAAACATATATCAGAATTAATAAATAATTAAATTAAATAATGTCATACTTTTCAATAATAAATTTCAATTTTTTATATAATACATCATCCATAATTTCTTTGACTTTAAAAAGCTACAAAAATAAATAATACAATGTCATGTATCAATATGAGATATTTAAAATTTCATGTAATTTATTTTATTTTATGAAAGAAATAACCATAACCTAAAAAATAGAGATATTTTATTTTGCATGAAAGTTGTCAATATAATAGGTATTACTCAATCTTGCATTTTCAAGTGTCTTAATATTGAGAAAAATATGAGTTAGAATTGATTTAAATGAAGAAATGTTAAAATTATATTTTTATATATATTAAATTGACACATAAAAAATATTTTCACAACCATATTATTATATTACCTTTCTAATTTTTTAGATAACAATTATTTTTTCACCATTTTCCAAATTTTAGTTAATACAACAGAGTTAAACACTACAAAATAAATATGTGATATTAAAAACATAACTTTTGAAACTAACATAATTTCATGGAAAAAAATGATTAAAGTTGAGAAACATATTTAATTTAGTAAACTCAATTTTATTGAAAAAAATAGAATAAATTTAAGATACACATTTAAGTTCAATCAAACATAGTGATATATTATTTGGGTAACATAAATCAAATTTTATGTTTCATGGTTGAATTGTAACATTTTTTAATATATAATATCTACTAAAATTATATTAGATATTTATAAATATATTTAAGTTTTTAAATATATTAAAATAATAAGTCTTCAAATAAAATTTTATAATATTAAATCTATAACTTAGAAAATAAAAATCAAAATAAGAAACAAACATATTTTAAATATGGACATTTAAAAATTTGATTAAACATAAAATGAAAGAAAAATACATTTAAATTTACTATTGACTAAACTTGAAATGAATTCAATGCAAAGGATGTCCTCCAAATATAGTTAAATTTATTTATGTCTTTGTAAATTTTAATACTTTTAAATCGAATAACTTGTAGACATGTTACATGTCATTTTTGTATAACTAATAGCATTGATGCGATGTCATCATTGAGAAAAGAAAAACAAAATTACACTCCTTTTTTGTTTGATGGACTTATGAGTCTTAAGTCATTTCTTCATCCTCATGTAAGTCATGATCATCAAGGGTGTACTAATCATCATAACCACAATCATGCTTCTTAATGGTATCTTTATTGGGGTCAGAGTATTATTCTTCTACACCATGTGTCACTATATCCAACATTAAAGAAGATGACTTAAAATATAATACAACTTGCTTGCAAATGTGATTCATACCAGGATAGAGTGGGGATGAGTTTGGAATAAAGCGAAAGTTGAGAATTGATTGGGATGAGAAAAATGTAGAGAGGGAGAATGGAAAAAAAATTGTACAAAGTAGGTAGAGAAAATTTCTAAGAGCGAGAAGATAAAAATGGATAAAATTATAGAAATATTGTGTAGTTATTATTTTAAAAGAAAGTAATCATCAATAAGGGTAAAATCTTAAGTTATATAAGTTATAGATAGAAGTTATAAGAGAATACTAACCTAGAAACTATGAATGGGAAAGCATAAGATCAAAGGTACTAATGGCCTTCATCGATCAAAACACAATATGAAAGACATTCATGTATATCATTGGCAATGAGTCATGGAACCAGGATTCAAGCGGGTAAGTCAATTTCAACGTGTTTTGACTTTTTTTAGGACCAAAAATATGTTTTTTTTCTTGCTTGAAAGTATAGGGAGTGATGTTGTAGAAGAATCATGTGCAACCCAGTTAGATACGATAATTGTGTGATTTGGTGATAGCGTTGAATGATAATTTTGGTGAGAGAAAAAAAACATTATGTTACAAAACGTTGGATTGGGACTTATAATAGAGTGATAATGGATTTGGTTTATAATTTTTTTGAAAATAACATATTTAACGAAGACTATTTGTGTGATTATTATTTTGAAAGAAAGTAACCACCGTATGGTTATTATTTTGAAAGAAAGTAACCACCTTACGGTTATTATTTTGAAAGAAAGTAACCACGTTACGGTTATTATTTTGAAAGAAAGTAACCATCAACATCAATAATAATAAGGGATAAAATTGGATAAAAGAAAGTGGAGACCAAATATTTATAAGTTTTAAAATATTATTTTTTGTAATTTTAAAACTATTAAAAATTAAATAAAATTCAAAATTCAAAATTATGCAAAATTTAAATTCAAATTTTTAATAAAATATGATTATATATTTAAAATTTTAAATCTATCAAGATAATAAGTTTAAAAATGAATTTTTATAATTTAAAAGGAAAAAAATGAATTTGGAAAATAGAGATATCTTAAATTTGAATTTTTAAAAAGTTGAATAAATTTAAATTTAATGTAGAAATAATGCAAAAAATCATGGTAAAAAATGACTAAATTTACATAATTTAATGTAGAATTTTTTTAATGAGCGTGAGAAAATAGAATTGAGAAAAGAGAATCGACCTAAAAAAACATGGCTGAGGAATCTGAGCGAAAGAGAGAAAGTCTCAATCCTTAGACGCAATTGTGAAACTGCCAATCCTTGAAATCCTTCCCATGTTGTTATCTCATCTATTCGTACTCATTCTACGTCAAAACCAATGAACAATGATGGTCGTAATGTATACAATTGGTGAAATGTTTATTGTGGGCAATTTAAGTGGATTGAAAAATGAAAAAAAAAAGTAGAAAGGTTTGAAGGAAAAACAAAGAGACAAAGACGATAATAGAATATGATAGAGAGAATAAAAAGAAGAAGAAAAGTGTGAGGGGTTTGTTGCGATAAGAAAATAATGAAATGAAGTGCCATGAAAAAGGATGTACCATGAAATGGAGGATATATTATGCAGGGATATGAAGTCACTTTAACAGAAAAAAGAGGAAGCAAGAAAGAGAGGAATGTGAAAGTTCGAACAATGAGTGCAATTACTTAAATAATATGTGGTTAAAAGAAATAAAAGTGAGTAGTTACTTAAATAAAATGACATAATTACTTATATTAATTATTTAATATGTAATATTATTAAGGATAAAAAAGTCATAGTAAAAGTGGAGACCAAATGATAGTTACAAACGTTTGTATCCCCTTTATATCTTAAATAAAATGACATAATTACTTATATTAATTATTTAATATGTAATATTATTAAGGATAAAAAAGTCATAGTAAAAGTGGAGACCAAATGGTAGTTACAAACGTTTGTATCCCCTTTATATAATGTTATAGAAATTGTGGCAATTTAAGTGGATTGAAAAATGAAAAAAAAAGTAGAAAGGTTTGAAGGAAAAACAAAGAGACAAAGACGATAATAGAATATGATAGAGAGAATAAAAAGAAGAAGAAAAGTGTGAGGGGTTTGTTGCGAGAAGAAAATAATGAAATGAAGTGCCATGAAAAAGGATGTACCATGAAATGGAGGATATATTATGCAGGGATATGAAGTCACTTTAACAGAAAAAAGAGGAAGCAAGAAAGAGAGGAATGTGAAAGTACGAACAATGAGTGCAATTACTTAAATAATATGTGGTTAAAAGAAATAAAAATGAGTAGTTACTTAAATAAAATGACATAATTACTTATATTAATTATTTAATATGTAATATTATTAAGGATAAAAAAGTCATAGTAAAAGTGGAGACCAAATGATAGTTACAAACGTTTGTATCCCCTTTATATCTTAAATAAAATGACATAATTACTTATATTAATTATTTAATATGTAATATTATTAAGGATAAAAAAGTCATAGTAAAAGTGGAGACCAAATGGCAGTTCCAAACGTTTGTATCCCCTTTATATAATGATAGAAATTGTGGGCAATTTAAGTGGATTGAAAAATGAAAAAAAAAGTAGAAAGGTTTGAAGGAAAAACAAAGAGACAAAGACGATAATAGAATATGATAGAGAGAATAAAAAGAAGAAGAAAAGTGTGAGGGGTTTGTTGCGAGAAGAAAATAATGAAATGAAGTGCCATGAAAAAGGATGTACCATGAAATGGAGGATATATTATGCAGGGATATGAAGTCACTTTAACAGAAAAAAGAGGAAGCAAGAAAGAGAGGAATGTGAAAGTACGAACAATGAGTGCAATTACTTAAATAATATGTGGTTAAAAAAAATAAAAGTGGGTAGTTACTTAAATAAAATGACATAATTACTTATATTAATTATTTAATATGTAATATTATTAAGGATAAAAAAGTCATAATAAAAGTGGAGACCAAATGATAGTTACAAACGTTTGTATCCCCTTTATATCTTAAATAAAATGACATAATTACTTATATTAATTATTTAATATGTAATATTATTAAGAATAAAAAAGTCATAGTAAAAGTGAAGATCAAATGATAGTTCTAAATGTTTGTATACCCTTTATATAATGTTATATAATGTTATAGATAGTGAACGGTGTTACTAAATTTGGATTTTATTTGTCAATGAGTCATCGCAATTGATTCTGCTGTCTGTACGTGTGTTTTTAATGAATGGACTTAAAGGAAAATATTCATTATTATAAGGTTTTTTCTTATTTCACTTCTGTTCTATTTTTGTTTTCTGTTTAAATATTCATTTTGTTCTATAATTTTATAATTTCACAAATTTATTTTTTTATAATAAATAAATAAAATAAAAACTAAATTTAAAAGTATAAAATTGAAATAAAATATTTTAACTATAGAAATGATAATAAAATTTACAAAATTATAAAACCAAGTATGTAAACTCTATTTCTTATTTTTCTTTATTTATTCAATTGTCTATTGTATATTTTTTCTTTTTAATTTTTCTCTTGTTTTCATCCAAGAGGGTTAGTGAATATCCTTGCTCGAATTTAATTTAGACAAGTTTTGTGACAAATAAGTTGTAAAAGGGTAAGGATATAGTTTATACACCGTCTTTTTAAACACTGTCACATCTATTTTTTCCCCTCTTACGTGTATTTTTCTTTATCATATCATAATACCTTTCATACCTTAATTTTCATCGTATTATTTTTTTATAATTATATTATTAGTATAAGTTATTTATTCATTTCATTAATAACTAATTTTTATTAAAGAATTTGACCGATATAAATATAGATATAGATATAAATGATCGTAGTAATTTAAAAGAAAGTAATTTAATTACATGAACATAAGTTAATTTTCTGTTAAATAAAACTTAAAATTTACTTAAATACATGTTTACTGGCTAAAATTATACAATAAAGAAAAGGTTAAGACTTTTTGATAAATTTCATTTTGGAATATTTTACTACCAACATAATTTTTAATATAATATTTTAATATATTTTTATATAAAATTATAATGTGATTCATTTAATAAGGAGTAACCGTAGAATATTTAGTGACAACTTATAAAGTCATTAAAAAACATATTAATTGTTACTAAAAGTGAATTTTAGTGTAATAAAAGTTGATCATGATGTTATAATTTTAGTAAAATTACAATTACAATATAAATTATATGTCAGAAAGTAAGCGTTAAAAAATAATAAAACTGGATATTATTAAAAATGCCCAACCACTGTAAACTTGATTTTGGTATATATATATATATATATATATATATATATATATATATATATATATATATATATATATATATATATATATATATATATATATATATATATATATATATATATATATAGCCCTCTGCCATTTGATTAAGAGGTCTTACCAGTTACAGTAGTACGGATTATGGTCTTCTACAGATCTGAAAAGAACTGCTTCAATGTCATTCTTGAATTTTTTTAATTAAAAATGATAATTTTATCTTTTAAAATCAATTTATTGCATTCTATTGGTGGGATTTAAAACTGCACATACTAGTGTTTTTTTTTTTTTAACATCAGGGGACTCATTCTTGTTAATTAGTACAAATATGTTAATATCACCTAGAATAATTATGAATTGAACTAGAGTTTAAAGGATTTATAGGTACCGATCCAAGATAATCCCATTGGATCAGGTGATTCTTTAGGTGGGTACGTAGCTGATATATATGGTAGTGATGGAGAGCCGACAATATTGAAGAGAAATTGATTATTTAGACAGGGTTGCTCTCAGAGTAGTTGACATTATTCAGTCTAGCTTTCTTGCATGTCATGGGCATGTGCCATTAGTTTATTCTTTTTTTTTGCAATAGAAAGTACGAGTTTAGGAGAGTATAAATGAGTAATTTTATAAAATTAATTTATAAAATAATAATTATTTTTTATTTATATATTATTTAATTATTTAATATTTAGTCGGTGTAGGATTTGAGTTTTTTTTAATATATCTTTTTATATATAAATGGTGAGGTGACTATTTTTAATGATCTAGAATATGTGACCCTTTTTAAAGATTTAGGATAGTTCTGATACAATCTTTAGTGGGTAACTATTATTAATGATATAGGATAGGCGGTCCTTTATAAGGATTTAGGATAACTCTAATACCATCTTAGAATAATAGATTTGAGTCTAACTCAATCTTATAGAACCGGCTTGTAAAATGAGGGTTGTTTTCCTCTTATATATTATTTAATTGTCTAATCTCTAATTGATGTAGGACTTGGGTTTTCCCAATACACCCCCTCATGTCCAATATTATTAGGTTTGGTACCTGGATTAATGACGAATGACCTTTTTTAATGATTTAGGATAGGTGACATTTTTTTAAGGATATAGGATGACTTTGATACCATCTTAGAATAGTGAATTTGTAAAACCAGTGAACCCTCATCACTCTCATTTTCTCCCAAACCCCTAAACCTTCATTGTTGTTTTCTTTTCCCTAAGCCTGAAGTGGTGAGAACTAGGATTGTGAAGCAAGGTTCATCATCCATTCTTCTTCTTCTTCAACCCTAGAGTCGTGCAGACACTTCTCCTTCTCCCTTCTCTTTAGTTTTGAGCTGGATTCTTCTTCCTTTGAGGTAAGGGAAGCTAGGATTTGGGGTTTTGGGTTGAAAATGTGGGGCTATTGAATGAATTGAAGGTTAATGTTGGTAGATTTGTGAAATCTACAAAATGTGAGGAGGATTCAAAGGGGTTTTGTGTGGAAATGGGGGATTTTGTTGTTCTTGAGGCAAGGTTAAAATGTGATGATTTTCTGGAGTTATTGTGGATGCATGTTGTTCATCTTGGATTTTCTGAGTTGTATGATGTTAATGCTTGAAGTATTTTGGGTTGCATGCTTGATCATTGCATGGGTTGAGAGGATTTGAAGATTTGAGTTATTCATCTGATGGTATGAATTTTATGGGTTTGGGACGCTAAGCATGAGTTTTCATGCTTAGTGTGACAATTTGGGAGTGTTGTTGAAAATCTGGGGCTAAGCGTGAGATTCTATGCTTAGCGTGAGAGTGAGTTATGCCTCTGGAAGGATGACGCTGAGTGTGGGATTCTACGCTTAGCATGATAGCTGAGTTGTGCCTCTGGAAGGTTGAGGCTGAGCGTGAGTTTCTGCGCTAAGCATAAGGACTTAGTTTAATAAAATTATTTTCTGATTAAGTTGGTTGCTTACATGATGGATGAGTTATATGTTGGAAGCTTGTTGTTTGAGTTGTATTATGGTTAAATGATGTTAAATAAGTTGTAGAGATGTGGTATGGTGAGGAATAGTATTTGTTGAACATGTTACGTGTTGTTGGAGTTGTTTATATGTGTATAATTGGTTCAAATATGTATGATATATGATGAAAATTGGTATTTGATTCATTTGTATGCTTGGTAATGATATATATGAATATTTAAACATGATTTGGTATGTACTTTCATATGAGGATGATATTGATCATGATGATGGATTGACCACGTATGATGTATGATGCATTATTGCATGTGATGCCTTATGACATGTCTAGACTAGGACTTGAGGAGAGGGAAAATGTTTTCGAAGTAGAAGAGCTCACATAAAGTCTCTTGAGAGTGGTGCTTGGATAGACCACTAGTTTGGGTGAGTCTCCTCTAAGTCCTTAGCTAGTGTTGGAGTGAGGTATGAGGTCGATGGTTATTCCCTTAACTAAGTATTGGGGAAGGTGTGTGGTTCTTGCGGATAGTCAGTTGGCGAACTCTACAAGTAACTTGGTAATGCATGTCAAGGTCGTGGTAAGCCTGTACCTAGCTATGCTATACTTGACGGTGGAACCAAACTTCTAAGTGTGTAAGTGAAAACTTCTGGTTTGCTGTGATCGAGCGAGCGCATAGGACGTGAAAACGGTTGGAGTGGTTTTGGTAGAATAAGATAGCACTTATACTGCTCTGTTGTTAAGGAGATCTCTAAGTTGAAATGTGTGACAATGCATATGTGTTGATGAGTTGAATATGTGTTGATGTGATGATAATGTGTTGTAAGTTGCAAAAAATGTGAGTAGTATAAGAGTTGTTTGTTGTTGCGTTGAGTATGATGATGATGAACCATAAGTTGTTATGTTATATATATATATATATATATATATATATATATATATATATATATATATATATATATATATATATTACGTGTTATTTATTTTACCTAGTTTACTCTTGCATGTTTTCATATGATTTAGACTACAAAATTTTATATTAATTCAAGATGATTTAATATTTTATTCTTATAGGATAAAATTAAAAAAATCATCATTTTTTTTTTTTTTTTTTTTTTTTTTGTATATATATCTTCGTTACACCCACTTACGCATGAAAAATGGCTTGAGAAGTAGGGATAAAGAATTCCGACTTTGTTGGGGTTACATGGTCTAAATGGGATTGTTTGCTAATGCTTGAATATGCGTGTTGATTCAAGAAAATTCGGAAGCATCCTTATTATTTCTACCACTGGATCAACTTAAGGGTTCCTTTACATGAGGTATTTTTTTAAGGGATTTGTCTTTATAGATCTGAGTCTTTGTACGGTTGCACTACCACGCAATGACTCATCTTCAATTCAAGAAAAGAAAGAAGAATGAAGAAACGCTTGGATACGCAACTGCTGTAGGCGCAGTCCTTCCCTGTAATTCTCATTTATGTTTAGATCGGGTGTGCGTTAATTATATGTCTGCAGGGAGCATTGCACATTGATGATTATTGTTCTGTGGCCATTATGCATGCATTTGTGGGCCAATTTAATTACGTGGGTTTCAACAAACTATTTTACTTGCATTTCTAAATACTAATAAAATTTCAAATATCGTAATAGTGATTAAATCGATTAAGATATTCAATCATCGAATTAAAAATTAAATAAATATATTATTAATAAAATTGCATTATTCAATTATTATTTTTTTTAATAAGTTATACATTTTATATATATTACATATCTATAACTTTTAATAAAATGTACACACAATGTGTTAAAAAAGTCTCAATTTTTTTAAAATTAATATAATATTCAACATCGTTATGCAAATGAGATTACATTAATCTAAGAGATATTGGGTAGATTATGAAGTTGCTCCCTCATTCACGTGTTTCGAGAAAAAAAATTCTTGTGCCGATTGATTGGCTAACAAGGGTTCGACGTCAAACACTTCCTTAGTGATCATTGAAAAAATAGAGTTTACTCTTCAATTGTTATTATTTGCGAATGCATCAAGAATTCCTTACCCCTGCTTGTAGGGTTGAATATTGTTTTGTTTAGGTTTCTTTTTGTTCTTACCGGAATTTGGTCGTAAGGGTGGACCGTCCAGTAAGATCGATGAGCCTCCTTTGCTGATGCGTTGGCGCTCCAAGATGGGGGAGGTACCTGCAAAAGAGACTCCGATGCCAAAGTTAGTGTTTGTGGGAGTATGAGTCTCGTATAAATAATGCACATACCTTTGTGTGAATTAGGGTTGTCTTGGGCCTTGGGCCTGAGATAAGATATGATATGATAAGATATCATACGATATGATATGATAAGATATCATATGATATGGTATGATATGATATGATGAGATATGATATGATATAATTGGAGGGCAGTTCTGATCTGGGACGAGATCCCCGGGTTCGGGAATGATCTACCCAAATACCGGGCCCTAAATACCGGGCTGACGTCGCTCAGCGTGTGCCCGGGGTGGCTTTGTATCGCTAATCCGGGCTCGGAGCCCGGGTGCGAAGTACGGTCAGTACACTAGCCCCCCGAGCTCTGAAGGCCGTAGGTCGAGGAGTTAAGACCGGGCTCGTCAAGGAGGACGACGTGGAGGATAGCTCCAGCAAGAATGCCTCTACGTAGGCTAATTTTGTTATGACCTAGTTTAATTTTCCCTTTGCTTTGATTTTCTGTTTTGAATTCAAGCGTTGAACTCTGAGAACTTTGTTTGTATATGCATATTTTTCTTCTGCCTTTATGTGTTTGCGTTTGGTTTTTGCTTTGCACACATTTTGAGACACACGTTCGATGTTTGTTGTACACTCTCACTTTTGGTGAAAGCTCACGCTGAGATCCGAATTCGGCCTTAATTTTAAGTAGTTTCTCGTGAAGGTTCGAACTTGATCTTAAGTAGTAGTGCCGAGGTTCAAATTTGACCTCGATCATTCCAAGGTTCGGGCTCGACCTCAAGTTCGCGTGTTTAAGGTTCGTATTCAACCTTAAACAAATACGTTAAGGTTCGTATTCAACCTCGAATAAACGTGTTAAGGTTCGTATTCTACCTCAAATGAATGTGTTAAGGTTCGTATTCGACCTTAAATGGGCGTGTTAGGGTTCGTACTCGACCTCAAATTTTGAGTAAAATGATTTAATTAAGGTTCGAACTCGACCTTAGGCGAGGGCATCGAGGTTCGTATTCGACCTCGGATGATGAGGTTCAGACTTGACCTTAACAAGAGTGTCGAGGTTCGTATTCGACCTCGGATTTGGTTCGTACTTGACCTCAGATTTGGTTGAAACGATTTTATTAAGGTTCAGACTCGACCTTAAATAAGGATGTTGAGGTCCGTATTTGACCTCGACCTTTAACGAGGTTCGGGTTTGAATTCTGCTGAACGAACTTAAGGTTCGTACTCGACTTTAAATAAGGGTGCTGAGGTCCGTGTTTGACCTCAAACTTGGACGAGGTTCGGGCTCGTATTTGACCTTGAGGTAGGGTTAGGTAATCCTTCACAAGGTTCGTTCTCGACCTCGGATGAGAATGTTTAGGGTTCGTATTCGAACCTCAAATAAACGCGTTTAGGGTTTGAACTCGATCCTCAAGTGAGCCTGTCGAGGTTCGTACTCGACCTCGGAATTTTAACGAGGTTCGTACTCGACCTCAAATTTTGAGTAAAATGATTTAATATTAGGGTTTTTACTGTCTACCGGCACATTGGCATTGTTAGGGTTTTACCTTGTGATTGCGGCGCGGTGACAAAATTGTATTTTTATCCGTTTGATGACGTGGCATCTTTGGGCCGATGTGGTATTTCGATATCCATGTTTCATGGCCGAGCTGAGGAACTCGACAATAATGAGTTTGTTGCTTGGTCAGGTTAGTAGACCTTTGACCGGGTCAATAGATTGGTGAGGGACAAGTTGGCAACTCTGCTGGCCAGTACACTTGCCCCCCAGCACCGAGTGATGTAAGAGCAAAGGGGCTTCTGAGGAGCTCCCAAATTTGATGTTTGAATGTTCTAATTCGATCTTGTTAAGTAGAGGTGATTTTTTAAGGGTCGAGCTCGACCTTGGCATGTCAAGGTTCAAACTCGACCTTGGTTACTAAAATGTGATCTCAAGGTTCGGACTCGACCTTGGCATATCAAGGTTCGAACTCGACCTTGGTTGATAAAATGTGATCTCGAGGTTCGGACTCGACCTCAGCATAACAAGGTTCGAACTCGACCTTGGTTAAGAGAATGTGATCTCGAGGTTTGGATTCGACCTCGGATGAGAGTATTGAGGTTCGTATTCGACCTCAAACCAAAGTTGGATGAATTTTTAACGAGGTTCGGATTCGACCTCGGATGAGAGTATTGAGGTGGAGCCCCAAGTTGCTGAGCAGGTCGCTCCAACTACTGATGTGAGTGGTGTGGCCTGTGGCTTTTTCTATTTGATGTCTGTTTTCTCTGTTTGATCTTTGTCTGAATTTTAACGAGGTTCGGATTCGATCTCGGATGAGAGTATTGAGGTTCATATTCGCCCTCAAACTAAAGATGGCTGAACTTTAAGCGAGGTTCGGATTCGACCTCGGATGAGAGTATTGAGGTTCGTATCCGACCTCAACTTCGAGTGAAACGATTGAACTAAGGTTCGAATTCGACCTTAGGTGAGAGTATCGAGGTTCGTATTCGACCTCAACTTTGAGTGAAACGATTGAACTAAGGTTCGAATTCGACCTTAGGTGAAAGTATCGAGGTTCGTATCCGACCTCAAATTCGAATGAAACGTTTGAACTAAGGTTCGAACTTGAACCTTGGTTAAGAAAATATAGTCTCAAGGTTCGGACTCGACCTTGGCATAATAAGGTTCGAACTCGACCTTGGAATTTTAACGAGGTTCGTTCTCGACCTCGGGTAAGAATATTTAAGGTTCGTGCTCGACATTAGAATTTTAACGAGGTTCGGACTTGACCTCGGATTATGGGTTAGACGATTTGGTGAAGTGATGAGCGAAGCGGTTTGATTAAGGTTCGAAGTCGATCTTGTGAGGGCATCAAAGTTCGCATTCGACCTCGAATTTGTGATAAACTGGCTAATGAAGGTTCGAATTCGACCTTTAAGTGATAATGTTGAGGTTCGTACCCGACCTCAAATTGAGATGAACGAAGGTTCAGACTTGACCTTAGGTGAGAACATTGAGGTTCGTACTCAACCTCGGATTTATGTGTTTGAGGTTCGTACTCGACCTCAAATTGGGATAAACAATGGAGGTTCGGATTCGACCTTTAAGTGAAAATATTGAGGTTATGAAGGTTTGAATTCGACCTTTGAGTAAGAGTACCGGGGTTCGTGCTCAACCTCGGGTTTACGTGAATGATTTGATTAAGGTTCGTATTCGACCTTTAAGGACAGTACCGGGGTTCGTGCTCGACCTCGGGTTTACGTGAATGATTTGATTAAGGTTCGTATTTGACCTTTAACGACAGTACCGGGGTTCGTGCTCGACCTCGGATATTAATATTAAGGTTCATATGCGACTTAAATAGAGCTTGGTGGACTTTCATAAGGTTTAAATTCTTCGGAATAGGCGTATTAAGGTTCGTATTCGACGTTAGAATAGAGTTAGGTAAGCCTTCACGAGGTTCGTTTTCGACCTCGGGTAAGAATGTTTAAGGTCGACCTCAAAATTTTAACGAGGTTCGTTCCTCGGGTAAGAATGTTTAAGGTTCGTACTCGACCTCAGAATTTTAACGAGGTTCGTTCTCGACCTCGGGTAAGAATGTTTAAGGTTCGTACTCGACCTCAGAATTTTAACGACGTTCGTTCTCGACTTTGGGTAAGAATGTTTAAGGTTCGTACTCGACCTCATAATTTTAAGGAGGTTCGTTCTCGACCTCGGATGGGAATGTTTAAGGTTCGTACTCGACCTCATAATTTTAAGGAGGTTCGTTGTCGACCTCGGGTAAGAATGTTTAAGGTTCGTACTCGACCTCAGAATTTTAACGAGATTCGTTCTCGACCTCGGGTAGGAATGTTTAAGGTTCGTACTCGACCTTAGAATTTTAAATGTTTAAATGTTTGTGACCTGACCTTGGTCTTGCTTTCCTTGTGGTTTTCTGCGAACCTGGTCACGGAAGGCGGAGTGTTCTCCCCTCTGGATGTATCCAGCAGCACGGGCGCGTAGCTCGTCCATGTCGCGAGGAGCTTCGCGACATAGGCTGTCGACAAACGGTCCGGGCTTGAGTGCCATGAGCATGGCGTGTAGGGCGACCTCGGGATTCAAATTTCGAATTTTCACCGAGACGTTGACAAAGCGTTGCATGAACGTCCGTAGTGGTTCGTCATCGCTCTGTCTGAGGCTGGCCAGAGCAGCTGACATTATGTGATGAGGCCGACTTGTCGCATACTGCGCTGTGAACCATCTGACCAGGGTGCCGAAGCTGTCAATTGACTCGGCGGGTAGCTGGGTATACCAGTTGAGTACAGCCCCCTTGAGCGAGGTTGGAAAAACCCTGTACAGTATAGCATCCTCATTAGTATAGAGGTTTACCTAGGTGGTGTATAGATTGATATACTCGTCCGAGTTGGTTGTGCCATCGTAGCGGTCGAGGTGGAAAGGCTTCCGCCCAAAGGGGATAGGTGTCTCCATGATACCGTCCACGAAAGGATGGCGGCGGAAGGTCGTCTGATTCCCCGTGCCGTGGGCAGGGGCGTTGCTGACGTCGTGCGTCGACCTGTTCGTCAGCGCGTGAGACCGATGTGTGGGAGGCTTGGGAGTTGCTGCCCTAACCGCTGTTGGCGGTTGTGAAAACGAGTGCCCTTCGTCCTTATTCAGGTTACTTTGCGGAGGGGGTTGATCTGAGGGACGCCGAGGGAGTTGGGTGTGAATGCGCTCGTTCTCGGCGCGTAGTGCCGCTAGGTCGGCTTCATTAGCGGTACGCGTTGCTGCTAGATCAGTTTCGTGCTTGGCACGCATGCTTTGTAGGTCGGCGACGTGTTGTTTCTGCATCTGTTCGACCTGGTCGATCAGCCTCCTCAATGTTTCTGTATCACTATCCATGGTAGTTGAGCGATCTAGGTCGTCTGTTGCGCGTCTGTTATGGCTTCTAGTGAAAACCATAAGAATGGCCGATAAGAGCTGGTCGTAAGGGTGAACCGTCGAGTAAGATCGATGAGCCTCCTTTGGTGATGTGTTGGCACTCCAAGATGGGGGAGGTACCTGCAAAAGAGACTCCGATGCCAAAGTTAGTGTTTGTGGGAGTATGAGTCTCGTATAAATAATGCACATACCTTTGTGTGAATTAGGGTTGTCTTGGGCCTTGGACCTGAGATAAGATATGATATGATAAGATATCATATGATATGATATGATAAGATATCATATGATATGGTATGATATGATATGATGAGATATGATATGATATAATTGGAGGGCGGTTCTGATCTGGGACGAGATCCCCGGGTTCGGGAATGATCTACCCAAATACCAGGCCCTAAATACCGGGCTGACGTCGCTCAGCGTGTGCCCGGGGTGGCTTTGTATCGCTAATCAGGGCTCGGAGCCCGGGTGCGAAGTACGATCAGTACACTTTTAGTTTGATTTTTCTTTGTTTTCTTTCTTTACATTTATCACAAAAAAAAATATTGATAAAGTAACTTAACTATAACTAGTTGAATCACATAAATTTATATAAAATTATTATAATTTTAAAGAATATGCTATATAAATTATTTAAACAAATCGTATAATAATAAAATATATTATTTTAATAGTTATTATGACATTAAATAATCACATTCACTTTAAATTTAAAATTATTTTTATTTTTATTTTATACAAAAAATACATAAAAAAATAACATATATATTAGTCAAAAATTCATTATTAAATATATAATTTTATATTAGAGAGATACTATAAAATATTTTTTTTAAGTCATTTAAGTAACAAGAAAAGAATAATGTTGAGGGGTCAACAAGTCTCCGCACATGCTCGTGTGCTTGTGTTCAAGCCTTAATTCGCACGAGAGTATTACAATTTTTGAATGAGGCAAACTTCTCTTATATATAAAAAAATCTATGAACTGGTATTTAACCGAAAAACATGTCTGGTAATATCAATTCTGGTTTAACCAAAAAAATCAGCCGGGTAATATCAATTTGATGACATGACCGAAATGTTAATAAGCTCAGACTTGTTATATGCTTGATTTCCGATTTGATCGGTTGATTTAAGCCGATGTTTGATAGTAATCGAAGATTTGTTGGTTCTTTACCTATATTTGCTAGAAGAACAAAAAAAAAATATTCAAAATCTAATTCAATTTTATAAAATTGACTTAAAAGATTAGAAATATTTTCTATTTTTATATATTTTAAGATGTTTAATTCTTGACTTGAAATTTGTAAGGATTCCATAAATTTGTATATTTTACAACTTAATAATTAAGTATTAAAAAATATAAATTTAATTATTTAAGATTATTATACAAATAATTTTTGGATATACATCCAACAAAATATATATATATATATATATAAGAAATAATCAACTGAAAATATAAAGGTCTCTCAATGAAATTATAATACGATCCTATACACATAATAATCCAAAAATTTTAAACTTAAATCTCGAGTTCCCAATCAAGTAATTATTATGCAAGTTGTGCTAGAACAACAACCAACACAACATTACCATCTTCAGCATGGTAGTCAAAAGGTCTAACTCGTCCCTTTGGCCTAATTTTACTTTACTCTTATAATAATATTATCATTGCAATAACACAGCAAGGAAAATGTAAGGATAAACTTACAAACAACAAAAACAACACATAGTATAGAAGTAAAATACAACTATATCATCACATCATCATTACACAACATATCATCCTTTCAACACCTCTGACCCAATACTTAGTTTAGCAACACATACCAACATACAACTTAGTATATCAGTAATACAAGTTTTCAACATAACATGTGATCAACACAACAACTAACAACATAACTACTTAAGAACACAACAACATGCCTCCTACAAGTCATAACACAATGTTTCACCTTAACATATCCCTCATACATAAAAAAATACAAAATACAATTTTACACATTCAACATAGTCATGTATGATGTAACCTACCCCATGCCTAAAAACAATGTTCAACATCACTTTCCCACGCTAACATCAATGAGGCAGAGATCCTTACTTATACCTGGCGCCACACAATCTACGTTCAACGTTATTAGGATAGAGAATCACTACCTTACCCACGCTTGGCGCCACACCACATGTGTCTAATGTCATCAAGGAAGAGAGTCACTGACTTAATCTTACTCAACACTACACAACTCATGCCCGACATCACCAATTCAGATAGCTCATAAGGTAATCACACTTGATGCCCCTCAACCCACACTCAAAGTGACCAAGTTAGAGGGTTCTTATTTAACTTATGCCTTGTGCTACCTATACCACGCTTGATGTTAGTGAACTGTGTTGCACTTGACTCTATGAAGTTGAATTTGGCACAATAGTAATTTCTACAATTGGCAGAATCGCAATTTGGATTCAACCACCTGCAATGTCATCTCAAAACCAACATACGACCCACAATACCATATCTATGCATCGACAACAACTCACATAACCAACGAATTCCAACATGCAACTATCGAATATTCCAAATCATGAATTTCTCTCATTTTACTAAAAACAACAATAAAACCAAATCAAGATTTCCACTCTTCAAATTAACAACATAGATACAATTTGATGAATCTAGGTAGTATAATTCACACAATACAACAAGAATCAGCTCTATAAGCTTCCCTTACCTAGGATCTTCCAAAAAAGAAGAAGAAAATAAAGAACTCGAGAATTCTGAACCTATTGTATGAAAACTTCTCACTTTAATTCTTAGCTCTAGAAGCTTTGAATCACGACATAGCTACTCAATCTAACTCTAGGGAAGAATATATATGCTCTACAAGGTCAATAAAAGGAAATAAATCCTAGTAGCTTTAGAGGTTTTCTCTAACTTCTTTCTAGGTTTTTAAGAAGTCCAAGTCTTAAGAAAAACCTTATATACTATCTTCTAAACTTGGTTAACTTTAACCTCAACTCAAAATAATTCATAAACAACTAAACTCATAAAAATTCTTAAATCCTTAGAGTGTTATAACATTAAAACGATGATTCACATAATTAATTAATTAATAAAATTAACTAAACAATCATACAGTTTTACAAAGTTTGTAAGACAAAACATCTACGAGTAATCTAATATCAGTCTAATAGTAAGTGACTTGATAAACCCAACAATAAGAATTGATAGGATATATTCTAATATCATCCTAAGAAGGTTATCTATAGCTTAACTCAACCTTATAAAATCAATTTGTAAAGTGAAAATTATTCTTCTCTTATAGACTATTAAATAATATTAAGAACATGGTGATCTAGAAAACATGCAATGATTATAAATTGAGACATGTATAATTATATATTTACATAAATTTTTATATTTCAATTTAAAAACAAATTATAACTGTTTTAATTAAAATTTAAGATTTAATTCCAATTTCTAATTTGATGCCTAACGATCATCATCCCTAGTAAGTAACAACTCCCAATTTCAACATAATATAAGGGTTATATAGTACGTAATGGATTTAAGGCCCATTTAATAAATTTATCTATAGATACTTATAGGAAAAAAAATAAAATTAATTTATCATGTTCAAACCAACTAATGCACATGTTTAAAAAGTTTTTGAATAAACTAATTAATATGCACAAATTAACTTATGATTAAAATTAAGACGGAGATAAAAAATAAAAAAACTTGAATTGAAATTAAGCATTGTTAAGGATGTCGATGAGTTATAAAAGGATAACTAATTGTGCAAAATGTTCAATAGTTAACAATGAATACTACAAACATTCAGATACTACCATAACAATCACCACCACTTTGACACGAGAAATGAGGCCTCAATTAAAATTAATCAAAGGACTCCCATTACACAGGTACACTAGATTTTCAGGATTGGGAGAATAATATTATAATGCAATGTTTAAAGCAGAAGCAAATTCAGTTTAGGGAAAAAAACATCCATCCTTACTTATCGCTTACATAAAATTAATCTCTTCCTTTTACATCCGGTTTGTCTTGACTTTGTTTCTATTCTTGCATTAAACAGTTGATTTTAAAAGAAAATTTTTATATATATATTTTGTTTTAGTAAAGATCACAAGTATTTTTTTTTATTGGAAACAATATTATTTAAACTGATAAGATCATTTTGAGTGACAAAAGTCTTCTTTCAAATATTTGTCAGAATTACATTCTTAATACTTGAATTCGAAATGTCAGTTTAAGTCGGAAAAATTTGTACCAATTAATCTACATTTTCGGTAGTAAAAAAAGTTTATTTGAAAGACGGAATAAATTTAAAAAATATTCTTTTTATAATGTAGATATTTTTTCCCTAACAAAGTAACAATTCTGTTTAATAGGATATTTGTCTACTGCATTTCACTTGTGAAAAATAAAAAATAAAATGCAATAAAAAAGAAAATGTAATATAAGAGAAGACTTTATATGACCACTAGGGTTAGTTTAGTGGTTGGGTGGAGAGAGATTAGGGATAGTTAGAAGCATGAGGACTTAGGTTTAGGTTTAATTTTCATTGCGACATCTTTTAATCTTTCATATCTTAAAAAAAAAAAAAAAAAGACTTTATACAGAAGCATGTCGTTTTGTCTGTAAAATTGGTAGACCTTATGCCGTTTTGAACTGCAAACAAACGGCATGTCGTGGCATAGCGACCTTATTTTCTTCTTTCTCCGTTTGGTTTAGCGCTGAGTTTAAACTCAAAGTGAAGAAGAATCATCATGGTGTGGGGACTCTTCCCCGTTGATCCTCTTTCAGGTACCCATATTCTTCAATGAAACTCTTATTACCTTTCTATTCTTTTAGCACACTATAGGGTTACTAAAATTTTTATTTGTTAATTCTGAAAATTTGTATGACAGGTGAAGAAAAGTACTACATTTTCAAAAAGGGAGTTTACAAAGTTGGTCGAAAAGGTACTGTAATTTATGATTCCTTCTAATTACTTTTCAAAACCTTAGGCTTATGCACAAGTTTGTGTAATTCGTTTGATGATCAAACAATTATCTAGGCATTGCGGCTGAAGTGTTTGATTAATTTTCACTGTCTTGCCTTTGATAGAGTGAAAATGTTGAAGTTGGTTATGACTCATGAGTGCTTTTATCAAAGACTGATTTGGCTGAAGGGCTTAAGCTGTTAAGTTGAAGCCCATTATTGAATTTTACTTCTAATACGAACAACAACAAGCTTTTCCCACTAGGACCTCTAATACGCACTCTCATGCAAAACCCTTTAGGGTTGATTATTTTAGTTGATTGGTGGATGTCTGTATGTTTGTTTGTTTGGGATCATTTCTGAGGAAACAATTGCTTTTCTATTTAAACCCTAAAATCTCACACGTGATGCTACCAAAAGAGTGATTATTTTTCAACATGAGTTAATCCAAACACACAGACCTTGTGCTAAATTTATAATTTGTTTAGAATATGAGGGCGGTAAAAGTCAAAGACAACATGATCGGATGGACTTTTATGTTGAGTCAATGACCAATTAACTTGAGATTAGATGCTATGTGGAGATGTGATTCATGCCTGCAATTGTCCTGATCCAGGAACAATAACAAAATTATAATAGATTGAAGACAATTAACTGAAATAACCAATAAAATTAATTTTAAAGTTAAAACTGTTTTTCTAGTATTCTCTAGGTGACATTAAGGAGCATAGGCATAGCTATCTGATACATTCATGTTTAGTGACAATTTTGCCTCATAATCTAATGTTTTCCTTATTCAAGTTTCTAAGTGTGCAAACACGGATATGGTTTGTCCCTATGGAGCAAAGTGAAATGCTGGACTTTTCAGAATGGATTGTTGTCACAAGTTGCTGCTTTTTTTTTGGTTCACATTTTTGAAGTTTTTTCCTATAATAATCATTACTTATTATTGGTTTTTTGGATATCACGATGATGCTTTGTATGAACTTGCTACTAACTTCTTACAGGTTGTGATGTGATAATTACTAAAGATAAAGGGGTTTCTCGGGTTCACGCAGAAATAGTTGTTAATACGATGAACCCAGCAAATCGTTTACCAAATGAACGTTCTCATTTGTCATCCAGTATACATATTAGAGATTGCTCCAAGTACGGGACATTTATTAGCAAGAATGTTGGGTCCAAGAAAAAAGTTCATGAGCTACCAAACAAAGAAACAGTATTAGAGGATGGTGACCTTGTTTCTTTTGGCACCGGTACTGCTACCTACAAGTATGTTAACTATCTCTTCAATGTGCTTCTATTCCTTCTTTTTGTGTCATTCACTTTTAATATTTAGAAAATACCATTGCAGTACTTATCTAGATTTGGGTTTGTATAGGTCCATCAATCTCATTACATTTGTCTGTCTTCTACTTATGTCTTCTTAAATGCTCTCAAATTTAATCTGACAGGTTTTGCCATGTCCCCCTCATTTTTTTCATCTGTTCCTCAAATAAAGTGGATCAATCTCTTGAAGAGAAAATTTCATCAATTGGTCAGTGGGGAAAAAACTTGTGAAGGTTCTTCAGTTCTTATAATTCATGAGAACATGCTGTGTAATTGCTTTAATATATGTCATTAACTCTAACTTGCACACGATATTGCATTTACTTAAAATTAGTAAAGAAGAAAATACTTAACTGATGGAATTTTGACCAGAAGTGGTATTTATGATGTGATCAAAGATAATTAGTTTTGAAAGGACACTATGCTCGTGCCTTTATCCCATGCTATTTTTGCAGTTTTGATATTTTGTAATGCTTAAATTTCAGTCGTTTAAACAAACATTTGTAATCATTGTGAGAACTGATAGATATGTTGGTCAGGAAGTAGAGTTTACATATCTTTGATAATGACTTAGTATTAATTATGTAAATGAAAATTATAAGATGTTCAGAAAAATCTTCATCTGGCTACATTGTGTGTATTAGATTCCATATATTCAGAAAAGATCTTGGGCCACATTGTAACATTAGTTATAAATTTACTGTGCTTTTCTCTTTAAGCATTTGACTCTTTCTTAATGTGAATGCTGAATATTAACCAACTTATACTTTCATATAGGTGCTAGTATTATTCATACCTTAGGTGAAGAGTGCACACATGTTCTGGTAGATCAACTAATGCCATTGAAGAAGGATCTTGTCGGTGCTGTTGTGGCAAAAAAATCTTGTGTACTCAAAACTTGGCTTGAGGTATAGAAGCATTTAGTTTTATGTATTGGTGCTTAACTTTTCATTATACTATTAGTTTTTTACAGTTAAGTGATCACTCGTATAGTCGTATTCATAGTTTGATGGCATGAAAGTTAGTTGCTTACATACTTGATTGTTTATATTATTTTTTTAACATCTGAAATAAAATCTTTTAAGATTTGCATAGCATTTTTATACAATAGAATATGTTATGTAAAAGGAGAGTAGATGTAATGGATATAAATATAATGCGGGAAGATTCTCTTAAAGTTTACACACAGCAATAATATATTTAGATCCCTGCTAACTTCCCAAATTTAGAAATAATTTGCTAAGAAGCAATTCAGAATTAAGTTACAACCATAGTCATAATTTTTCTTGTAGCTTGTGGACCATGTTCTTGACATAAGAGTCTCATGATCTTATCTACTTTAAAGGTTAGAGCATTGCAATATGAGTCTGATATTTTACATGTTCACTAGTTATTTTGTGTTTGCTAGTAGCATAGACCCTGAATAGTATGCCGTAATTGTATTCTGAGTCCTGAGTCCTGAGTCCTGACCAATGATAATAGTACTAATTGTTGGTTAGAGGTAGAAATGATAAGATTCATTTATCATTACTAGTAATCAATCAATAAGATATTATCTAAGTCTATAAATGTGAGGTTTAATTGAAGAATTTAGTCAACTTTTTCTCTGCTGTTTGATGTTTGGCTTGTGACTGTTTGTTCCTTTCCCTGTATAGATTTTTGCAGAAAAGAACATTAGCACTGAAATTCCTAGCTGTCATTCGTAAGTATTGCTTTGACTTAGGAGTTTGGTTGTGCTAGCTGTATATTCCATGACCCTGACACCAGTTAGGCTAACTAAGTTTTCTTTGTCTTCTTTTTCTTCTCTATCTCTTCCTCTCAAGCAGATATATTCCCTCAGTGTCAGCTGGAGGAGAATCTATTAAAATTGCTGACCCCAGAATGCGTGAAGACTGCTTGAAAGGATACACTTTTTTGTTGGAATCTGAGCATTTGGTATTTGTTTTACAAAGTCTTCTATACTCACTCTGAAAAACTTAAGGATTATAGTACTAAGTGGTTTTGGTGTGATTCAGATTTCCATTTTTAAATAATAGGCTGGCACATTTTTCATACTTTATTCTCGGATTTTTTCTTTTTGAATGTTCACATGTAAATATGTAGGAACAGACATGCAGGGGTTTTGAAACTACAAGATGGAAACATCTTGATATTTTTGGTGCATTGCTCATCTTCACAATATTCTTAACTCGATTCTTTTTCCTGCTTGCAGTATAGATTTGGGAATCAGCTAAAATCTTTATTAGAAGTGGCTGGTGCAAAAGTTGTTTCCTTTGAAGTTTTTTGTTCAAATAGCCAAGTATGTATTTCATTTCTTTCTTTTTGTTTTATAAATTCTGTTGATAACACGGTAAGCATTGGACTCTGAAAGTGTCACAAGTTTGTTATCAATTTTACATGTTTGCAATACATCTTAAATATTTCTATGCAGGATTTTGTATGTACTACAAACATGCATTTAAAGTAAAAAATTTGACAATAGCTTGTATGGTAATTCTCATTTATTTCTTGCAGGGTTCAGATTATGCAGAGGATAATCGTGTGGTTTGTGTCATCCCTGGAGGAGGATCATCATACAAGTCTGATCTCTTCAATAAACAAAGTTCCTTGCTTAGAGTGGATGAGATGGATGTAATATGTGCCGCTTTCAGTGGACAGTTAGATCTGTCTATTCTGAAATCACCATGCAGTAAGTATTCTTCATATCTCAATTAATATAATTGCTCTGTCCAAACCTTTTGTTTTATTCCCAATAAATTAAGAACCTAAATCAATAAATATTTTGAAATTACAACCGTTTTTCTTCACTTCTTTATACCTTTGCTGCTGTTGAGCACAAAATGGTGTTTGGGAGTAATTCTGGAAAATGAGGATGTAATTGATATAAAGGGGGAAGCTTTTATCCAATTGAAGGTTTTCAAAGTATTTTTCTTTGTATTAGATTTTCCAAGTATTTTTGGTTTTCTGGTATGAATAATAAGTTCTTTGAACTATCAGCCTTGATTTAGAAGTTTAAATTTTCATCTTGTTAGATGTAGTTTCTCTGCTAGGTTTTCTCTTTAGTCTTTAGCCAAGATCTCCTTTCACTGAAAACAACTAACAAAAATTAAAACATTTGTAGGAATGTGTAACACTATACATTTTAACTAATAATTGTTGATTTATATTTTATATGTTGTGGTGTATTGTTGTTTATTTGTTGAGAATCTTGGGAATTTAAAATTTTCTATGGAGTTTTAGTCATTTAGGAGTGTCTCTGAGCAAAGATCAAGTTTGATCTGTAGGAGAAAATATAGAAGGTCTTTCTAAAGAAATGGACCTCGCAAGCCTATTTTCTTAAGAAAGTTGGAGAGTCTAGAGAGAAGATCTCTGGAACCCGAGGTGGACTGTTTTCTCTTGACTCCCTGGATCTCTTCTTTTCCTTCCCTAAGACTGATTTTGGTGGTTGTCCGGTGATTCAAGCTTGGAGAGCCAAGAATTAGAGTAGTTGGTGGTGGTGCAGATTAGCTCAAAGCATTCATTTGCTTTCTTCTTCCTTGTTCTCTTCAATTTGAAGGTAAGGAAAGTTTCATTTTGAGTTGCACGTGTGGATCTCTATGTTGTTTGGACCATTGGTGGCATCTATGTTGAGAATGCATGAATTTTATGTTGTGGATTTTCGAAGGTTAAAGATGGGTTGATGATTTTGAGTTTGGTAGTGGTTTCATGTGAGGTTTTTGAGATGTTTTGAGTCATACGAGGCATGAAGAAGTAGAATCATGGATTTTATGTATTGAATTTGATGTGGGTAGCTAGATTTGGTAGAGAGAAGGTGATTTCGATGGAGGAACATCGTTTTCTTGCTCAACTAGAAGCATATGGTCGCTCAATGTTCATGTACAAATAAAGAACATTAACCCAATCTTCATATTTTCGCTCAGTGGTAAGAAATTGGTCGCTCAACAAGGGGTTCTAGAGAGCTCGGCTCGCTCAACTAGAAATCGATTTGTTCAGCGAGGAGTTCTAGGGAGCTTAGCGAGATCACATTTTCTCAATGAATAGTAGATGGATGAATTAGGCTTTGTGATCTTCGTCAAAGTTGTAGTCTTGAATGTTAGTTTTCCAATGGCTTTGAAATCACCTTAAAAAGAGGTCTATAACTCAAGTTATAACCTTTTTAGTGAGCAAAGGTCAAACTATTAACATTAATAAAAAAATGTTACAGTTTTTTGTGATTTTCAGCATAGTAAATGTTTTAATTAAAACTAGAGTTCAACATAAGAGTTGTAGACAATCTTCTTAACTTTCATGAGATAAGGATGAGCTTGATAGGAGTAGTATAACTCTCTATGTGTTGTTTTATGTGGGAGTTGTCCTTGTATGATAGTTGATTGTGAAAAGTTGTATGTTGATATATGTTGTTAGTTTTTTATACATTGATCTAGGATAATGTATATTGATAGTTAAACTATTGATAGTTAAATGTTGTTGAATGATAATGATAGTTCTATGTATATTGATCTAGGATAATATATATAGAGTTGGTATGGTTGAATTGTTGATGAGTATTGGTATGCTATACTTGAATGAGTTGTTAAACATTAGTATGTTATATTTGATTGGTGTGATTTGATCTCTATATTCATTAACTTGGGTTAATGTATATAGATGATGTATGTTGATTGAGACTAGAGAAATCTTGTTGTGACGCGTTGGGAGGCTAGTTGTTGAAAACCTTCCTTGAGTATGTGTGAAACTCTTGAAATGGATTTGTTGAGTCTCCTCTAGGTCCTTAGTCAATGTTGGAGTAAGGTATGAAGTCGAAGACTACAACCCTTAATTGATTACTGGAAAGATTGCTTGGTACCTCGAGGATAGTTAGCGGGCTAATCTCCCAAGTGACTTGGTAATGCATGCCAAAGTTGTGGTACGCCCATACCCAGCTATACTAGTCCTGATGATGGAACTGGACTTTTCTAATTTAAGTGACAACACTTGAGTAACCAAAAGATAGGGATAACACTTGAGTAACCAGAAGATAGGGATTGGTATCCCAATTTTGTTGTTGATCTAGTAGGTGTATGAGTTGTGAAAACAATCGAGTTAATTCGGTAGGGTCAAGCCACTTAGACTGGTCAAATTTATTAAGAGATCTCTGTAGATGAATATGAAACGACGCATTAGTTGAGGTGTATGTATATGATGTGGTGTGGTGTTTGATGATTGTTCATATGCTTGTTGATTGTATGATGGATCAGCATGGTTGTGATGCACATAGGTATGTTGATTGTTGTATGATGTGAACTATGAGGTGTTGCTTTGTTTGTTTATATGTAGACGATTAGTATAAATGTTTATTTCTATACTTGTATTCTTTTGGAAATCTAGTTTATCCTTGTATGTTATCCTGGCGGTTGGATTTCGATGATCATGATTCTTCATGAGAACAGGGTAAGGTTAGGTATTGAGTGGAGGCAGCCTTGGTGAGGCATTGGTGGTGGCGTTTTGCTACTCTTTGTCTAGTTACTTTGATATAACTAAGTGTATAGATGTTGTTTGACGTTGACCTACAACTTAGGACTTATACTTTGCTTTCACTGGATGACAGTACATATATTGTATATACTAGTAGTTATTTTTAGTTTACACTTATATTTATATACATGTTAAAGTATGCATATCCAGGTTATGAGTATATAATCCTTGATACAGTTGTTATACTTTCCACTGCTAGTTTTTGGTTCCATCCAGTGTAGTGATCATGGTGGGTTGTCACAGAATGAGATGGACACTTTTAAACTTAAGAGCAGTCTAGATTTCTGAATTGTTTGATTACCTCAACACTGAATACGCACACATGCATACACACATTAAAGAAAAAACATTACACAAATCTGAACATGGAATAAATCAACTAACGAAATATAGAGATTCTATAATTCAATCCCTAGTTGTAGGGATGTAAATCAACATATTATCTCAAATAAATCAGCATGTTATCTTGTTAGTGGCACATATTCCTTTTGTTATGGAATGCTATTTTAAAGATTGGCATGGTTTATGCAAGATATTGCTTTTGTAAATGAAATGGCTAACATGTAATTTTTGAAGTTTCCTCAAAAATATTTTTTCACTTGTAAAACATAAATTTAAACTCCATGCTTAGTGACAAAATCTGCACTTCAATGAGTTTTAGTAACCTGCTCTTTGTGCTGTTGCAGTACTTGTTTCATCATCTTGCTCTACAGATGAGACGATTGTACCAGATTCGGAAACTGAAGTTGAAACAGCCACATCCGCCCACTCAAATGAGGCATTTAGCAACCACAATAATGTAAAATATGAAAAAACAGAAGAATTATATGATGATTCTGACACTTTAGATAAGAGAAAACATGAGAGAGTAGAGGCATCCTGCGATGATGTTTCGACCAGATTGCATGAAATTAAAAGTGCAAAAACAGAAACATCCTTGGATGGTGCTTCTGTCAGATCACATGATACCAGCTTCGGGAATAATGATGGTATTAGAGTAAAGAAAGACAAGGCTGACGATTATGAAAGTGGAAATTCAGATATTGTTTACGGCCAACATTTAGTTGTTCGAGATACAAACCTACATACTAGCACAAGTACTGCACCAAACAGCAATGTTCCAAATTTTAAACGCTTCCGAAAGGTATATGGTTTTGCTACCATATCTCTTGCTTACAAGGAGCCTATCATAGAAACTTGAAACCAAAATGTTTGGTTGTCTGACTTCTAAATTCCAACAAACCTGATTGCTTCATGTAATGTCAATTAATAAAATTTTAGCGTAAATTATTAATGTCAATACATGAAACGTGTGCCTAACCATTGAATTTTCTTTTAAATGGAAATGCAGGCAGAAACTCAATCTGGTAACAGCTTTGACAATCTTGTTCCATTTGCAAAATATCCATACAAGTAAGAATAATATTAAATATGATGTTAATTGCAAACAAAAATCTAGCTAGTCTCTACTTCATTCCTTTTCTCCTTGTGATAGGTTATGTTATATTTCATTTGTTTTCTAACCCAGGGATTCTGACTGTGGGAATGATGAGACGGCTGAGTTGGTGAAGGAGGAGAAAAGGCGAAAGAAAATGGAAGCTGTGGCAGATGAACTATTTAATAATCATAAGGCGAGTCTAAGTCTATTACACTTCCCATATCTCAAAAATGAGAGGACAGGAAAGAGATCAATATTTAATCTTTGACTTATTGAGTATCTACCATAAAATTTTACATGCCCTGCTGCAGACAAAAAAGCGAGGCACTGTTGGTTCTCTTCGCGGCATTCTTACTTAATGAAGGTAAACCTTTCTCGGTATTTTTATTTCTCAATATAACGATGAAACTTTAAATTCTTTTTGTGTTCTCAAGTCACCAAAACAATGTTTTGATCAGTAATGTGATAAAAATTTGATGTAATAAATGTTGGAAAGCATAATCACTCGTCATTTAGCAGAGGAAAAAGAGAGACTTTTATTTTTTGTTTTATTTTATATTACCGAGTTAGAACATAAAAGAATGTTTGGTTGCTATTTTTGGCAAGACCATTTATCCATTTTGCTTCTGCGCCTTATGCAAAAAATAGAATGTGAATACGTATATGCAAAATAGAGATTGGTTGAACACATGGATTAAAGGTCAATTTTTTTTTCTTCATATTTTATTTGGTCTTTTGACATCTCCAAAATAATATTACATCTGTTCTCATTTATAAGACCTTACTTAGAACAATTGTGTCTTCCTTCATATAAGAATCTATTTATAATGTTTGATATATTAATTATTTTTAGACTAAAATAATCCTAATTAAAACAGGTTCTCTTAATTTGTTCGGATACATTAATTATAGGCTCTTTAAAAGTATGTATTCTTTGGTTAGGAGAGTAAATAATACTAGAGAGAAAAGTAGTATATGACATGCATTTTAATTGGTTAAAAGAGCGATGAATATTAATTAAAAAAGAAAAAAGTAGTGCAAGAGTAGTTTTGAAAAAAAAATAAAAATAAGACATTTATTATTATGAATTAGATTAACTATTTTTCTTAATCTTGGTAAAATAGGTATATAAACAAGTCATTTATTATTATCAACTAGATTAAGTATTTTTATACTATGCATTTTTTTCTTCCAAAATGAACATGATGGTATGCTATTGCAGAGAGCTTTCTCCAAATATACGGACTTTGAAGATACTGCACATTTCATGTGTGGCCTCAGTTGCAGGTTAAGTCGTTCAATTGTCTGTTTTGATCGAGAATGAAGAGAGGTTACTATGGAGACAATTTGAGAGTGGAGGATCTATATAGTTTCCCTTGTTAGAATATGAAGTAAACAAAGCTCACATTTCAGTTTGACTGAGATGACCATGTCTTTCTCTTGGATGGTGAATGCCATATAACGTGATGCGTTGATATATATATCATTTTTACTAATTAAATGTGTATTGTAACCCTAAAAAAGTGCACATCATATTTATTCTCTTACTATGTCACAGACAGCATGTTACAGTACATTTCCTATTCTTTTGGTGCGTGTATACAGGAGATGAGAAGAACGTAAAAAAAGGGCTTTTTGACCAAAGTGGGGTCGTTGACCAAGTTATTTACGCCAATGGGGCTGTTTTGAAACTATTTACGCCTTTGGGGCAGTTTACAACAGTGTCGCTATGGGCCATAGCGACACCATTGCCACGTGACATTTTTTTTTTGGGCCCAGAATTGGCTGGACTGAGCCACATCAGTGTCGCTATGGGCTAGGTCACCACAGTGGATGGACCAACAGAAATGATGTAGCCCATAGCGACACCATGTAAGAAAAAAAAAAGAAAAAAACAAAAATAATTTAAATGTAACTAAAATAATAAAATGAGTTATTTATTATATATTTATAAAAATAAAAATAAGTTGTTTAAAAACGTAATTTTAAAAAAGGTATTTTAATTATTTACAAGAGTGGCGTTATGGCCCATAGCGACACAGTGTCGCTATAGGCCATAGCGCCACTATTTTATTTGTTTTTTTTTATTAAAATTATTAACGTATTTCTTTTTAAAATTTCTATATTTTATATTAACAGTTACTTATTATTTTGTATTTATAAACGTATTTTTTCTCTAATTTGTTATCTTTATATATATTTTTTTGCTTTAAATTATATTAAAATATGTATTTTAATTATTTATAAGAGTGGCGCTATAGGCCATAGCGCCACTGTGTCGCTATAGGCCATAGCGCCACTGTGTCGCTATAGGCCATAGCGCCACTATTTAATTTCTTTTTTTTTTAAATTATTAACTTATTTTATTTTAAATTTTCTATATTTTATATTAACAATTACATATTAATTTATCGTTTCACAATATAAAGAAAACAAATTAAATATTTTTATTAATTTTTGTTTGTCTAAATAATACTTTATTTTTTCACTAGAAACTGAAAGCTTGAAACGTAAAACCTGCGTTGTAAAACAAAAAAAAAGGAAACATGAAACCTGCATGAGCTAGTGGTGCGTTTAATTAGATAATGAGCTCTTACATCAGGCAGAAGAATGAATCTCATCACGAGTCGCTATGGCCTATAGCGCCGAAAATTCGTTATAGATCATAGCGACTTATTTTTTTTCTTTTCTTTTCTTTTCAAATTTTATATTATTAATTTATTTAAAATATTAATTTTATATTTCTGTTATTAAAAAAATTTATTTAATTTCAATAAATTATTTATTTATTTATTTTTTTTATTTATATTATTAACTTTTTTCAAGTTTTATTTTTAAATTTCTGTTTTATTCTATTTTATTTTTAAATATTTTTTCCTTTTAATTATTTTTTCCTTTTAATAAATAAAATACAGAAAAGATAAATATATAAATATAGATTTATATAAAATTCATAAAATAAATTAAAAAGTAGAAAAAATATATTAAGTAAATAATTAAAAGTGGCACTATGGCCTATAGCGACACAATGTCGCTATAGGTCATAGCGCCACTTTTACAAATTCGTATTTTTTTTAAAAAAATTATTTACTTATTTTTTTTATTTTTTTAATATTAAAAATGGGGCGCTGTAGGCTATAGCGACTTCATTGAAGCCGTTTTGTGTCGCTATGAGCTATAGCGACATTATCAATATGGCTTTCATGGCTCCCCTGGAGTTTAAAAATTCCACGTGGCATGGGTGTCGCTATGAGCCATAGCGACACCGTTGTAAACAGTCCCAAAGGCGTAAATACTTTCAAAAGAGCCTCATTTACGTGAATAAGTTGGTCAACGACCCCACTTTGGTCAAAAAACCTAAAAAAAAGTGAGACCAATAATTCTATTAAAAAAAAATTGTTAAAACACATAAAGGACACCTTTTTACTTCATTCATACTTTGCTTCGAGTTTAAAAGTGATTACTAATTCAACGGGAATTTGTAGCCTAACCATGAGTATTATAGTAAAGGTTTTTTATAATGTCATTTCATCGATAATTATCAAGTTAAAATTTGTTTATTTTATAAAATTATTTAAAAAGTAACATATAGTTATTTTAATTTGTTGATAGTATAAAAATACTTGTATTAAGTTATAGGGTTTAGGGTTTATATTATTTTGTTGATAGTATAAAAATAGTTGTATTTTAATTATCCGTGTTGTTCTTGTTTGCTTTTAAGTGGACTAACTCATGGACGGTCAAAATTAAATTTATATCATTTTATTGATTATCAGGATTTTTTTTTTGTCGTACTTTTTCAGTTGATTATACATTTATACATTAGACTAACTAATGAAAAACTACAAACGGATTACATTTTATAACAGCTTAGTATTTTTTTTTCCCAAAAAAATCCTATGCGAGTATGCTATTCAAATTTATATTTCGAGACGAGGTTCCTACTAGGCTACTATAATTATTTTTAAGGGTATAATTCTTACATTGGTATCATATATTTAAGACAATGTAATGTTTTAAGATAGGAATCACATGATCTTAATTACTATATCAACGATAAGCTTGATAAAAAAAATAATTAATCTAATGTTAATGCATTCTTTTATTAATAAGATGAAATAAGCTCTTCATATTTATAACGTGTTAAGGATTTTGGGTTGGATTAAATTATAAATTACGTAACGGGGTGATTACTTGTATGTTCTTGATTCATCTAGTTATTTACTTTAAGCTCCCTAACATCACAATCAGTTGTCACAATTAATTATCTGACTAGAGAAATCAATTTAAACGTGCTATACATAGACATACACTTAGCTCGGTTGGCAGGGAAAACACACTTTTCTAATACTTTTTATTATTGATAATTATAAATTTTTGTGAATATGACAATTCATTTAATGAGTTTTTTTTTTTTTTATTGAGATCAATTTTTTTTATTTTTAATAAATTTCAACCAACTGTAGAAAATTAGAAAAAGATTGTTGGTAGTATTTTTCATCGTAAAATTCACAAACTTGCTTTTAGATATTTTCGGAAAAAAATACAAAATTGTGTTAATATTACAAACCTTTGTCTAAAAATTTCCTTCACGCTAAAGAGGCGAAAACTATTTAAACTGTAAAATCTATGTTCAATCAATTACTCGTTTTAGATTCATCTTTGTCTTAAAAATGAGCAGACCAATAAACCAAGATTACAATTTATTAATTTTTTTTTTACATAAGCATGCAAAAAAAAAATCCAAAAATTTGTTAGATATTGTGCCATGTGTGTCCAGATCTAGTGAATTGCAAGTCTAAAAATCTTCATTCTTCGGTATTTAACGAATAGAATATCATTATATGCTATATATAATATGCATGAGAAATGGCTGAAAAACCAGAATCAAAAGTACAAGAACAGCATCTCAAAGTGGCGATGGAAAGAAAAACCCATCTACAAAGAAATGAAACAAATAGCAATAAAGCAATCGGCATATCCTCCTCCATTAATCTCCAATGCAAACTGAATATGCACCAAACCAACCAACAATGAATTCATCACAGCCGAAACCTGAATTTACAACTACTGCTCCTAATTCTAATAGAATTATTAGCACTAAGGTTGTCCACCACAATCTTGCACCTAACCCTGAACTTGATTTTGAAGAGCTTCAACTTCCCAAGCTTGATCCTCACAGGCTGCTTAACCTTCAAATTGAGTGGCACATTACCCGTTTCTTGCAGTTGCTGCTGAACCATACTTTGCAAACCAGTAGCATTCTGTGTGTGCCCTCTGAGAGGGATACTAAGCACCGTGGTGTTGCGGTGTCCTTGGTAAAATTTTGGCAAAGACCCTTCACAAAGTTTTGTGTCCAAATACCAAGCACTTATGTGGCTGCCACCTCTATAGTCTATTCCAATCTTCTTGTTAGGATTTCTGGCCGTGATTGTCAAGTTGAATGTCACAGACAAACTGTTGTTGTCAGAAGGATCAAACTGTGAGACTCCAAGTTCATCCACTGAGTACTTTGGAAGCTTTGGTCTGAACACAAGGAATAGTATCCCTACGGTGATGCCAATGGCCACAATAAGAATCAGCAATATGCTAATTGTCCAACAGAAAAATCTGCAGCAGCAGCTTCTTCTTTTCTTTGGTGGCTTTGAATGCATCACAGGAATGGTTCCTTGTGGAGGGTGTTGTTGATGTTGATCCACTTTCTCTGGATCACCTGCATCAGATTTGGACATGGTCCTTGGCACCAATGGTGCTGAAGGGTGGTTTTGGTTTTCGTTTGGTGCCTCAACATCATGGACGGGGTGAACCTTTGGAGGGTCTGACATGTTTGGTTTGGGACAATCTCACAAAGATGTTATTATGAGGTTGTTGGTTTCTTTTTTTCTTCTTCCCTTTTGTGTGCTATTAATTATATAGAAGGTTGACATGAACACGTTTGGTTTGAGCAAGTCATGACCTAAGGAATGGTTGAAGGCTTGAAGGTTCCCATTGTTGACTTGAATGGCCAAAAGTGTAACTATTTGATCGTATTTGTTCTCATTCACATGTCACACGTAGGCAAGTATTCAATGTTTGTGTCTTTACATAAATAAGATGTAATGCCGCCGAAGGTTCTTTCTTTAATTTCTTGCTTTTCCATTGGGGGTCTTTGTGCATGACGTAACTATATATGTTATATATACTTTCTAGACCCTTTTTTTTAACCATCAATTACTCGGCTACATAAAAATCTATGGAAAAAAGTTGAACGTGTACGCAAAAGTGGGGTAGACACGTAGCAGGGAATGTTATACGTAATAATGTAATGAAAACTAGGAAAAAGAGATGAAAGGAAGAGTAGGTATATTATTTCTTTGCTGTAGTTATTAGACTAGAATAATTTCGAAACAATAAACTCACGTATTTAATATAATAGAAAAAGTGGGTGAATGAAAAAATTGCGTATATACTATATAGTCTACGGATGATGTAAAGATTTTGTTTTTTTCACGGCGACGCGTGTATATAGTATGTATATGTAATGTAATTAATGATATACATTTCCGGCAATTATATAGTAGTTAATTGTATTCCTTAAATATACAAATCAACATTGGTTATATTAGTGGAAAAAAAAATGTATTGACACATTTTTTTTATCTTAAAATAAATATTGTTAATGTATTATTAAGGGACAATATTTCTTGTTTCAACTGATGTTTTATGTGATTCTCAAATTTCAAGATTTTGAGTTTAAATTTTAATTGATACAAAAATGAAATTGAAAAAAATAATTTTAATGGAGTCAAAATCTCAATAGATTAATTTTCAACGAAGTTGATAAATACTCCTATTAATATCATGATAAAAAAAATATATCATTAAAGAAGATTAAGATATTAAAAAATTAGTAGCCGATTATCGCACGTCTTTATTTAAATACCCTCGTTACACTTTATTTTTTCCTTACAAATTTTCTTAGATTTCTTTATTTTATTAAAAGAAGAAACACTGTTTTCGAAATAAGGAAAGAGTCCGAGGAAAGGTAAATAAAAATATGAATGAATAATGTTATTTTAAAAAAAAATATATAATGAAAGTACCAATAAAACAATTACTCTTTTATAGTTATTATATATGCTATAGAAAAATTAAAAGAATAAATCATGAGTTAAATCAAGCACATAAAATAAATTTAACTCTAATAAGGTGATTGATTTATGTTATTGTTGTTATTATTTAATACTAAAAAAATAGTTTTAATAAATTTTAGATAGATTTGAGATTATGTGTTTAATGAAATGATAAACCAATAGATTATCCGAGATTAATAAATATGCGAAATCATTTATATTAAAAAAAGTTGATAACTTACTAAGTTTTTTTTGTTCTCGAAATGTATTTTCCATTATTTTTATTACATTGTCTATATATTTCGTATGTACAGTACATCACAGTATTATGTTTTAACGTTTTGTTATATATTCTTAAAATATATTTCTACTATTGAATAAAAAAAATGTTTATTATCCTTAAAGTATAAAAACAATATTATGCTTTTTTATTAATAAGAAATTATCAAGATGATCCACATAAAAGAAGTTTAAATCGAAAGCAGTAATAATCAACGGCGTATTTGAAAAATAGGTTAATTATTGCGCAAACAAATTCCTTAGTTTGTAAGCCATTCTATTTTTCTTCTTATTTTATATGAGAACTTTACATGCCATTGTTGAACCACAAAGAGTAGCCGTACGCTCAATGTTTTACAGTTTGAAACGGAACATCATAAAACGTTTGATAAATTAATCTCTAATTCCATTCGTCAATATTTTCATATATTCTCCTACTTTCCTTAAAATAATATCCTAAAAATTTAGCCACCTTCGTCTAAAATAATCGCCAATAATTTGGTGAGTAGGTTAGCAAACCCATATGAATATAAATATTTAATATATATATATATATATATATATATATATATAAAGACAACATAGCAACACCAAAAAGTACAAATCTCAGCTCCCAAAAAATTCTTGAGCATTCTATCTATTTAAGGGCACACTCGTAATCTTCTAGTAATCTGTGAGCTGAACGAGAATTTTGGATAAATGTTTCAGAGGGAGGAGTTACCTGCAAAAAGTACTCCAGCGCTCAAATCAAGATAAACATGAATCTCGATAATAATAAATGATCAGTAACATAATTTGTTTAACATAACTTATTTATACTAGTTATGAATATAAATATTAAAATAAAATAAAAGACAGAAGAAAGAAACATCAAAAAGTACAAATCTCATATCCCAAAGAATTCTTGAGCATATAAATAAAACTTTTTAACACAAAATATAAATGTCACAACATTATATAAATCGTTTACAAAAATATAATACTATTATACAATAAGTTGATAATGTAAACACTTTATAGTAGTTTATACCAACAATTTATTCTTTTCTTATTCCTTGACTTGAAGGAAAAGCTGAATGGTCTATGCATCACCTTTTGCTTACAAACAGGTTATAGCTTAGACGGTTCGTAGCGTATTTGTTTCGCCTTAGATTGTTCAAAAGACTAAATTAAAGGCTAAAACCCTCCCTTTTAAGTTATTATTACAAATTCTAATGAAATCCATGATGTATACATGTCGATTTCTCTAACTCAATTAATCATATCCTTTCAAAATAGTGATTTGAACATGATTTTGAACTTTTCTTTAGATGTGAAATTTGTCTCAATAAATTTATTTTTTTAATTAAGATATAAAATTTGTCATTAAATTTATTTATAGAAAATTTATGAAACTAAATTAACATTCGAAAAAAAATAAGGCATTAAATATTAAAGGAATTTGATTCTTTTTTTTTTTTACTTTTTCTATTTTTTGTGATTTACTTTTTATGTAATTTTTATTTTATTTATTAGTGTGAAAGAGACACTTCATGCTTATCTATATTTTAAATAAAAAATAAAAATAATAGAGTAAGTGATTAATTAAGAAGTGAGAGAAGTTTGAAGAAAGAAATGTAATTAATTGAGTGGTTTGCAAGTGATTATGACTCATAAGCATAAAATGATCTGATAATTATGTTCACGAAAATAAAAAATTGTTTTTATATATAAGTATAGGTAATTTTATTTATATAGTTCATATATTCAAATCGCACTTCAAATTTTTTTTATTTTAAAAAAAGACCATTATTTTAAAATGATAACTGTTAAATTAAAGGAAAAATCAAGATACACAAATGTTTTGATTAAACAAACGAATTTGTCTGATAACAAGATAATGAACAAGTCTTTTTTTTAAAATAAATAAATAAATATTTTATAAGCTGGCATAAATGATTGTCTTACAAATATAACACTAAAACACAGCGTATCATTTAAATGTCCAGTCTTATAAAATATGTTTTTTCAGTCTTATCTATGTTTCAAGAACAAAAGAGAAGCTTGGAGTCTTGTATGCCGAAAGGTATAACATGAAAACTTTGGGGAAAAGAAGCTAAGAGATTACAACAACTTTATGGCTTAAAATGCAAGCCTACACTATTTTTGAAGTACAACTCTATATTGGTTTTGAACAAAAAAATAAACATGCACTACAATAAAATTGCAATATAGTGACACACACTTTATAGTGACACCATATATGTCATTAAAAATTATTTTTACTCATACAATAACTACAATATATGTTAATATATTATTAAAAAGTGTGAATATAGACTATAGTGACACACAAAATATGTTGTTAAATCTCATTCAAAATTAACACTAAAATTGTATGTAAATATATGTCAAATAGACATATACCTACATATATTGTATCTATAGTCACACTTTTTATATGTCACTACTACATGTAACATTTCTTTTAGTGATACTTTTTTAAGCATGAAATTTGTACGAGAAAAAAAAATAAGTGAGATATTTTATCTTATCAAAGTCGAGATTATAAAAAGAAAAAAGTATAGTTGAAGTCTCAAGAAGAAATAGCATGTATTACAACATTCATTTATTTTAGAATATTATAAATATACTATTGAAATAGTTAGATATAATGAAATATAAAAAATATTATTATAAATATAATATATGTAGGTATAAATTTATTTTAAATATATTTAATTATACACAATTTTGAGTGTTGATTCTTCAACTTTTCATTAATTGTTGATTAAATATAATTAAATTTATGGACCTAATTGTATTTAATAAAAAATTAAATTGTTAACATTGATATTATTTATTATATAATTTTGATAATTAAATATCAATTTTATAATTTTCATATTAAGTAGAAATATTAATCAAATGTCTAGCTCAACTGTTTTGAAAATTGTGTTTTTTAAATAAGTACCAAGATTTAACCACTAACTTAGATTAGAGTTGTGTCACTTTATCCCTATAAGGATTGACCCAGTGAGAATAAGTTATACTGCCTTCTTAGACAAAAAAAAATAGTAATATTAAAGATTATCTTACTAATTCTCTTCTTTTTTTTTTAATTAGTTATTCTAATGTCTATTAATTCATGAACAATATTATTGTCGTTTCTATTTATAAGATTTAACATAAAATAATTATTTATTTTTCTATATAAGACTTAATTCATAGTGTTTAAGGTATTAATTATTTTTAACATACTATCTAATTAAATCATGTTTTTCTTAATTTTTTGAAATATATTATTTATAAACTAGTTAAAAGATGTGTATTTTAATTGGTTAAGAAAGTAAGTAATATTAATTATGTGAGAGAAGTAATATCTTACATGCACTCTAATTGATTAAGAGAAATGTGAATAATAATTAAGAGAAAAAAAGTAGTACAATAGCATTTAAAAAAATAATAATAATTTGTTATTTAACTACTTTTTATTCTTGGTAAATTAGGTATTTGAATCATTTATACAGGAAAGAAGTAAATAAAATTAACGATTTTATAAACATGTGGTTAAAATTAAAATAACTAACAATATATTATTTTAATTAATATTTATATATGAATATAAACTAATAAGTAAATTATTTGTTATAATTAAAATATAATTTATAAACACTAATAATTAAAACAATAATTTTATAAATTTGTAGTTAAATTTAAAAGAACTATATATCTATATAAAATAGACTTGAATTAATGTGACTTGAAGAAAACTTGAAATTTATAATAGTAATTGATGTGTGTATGGAGACCTAATTACATTTAATAAATTTAATTATATCAACCAATACAAAGTGGTTGACCTAGTCAGATTTAATAAAATTTATTATATTGAATTAACTTTTAATTACATTAAAAATGAAATTTTATTAAAAATTCAATATTATTTTTAGCTATTAATTAAAATTAATATTATATTACTATTTATAACTTTTAGTCATTAAATTGAGAGATTGTCTTTTCTATATAAGCTAGAGCAAAATGCTATTTTGGTCCTTTTTATTTTGATTTTCCATAGTTTATAGTTTGTTTGATTTTAACAACATCATGAATAATGTTATAGTAAGACATTTGATTTAACAGTAGAAGTGGGAAAACTAAAACTGGATTGTTCTTGTCTAGAAACATTCCTCTTGTCGTTCCTTCTCTTTGATCTTCTAAGTCTTCGGTACCGACCGAATACTGTCTCCGAGTGGTGGGGAGGGTACCTGCAAAGGCACTCCGACGATCAAGTAAGTATTCGGTATAGAGCAATAAGTGCTTTTATATGGAATAAATCGTACCTCATTTATGTCCCATCACCTGTGTATTTTTAGTGACATGTTTGGGCCTGGTGGGCCTTCTGTCTTGGGAGATGGGTAACATTTTAATTAACCTTAATCTTTTCTTAATCAGGCATGGTAATTATTGTATAACAGGTATCTAATTTGCCACGTGTTTATGTGAGTCGTCCTTGCTTTAAGTCTTTCGGTCGAGCCTAAGGCCGAAGAGGTATTCGGCCTGGCCTGGGACCGAGGGGGTGTCCAGGGTGAATTGGATACTTGCGGGATGCTTCCTTGTTTTTTATGATGTATTGGGGCCAAGGGGGTACTCGGCCTGGCCTAGGGCCGAAGGGGTGTCTTTCAGTTTTGGTGTATTCGGCCTTCAATCAGGCCGAAGGGGGGTGCCTACCAGTACACTGCCCCCCCCCAAGCCCAAGGATGGAAGACGAAGGGGTTTGAGTAGGTTTGGTGGGTTTTTAGGGTTTCCGTACATTCCTCGAGAGTTGTGACCGTTGATGATAGTGACCGTTGCATGCGCAGCCGTCCTAGGGTCTCGAGCCATTAGCTAGTGTCTCTTCAGTTGTAGGAGCATTAATGAAAGGCTTTTGGGATTCCGGGGGGTTTGCCTATATATATGGTGGGAGGGCATGGTCATTGCTGCGCCCTTTGTCATTTTAAATCCTCTGCCCCGACACCTTCATCGCTTTGTGAACCGAGTGCTTCATTAAAAAGGTAGATTTTAGCTTTCCCTATACTTCATGGCTGCCGAAACGGTTAATTTGTCTTCGGGGTCATCCTCAAACGCGAGGGTTTTGTTAGTCGACGTAGAGGCCGAGATGTTAGCCTTCAATGTCGAGGTCGAGGTGGGGAATTCCCCTCATTTGGGGCTTGTTAATAGTAGGGAGTCGGCCAGTTCATCCGGCTCGGACCTTCTGGATGTCGAGATGAGTCATCAGGACTATAGCCAGAAGTTTCCTCCTTGTGATGTTCCGGGGTATGAGTGGGTCGACAGGAAAGTAGCTGCCTATTTTTCCCGTTTTCATGCGAGGAGTGTCGTGGAGCACCTTCTCGGAGTGTGTACATTGGCTAGATGGGAGGATTTGGAGCCATATCCGGTCAAGTTACGCCGGTGTCGGGCCGAAGGCCCTGGGGAGTTGGACCTTGTGTTCCTTGCAAAGCAAGAGGGTCAAGGTGATTATTTTTATATGTATGAATGTCTTTTCCGAGAACTCGAGGTGTCTCTCCCTTTGGATGACTTCCAAATGGGGGTACTTAGGGTGTTGAACGTGGTGCCGACCCAGTTGCATCCGAATGGGTGGGCGTACATGCAAGCGTTCCGGGTGCTTTGTAGATATCATTATGTAGAGCCTAGCGTAGGTTTATTCTTACATTATTTTTGTACCCGTCCGTCAAATAAGTTTGTCAAATGGCTGTCTCTTATTCGGCACGCCGACTGGCCACTTATGAGGCCGTATACTTCATCCTTTAAGGGGTTCAAGTCGGGGTTCGTTAAAGTGATGATAGACCCCATTGTCGGCCGAAACTATTTCTATGATGTCGAGCAGAATCCTCTTTTTCCTTTATATTGGACCACGCAGCCTCGGAAATATGATGAGTTTTCGTTGGAGATGTTGACCGAGGCCGAGGTATCGACCTCAAATATTCTGAATGGATTACCCCAGGGGATCCCGGCTCGGTTTCTGGTGCTGTTTCTCAAATCACCTCGGCCTCGATTTGAGTTAGAGGGTATGTATTGATTTTTCTTACTCACTTGTTCTTGTTAAGTTGATGTGTTCTTACTCAGCAAGGTGCCGACATTTTGTATCGGCAACTCATGAGGAACCGTGCCCCGGTCGGTACCTCGGCCGAAGATCATAGAAGCGTGGCCATTGATCAAAGATCGACTACCATATTTGTTCCACAGCCGCCTCCTCATGTTATTGCCCTTCCAGAACAGTCCGGGAAAAAGAAAAAGGATAAAGGGAAGAGGAAGGCCGACACTGCTGCTGGGGGAACCAATCGGCCCAAACAACGACAGGCGGAGGCTCCCTCAACCGATTTGGCTATCCCCTCGGCCATAGTGGCCAAGGATTCTCTTTCCGAGGAAGTTCGGCCGACCCGGATGATGTCTTCGGACTTGCTATCGTATCAAGGGCATCAGATGCTTGATTCCGCCACCCCTTCGGCCCAATGGGCCATGGCCTGTGAATTGCAGACAAGGCCCACGTCTATCCTTCGTAAGTTGGCGTTGGAACCTATGGCCGACATGCATAATCTACGTAAGAATTTGGAGGAAACCAAATCGGCCTTTCAGCAATCGGTTGAAGCGCATGAGGTAACTTCCAATGAGAAATTTGCGTTGGAGGCCGAGGTGGCCCGCCTAAAGGAAGCCTTGGGTGAGATGGAAGGCCGAGCCATTGCGGCGGAAGACGCTGAGCGGATGAGGATCCGAGAGGTTCAAGAGATCACTGCTCGGGAACAGCAAGCAAAGGCCGAGGCTGATGCGGCCATGGCTGCCTTCCGGGCCGATTGTGAGAGCAAGATTGTCAAGGAGCATGAGGACGGATTCTGGCATGCCGTCCGGCAGGCCACCCATTTCGGCACTTTTCCTCTCAGCTTCTCGTTTGAGTTGAGCAAAGATTTTTTCCAAGGGGCATTCTTGGATTTTGTCGATGTCGATGCCGACGCCAATGCCGAACCCGACCAGATGGCTCCTCCTCGTTCAGCGGCCCCCGAAGACCCTGGTGCGACGGTGAACGAGGATTAAGAAACCGAGCAGACCATTAACGCCGATTGAGGGCATCTCGGCATTTTGTTTTTTGCTTATGCATCTGTTTTGGTAAAGATGTATAGACCTAGGGTATACTTTTGGTTTTTGCTTTTGATTATTGTAGGCCATCCGAGCCATGGAATCATTGTACCCTTTGGCCATTAGAGCCGCTTCGGCCATAGAGCCCTTAATGAATTTTCTTTGTCACCTATTCGAACTTCGTTTTATTTCCTGTTGTGCTCCTAGGTATTCGGTGTTGCATGAGTCTTGCTTAAGTTCTTAAATGGTAGAACCGACTCGGATTTGTTCAGACCACTAGGATGTTTGTAAGTATCAGTTTGAACAAAGGAGGCGAAATCTCCCTTCTTTCTTGGTAGGTTGTCGGTCGTACTTCCCTTCGACTAAGGCGAAGACGTAGTCATCAATTGTTGAGTGCCTTGGCTGGGTGAAATACCTGGAGGGGACTTGTTGCTTCATCTTTGACCGAGTGAGGTACTCGGGAAGGCTTTGAACAAGTCGTCCTTGGCCGAGCCGGGTATTTGGGAAGGAGTTGATGTATTCATCCTTGACCGAGTAGCGGGGCTCGATAGGGATTTGTTTATTCAACCTTGGCCGAGCGAGGGTGCTCGGGAGGGACTTATTCATCCTTGGCCGAGTAGTTATACTCGGGAGGGAATTGTTCTTTCAACCTTGACCGAGCAAAGGTGCTCGGGAGGGGAGTATTCATCCTTGGCTGAGTAGTTATACTCGGGAGGGAATTGTTCTTTCAACCTTGGCCGAGCGAGGGTGCTCGGGAGGGAAGTATTCATCCTTGGCCGAGTAGTTATACTCGGGAGGGAATTGTTCTTTCAACCTTGGTCGAGCGAGGGTGCTCGGGAGAGAAGTATTCATCCTTGGCCGAGTAGTTATACTCGGGAGGGAATTGTTCTTTCAACCTTGGTCGAGCGAGGGTGCTTGGGAGGGAAGTATTCATCCTTGGCCGAGTAGCTACACTCAGGAGGGAATTGTTCTTTCAACCTTGGCCGAGCGAGGGTGCTCAGGAGGGAAGTATTCATCCTTGGCCGAGTAGTTATACTCGGGAGGGAATTGTTCTTTCAACCTTGGCCGAGCGAGGGTGCTCAGGAGGGAAGTATTCATCCTTGGCCGAGTTGTTATACTCGGGAGGGAATTTTTCTTTCAACCTTGGCCGAGCGAGGGTGCTCGGGAGGGAAGTATGTATTCGACTTGTAATTAGACTGAGTAGATAAAAGATTCTTGAAAAAGAGCTTGTTTCATTGATATGGTGCCTCGTTAAAAACCTCTTCTCAGGAAAACCTCTTTTCACACTTTTTTAAGAGGGGAAAACCTGAGGAGAGGAAAAGAGTGCACCGAAACAATTACATTGTGTTTGCTAACTAAAGTAGTGCTTCAAATGTGTTGCGTTCCATGTCCGAGGGATGGATTTTCCTGTGAGTTCTTCCAACTTGTACGCTCCGTTCTGCAAGTTGTGCATTATACGATAGGGGTCATCCCAGTTGGGTGCCAACTTTCCTTGAGTCTTGTCCCTTCGTGCTTCTCCTGTGACTCGCCAGACCAAGTCGCCGGGTTGAAATTCTCGTGGCTTGACCTTTGTTTGATGATTTTTGATTAACCTGGTTCAGCAAGCCTCCATGTTGATGAGGGCTTGGTCGCGTGCTTCTTCGACTAAATCCAGTTCGATGTTTAGCGCTTCCTCATTGGTTTGTTCGTTGAATAGTGTTTGTCTTAGGGAGGGTTCTCCTACTTCCACCGGAATCATAGCATCTGTGCCATAGGTTAATCGAAAAAGGGTTTCCCTAGTCGAACTTTGTGGGGTACAACGGTAAGCCCATAGGATTTCAGGCAAACAATCGGGCCATGTCCCTTTAGCTTGTCCGAGGCGTCGCTTCAATTCTTTAAGGATGACCTTGTTCGCTGCTTCTGCCTGCCCATTGGATTGAGGATGCTCTACTGAGGTCATCTTGTGCTTGATGCCTAATCCGGATAGAAACTCGTTGAAACGGCGGTCGGTAAATTGTAAGTCATTATCCGTGATTAAAGCGTATGGGATTCCGAAACAGGTAATGACGTTCTTCTAGAAGAATTTCTGGACGTTGTTAGCCGTGATGGTGGCCACTGCTTCCGCTTCAATCCACTTGGTGAAATGATCTACTACCACAAGGAGAAACTTTACTTGGCCTTTCGCTAGTGGGAAGGGTCCCAGGATATCCATGCCCCAAATAGAAAATGGCCAGGGAGTGGCGATGGAATGCAACCCTTCGGGGGGCTGGTGTGTCAAAGATCCATGTTGTTGACAGGGTTTGCACTGTTGAACAAACTTGGCGCAGTCGGTCACTAGTGTTGGCCAGTAGTATCCAGCTCGGATGACCTTAGTTGCAAGGGTTCGGCCTCTCGAGTGACTCCCACATATGCCTTCGTGGATTTCCCGGATCACGTAGTGTGCCTGTTCTGGTGCTAAGCATTTCAGTAGTCGTGACGAAATCCCCCTCTTGTACAAGTCTCCAGCGATTAAGGTATATCGAGCCGCCATGGTTTTCATTTTCTTTGCCTCCAAGGGAGCAGTGGGCAAGGATCCGGTTACGAGGTGTTCGACTATGCCGGTCATCCAATTGGGTGTTTCTTGCTGAACTTGCAAACATTCGGCTTGGGTGATACTTGGCTTCTGCAACTCTTGTTGTATCATGCTATGCAAATGGCTAACCTTTTTGCTGCTGGCCAACTTAGCCAACTGATCGACCCTCGTATTGAGTTCTCGGGGTGTATGCTTAATTTGGACATCTTCAAAGTCGCCTTTCAGCTTCTAGAAAGCATGAAAGTATAACATTAATGTTGGCTCTTTGATTTGGAAGGTACCGTTGACTTGCCCTGTCACTACTTGTGAATCACTCCAACACTGTATTTTGGTGATGCCCAGATCCTGTGCTAACCGCAGTCTTGCTAGAAGGGCCTCATACTCGGCTTGGTTGTTGGATGTTTTGAAGCCGAATCGTAGTGACTGCTCGATCACAACTTTAGCCGGGCCTTCTAAAATGATGTCAGCGTCGCTGCCTTGCTGGTTTGATGATCCGTCTACATGTAGGGTCCAAAGGTGAGACCCAGGAAGCACTTGTGGTGTGAATTCATTCACGAAATCGGCCATGCTTTGCGCTTTGATGGGTCCTCTTGGTTCGAAACGAATATCGAATTGTGAAAGTTTGATGGACCAGGCGACCATTCGCCCTGCCAACTCTGGCTTTCGCAAGACCTTAGTGATTGGGCTATCCGTTCGGACGACCACTCGATGGCTCTGAAAATAGTGTCGTAGGCGCCTAGCGGTATGTACAAGGGCTAACACTATTTTTTCGAGATGCTGATATCTTGTTTCGGCATCTTGTAGCACTCGGCTGACGAAGTACACCGGCATCTGTTCCATCTTCTCTTGTACCAAGACTGAGCTGATGGCTTTGTCTGACACTGATATGTATATTATCATGTCCAGTTGAGGGTCCAGTTTGGTCAACAATGGTGGAGTTGTGAGCATTGTCTTGAAGTTCTGAAAAGTTGACTCACATTCGTCGTTCCATTGAAACTTTGTAACCTTCTTCAGTAAGGTCATTATGGGCCTTGATTTCTCGGCCATGCAGGGAAGAAAACGAGCCAAGGAAGCGATGCGTCCGGCAAGCCGCCGTACTTCTTTTATGTTGCGAGGGCTTTGCATAGTGATAATAGCCTGACATTTATCGGGGTTGGCTTCTATACCCCTTTTTGACAACATGAATCCTAAGAATTTTCCGCCGGCTACCCCAAAGGTGCATTTTGCCGGATTTAGTCGCATGTGATGTCGTCGTACTTCATTAAAGATCGTGCCAAGGTCTTTTAGGTGATCATTGGCTGAGGTGGATTTGATCACCATGTCATTCACGTATACCTCTAAACATGTCCCTATTTGGTGGCGGAAAATCTTGTCCATGAGTCTCTGGTAGGTGGCACCAGCGTTTCTCAAACTGAAGGGCATTACTTTGTAGCAGAAGTTCGCCGAATCGATGATGAATGCTGTTTTCTCCTCATCTGGCGGCTACATGGGTATTTGGTTCTACCCCGAGTAAGCGTCCAGGAAGCTCAATCTTTGATGGCGGTCGGCCGCTCCATCAACTAATGCATCAATGTGGGGTAAAGGGTAAGCGTCTTTTGGGCACGCTTTGTTCAGATCTGTGTAGTCTGTACACATCCGCCACTTCCCATTTGCCTTCTTGACCATCACCACATTGGCCAACCACGTGGAGTATTTGACTTCCCTTATGAATTTTGCTTAGAGTAGTTTGGCGGTCTCTTCCTTTATTGCCTGGGCCTTTTCTCCACCCATTTTTCTTTTCTTTTGGGCGATGGGCTTGGCGTCTCGGCATATGTTGAGATTTCCGTTGAAGTGCTTTTGTTATAATTATAATTTAATTTGATTCAATCAACGGTCTCAAACACGGCAAGTATACCGGCCGTTCAAGTAGTAAAAATATCATATCCACAGGGATTAGAAGGTTATATAAGCATTTATTGATTATTCGTGACTAAAGAATAATTCCAATTTCATAGTTTGTGCAGTGAATTCAAAGTTGTGACTATTGGAATGAAAGCTGTAAATAAATATTGTTTTGTGAGTGGAAAAGGTAAGGAATGGTATTGTGGTATTGTGAGGTTGTGGGGGTCAGATTTCACCAAACGTAACACCAATGTATCCTTAATCTCTTGTTGAATTCATTGCTTAGTCAACCCAAGAGTTTACTCAAACCTAATCCCTTAGAGAAAGAGCCTAGGTGCGGATATTGAATATCAATCCCTTGAGTACCCAATATCTACACCCGCATTACGGGCTAGGGTTTAAGACTACTAAAGGGTCAAGCTCTATCCCTAGATACAATCACCACTAGGCATATGTTTCAGAACTAATTTCAAAGGTATTTCCCAATACTCAATGGAACCTTAAATCATGCAAAGGGTGATCAATCCAAAGCAAGCATTAAGAATAGAAACAAACACAACAAAGAATAAAACAACATGTATATATATCATTAAAATCGTAAAGATTACAATAGAGTACGTTGGTTACATCTAACCCCACAAAATGGGTGAAACCACTCACAACAATGAGGGCAAATACAAAATAGAGATGGAAGAGGAAGTGAAGAACCGAAGGAAAGATCCGCACACGGACGATCCCAAGCCCTGGGAATCCCTTCCGCAGCTCCTGGAGGCGCCCAATGTGAGAATGGAGAGAAAGATCCCCGAAAATGGCTTCAAATACGAGCCTGGGAGATCAGATTAGGGTTCCGCGCCCGGCGCACAATTCTTTGCGCCCGGCGCAAGTTCTTCCAGAGAAGTCAAGCACTCTCTGTCTCAACACAAGCCCGACGCAATTCCTTTTGCGCCCGGCTTAATTCCTTTTGCGCCCGGCGCAATATAACTGGCAGAGATTAAATACTCTGTTTTTGTCACGCCCAGCGCGGGTTATATTGAGCCCGGCGCAGAACCTCTTCTCTGCTCCTTAGCTTCTTAGGTTTCCAATCCTAAGAGTCTTCAATCCTCAAGTCACTAGCTCAATACCTGCACAAAAATGAGGTGTATTAAGGTATTGTTAGCTGAATTTGGGTTAGTTATATCTGCACACAAAATGAACCAAAAAGAGAACAATAATATTGCAATGGTTCAAAGGATGAGTGGAATTCGTTCAATAAGTCTCATCCAAAAAGAGGTAAAATTGAGACTTAACAGCATACTGAGAGACGGTGGCAATGAAAACTTGGATCGATGCCCGACATATCCGTTGTAGTCCAAGCGAATAAGTCTGAATACTTTCGTAGGATCTGCTTAATATTTTCAGCCTCTACTTCAGATAGTTGAGAACTCAAGAAAGTGACCTGTTCTTCATTCTTTCCAAGTTGGAACGGAACCGTTGTTTCTATAGGCTCGACCCTATCTTCATCCTCCATCCTTGGATCAAGTTTTAGGCCTTCGATTAATTTCGGTTGGCCAACATCGCCGATGACGTTGACATCTCGTCTTGGCTTTGGAGTTGGCTGTACCTTTAAATTGGCGAAGTAACATTCGCGCGCCGTTTTCTGATCGGCGTGCAAAGTGATGATGGTCCCTTCCTCCGATGGAAACTTCATAGCCAAATGTGGGGTGGAGACGATGGCTCGGAGCTTGTTCAGCGAGGGTCGGCCTAGCAGAATGTTGTATGAAGTGTTGGCATGCACCACTACGTAACGCACCTTAATTCGTCTACGCTGGTCATCTTCGAAGTAGGTATACAGGTCTATCGTTCCTCGAGTGTCTACTCGTTCACCCGAAAACCCTACCAAGAATTCATCGTAAGGCGTCAGTTCTTCTTCCGGGATGCCAAGTTGCTCGAACGTCTTCCAGTACAAGATGTCTGTCGAGCTCCCCTGATCAACCAGAGTCTTCTTCACAATACAATTGTTGATCTCTACACTGATGACTATCATATCATCTTGCACCGGGTCAATGCCTTGGAAATCTTGGTCAGTGAATGTTATAGGGGGCATACGAATGGGGGAGGCCCATCCTATAGCGTTGACCGACTTGATGGCCCTCAAATGTCTCTTTCGGGCCGAAGATGAGCTTCCTCCTCCCGCAAAGCCTCCAGCAATGGTGTTTATCACTCGCCTAGGCTGATTACGGTCTCGCTGATTGTTTCTATCTTGGGACCTGCTGCGCTCACGGGATTGGTTCCGCGGAGGTGCCCGATCTTGATTGTCCCTTCTGTACTCCCCCCTACCAGGGCGGTAGTCGTTCCTTCTGTTATCTGTTGACCGAATGAAGTTTTGAAGATGGCTGGCCTTGACGAGGTCTTCGATGCGATCCCGAAGGGCAGAGCACTCCTCAGTAGTGTGCCCCCTATTCCGATGGAACTGACATGCTTTCGTCTTATCAGCGTAAGGCGGGGTCATAGCTCTTCGAGGAACAGCTAGGACTTCTGTGGCTAAGGCCTGCTCCAACACCTTGGCCCTGCTGGTGTTGAGCGATGTATACTGCATATACCTTTGACCCCTATTGTTCCTTTCTCGATCAGATGTATCTCGAGGGCGAGATCTTGGAGGGTGCTCCTTCTCAGCTTCTTTCTTTCCGAGGAAGAGGTCGGACCGGTTCTAGTTTCTGAACTCGGCCAATTCTTCCATCTGCATGTACTTTGTGGCCCTTTGCCTAAGGTCATCCAAGTCTCTGGGTGGGTTTTAGCATAAGCTATTTACAAAAGGACCCGGCCTCAGTGCCATGGTGAGATGCTGCATTGCCACCGCGGGGTCCAGATCTCGGATGGACAAGGTCATTTTCCCGAACCTTTCCATGAACGTTTTGAGGGGTTCCTTCTTTTCTTGACGGGTGTTGACTAACGCAATTGAGGTGAGTTGGTGAGGGCGGCTTGTAGCGAATTGTATCACGAAACGGGATGATAAGGTTGTGAATGAGTCAACCGATCCAGGTAGGAGTCTTGTGAACCAGTTTAACGTCGGTCCCTTTAGTGAAGTGGGGAACACCTTGCACATAACAGCATCATCGTCGGTGTACAAGCCGACCTGCGTGACGAAGGCGTCAAGGTGTTCTTCCGGGTCGCTGGTTCTGTCATACTTCTCAAGAGCTAAATTTTTCCAGTTGTCAGGTAGTCTAGCTCCTGCTATGTCCGGAGTAAAGGGCGTTCTTCCCTGTCGCCGTTGCTGATCTAGAGTAGTAGTTGTCATTCCTGCTGGGGGCTTGGGAGCCCTTGTTTCTTTGTACCATCCTGACGATTCACCATGGTCTCGGGTTGACTGTGTGTTGGGGGTATCTTGAGAGGGATGCCACGACCGGTTGTCACTTCTGAGCTCGGCATTCTCTCTTCTAAGGACCGACAACTTGTGGGCGTCCTTTTCTCGAAGCCTCTTGAGTTCCATCATTTCAGCCTTTAGTTGCTCGAGGGCCGACGATGGGTTGGGTTGTTGGGACCGATCTACATATGATTCTTCCATTTCTTCCTCGTTCTGATTAGTTTGCTGCCTGGTGTTGTCTGGGGGCATCCCGAAGGGGTGTACGACTGCGTTCTCTTGTTGACTCCTTGTTGCTACCATCTTACTTCAGGGTCGAGAACCGTTCTGGTTTCGGCCCCACGGTGGGCGCCAAAATGTTCCTGTCTAGAAACACTCCTCTTGTCGCTCCTTCTCCTTGATCTTCTAAGTCTTCGGTGCCGACCGAATACTGTTTCTGAGTGGTGGGGAGGGTACCTGCAAAGGCACTCCGACGATCAAGTAAGTATTCGGTATAGAGCAATAAGTGCTTTTATATGGAATAAATCGTACCTCATTTATGTCCCATCACCTGTGTATTTATAGTGACATGTTTGGGCCTGGTGGGCCTTCTGTCTTGGGAGATGGGTAACATTTTAATTAACCTTAATCTTTTCTTAATCAAGCATGGTAATTATTGTATAACAGGTATCTAATTTGCCACGTGTTTATGTGAGTCGTCCTTGCTTTAAGTCTTTCGGTCGAGCCTAAGGCCGAAGAGGTATTCGGCCTGGCCTGGGGCCGAAGGGGTATTCGACCTGGCCTGGGACCAAGGGGGTATCCGGCCTGGCCTGGGACCGAGGGGGTGTCCAGGGTGAATTGGATACTTGCGGGATGCTTCCTTGTTTTTTATGATGTATTGGGGCCAAGGGGGTACTCGGCCTGGCCTAGGACTGAAGGGGTATTCAGCCTGGCCTAGGGCCGAAGGGGTGTCTTTCGATTTTGGTGTATTCGGCCTTCAATCAGGCCGAAGGGGGGTGCCTACCAATACATAGATGATTACATTTAGGTAAACCTTTGAGAAATATTTTGGTCTCTTTTATTTTGATTTCCCTACGTTTGCTTGATATTAAGCTCATCACAGTATTATATAAGACATTTGATTTCACAGATGGAGCGGGAAAAGAAAAAGAAAGTTTATTAGGGTGGATGATTGCAATGACTAGAAAAAGGGTTATTTAATCACGTAGCTGATTAATCTTGTTATAAAGTGGGTGTTTAATGATTATTATTGTATAGACACTTTGTTTTCAAATAAAAAATTACAAAATAAAAGAAGAAAACATTACTTTGCCTTTTGAAAATATGCTATGTTAACTTTGAGAGTATTGGGATGAAAATTTTGTTTAAGGTGTTGGTTATATGTATCATTGCACAACTCCATTCAATTGATCAACAATTTTTTTCTTCTTCTAATAATTTAAAGTGATTTTCTTGGAGTTAATATTTGTAGTCTAAATAAAAGAAATAGTTGAATCTAAACATAACACCTCTCTAATAATTATATAAAAAAAAGTTATATCATCTCGAAATATTGCTTACATGACTTATTTAAATTAATATTAGGTTATTACTAAATGATAGTAGGTACTATTTAAAATAAATTTCTAATACCCGAAACGAACAAAATAAAATTGAAGAATTAAAATTAAAATTAGACTAAAAATATATTTAAATAAAGTAAAATTAACGATATATGTATACATATATAATGGTAAATTTATGTCTGATATTTTTATTTACTCTTTCATGCTTAACTATATCATATTAAAATTAGTATATAAAAAAGTATCGTATAAAAAAGTGATTAAAAGTAATTTAATTCTAAATAAATTTTTTTCTCAGTAAATATCTATTAATATATACAAATGAAATAAATAATAACTATTAAAAAAATGAAATATAAGTTCGCCTCATTAAATTGGGGAATAGAATTTTAAAAATCAATTTAGATGCATCGGTTAGGCTAGTCTAATCGATGACCAAGCTGATTTGAACTTTTTATTTAATTGGATTACATTCAATTCAATAAACATTGATAAAATCTTACTAATTTTTAGACAAATTGATGACTTATAAGTTAAAGATCAGACGGTTTTATTTAGTTTTCTCTTTTAGCATTCAATTTTGCTATCCATAATATATATGTTTAAATTGAATTAAATTTTATATTTTATATATACTTTTTCAATTAGTATATAATTTAGTTATTCTATCAATAATATAATAACTATATTTTTTTTAGACTTCATTAAGATATGATATAGCTTTTATTGAAATTTAAATATGAAATATGTATAATATAAATTCTTTTTATAAAATTAATAAAGATTGGATGATTCAATTTAATTAGCGACTCATTAATTTAATCTCTAACCTATTAATTTAATATTTGATTGATTTGATAACTAACCTAATTTTTAAAAAGTTGTCGAAAATTCAAGTTAAAAATTAAATTAAATTAAAAAGTTTTTTTTTAGATACAAAGTGTAGCGATCCTAATACAATATGTATATACACAAAATTTTCAAATAAAATGAAAATCATCTCGATAAGTCCAAAAATTAGATTAAAATATATCCAAAACTTCGTTTTATCAAAACAATTTATCAAAACATATTATAAAGATAATATAATATCATAAATATTATTTTAAACATATTTTTTACTTAACTAAAATTTATTAAAAATTATATAATTTTTTTAGTTTCATTTATACCAAACTTTCCCTACTTATGACTAGAAAGAAAATCTAATCAATTCTTAGTTAATTTATAACACTTTTTTTAATAATAAATACTTTACTTTTCATTAATTAAATACATAATGAAAAAATTCTCAATTTCATTCCTAAAGTATTATTTTCTCGTAAATAGTTCTTAAAGTAAAAAAAAAAAAAATCATTTACAAATTTTAAATATAAGAAAATTATAATACATAGACTTCAAAGTTAAAATTTGAAATAGTTATTACAAGATATTAAGTTCAAATCTATTGTTTGTAATTCTTATATATTAAAAATAAAAACTTGAGAGACTACGGTAATGGTTTATTAATACTTGACAGTTTGTATTAAATTGTGCAAAGAAAAGTACTTGAAAAATAAGGAAAATCAAAACAAAGGGATGAGGCACGGTCATTATGTGGTTTGAGCAATAACTTGTTTTTCCTTTTGGAATCAACTTTTGTGTATATTAAATACCAACTTATATTATGCCTTTCGTCCTTTTAGAAAATTTTGTTCGATCGATATTTTTAATAATTTTTTATCTAATTTAATTTTTATTTATCATAATTATTTATAATTAAATCTTAATATTTTAAAATAATTTTTTAATAAATAAAAATAATATTATTTTATAATATAAATAAGTTATTAACACTTATATATTAAATATATGTCACTGTTATTGACGGTGTATTTTAGGACGAACAAAAGAAAATATTAAATATAAATATTTATTTTGTATGAGATTATTTTTAAAAAAAATTCTTTCGACATTTAGAAACTTTTTTAATTTTTTATCTAATTCAAATTTTATTTATCATAATTATTTATAAATTAAATTATAATATTTTAAAATAAATCATCAATAAGTAAAAAATAATATTATACTATATTTAAATTATTTATCATAAATTTAAAATATAATTTACATGTTAAAAAATTTATTTATACAAATTTTAACTATAATTTATATATTCAAATATAATATTTATTTGTTCATATAATTTATTATAAATTTTTATTATATATAATAAATATTTAATATGTATATCATTAGTTATTATTAATAAAGAAAAGTATTTTTTTACATCAAAGAAAAAAGGGTTTTAAATTAGTTAAACTAAACTTTTAAAATCAATTATTTAATCGATGATTTAGTAAGTTCAATGTTGTTTCTATTATTTTCACCGGTTATTGGTTCAACGAAGTTCCATTTTTTTTTTTCTTGATAACAAAAGCTCCAAATTTTGTAGAGATGTTCTACTAGATATATACAAACGGAGTTTGTAAACGATTGATCTTCATGTCTATTCGAAGAATCACAAAAAATGTTCATAAACAGGACAGGTAAAATGGCAAAATGAGAGCGATCAACTAGAATTGGCCTTGATGAAACAAGAAACAGTTGCAAGTATGCAACTCAAAACAGAAGGAATGCAACCTTCGTTGAATATCTAAGATACTAAATAAAAGGTGGAATACATATTATGAACATCATCTTCATCACACACCTAGGTTGTAGCAGCAGGTAACATGTTAAGACCCTTATTGGAACCAAGCCTGCCACGTCCAATTCCACTGCTGTGTTCATGATCACACTCTCTACTTTTGTTGCTCATACACTTCTTGGCTTCACATGACAAATCACTTTCCAAGGTGCTCAATCTTGAATTCCAGCAATCTGTTGAGTCAGCAGAATTTGGTTCCCATGATGAGGAACAAGAAATGCCCCAATGATGTTGGCCACTATGACTACTCACAGTGAAGCTGTTGCTTCCTGAAGACTCTTGGTCCTCCATGTCTATTCCACCACCCCTCTTCACTGTCACATACTTGTGCAAGCTTGGTTCCATCACATCATCACTAACAGCCACCTCAGATTCTATGAAAGGGTCCTTGGCAAGTGCCACTTTCTTCTTCCCATAGTGATTGTACTCATTCCTAATAGATTGTTGAGTGGATGGACTCTTCCTGTCCTCAGAGAAATTTGAGCTGGTGGTGGAGTTGAGATCAGCAACAGCTTCAAGGATAGAGCAAGCCTTGTTGAGACATGCAGGGAGAGAAATAGAAGGTTGTTGTTGTGGTTGTGGTTGTGGTGGTGTGTTCTTTTGATGGAAGTTCTGGATGTCCTCAAGGAGTAGGGAAGCATAGGAGTTTGATGAGTTCACCACAGGTTCAGGATTGATGTCTAAGTCTCTAGATCTTCTAGAAGATCTGCTTCTTGTTAAACCTTGTGGTTTAAGGTTGTCAACCCCTGATGATGATACCATTTTCTTCATAGCAGCACTATCAGGCACTGAAGACTCTTCCCCATGTTGCTCCTTTGTTTTGCAATTCACACTCACACCCTTCTCCAATGCAACTTTGCCATTTGGTTTCTGCAATGGGAATGGCAAAAGATCATGTCAATAACATCAACAAAGTAATGAGGAACATTATTTATTTTTCCATGTAATCATTAACTTTTTTAGTTGATGTAATTAGTACAATAATTTAGGTTTTCTTAATTACCTTAATTAGGCTAATGATTTAGACTTTCCTACTTACCATAAATAGGAATGCTAAAGATTACAACAAATAGTGACATCAATGTTTAATTACATTACATCAATAACACAACTCATTCCATCTACCAAGTGATTTGATTACCTGAATGGCTTCAGCTTCAATCCTGGGCTTGTTTTGTTGCACCTTGATGTTAGTATCAACCTCACTCAGAGGGTTTCTTCTGTAAGGAGATAGTTCTGCTTTCCTTGAAGAGTTATTACGGCTGAGAGAGGGTTGTTGTTGGTGGTGCTGATTCTCACTCAATACTTTAGCACTTGCCACATTACCATTAACTCTAGCAGGAGACTGAGCACGTGGTGATGCTGCACCCCTTGAACCAACATCACCAACGTTCCTCTTAACAGTTTTCCTCTTGGTGCCAGATTCTCCACCACCACAGTTGTTACTCTTGTCCATAGCCAAAGATGAAACAGTGGCAGGAACAGACACCATTTTCCCAGGCCTAGAACTTGTGTTGTTGTTGTTGTTGCTTGCATTTGCAGTGGTGTCAGAAGATCTTCTACCAGGAGATCTACTCACTCTCCTTTCTCTGCTGCTGGATTGTTCTCTCTCCCTACTTGGAGTTCTCCTCCTTCCCTGAGAACGCCGTGGCGACTGGCGGTGGCGGCGGCTCTCGGAAGCCGCCGCCGCCGCCACATCATTTTCATCACTGCCATTGCCTTTTCTCTGGCCATCCTCAGCAGAAGTTGTGTCATTGTCATTGTCAAAATCAAAACTTCTCTTTGAGCCTGAGTACTTTCTGGTGGAAGAGCTTCTGCTGAGCCTCCCACACTGGATTAGAATTGCATCAACCTCTTCTTTGGTGCAGCTTGAAGTCCTCACCCCAACATTCAATGGTGTGGAAGGTGCAATCTTGTTGTTACCTATTGGCTCTTCATTGGTGACAACCCCATCAATGCAAGGTGGGGTTTTGGTTCTTTCCCTGTCATCATGGCTCTTTCTGTGTTTGATGATGAATACCTCTTTGTTCACTTCATCACCTTCATTTTGTGGTGCTGGCTGTTTCTCTTGCACTGTCTTGTTCTTGAGGCTCACTTCTGGCTCAGAGGGTTTGGACAAGCTGACAGTGACACTGTTCTGAGAGTTTCTATGCTGAGAAACTGACTTGTTGGGTGAGGTAGAGGACACATTCTTCTTGCTAAAACATGTACCCATTGATAGGGTGGTAAATGACAAAGAGAACGATAGTTGAAGAAATGGAAGGAAGGAAGGAAAGAGTAGAGAGAAATTGAAAAGGGGTTTAAGGAGATTTGAATTTCAATTAGATTAGATAAGAGAAAGCAAAAGAAAGGTTCTGCTTTGTGGAAAGGGACCGTTATCCGAGAACATTGTTTTTAAAATAAAATACTATATTATATTATATTATTATTAACTTTAATGTGAGAGAGAGGAAAAAATTCAAATTTTGACAAAGGGAGAGTTATGTTGTGTTCTTGTTTGACCAGATGACCCCACTGATTCACTTAATTTTCTTTTGAAAAAAAGTAAATAATGTGGAAAACAATTTGGATCTTGACTGCAAATGCCAGATGGGTATCTCCAACGTAACATTTTCTGTTTGTCCTCTCTCTCAAGTCTCAGGATTCAAATTTGTGTAACAATAACGGCTAAATTCGTCTGGATAAACAAAGAATAAACCTAGAAAGTTGGCAGCTATTTGTATTATGTGGTTAAAAAAATGAGCAACGGCTATATGCGCTGCTAGGATTCTTGATTGTTGGTATTTGGGCTGTGAACCAGAATGTTTACACTCACTCACATGGACACAATTTTACCACCATCTGTTTTTATGTGCATTCTATTCAAAATTGGATTGCTATTTCAAAATTAACCCCTCGAAACTTTTTATTTTATGCATTTAAAATAATTAATTTGATGGCCTAAGTTCAACAGGAGCAGAATCTTTGCTTTTTGCGCACGGCTACAAGAAGTATTTGACGAAAAGGATTTCTTCTAATTGCCTACATATTCACGAGCTTAGTTGATTATTGATCCCTAACCTTTTGAACACCCCACTCTACTCTACGTCTCTACCTTCATTAATTCCAATTACTAATTCAACTCGTCTTCTAAACACAATTATTCTTTTAAAGTTACTCCCACAAAACATCTCCAATAATAGATTTTTTTTTTTGTAATTAAAAAATAATAATACAACTTATTTTAGATTTTTAATCTATATTTTTTTTCTTTCAATCACTCGTAAATTTCATCATTATTTGTCCACTCCAATTCAAGAGAAAATAAAATTTACACTTGCAATTATCATACAATTATAAATTATTAAATATAAAATAAATTTATTGGTTTTATAATAATATCATACTAAACATAATTTCTAATTATATATATATATATATATATATATATATTGAGTAACAGTAATGAATAACTAATAAATTCATAAACAATAATGCCATTGGACGGAGCATACTATAATGAGATAGTTAATGTGTCACTGAAAGTTAACTTTTAATGATTATCGATTGCAGCTAAATGATAGTTTCAATGGCTTTAGGAGTTTTTAAGGAAGGATCACAATATAATGTTCATAAATAAACTGTACTTTGTTATTTGTTATTGAAAAGTAGAAACATAAAAAACATTATTGAAAGGGGAGTAATGAAAATAATAAGGCTGAGAGTTAATTTAAAATGTTTGTATAAGGTTGAGGTTTTAGATACTAATAGAAAAAATTAATATAAGATTAAAATATAAAATGCGAGAACATAAAATTATAAAAATAAATATACATAATTAATTCAAATAAGTAAAAACTTATAATAATAATAATAATAATTTAGATTTAAGAAGAAATAATAATTTTTAAAATTGAAAATTACTTATTTCCACAACCGAAAAGGGCTACACATTTTCTACCACACTTTTTCTCTGACACATATTTTAATATTGATTAAAACCTATTAAAAATACAAAATCAAGAAAAATATTATTAAATAAAATATGAGATTCAGTAAAAAAAATTATGTTTATCAATATATTTTAACTAATAATACAAAAAATTACTTTAACAATGTATTAAATAGCTACATTTCTCTTTCGTCAAAATAATTAAAATAGAGTACACGTTAATTATTCTAATGAATTTAAGGCTAGGTTAAATAATGACATTTTCACACTCAACAATTATGCTTTCTTTTAAATTAAAAATATAATTATTAAGTGATGTTGCTAGAGAATATTTGTATTGATAATGATGTAATAGCTTCTTAACCTTAATACATATTTTAAGTTTTTTTATATTTTTAAAATCATGATATTAATACGAAATATTTATCATCAAAACACATATTTGTGCAGAATAAATCACACGTATTTATGTAAAATATATTATAGGTCTTACATTGTTTTATTTTTGGATACCACTCAAAAGATCTCTCTACTAATGAAAACAAACGTGTGTATATAAATTAATATCCATCATCTTATTTGAATGATGTGAGACTTTAATTACATTTCAATAATAGTCTCTAATCGGCTATATCAGAGATGTTGAGTCTCCTAATGATGAATGTAAATCACTTGTTTTTGGGCATACTCAAACACCATTGTTCTGTCTAAAATGAACAGAGGAAAATGAATCGAACCATCGTCTAATAATATTGATTTGACTGTCATGGAGTACACTAAAGGAGAAAAATGTTGTCATGGCAAACATAGTCGAAACAAAAGAGATAAAGAACATTCTAAACTCATAATATGCTCATGAAAGATACATTTACTATATCTAATAGTAAACACACAAGTCACAAATTATATTGTATTTTTATTAAGCATAAGTTAGAAAATTAGTCGATTTAAAAAAAGTAACATGTTATAAAAAAACTAGTCCGAGAAAACTAATTATGAAAACAAAATATTAAAAATGCTCTAATTTAGTTGATAAAGCTTTATCTCACATTGCTTTACTAAAAATTATTATAAATAACTAGTTGAAAAAAACTGCTCTGTATTTCTATAGTTAAAAAAATAAAACAAAAAAAAAACATTTGAAAGTATGCCTCTCTTGTTTAAAATAAATTAAGATTAAATGGAAATAGTAGAGGAATAATTATTTAAAAGGTGAGAGTAAATTATAATTTAAAAAGGAGTAATTTAAAAATAAAATTAAAATATGTAAGAAAAAAATCTCAAGTCTTTATTAATAGTTAAAGATATATATGTTCTTACATAATATACCTATAATTATAATAATTTCATTGCTTTCTAAAAAGTGACACTTACATAAGTTTTTTTTTTTTTTGTAAAAATAAGAAAGATTACAAAAATGATCATAATGAGAATTGAACCTAAATTCTTATGTTTAAAAAACCCCAAATCTATATTAATAGTTAAAAATATATATATTCTTACATAATATACCTATAATTATAATAATTTTATTATCTTCTAAAAAGTGATACATAAGTTTAGAGGAGACTAAGGTAAAGAAAATAAAAAATGATAGAAAAGACTAATATTTTTCTTGATTTGATAAAAATAAAAAGAAAATAAAACAAACTTATAAATTTCCTTTTTCTAATAACATATCAATAGGGTAAACATCAAAATACCTTACAAAATTGAGAAGTGATTTAATAGAAACCAAAAATACCTTACAAAAGTTTCATAATCTTGTTCTTACTTATTTAAAAATAAATTAAAAAATACAAGGTCAATCTAAAATAAGTTCCCTCTTTTATTCATTTCCAAAATTTATTCTTAACAAAAAAAAATTGTTAACGTGTATTTTTCCTTGATAGTGAGTTAACGTATTCTTTTAAGACACTTGCAATGAATAAACTCTACACATACAATAATAAAATTACTTCATTTAATCATTTCATTCCATTCATAATCTCTATATCATCATTCTTACAAATCGACCACATTTGACCTCAAACCCTAACAAATTCATATATTAAAATGCACAAAATATTACTAATGAATATATTTTAGACACTCAATAAGAAATTAATAACAAAAAAAAACTACATTAAAAATTACTTATAGTGTGTTAAATTTTTGTAACCCCAAACTAGCAGTAAAAGTTAAACAAGATCAAGAATTCAAATCCTGCCTTCTGTATTCAACCGTAATAAATCTTGAGAGATTAATCACTGCTATCGACAATAAATACTCCATAGACGAATATAAAAAAAATATTAAATTTTTGTGAAAAAACATTAATATTTTTAACAAAAAAAAATCTAATTTTGAAAGCATGTATTACTTAATAATACTAAGATCTTAAATTTTGGCGAGAGTTTACTTTTCTACATCGAAATTCAAATCGCTCATTATACCATTACCATAACTGGAGTACACAAGACACTAGCATACAGTAGAGTTTGGTAAGATCCATAGATAATGGGTTCACTCGTTCACTCCTCCACCAACTGCTCTACAAAATCACCAGCAGAACACAACAAATCAAACACCAGTGGATCCAAACCCACCTTCCCCCCTCACAGTTTCATCCAAATCCTCCACCTCCGAAACATTAGGGGTCACAATCTTCTCAATGATGAGCTGCGCAACCCTATCCCCAACCTTCACCTCGAAATCCACGTCCGAATGGTTGAACAGTATCACCCCAACCGGTCCCCTGTAATCCGCGTCAATCACACCTGCACCCACGTCGATCGAGTGCTTCCACGCTAACCCCGATCGTGGCGCTGCAAATTAACTCAAACAAATCAATTCAATTTTTTAAAAAATCACTGAAATTAGTGAAAATCGAAAGCCCTAAATTCGGAGAGAAAAATTACCAACGCGAGCATAGGTTCCTTCGGGAATGGCGATGCTGATATCAGTGGCCACCAGAGCCTTCCCTCTCGCCGGCACCTTCGTCTCCACCGCACTACAAATAAAAAAACATTAAATCATTTTTTTTTTAATTTTTCATTAAATAAACGTAGTGAATGAGAGGGTTATTTTGATACCTAGAGAGATCGTAACCGGCGGAGAGAGGGGAAGCCCTAGAAGGCAAAACGGCCTTGTCGGAGAGCTTCTTCACGCGGAGAAAGGGAGCGGTTGCGGAAACGTCGTCGTTTTGGTAGAGTTTGGGGATTTTGAGCAGTGGCTCGCAGGAGCCGTTATTGGCGTGGGACTCCGATTGGGGTTGGGCCATTATGGAAACTCTGCGGTAAACGGAAAAGATTGACGATGGGGATAGAAATGGAGGGAAGGGTTTATATAGAGGTGGAGGAAGAGGAAGAGAAAGGGCGCCCAATGTTCTCATGGCACCAAATTTTCCCGCCATTTTTTTACCCTAGGGTTTGAATTGTCAACGAGCAAAAATGTACCGTACGGCACTGTCAGAGGCACTGAAGAGAGGTTCAGGCTTCAACCCTCCAATTAAATTGCATTTGCCTTTTTATTAAATTTTACTGTACTATTTTTGCGTGCCTCGCTTGTAAACTATTTATATTCACTTTCCCACTTATTTAATGTTTAAAGAAAAATAAAATTATACACCCACCTAGACACTTTGTGAGAGATAAGTGTAGTACAGCTTTAAGTGTTTAGTCTAGGGATGAGCATTAAATCGACACCCGAACCGAACCCGAAAAACCCGATAAAAAATATTGTTTTTGGGTGAGTTCGGGCGGGTCTTATGGGTAAATCGGGTTAAAATTTTGATTTTATACGGGTTATATTGGGCGGGTTCGGTTTTGAATTTTTAAACCCGCCAAAAACCGAACCCAACCGAAAATGAGATAAGTTTAAATTTTTATTACTTTTGTATAACTAAACAACAATGGTCCAAACTTAAAAATCTTTATTTCAAGTATAATATAGCCATCAATTTGTAACTTTTTTTTTTTCTTTTTTCTCATAACTTAGATATTTATTTTGTCTTCTCCTTCCTCATTCAACTTCTCAACACGCTAGTCCATTTTTAGAGTTATCTTTTTGCTTCTTTCTTTGTCTTTTTTTTCCATCTTCTTATCTCCATTTTGAGTACATTTTGTGTGATTGTGATTTCTTATGATTTTGTAATCTAACTTTATATTTCTTTTCCATGTAACAACTATGAATTTTGTTATCTTTTATTTTTGCTTCTTTAGTTTGTAAATGTTTCAACTACGAATCTACTTACACCATCTATTGTCACCTTCATTCTATTTTTATACACTATTTTAAAAATATTTTTTTATCGTTTTAAGCTTCATCTTCCTTAAGATAAATTGGTTTACAAAAAAATTCAAACCCGATTATACTCACCCGCTTAAATCCGAATCCGTTTCAACCCGAACCGCCTCAAATCGAAAGCTCAGTCGGTCGGATATGGGTCACATTCTTTTAGTCGGTTTACAATGGGTTGGATATTTTTCACCCGAACCCGACCAAACCCACCCGTTGCTCACTCCTAGTTTAGTTGTTGTCGTTGTCTTTTTTTTTTTTAAAATAAGAAAGATTATAAAGATAATTGTAATGAAAATTGAACTTAAGTTCTCATGTTTTTAATTATTTCAATTCTTTCTTACCTAACTATTAGGCTAATCTTAGTGATTAGTTTGTTGTTGTCTAATGGTGTTTGTATTTGCACTATTATTATTGATGGTTTAGAAGTAAATTTAGATTATAAAAAATATATATTTAGTATTCTTTTCCTAGAGTGCTTGCCTGTTATGATAACGACTCAATTGATCCTTTCAAGGATCTTACTGGCGAAATGTCTTGGACGATTTTGGTTGAATTATCATGGGGGGACTCCACCTATTTTCTCTTACTTAAAACAAAACTAGGAGACAATCTGATTAGAGGCCATATCATAACATACAAAAGTTGATGTTGAAGTTGAACATATAATTAATTATTTGAACAATCTCGTAGCCCCCGCGTCTCTATTTTTCTCATGCTCAACAAAATTAGGAGCCAATCTGACTAGAGGCCTATCATAAAATCCAAAAATGTTTGCACATATTATTAGTTACTCTAACAATCTCGCAACACCCAGGTCTCTTTTTTTTATTATTAACTTTCTATTCCAAATTCATTGATTTGACTTTAGAACAAAGAATAAAAGGTAATATGAACCATTAATTAGCGTAAAAATTACAAATTCATGGCAAGTAGAATGACATCGACTGAGAGACGGTACCTATATTTAACGACATTGATGGGTTCATGCTTCATAGTTACATAATTTGTTACCGGGGCGGCATTCACAAATTAACCTTACCATTAGAAAATAGAAAAACGATAATTTCGTGCCACGTGTCTACATAAAAAAAATGCGTAGCAGGTTATTCTCCTTTTTTCATGGCAAAGATCCCACCCCAAGTACAAAAATCATGGTGTATGAGTTGGATGGAACTAACCTCAGCAGCACAAAAATTGTGCCTCTTTGCAATATCAAATATCCTAAAAATTAACCATTGGATCCCAGGATCCCTCGGCAAGTTAAGAAATAACTAGATACATTCAAATAAAAAAATATATATAAAATAAATAAATAGCCAGAAAGAAAGAAAGAAAGAACTAGATACATTACATAGATTATACACACTCTCACCACGTCAAACATATTAACATAATTGTTATATTGAGAGACCTATACATGTGTTCTCTCAAGTTACTATCCATCAAATGTCGAATATAGTGAATAAAACAACAATATAAAAACTGAGCATTCCTGTTATCCTGTAATGCTTGAGAGGAGACAAATAATTGGCACATGAACAAAGGGTCACATCATCCGTAATCATCATTGTACGTGAAAAAAGAAATGGTATTTCAAACGTGATGCTATCAAAATGCTAGGAAACTTAGCATCGTTAATAACAGACGGAGAACTCAAAGCGTTAGAGCAACATATAAAAACAACAAACATTGAATGCACTTCATAATCTGCAGACGAGCCGCGCTCCAAAGGAAGGTAGGTTTTTGTTTTACATCGGAAACAAATCCAATGGATTTGCATTAGTAATTTATGATGTGGCTAAACTTGGGTTACATGACTCAAGTATCTCAGCCACTCCAAATCATGGCTTTCGCTATACAGAGTAAATCAAATAACAAAAAGAAAATATCCAAGCATTCCAGTTACTGATAGAGTAAATCCAATAACAATGAGAATAGCCAAGCATTCTAATCACTGATACAGGATTCCAAAATATCAAAATGGAGATAACAACTGCCACAGCTCCTTTTGCATATCCTAGCACCTGGCAAAGTTATTATGGCTTCAAACTAATGATGTACAAAATCATTATTTAAAAAATGCACGGTTAAATGGTATCAGAGCCCACGACCAGTTGGCATGATAAGCATTTGTAAAACCCTAGCTATTCCATTGGCTGTCCAGATCTGGCAGCCCTAGGAGTCCCAACCACCATCCCAACAAGTTCGCTGATACCATATCGGCCAGTTCCCAGAGCACTGCTTCCATCTGGCCTTTGACACACTGCCACACGCACTTTTTCCTGCCAACAGGCTTTCAGCGCGTGAAGCCTACTCACCACACTCTGGAACTGTTTTGCCGTGGCCTTTCCAGAACAGTGTTCGGCTTCTCTGTTCGTGTTTTGACCCTTTTTGAAAGGGAGCAAGAATGGAAAACTCATGCGATAGAACTAGAGTGCAAAAGCCTTGTCCTTCGTGTTCCTAATTTAGTTTGTATGTTGTTGGCATAATACAGGGCAATTTATGAAAGATACCACAAGCATAAAAAAGAACTATAGGATCCTTAACCTGCCAGCAGATACTGGGGATTCCATTGGCCAACACAAACATTTGAGAAAGCATCTGCTTCCTATTCCTTGCCTGTCTAATTTGCTCGGTCAAAATTAAGCCATCAGCATCACTTCAACATGGCTTGATGTGCTCCATGACAATGTTGCCACCTTAATTGATGTCCCTGTATTTGTCTCAGCAGATACATCAGTAATGGCTCATCTGAAGCCCACTAGCTAACAAAATCTGGAACGTCTGTACACACACGCACACACAATATTCCAGCATATTAGAGAAAACATTTATGGTTGTTAGAACTTAAAAGAGTCGTCATAGCATAACATAGTTTGGTTTCTCCTTACATTTGGTGTTTCTTGGTCTAGATAGTAGCCAGATCATTATTCTTTCATTTACCAAAGAGACTGAGGCTTTGATCTAGATTTTCATTTCTTGCCAGGATTCGGATTCTAGCTGTAATTCGTTAAATATGCAAAAATTGATGTTTAACATTGTATATGATATTCACATTATCTAATGAAATATGACAATTAAATACCTACAAGTGGTGAAAAGTCTAACTCAATCATAGGATTTGTCAAAAAGGAGATCATAATTAGGAAAAGGGTCCATAAATAATACCTTTGCATTGCAGATAAGAATTGTAACAAATCAAATCCTCAGCAAAACGCAGGTATGTTGACAATAATGTGCAGAAGTGAGCAGGTTCACTGCCAAGTAAAAAGCACTGACAATAGCACTGTTAAATGCCAATGTTAAGTATTTGATGAGGCTACACAACTGACAGCTAATTCAACTCCATTTTAAGCATGAGACCCCTGCTTGCACCTTCTGTGGATTTAGGTTTCGATCAGAGATCCAATCAAAGATTCAGGATTCAAAGTATGGTTTCAATGAAATATTTACGGTTCAAAGTCTGGTTTCAATAAAAGATTTGGGGTTCAATAAGTAGTTTCAACTTTCAACCAGAATCCAACATTTTTCCAAAATTTTACAGAATAGGGAAGTCAATCTGTTGAAATTATGAAATTAACCGTTGGGATTGTTTAATAGTTTCTTAGCCTTTTAAAATTTAAATAAAACAATGAAAAGCCATGTCAAGTAATGAGGTGGCAAAGGTACGTGTGTAAAATTACTATTGATCCACATGAGAAGGATACTGGAAATCTGAAACAGTGAAACCCTTATAAATTTGAGGGTATCAGAGAATGTACTATGTTGAAATTTAAAATAAACTTGATGATGGCTATGCTGCACCAGATAATTCAAGCATAAAAAGCTATAGGAGTACAATTTCAGTGTTATTTAAAACCAAAAAGTAAATGAAGTGAAAGGATGCTGTAGAGCATTTGGCAACTACGGGAATCAATTCTTGTGCTGCATCCTCCCACTCTCTGAACCAGCATAGGGATCAATCACAACATTTACTACAGCTGGTTTCCGAGCAGAGAAGGATTCTGAAAGAGCAGACTTCAGTTCATCAGGTGTCCCAACAAGATAGCCCTTTCCACCAAAAGCTTCTATCAAAGCATGGTACCCTGCATTTGGGACAAAATCGGTGGGGGCAGGATCATCTTTGTGAGGTCCATCTCTCTCCTCTGGGCGTCTACGGTCACCCCCATATACACCACCATTGTTGAAAACAATCACAACCACAGGCAGCTGGTACCGAACCAATGTCTGGAGAAAAGATAAATAATTACATTTCATGCTTGTATTCAGAAAATAAATTGCAGAGTAACAGCAAATGAAAGCAAAAACATATGGAATCACATGGTCATATTAACTGAGATTTGAGAGAATCTACATACACATATGATATAGAGATATTTTAATAATAAGAATAAAGACAACTTTTAAACAAAAAATATATGGTTTTAACAAAATTGAATTATTTCTTTATTATTCAAAGTTATTCAAACAAGAAATCCTCATCTAGATCAACTAAAATTCACAAGCACTACCATTTCAAAGTTGAAGAAACTTATTTCCCAATTCAAACTAGAACAAGAAATAAAATTTCTCAAGTATTTGGGAAAAGATAAGACCAACAGCAAATCTTCGGAATTACAACAAACAAGAACTGCAAAAACTAGTTTAGAAGTTCTTATAAGAAGCCAAAAGTCTACATATAGCACACTACTGAGATACTACTGTTAAGCAAGCCAATGTCTGCTGACTGCTGAGATGCTCCCATCCATTTGGGTTTTCACTCTCTCGTCCACATAGGAAATGGGCACTGAGATACTCTATTGTTAGGCCCAATGCATGCTGAACCACTTATAGAAGGCAAATATGTCAAGTCAGTTCCAAGACTAAACTAACTTATAGAAACTCTCTCTATTAGCTTTTCTAAAATCTTATTTTTAACTTATGCATAAGCTATTTCAGTTTTCCTTCTTATTTTTCTCTTCTAGAAGTGTTTATGAAGAAACTTATCCAAACTGGTCTAATGGCACAACACATTTATTGCATAAGAAGAGCTAAGTAGTTATTAAGCATAATGCAGGAGACATGAGTCAAGAATGTACCTCAACTTCCATCGCACTAAATCCAAATCCAGAATCCCCTTCAACAGCAACCACAAGCCGCTCCGGCGAAGCAACGGCGGCAGCAATGCAATAACCAAGCCCAACCCCCATGGTCCCCCACGTGCCGGCATCCAACCTTGTCCGGGGCTCGGTCTGAACCAACACAGCCCTCCCCACATCCATGGTGTTGGCCCCTTCAGAAACCACAATAGGGGCAGGACTTCCCAAAGCCTTAATAGCATCCCTTATAATCCTCAAAGGCGTCAAGAAATTAAACGGCACAACATCCTTCGCGAGCTGAACCTCCATCTTGGCAAAATTCTCCTTAGCCTTGTTAGAAATCGCCTGCACCCAGGGATGCGTGCTCCCCAAGCAAAACGGGTCATCTTTAATCTCCTTATTCAAAACCTCAATCACGTGTTTAGCATCACCCACCAAACCCAAATGAGGCTTCCTCAATTCAATTTCATCCTCACTCACGTCAACTAAGATAAACTTTACATCCTTCGACCACTTCGGTGGCTCCCCGAAGTGGAGAAGCCAATTCAGCCTCGCCCCAACCACAAGCGCCACGTCACACTTCCCAATCGCGAGTGACCTAGCAGCAGTGGCGGCAAGCGCGTGAGTATCCGGCAACAAACCCTTCCCCATCGGAGTGGGGAGAAACGGAATCCCAGTCGCTTCAACGAGCTTCGTGAGCGCGTGCTCCGCACGTGCGTACGCCGCGCCTTTCCCAAACACAATCAACGGCCTCTCCGCGTGTCTGAGAAGAGAAACAGCTTCCTCGATCTTCGAATTGGAAATAACCGAAGGCTCGATTCTATTGCGGTTCTTCTCTGCCTCGAGTAAGAGTCTCTCGGCGTGAGATTCCGACACTTTCTGATGCAACACGTCGGTGGGGAGATCCAAGTAGCATCCACCGGGCCGGCCCGATAGGGCCCAATCCAGGACCCGGCCCACGCAGGAGGGAATTTCGGAAATGTTAGTTGCTTTGACGGAGAGCTTGGAGAAGGGTTTGGTGGCTTCGATCTGGTCGAGTTCCTGGAAGTCGCCGCGGCCGGCGTCGGCCTGGTCGCAGGAGCCGGAGATCATGACGGCGGGCCACGTGTTGACGGCGGCGTTGGAGAGGCCGGCGAGGCCGTGGACGCAGCCGGGGCCGGAGACGGTGAGGAAGACGCCGGGGCGGCCGGTGAGGTAGCCGTACGCGGAGGCGGCGTAACCCGCCGACTGCTCGTTGTGGAACGCGATGAAGCGGATGCCGAGGGACACGGCGCGGTTCGCCAGCGACGTCACCGGGATTCCGACCACGCCGAACATGTGACGCACGCCGAAGCGAGCCAGCGACCTCGCCGCGAGCGTGTTGCCGTCGATCTCCATCGCCGGTGAGTGTTTCTGCTTTTGAGCTTTCGTGTGAGACTTGAATCGAATTCGATTGGACTTTGTGTGAGTTGTGGTGTGGTTTACGTGCGCATCTGAATTTATACTACCGGAATTCGGAACACTGGTGTTGAATTCAGCATACTGTTTACGTTAGGTTCCAGCGAAGTGATAAACGAGGTGTAATTATAAATTTTGATGAAAATGCTTACACACGACACGAGTGAGATAAGGTGTGTAATTTTTCTATTTCTTTTTAATTAATGTTTTTAAAATATTATTAAAATACTAGTTGATAAATTTCTGAAAAATATTATTAAGACGTGACTTTTCTAATTTTTAATGATTTTTTATATATTGAATCTTTAATAAATACCCTAACAAAATTATAATTTGCATTATTAATTTTTTTTAGATAATTTTCACATAATAATATAATATTATTTATCTTTTTTTCTAATTACCGCTTTCTTCTCTCATTTTTTACGCAATAATGTAAATTGAAGGAGCTAAAAATAATAAAAATGTCGAGCTTAATTGCATTACATCTGAACTCTGAAGTGTGTAAATACAATTATTCCTTGTATCTAAGATGAATGACAAATTAGTCCATAAAAGAAGCAAATTTGTTCTTTGACAATTCAACTCGTACAATCATTTAGCGAATTTTTTTACGTAAATATAAATTTTTTTAAAAAAAATTACCAAAAAGGTATATGTTACACTTTATTTACACATCTATCACCATGTTTATACTCATAATTCAGTTCTGGAACCGAATTCTGAGTTTTAAAATTCTTTTTTTTTTTTTTTATCAAAATTCGATTCCCAGAGAACTGAATTCTGAATTTTTTTTAATTTTTTTTTTGTTTGTGGCTTAGTTTGCGCGAATTTTAGAAGTGGAACGGTCTCGTTCTGCTTCCGGAACGAGCCGTGTCACTTCCAAGATTTGTGCAAACTGGATCACAATAGCGTTAAAAAAAATTTAAAACTACTCAGAATTTAAACCCGGGAACCGAATTCTGAATGTGAATAGTGAATAGTGTTAGATATATAAATAAAGTGTAACATATGCCTTTTTGATAATTTATTTTTAAAAAAATTCTATTTACGTAAAAAAAATCTCATTTAGCATGACTGCGAAAATTGGTACAACTAGGTGTAATTTGATTTGGTTGTGAGTCTAAAATTATATTATAAATTAAAATATTAAGAAATTATCATCTTTGACTAATTTAGTCTTTCAAAATTATTTATAAAAAAATTTATAAAAGCATAGAAAAATAAGAATTAAAATAATTGACGTTTAGAAATTTAAAGAATTGAAATATTTTTATAATATTAAGAATTAAATAAAATAATATTTATGATTTGAGAAATTAAGTTAATATATAGATTTATTTATTTTTTTTGCAGCAAATAGATATATATGGGTGATATGTGGCATAAAGTGGATGAGATGGTGAGAAGCAAAATTGTACTTTAACAATTCTAGTCTCTAGAGCCCTCCACCAGTTACACCCTCGTCATCCTCATTCATCAGCCACCACTGGGCCTACCTAGAACTACACTTTTTGCCTCATCAAATTATAATCTTTTCTTCTTTCATTTTTTTTTTTCTGAGATTTTGTTTTCAACGTTTTGATCAAGGGGACAAAATTCACCACTGTCACTAGCTTCTTGTGAAATGCTAAAACAAAACATAACTTCTCTTTACACTTTTTTCTAATTTATTCAAATTCACACCAAGTTATTCTCTCCTGCCATTTTATTTTGGATATATAAAACTTAAGTATAAATGTGTGTGAAGTTGTTAATGTTTAATTATAATTAGAATTTTATCCGATAATATACATGCATTAAATGTATCTACATATTATTGGAGTAAAACTTTACTTGTGATAACAACACCAATCACTCTTAAATTTTTTTACATAATTTTTTCCTTTCATTTTTCTTAATTAAAGATTATTTAAACTAAAAAAATTTCATATCCCTAAACCCTAATCCTACCCAATAATTTTTTTCTTACTACTTCGTTACTGTGTGTGGATTCTGAAACTTGTATCTTCATATTACTATATTTTATCCTATAGCTACCAAATTACATAACACTAGTTCAAGTTATGATGTAAACATAATTTCTAAAACTTAACTTCGGGTCCATCTTCGTATTATTTCACATAATTTAATGGAATTAAATTAGTTTATGGTATGTTTAGCTTTTATGTTTTTACCTATAACTATAATAAAGATTTTCTGAATATATTTTATATTCAATTTTATCTTTATAACTAATTTTTCGTAAATCACAACTTTTTATTCTTTCATGTAAATTTCATCAACAAATCGTCACAACAACAAATTGCTTTCCTCCTCTTGTACCTTAAGCTTTTCGTTTTCATCAACAAATTGCCACAACTATTATTACTGGTAAATTTAAATTGTCATAGTTAATCTTGCAAAACCAGTGACGAACAAAGCACAGTGACCTAGGAAAGGTTTTTGAAAATAAATTATAAATGAAATGGATGAAGAGAAAGAAGAAAATTAAGGTTAACAAGATTTGAGTTACAATATTATGACACAAGGAAAATGAAACTTAAAAAAAAAGTCTTTATACGCGATTCATCAAGCAACTTTTTATAATCTTTTAATAAACATGTAGATATGGTTAAATAGTTAAATTTTAATGGCTATCAATGTAAACAAATTTTAGACTTATATGAAATTAGATGGACGACGTGGGTGATGTACGAATTAATTGTTTAATCAAACTCGTGATATTATGATTCATTCACCATAAAATTTTTATTTTGTTCTGATTAATTTGAAATTGTAGTTAAGTTTATAAAAGAAGTTATTTTACATTTATAATCAAATAAAAAAAATATTCTTCATTTTATACTGTGTGAGACATGTTTGTAATATTAAAAATTCAAAAAATTCCCAAAATCATCAATTAGAATATTAGATTAATACTTATCACATTTGAAATATAAATTTTTAATGTTATTTATAATTAACTGAGTATATTTCCAATCATATCTGGTAATACAATTTACAACCAACTACTATAATTTTTTTATTCAATATATCTCCCAAAATGAAGAAATAAACTAGTCTCCTTTGCGTCTTCTCAGAATTATTGATAATATTATCTATATTTAATATGGTATGTTAGAAATTAAAATTTTTCGTCAAGACATTATTATTATTATTATTATTATTATTATTATTATTATTATTATTATTTAACATATAAGTCATGGATTCGATAACTATGTATGCTTAGTGCTTTACATAATTTATTCAATTTATTATGTAATCAAATCTCAGTTATTACATAATTTATTAATAGAGGATTACCCCTAAAAAAATTAATAGAAAATTAAAGAATACGTGTAACTGATTATGAATAATAAATGATCTTTTATCTATGATTTTTTCTCAAAATTACTATAAAAGTATTGATTCATAACGTCATTTGTACATCGGTTGGAATAAAAATAATATAGAAATAAAATGTAGTAGCATTTTTTGTAATTAAATATAAAATATAAACATATTTACATTGATTTTAAGGATAAACAATATAAATAGGGAGTCTTCTACATCAGTTTACTCATTAACTAATATAATATTAAAAATTTTATGTTTACTCGGACATGTCTAAACTCTATGTGAAAAATACGTGATCATCTGTATCTTCACGTCTTCTAACCGCACACTCAAATCCTTTTTGAAAGCACATCATTGATCGATTGTTCTCCTTACATTGAAGCCCTCTTAAAAAAATATCAATTTTGTACTTGTACAAAACTAATTTAACCAAAAATCTTGCACTCAACAACCAACATTTTGCAACATACAACAATTATACAATAAATAAACTTCAAGGTTTCACAAACAAAAGCAACATGCGCAAACCTATATCAAGGATTGAGCAAAAATGCCTAGCTTAAAGAATTCCCATACCCCACAACTCACCCACCAAAAAATCAACAACATAATACAAAATTAGTACTCTTAGACTACCCTAATCACATGCACATGACACAAAACACATTGCAAGCTTCCCTTTCCTCCTTAAAGAACCAAAATTTGCCAATGAAATAAGGAAAAAAAGAAACTCCATATAACTTCAAACCTAATCCGCAAAACAACTACTTGAAACTTCTCATGACTAATGGACAACTACACACGTAGAAGAAGGATTTTAGGAAAAAGAAAAAAAGGAAAACTTTTACTTCCTCAACTCCTTAGAACAAAATATAGGAGATCATAAAAGAAAGTCCATCCATAAATCCTTTAAGTTCAATTAACATAAGCGTTATAGGAATAATTAATAATTATTTTTAATGAGACAATATTAAATATCATGAATAATTTTTACAATGATATTATTTTTACGAAGAACAATTTTTATTTACGGAAATTATGATAAATTATTGCATAAAAATTTATATAAAAGTTATCCATTTTATAAGATAAGATCAGTGACGAATTTAAGGCAGGAGGCAAGCAAGGGCCTTACCCCCTTCCCTCCCTCCGGTCTTTTAAAAAGATTATAATATAATATAATATATTTATCATTTAAATATATGATTATACTGAAAAATTATTTAAAAATTAATATATATTCTATATTATCAATGATTTTATGGTAAAAAATTATATTTGTAAGTTAGATAAACAAGATGCATTTAATAATTATAATTTCATATTTATTAATAAAAAAATCTTACTTCCCTTTAGTCATCGACCCGTCCCTGCATAAAATGTTTAAGTAATGAATAATATATTAAAAATATATATAAATAATGGAGAGCTTTAACAACGTACTTTTACTAACACACTTTCTATCATTTGTTGAAACTTTATAGAAAAAATAAAATCACAAGTGAATTTCATCATGAGGACCAATATAGTCGCAAATTTATGATTTATGATAAATTTCATAAAAAGGGAAAAGTTACTTTGTTTTTATTACATAAAGGGAAGAAGTGATTAAAACATAGATTTGGCGTATGACATTAGTTGCGTTTGAGAAAAAGAATATTAATACATAATAATTATTATTATTATATATAAAAGTAAAAGAAAAAGAGATATGGGATTGTTGTTTAGGCAGAAGATGTAACGACCCGGCTGGTCACTACACATAACACAACACCTCGGCAAACACACAGAAAAGAGCAAGTATATAATTATATACACAAGGTCTAATCTGAGCTAAACATCAGAGTAATCAAAATACATCCATCACTACCCCAGTAGGTAGCTAAAACAACAAAAACATCAAAAGATCAGCTCTATCTACCAGCTGCAGACCTGTCACAGATCACCAACCTAACCCTGCTCTGCTCCCATACAACGTACGATCATCACAGTCCAAACACATGGAAACAACAAAGGGTAAGCTAGTGAAAAGAATTAGCATACAAAGCATATATATGTAGTATGAACAGCTATATCTATCAGCACGTCATCAGCATACATCTCATCGACTATACAACAATAAACACACAATGCGTCGTCACGCATATTAGCTCGGAGATCTCCTACAACAGCTCAGCCTTACGGCTTACAACAGCTCAGCCTTACGGCCTACAACAGCTCAGTCTTACGGCCTACAACAGCTCAGCCTCACGGCCTACAACAATTTATAGCAGCATACAACACAACACAACTTAACAACATTCAGCACAACTCACCTTATCAGCATACAACACAGCAATATTCTAATTCAGCACAACTCACCTTATCAGCATACAGCACAACAATATTCTAATTCAGCATCATCAATATCCATCAATAACAGCTCAGCTCAGCATAAGCAACATGTATCAGCATTTTACAACATCAAGCAGCATATAAATACCCATCACCTTCGCGCCCCGGCGCACTCCTGGTCACGCCCGGCGTGGCACAACCAGAGAGCACCAGGGGCCAGCGCGCCTAGCGCAAGCATGCCCGCGCCCGGCAGGACCCAACTAGAGAGCCCAAGGCTCACACGCGCCTAGCGTAATTCCAATTGCGCCCAGCGCACCCAGGCAGAGACTCTACGGAGTCTCACGCACCCGGCGTGCCCAAACCTGCGCCCAGCACGGGGAAGGGAGAGACCTTCCCAAGATCTCGCGCCCAGCGCAATTCAAATTGCGCCCAGCGCCCCCATGTAAAAGACTCCCAAGGAGTCCCCGCGCCCAGCGCGACAAGGGTCGCGCTCAGCGTGGAACCAGAACCCCAAACCATGTCACATACTGTCAGCGCGCTCGACGCGGTCCATGTCACGCCCAGCGTGGGCCATCCAGAGGCTCACCTTTTCAAGCTCGCCCGGCGCACACATCTTTGCGCCCGCGCGGGCTTGCCTAAAAGGAGCCTCCAGGTGGTCTCGCGCTCGGCGCGAAGAACGGCGCTCAGCACGAGGCTCAGCAGCAACCCTCAACTTTCGAAAAACTTTATCAAATCCTGCAAACTCAACCAGAAAACAACATGCAATCCATCCAAAATCCCACATTTTCATCAAATATCCCAAAAATACCATCTTTTCACACATGCAACCATTAGAAAATCAAAAACCCAAATTTCTTCAAGAAACCCCGAAACACCCAAAAACAACTTCCTTCAAATTTCAGCCAAGAATCAGCCATCCACAATCATCAAATGAGTTTTATGACTCATTTACAACCAAAGAACAACAGAATCTAGCTTCCCTTACCTCGGTGAAGAAATCCGAGCTCCAGGAAGAGAAGAACGGAAGAGAAGATGTAGAAGAGCTTGAACGAACGGCGAAGAACAAGCTTGAGCAACTACGGAGGAGAAGGAAAGCTCTGACTCACCTACTCACAGCACCACCTTGAGACAGCAAGAAGAAGAGGAAGAATGTAAAGACAATGAAGGGGCAACAAAAGGGAAAGGAGAGTGAGTGAAAGCGAAGGAGGAAAAGAGAGGGGAAAGGGGTCTCACAACCTCCCCAACAACAAGAGTTTTCGTACCCGAAAACAAACTTACTTAGGAAAAGAAATGGATACCGCTCCCTACACTACTGCTCCACCTCCCAAGTAGCCTCACCAGTAGCTGCATCCCACAACATCTTCACCAGAGCAATGGACTTGCCCCTCAGCTCCTTTAGCTTATGATCAACCACAGCTACCGGCAACTTCTCAAACGTCAAGTTCTCCTTCACTTGCACATCATCTAGCTCCACCACATGACTCGGGTCATGGACATACTTCCTCAGCTGGGAAACATGAAATACATCGTGTAGGTTTGAAAGGGACGGTGGCAAAGCCAACTGATAAGCAACCGGACCCACACGCTGTATGATCTGATAGGGACCAACAAACCTCGGTGTCAACTTCCTTGCCTTCAGTGCTCTACCCACACCAGAAGTCGGGGTCACCTTCAGAAACACATGTTCCCCTTCAGCAAACTCCAAAGGCTTACGCCTTTTGTCAGCATAAGATTTCTACCTACACTGAGCAGTCTTCATCTTCTCCTGAATCATCTTCACCTTCTGAGTAGTCTATAGGATCAACTCCGGTCCCACAACCACTGACTCACCATCTTGATACCAGCACAGAGGAGTCCTACATATTCTGTCATACAAGGCTTCAAATGGCGCCATCCCAATACTAGCATGAATGCTATTATTGTACGTGAACTCAACCAGCGGTAGAACCTCCTCCCAGCTTCCCAAGTGGTCTAACACACAAGCCCTCAACAAATCCTCCAAGGACTGGATTGTCCTCTCAGACTGACCATCCGTCTACGGATGATAAGCAAAACTCAGCTTCAGCTTCGTGCCTAAGGCTTGATGTAGACTCTGCCAAAATCTGGAAGTGAACCTCGGATCTCTGTCTGAAATAATACTGGAAGGCACCCCGTGCAACCGTACTATTTCCCTCACAAACAACTGTGTCAGCTTCTCCAAGGACCACTTGATGTTGACATGCAAGAAATGCGCACACTTGGTCAACCAATCAACTATCACCCAGATAGCATCATTATTCCTAGCCGACCTAGGCAACCCGACGATGAAATCCATAGTGATACTATCCCACTTTCATTCTGGAATCTCCATCTGCTGCATCAACCCACTCGACTTCTGATGTTCCACCTTCGCCTTCTGACAGGTCAGACAGGCCGCCTCATACTCAGTTATCTCCCTCTTCATACCAAACCACCATAAAGTCTTCTTGAGATCCTGATACATCTTAGTCATACCCGGATGTATACTAAGTCTGCTCTTGTGGCCTTCCTCCAACACAACTCTCTTCAACTCAGCATCCTGAGGTAGGCAAATTCTGCCCTTGAACCTCAAGATTCCATCTCCGCCTAGCTCAAAACCAACAGCCTTCTCAATTCCCAGCAAACCAAGAAGCTTCACCAGCTCAACGTCCTGTAACTGCTTGAGTCCAACCTGCCTTAAGAACTCACTAGTTAGGGTAATCGCCCCATGTAGACACCCAATTTCGTCCGGGGGCACACAAACAAGGAAATGGACCTCCGTTGTGAAGGAAAGGAGCTCCCGAAGCATGGAAACAACAAGAGATGACAGCCCAGAACGGGCTGTTCCAAGACCAGAACGGGCTGTTCCCAAAAACAGAACAGGCCGTTCCAAAACAAGTTGATATATGCAAGATTTGAACCCAGAACGGGCCGTTCCGCTTTTGGAACGGGCCGTTCCAGGTTCTTATTTTACCTATAATAAACTTGCCCAGAACGAACCGTTCTAAATCTGGAACGGGCCGTTCCCCTGGTTTGGAACGGGCCATTCCACATTTAGAACGGGTCGTTCCACATTTAGAACGGGTCGTTCCAGTGTCTTATTTTACCCATAACGGATTAGCCCAGAACGGGTCGTTCCGAATCCGGAACGGGCCGTTCTGGTCCCCTTCTGATTCCTATAAATAGGAGCCTTGGGCACAGTTTTCCAGGCGGCCAGAGAAATTTCGAATAAGACTCCTTTGAGCACGAAAATTCTCTATCTCTCTCCCTTCTATTGTATTTCTTGAGATTTGTGTCGCATCTCTATCTTCTCTCTCCCTCCTATTGTATTTCTTGAGATTTGTGAGGCATATTGTAGTGTGAAAGGTCGCCACAAAGCACCTTCTCCATATTGGAAGATTCAATAAAGTTCATTCAAGAGGTATTTCAGTCAATCTTTTTCTCTCTATTTTATTTTTCATCTTTATCTCCTTTTTTTGTTATAACAAACTTCATAATGTAGATATTTTAGGGTTAATCGTTTAATTTATATTTTAAATATGTAAATAAATATTAATAAAGGGGATTCAATATTTAATTTATTAATTTTTATCATATTAACTTCATCATAGGGTACCGATTGAGGGCGTTGTAGGGGTGCTTAATACCTTCCCTACTCGTAACCAACCCCCGAACCCAATTCTGGTTATCAAGGCCATTATTGGATCTTTAAAAACCTTTTCTTTTTCCAATGTTTTGAGTAAAATATTGGTGGCGACTCCATGAACCTATTTTCAAAACCATTGATTAAGGATTAGTCTGGTGTCCGGGCATTCCTTAATTAATGAGACTTTTAAAAGGATGTCTAAACCATAGGTCGCAAGATCAGAAATTTTCGGGTTGCGACAGATGGCGACTCCACTGGGGACGTTTTAAGAGGGTCAGGCCCAAATAAATGATGAAGTTAATAAAATAAGAATAATAATTTAAATATTTTTCCCCTTTACTTTATTTGTTTTCTTTGTTTGGCTCTGATATCTGTTTACTTATTTAAATTCCGCACCTGTTTGAAATAAAATTGTACATAAACCTTTGCACACAACAGTTCCCCCTTCACCCAGGGGCATGAGGGTATTAAAAATAGGGAGTGGTTGACGTACGACCGGCCCAAGTTTGGCCTTGGAGCCTGCAAGCCTTGTCGGAAATCACACTCAAGGTGATAACCGGTTACTCTAGCCCGAAATACTGCGACAAACCTTAGAGTTTTCCAGGTGACGGCGACAGAGATACTGGGTCCCTATAATGGGGGCACCTTGGGGGCCTTAAAAACCAGTGAGATTAGAACCGCCCTATACAACACACTTTTCTTGACAGGGACCACAGACCAAGGATTTGATCATGATCGTTCGTGGGTGTACGTTGATTGAGCATATGTGTGTGCATTTGTTTGTATTATTTTGTTCTAATAAGATGAATTGGAATTTTAAAATAAGCAAACAGATAATAAAAAATAAAAATAAAATAAAAATAAAAATTTTATACCCCTTTGTACATTCTTAGGTCAGCATTCCATTAACATCATATAGGTAGTTTCTTTTTAAAAAAAAATTGAATAAAAGAAATCTCATCTTCATCATGCATCATTCCTCTTTAGATAATAGAAACATGATAAAGATTAAAAAAAATGACATGCATTCTAGATTAGCTCATTAATTTCATTCATTTTATTAGCTAAGGAGGATTAGGTTGCAGTACGTATAGAAAGTTAAGAAAAGTGAATGCTCTAATATACGACAGTATCTGCGCTATAAAGAAAAGCCCAAATCAATACTATAGTTGGGCCCTTGCTTTGATATGTTTGTTGAAGTAAGTCTTCTTATAATCTAATAAAGATTCTCGCTTAATACTGTCGAAATTTATTTGAGCATTCACAAATAAATAAATCAATGAGACTGATATTTATTTTTCTCAACTTTCTCTACATTCTGCATTACATTCATTCAGCACAAATCCCTCCTTGTAAAAGAATAAATAAGAATAAAAAGGGAAATTAACCTATGTGCAATAGTCGAAAGTATTGGGACATAAGCCATATGCATAAAGAGTTTTCAAGACGCCAACTCCTGCCTAAAGAAGATAAAGTCGTGTCGTACAACTGTGAAATCCAAGCAGAATAGGAGAAACGACTATAAATGAATGGATCCACATTCTTAATGAGTTGCAAGCTAATAAAGAGAATCTGAGGAGGACTAAGGCAAAGTGAATAGAGCTTTCTCGAAAAGTGATTTCAACAAGAGAGAAACATTGCTTATTAAGAAGTTGCTAGAATGAAAACCCGCAAAGGACGTTCTAGGCAAAAAAAAAAATTTAAAGTAAAAAAAATAAATAAAAAAATAATAATTAAGAAGCAATGTTTGTTCGAGCTGAAAATTGAGAGACAGCTTGAATGTTCCTCTTGAGAAGCAAGACTCCATGGAAAGCTCTATCATTACTTCTACTCATTCCTACTTCTTAGGAAAGGCTCAAGATATGGGTTGACAACACCTTCACGAGAGAAGAAGCCAAAGGACCTCCCTTTACACGAGAACTTCTGAATTGCCACATCCGAGCAAGTGTAGGACTAGCCCTACAGTCAGACAACCTAGGCCTCTCTAAGGGGCAACCTCCCTCTACTTCTTTGTGTACGAATCACGAACTTGGGGCATGCCCGGGCCCTCAAGCTACATTAAATGGGCACGTGTAAATTGAAAATTCTATTTTAATGCCATACACTTTTCTACTTCATTTCTCTTCTCCCTTTTATCTACTCTAAGCCTCGTCAACAAACCTTAAATGAACAAGTACATTTGAAATAAGGACGTCATTAGAAACAATGGCTTAAAACACAATAAAAAAAACACATAAAGATCAATCAAATTGGGCATGACTTGTGGATAAAAGTCCGAATGAAATCAATGCAAGGGGCATCCCCCTTTCATGAAGGAATGAAAGATGATCACAAATGCTACAAAGACAAAAGCCTGGCAGGAAACCCACTAAGGGGGCTGCGCAAAAATTAGGACAAGGTCCGCTAGGAGACCCACAAACAAAAAGGGTAGCCTAGGCAAAAGTGATGATCAAAGAAAAAATGTCCGCTAGGGAACACATCTCAAGTAACCTAGGCAAAAGTTAGGACAAAGCAGCATCCCGAGTTGAAAATCTAAAGACGGCTCTAGAAGATCATTTAATCAATATGCAATCCCAAGTCATCGCTTAACTTTGAAGGAAATAATAAACTAACGCAAAAAATGATTTCCTCACTTTGAATGTGCTTGTTCATCAGCCTAAACCACTAGCCTACCTCGGCCAGCCATTCTTCTATAAACCATTTTTTGAAAAAAATCCTTTCTAACAAAACTTTTACAAAAAATATATGTATATATCTCATTCCTCTCATTCCTCTTGACCTACATGGCATTAAGATAAATTTGAAAGATACATGGAATATGCACAGTGAATACTCGCAAGGAAAAGATGGAGGTGTCCTAGAACAGAGTCTAGGTACACCTAATCTAAGGGCTAATATATCATATTCGATACAAGCGAGAAGGCCGAACTACACAAACCTCAGGTTCAAAAAAGCAGCGCTAAATCCAACACGGCTAAAAGGCTAATAATCTATGTCATTGATCAATGCGCATAGATTAATTTCTTGAAAGTAAAATCAATCTGCATTTAAGCATTAGCATAGAGGCATCATTGCATAGCATGCATAGGGCACAAGCGTGCACAAAAGGGTATAACTTCATTTTATAAATAAATAAATAATAAATATAATAAACAAATCCAATCCATTCTTGTCTTGCATTTTCATGTGCATCCATGCATCCATACTCACCATGGGGCATCCACAACCATCCATCAACAATCAACAATTAATCATCCATGAATCAAAAGGACTTTGCAACAAACGCCTGGAGAGGCATCACAATACTTACACAACAGGGGCAACACCAGAATTTCCGTCACCCATCCACTTTGCCCACCAACACAGGGGCACATCAAACATCTCCTGCCCATCCACCTAGGGACAGTCTTTCATCCCACAACACCAACAAGAAAAGCCAAAAAGGAAACACAAATTTCAATTGACAACATCTGAACAAAAGACAAAAGCAGTCCAAATTAGAGGCATCACGACACACCTCCTGCCCAACATCCTTGGGGCAATATCTACCAAAATCCAAGCAAACCAATGAGGGCACCGACAATTTCCTCAAAATACAACAAAGGTCTAAAGAGACTGTACTCGCATCCCAATCCGGTATACGACAAAGCCGTGAGGAAAATGTCTGGAGAGACTGTACTCGCATCCCAACCGGTATACGACAAAGCCATGAGGGAAAGGTCTGGAGAGACTATACTCAAATCCCAATCCGGTATACGACAAAGCCGTGAGGGAAAGGTCTGGAGAGACTATACTCACATCCCAATCCGGTATACGACAAAGTCGTGAGGGAAAGGTCTGGAGAGACTGTACTCGCATCCCAATCTGGTATACGACAAAGCCGTGAGGGAAAGGTCTGGAGAGACTGTACTCGCATCCCAATCCGGTATACGACAAAGCCGTGAGGGAAAGGTCTGGAGAGACTGTACTCAAATCCCAATCTGGTATACGACAAAGCCGTGAGGGAAAGGTCTGGAGAGACTATACTCACATCCCAATCCGGTATACGACAAAACCGTGAGGGAAAGGTCTGGAGAGACTGTACTCGCATCCCAATCCGGTATACGACAAAGCCGTGAGGGAAAGGTCTGGAGAGACTGTACTCAAATCCTAATCCGGTATACGACAAAGTCGTGAGGGAAAGGTCTGGAGAGACTGTAGTCATCTCCCAATCCAGTATACGACAAAGCCGTGAGGGAAGCTGAGCTACGAAAATACTGCCTCTTTAACAAGCTACAAGTAAAGGAACGCACTATCACAAGATAAACCATGGAGCATCTACTTGAAGACTGAAGATCAGGTGTACAGTTCGTCAACCTTTACCCAATAGAGTATGCAACCAACACTCAACTACTCTAAAGGGTGAGGACACGAGCAAATACATCTATCCAAGAGAAGAAACATAGAAGCGCCAACACCAAAGAGACGAGGAGAAGACCCGGACGAAATGTCTACGTCTTCACTTGCCTTTGAAAAAGCAACACATAGCTACTCTAAAGGACAAGTAAAGAGGGGCAGCTGTAGACACCCAATTTCGTCCGGGGGCACACAAACAAGGAAATGGACCTCCGTTGTGAAGGAAAGGAGCTCCCGAAGCATGGAAACAACAAGAGATGACAGCCCAGAACAGGCTGTTCCAAGACCAGAACGGGCTGTTCCCAAAAACGGAACGGGTCGTTCCAAAACAAGTTGATATATGCAAGATTTGAACCCAGAACGGGCCGTTCCGCTTTTGGAACGGGCCGTTCCAGGTTCTTATTTTACCTATAATAAACTTGCCCAGAACGGGCTGTTCTAAAACTGGAATGGGCCGTTCCACATTTAGAACGGGTCGTTCCACATTTAGAACGGGTCGTTCCAGTGTCTTATTTTTCCCATAACGGATTAGCCCAGAACGGGCCGTTCCGAATTCGGAACGGGCCGTTCTAGTCCCCTTCTGATTCCTATAAATAGGAGCCTTGGGCACAGTTTTCCAGGCGACCAGAGAAATTTCGAATAAGACTCCTTTGAGCACGAAAATTCTCTATCTCTCTCCCTTCTATTGTATTTCTTGAGATTTGTGTCGCATCTCTATCTTCTCTCTCCCTCCTATTGTATTTCTTGAGATCTGTGAGACATATTGTAGTGTGAAAGGTCGCCACAAAGCAGCTTCTCCATATTTGAAGATTCAATAAAGCTCGTTCAAGAGGTATTTCAGTCAATCTTTTTCTCTCTCTTTTATTTTTCATCTTTATCTCCTTTTTTTGTTATAACAAACTTCATAATGTAGATATTTTAGGGTTAATCGTTTAATTTATATTTTAAATATGTAAATAAATATTAATAAAGGGGATTCAATATTTAATTTATTAATTTTTATCATATTAACTTCATCATAGGGTACCAATTGAGGGCGTTGTAGGGGTGCTTAATACCTTCCCTACTCGTAACCAACCCCCGAACCCAATTCTGGTTATCAAGGCCATTATTGGATCTTTAAAAACCTTTTCTTTTTCCAATGTTTTGAGTAAAATATTGGTGGTGACTCCATGAACCTATTTTCAAAACCATTGATTAAGGATTAGTCTGGTGTCCGGGCATTCCTTAATTAATGAGACTTTTAAAAGGATGTCTAAACCATAGGTCGTAAGATCGGAAATTTTCGGGTTGCGACACCCCACAACTAATGTGATCCTGAGTTAACTCCACACAGAGATTCAAATCTCTAAACTTCTCTACCAGCTCCAGCTCTTTCACCATCATACTAGACATGTGGTTGGATTTCTTACTCAGCGCATCCGTCACAACATTGGCCTTACCAGGATGATACATCAACTAGAAGTCATAATCCTTCAGAAACTCCATCCACTGCCTTTGTCTCATGTTCAGCTCCTTCTGATCAAACAGGTACTTCAGACTTTTGTGGTCACTGAAGACGTTGAACCGAGCACCATACAAATAATGCCTCCATATCTTCAAGGCAAACACCACAGCTTCTAACTCCAAGTCATGAGTTAGATAATTCCTCTCATGATTCTTCAATTTCCTTGAAGCATATGCCACCACTTTCCTGTTCTGCATCAGCACACACCCTAGACCCTGGTGAGAAGCATCACAGTATACATCAAAGGGCTCACCAGAATCTGGCAACACCAACACAGGAGAAGTAGTCAACCTCCTCTTCAACTCCTCAAAACTCTGCTCACAGGCATCTGTCCAAATGAACGGCTGCTCCTTCCTTGTCAACTAGGTTAGAGGCGCCACTATCTTGGAGAATCCTTCAATGAACCTTCGATAGTAACCCTCCAAACCCACAAAACTTCTAATATCAGTGACAGTTCTTGGACGCTCCCACTACAACACTGACTCCACCTTAGCCGGATCAACAACAATCCCCTCAGCTGAAATCACGTGGCCCAAGAACTTCACCTCATCCAACCAGAACTCACATTTTGAAAGTTTAGCGTACAGCTGCTTCACCTTCAAAATCTCCAGCACCAACCTCAAGTGCTCTCCATGCTCCTCCGAAGTTCTTGAATAAATCAGGATGTCATCAATGAACACCACCACAAATTTATCCAAGAAGGGCCGGAAGATTCTGTTCATGTAATCCATGAACACTGCCGGGGCGTTGGTCACACCAAACGGCATCACAACATATTCGTAGTGATCATACCTAGTCCTGAAAGCAGTCTTCGGTATGTCACCCTCCTTCACCCTAATCTGGTGATAACCTGACCCAAGTCAATCTTCGAGAAAACGGATGCTCCCCTCAGTTGATCCATTGAGTCATCTATCCGAGGAAGTGGATATTTGTTCTTAATGGTCAACTTGTTCAACTGCCGGTAATCTACACAAAGTCGAATACTTCCATCTTTCTTCTTCACCAACAACACAGGAGCACCCCACGGTGAAACACTCGGTCGCACCAACTACTTCTCCAACAGGTCCTCCAACTGACCTTTCAGCTCACCCAGCTCAGCAGGAGCCATCCTACAGGGAGCCACCGACACTGGCCCCGCACCTGGAACCAAGTCAATGCTAAACTCCATCTCTTTAATAGGAGGCAACCCAGGCACCTCATCAAGGAACACCTCAGCAAAATCCCTCACCACCTCAATCTCAGCAATGACCCTCTCGGTCTCGACACTCATTGCAACAAGCAGAAGACAACACTCTGCTCCATCCCTCAGCAGTGATTCAGCTTGGCCAGCTGAAATCAACAACTCATCCTCCTCCTAAGGAAATATCAACTGCCTATTGGCACAATCTATAAGGATGCGATTGGCAGACAACCAATCCATCCCTAAGATTATGTCAATATCAACTAAAGGCAAACAAATCAAGTTCACCTTATACCTCATCTCATTCACAACAATAGGGCAGCCAGCACATAGCTCAGAAGCAACTACCGAAGCAGAAGCGGGCGTCGACACTAACAGTCTCAACCCCAAATCACACACAAGCACACCCAGCATAGCAGCACAATCATAGGAAATAAACGAATGAGAAGCCCTAGAGTCAAACAAAATCATCACATCCTTACCAGCAGCTTTGCCCTTCCCCTTCACAAGATCAGAAGAAGTCGAAGCCTCATCACCCGTCAAAGCAAACACCCTACCAGCTGTAGTGGGTCTGTCACCCCTCTGAGTATCAACTCTCTGCACATCACTCCTCTGAGCACCCCTCTCCGGTCTGTTTCTGGTGGGGCAGTTGAACGACTCATGGCCTATCTGCTGACACTTGAAACACCGGCTCTCTGTGTGTGGAAAATCCCTGATCAAATGGGGCCCAACACATCTGTAGCATCTAAGGGTAGCACCTCCACCCTGTCTCCCTCCTCTGGCAACATCAGCAGGTTGCCTTGTGACAGGACCCCATTGTTGTTGGGGCCTATCACATGGCTTCCTCTGATTTCCTCCCTTCTTGGACCCAACTGGTCCCTCAACAGCTCTAGTCACACGGTTACCACCCTCTAATCTCTCCACCACCTTTGCCTTCTCCACTAAGGCTGGAAACTCGGTGATGGCCATAGGCACCACCACCCTCTTCAACTCATATTTCAGACCCTCAGCAAACTTCCTGCATTTCCAGGCCTCAGAAATAGCTTGCGAATAGAAACGAGCTAGGTGCTCGAATCTCATCGCATACTCCGATAACGATAGCCCACCCTGGTGTAACCGCATGAACTCAGCCTCCTTGGCATGCCTCATGCTCTCTGGAAAGTACCTCTCCAAGAACACTGCCCTGAAGCACTCCCAATCAACTGTAACTCCTCTAGCAGTAAGCATATGGTGAGTACCCCTCCACCAATGCTCATCCTCTCCAACCAGCATGTAGACAGCGTATGCCAGCCTCCTCTCCTGAGAACATCCCAGCACAGTGAAGATCTTCTCAAGCTCACAAATCTAGTGGTCAGCCACCTCCGGATCTACATCTCCCTTGAACTGTGGAGGGTGGCACTTCCGGAACACAGCAAGATCCAGGCTCTCCTGCGACCCCGTGGGCCTTGCTGCACCAGCTGCAACTCTATCAGCCTTCGCTCTAGCAAAATAAGCATTTTGCTGTTGCATAGCCATAGCCATCATCTCCATGGCACGGGCTATCTGCTCATTGGTTCTAGTCATTGTCTACAAAAGCAACAACATCTTCAGTATACAATAACTAAACCAACATCAAACAACAATCAATAGCACAACAAACAACAAGAAAATAGCATACACAGAGTTCAACACAATAAAAGCCTATAAGGACCACCCCCAAAGAGTGTCCACTAGACTCGAACTGCTCTGATACCACTAAGTGTAACGACCCGGCTGGTCACTACACACAACACAACACCTCAGAAAACACACAGAAAAGAGCAAGTATATAATTATATACACAAGGTCCAATCTGAGCTAAACATCAGAGTAATCAAAATACATCCATCACTACCCCACTAGGTAGCTAAAACAACAAAAACATCAAAAGATCAGCTCTATCTGCCAGCTGCAGACCTGTCACAGATCACCAACCTAACCCTGCTCTGCTCCCATATAACGTATGATCATCGCAGTCCAAACACATGGAAACAACAAAGGATAAGCTAGTGAAAAGAATCAGCATACAAAGCATATATATGTAGTATGAACAGTTATATCTATCAGCACGTCATCAGCATACATCTCATCAACTATACAGCAATAAACACACAATGCGTCGTCACGCATATCAGCTCGGAGATCTCCTACAATAGCTCAGCCTTACGGCCTACAACAGCTCAGCCTTACGGCCTACAATAGCTCAGCCTTACAGCCTACAACAGCTTAGCCTTACGGCCTACAACAGCTCAGCCTCACGGCCTACAACAGCTCAGCCTCACGGCCTACAACAGTTTATAGCAGCATACAGCACAACACAGCTTAACAACATTCAGCACAACTCACCTTATCAGCATACAGCACAACAATATTCTAATTTAGCATCATCAATATTCATCAATAACAGCTCAGCTCAGCATAAGCAACATGTATAAGCATTTTACAACATCAAGCAGCATATAAATACCCATCACCTTCGCGCCCGGCGCACTCCTAGTCGCGCCCGGGTGGCACAACCAGAGAGCACCAGGGGCCAGCGCGCTCAGCGCAAGCATGCCCGCGCCCGGCGGGACCCAACCAGAGAGCCCAAGGCTCACACGTGCCTAGCGTAATTCCAATTGCGCCCAGCGCACCCAGGCAGAGACTCTACGGAGTCTCACGCGCCCGGCGTGCCCAAACCTGCGCCCAGCACGGGGAAGGGAGAGACCTTCCCAAGGTCTCGCGCCCAGCGCAATTCAAATTGTGCCCAACGCCCCCATGGAAAAGACTCCCAAGGAGTCCCCGCGCCCAGCGCGACGAGGGTCGCGCTCAGCGTGGAACCAGAACCCCAAACCATGTAACATACTGTCAGCGCGCTCGACGCGGTCCATGTCACGCCCAGCGTGGGCCATCCAGAGGCTCACCTTTTCAAGCTCGCCCGGCGCACACATCTTTGCGCCCAGTGGGCTTGCCTAAAAGGAGCCTCCAGGTGGTCTCGCGCTCGGCGCGAAGAATGGCACTCAGCGCGAGGCTCAGCAGCAACGCTCAACTTTCGAAAAACTTCATCAAATCCTGCAAACTCAACCAGAAAACAACATGCATTCCATCCAAAAGTCCACATTTTCATCAAACATCCCAAAAATACCATCTTTTCACACATGCAACCATTAGAAAATGAAAAACCCAAATTTCTTCAAGAAACCCCGAAACACCCAAAAACGACTTCCTTCAAATTTCAGCCAAGAATCAGCCATCCACAATCATCAAATGAGTTCTATGACTCATTTACAACCAAAGAACAACAGAATCTGGCTTCCCTTACCTCGATGAAGAACTCCGAACTCCGGGAAGAGAAGAACGGAAGAGGAGATGTAGAAGAGCTTGAACGAACGACGAAGAACAAGCTTGAGCAACTACGGAGGAGAAGGAAAGCTCCGACTCACCTACTCACAGCACCACCTTGAGACAGCAAAAAGAAGAGGAAGAATGTAAAGGGAGTGAAGGGGCAACAAAAGGGAAAGGAGAGTGAGTGAAAGCGAAGGAGGAAAAAGAGAAGGGAAAGGGGTCTCACATAATAAGACGAAAACCACCGACCACTATGGTGTTAGTAGCCGACCCATACGGTGGCGACTACCCTTCCCCAGTTAAAGCCAAAAGTTTGTCAGTTCAATGTCCAAAAGAACCGAAGCAAAACCACTGGAGACAAAAAATAAATAACTATATCGTTTTAACGATTAAATTAAGTATTAAATTGGGGCTTTTAGAGAAATGTATGGGAGTTTAATTCATGAATCATGATGCTCTCTTGCTTACAAACAAATATCACCACCATTCAGATATTTCATGTAAAATAAAAATATATTACATGATATTATTATGTAGAAATCACGAGTATATATATTTTTATTAATGTTAAATAATATCATAAAATTAAATCAATCAAAGATTGTATTTTTATATTATATGTCTGAATTATAATTTCATAATTTATTTTTTCATAAAATTATATCGTTTTGATTTTAAATTTATATATATATATATATATATATATATTTTAGTGACTAAAAAGTGTTATTGTTTAGGGTTTAGGAAATCTTATTGTTAATGCGAATTCGCTAAAAAAAATAGCATTTTGATAATATTTTGAAAATTAATGATATCCTTTTTATTTATTTTATTAAAAAATTATTACAACAATAATAATATCTTAATTTAGTTGTTAAAATTACTTTCTTTTAGGGTTATATAAATTTTTAGTATTAAACTAATAAAATAAGTGCAAAATATTGCATTGTAAAATATAATTATATTAATAAAAAATATAGTAAAATACAAACAAATTAGTATATTAATGATATCTTATTGACTTAAATGCGTTCTTTAAGTAATTGTGATGATGAGATATAAAAATAGAGAAATATTTGTCAATATCTTTAGACTTAAAAATGGATTTTCTCATCCTTATCTCTAATTACGACACATAATTACTACATTAATTAATTAATAAATGTTATTGATATTGATATATAAATGAAAGTTACTATATATATAATATATTATGGAAAGTAAAATTTTACGTCAATTTTGTGTTTATAATATAATTTACACAATATTTTTAAGTTAATAATTAAAAATTAATCTATATTTTTATACGTGATTTTTACTAATCTAATATAACTTGTATATATATTTACTATTTTTAGAGATATTATATATATATATATATATATATATATATATATTGATATTAATAATATTATTAGCAAAATCTAAATTTAAATTGAAGAATCTCAAAACTTTAAATTTAAATAACTATTATCAAGGACTAAGTCCCAGACTTAGAAAAAGGAAAACTACTCAAATATATTCATAAATAATCTTTAATAAAAATATTATAAAAAAAAATTAAACAAATCAAATGAAAAAAGTTAAAAGAAATTATTAGATGTCACTTTTCATCCTAAGCATAACAACTCGTTCCACTTTACAACTATTCAAGTAATTGTAAATAATTTAGGAACAAAATTTGGTATGTTTATCCAGGTAAGAATGTAGCATTTAAAAATTGGAAAAACAAACTAATTGGCATGCCCATGCCATAAAGGCATGTGACTTACATTAAGATAATTAGTGGGCAAGTTTCACTACATGTTGATGATAGCTCCTTGGGTTAATCGGGACCTATTGATGTTGGTGGGTTCTTTAGAGATACAAAAGCTTGATCAATCAGGGAGTTTCATCGGCAATATTGACATAGTTGATAATACCTATAATTAGTTTCTTACTTTGTTTTGAGGATTAAATATTATTTGGAGTCAAAAATTTACTCTAGTAGTTTGTTGTTCAAATTCTACTTATACTTTATCTTTAATAATAAAATCTTGTAAACCTTTCCTATAGTAAGTTTCTTACCTTGTTTTGAGGATTAGATATTGTTTGGAGTCAAAAATTTTCTCTAGTAATTTGTTGTTTAAATTTTACTTATACTTTATATTTAATAATAAAATATTATAAATATGTAAAGATTATTGAAAGTGTTAGGGTTTTCTTGGTGAAACCTTGAAATATTCTCCTTAAGCATATCCTTAAGGGGGACAAGGGATGTGCAAACACTTTGACAAAATTAAATTCAAACTTTGATGTTGTATTGAAAAAGTTGTAAGCCCTTTCTATTGAACACCACCACTTATTGTTAACTAATGTGAAATAAGTGTTTTATGTATGTTTATGATTTTTTCCTTTTTTTTAATCTTACATTACAAAAAAATGTCTATGCCAATAAATAACACACCCATGTCAATTGTATCAAAATATGTGACTAATAAAGTAAGCCAATATACACGCTCTTGCCATTTGTATCAATTCAAAATCTTTTATTTTCTTTCCATACAGTTACTTGATGATTATGCAAGATTTTAAAGGTTTAACATATACTAAACTTCATTTAGTACCAATATCAATCATCTCATGCACACATGAAAATTATCCAATGCGTAAAATATTTGATAATATTTTTTTTTGCAATAAAATGAATAATATATAATTAATGAAATGTTAGGAATAAAGATGGAGGAGTGTAATGGAAAATTTGAAGAATTTTCGAGAGAGATTAAATCAGTATAATTTATTCAAATAAAAACAACAATAAGTTCGAGCAACAACTTAAGAAAAAGTCATACTTGTGATGGATTTAAGTATATATTGGAATAGAACATTGGACATGTAAGTTTAATGAGAATTTATATTCTAATTGCTTAATAAAGCTAGACGCTATATAGCATATGAGAATATTCACTTTTCACTCATCGACAACTTCAGGAGATGAAAAACACAAATTATGTCTAGCTCCAAAATTCTTACAACAAAACAAGATCAAATTGAAGGAGCGATAGCGCACAATAGGGAACTAAAACAAAAGCAAGACTTGAAACTTTATAGGTATGTGTTGAAACTAAGGCACAACTGTCGTTATTACATAAACAGAAAAGTACAAATTAGGAAACTAAACTAAGCAATAAATGAAATTATTGATAAAAACGCACATCTATTTTAAACAACTAATAATTGAAAGCAGTGGGAGTAATGGTACTTACCTTTATTTATTTTCCTCTTATTGATAGAACAAAAATTCGTGGGAGTGAAAGGGGCAGGCATCTAACCACATATATATATATATCTTCATTATTAATATAATTGAACAAGTGAGATTTTCTTAAAAAATAATTTTCTTCCCTTAATTCTATCAATTTAAATAATATAAATTTATAGTTAATTTTTTTTTATTTCTTTAACTAAATTGCAGTTTTGATCTTGATGTAATTTTTAATATAAAATTTTTCCTACTCTTTTTAATTACCTAATTTATTTTCTAAATTTTAAAAATCTACGATTTTGATCCAACTATCAAATGTGTATATTTATAATATATAATATATTGACAGATAAGTTTTATCTAATAGTTATTAGGTCATATGTATGTAATAATATGACTACATGAGATATCACTATACTCCTACTTTTTGCATTAACAAATTTTTTAAACGAATGTATATCTAAAGACTTTTTAAAATTGAGATATTAAAATTATATAATTAAAAATAAATAAACAAAAATTAAAGAGAACTAAAAGTATAGTTTCACTTATTTTTTTTTTTAATTTTATTTCTTTTATTTTCATCTTATATGTAAATAAAATGTACAAAAATTTAAGTTCGATCGACATATTATTCTCGCTGTAATGTTTCTTTCACTAAGAAAAAGTGTATTGCAATGAGTTACAACATTTTGATCTTAAATCCCTCCTTAGTGTTTCTCTCTCCCATTAAAAACCTCAAAATTTAAATATTTATAGATTAAAATACATTTAAAGCAATTATATAGTTTTTTTTAACAGTAATATAGGTTTTTTTTTAATAAACATTATATATAACCCACTTAATATAAAATAATGAAAAATAATTCGTCAAAGTACTAACTTTTTTTAGAATGAAGATTCCTTGCAATATTTTCTAAAACTCGATGATGTAGCATCGGTAGTAATAGGTAATAGATAAGTTAGGCTGTCATAAATCATAAACCCGTCGTCTTTCTCATTCTCTCTTCCGTAATCATGTATAAAAAAATCAAAATTTTTAATATATATTGAGATTAAAACTTATTTAAGCAAATCATACAAATTTTATTGCTTATTTAGTAATAAAAATACATGAAAAATAATAAATTTTTTTATTGCCTATTACAATGATTTTATTACTTATTTACCGAAGATTTAGGACGGAGAATGAGTCAAAAGTAAATTACTACCACATATATTATTAATTTTAAATACGAAGATTCTCAATCATATCAATATCTATATGTATATATTTTTTAAATACGAAGATTCGCAATATTTTTATAAAAGTGGAGCATATTAACACATTAACCATAGTAATAAGATGATAAGATAGGTTGTGAGCATGACACACTCACCTAATTGCAATAATGTTGAAGAAATAGTAATATGGATAATGTCATGATCCAGAAGAATAGAGCGGGCCCCACTCTCACGGTAATTGTGAGATTTGAGGAACAAGTCAAGAGTTGTCAGTGTCTTACGAGGGTAGGGCTCAGCCATTCTATCTGCGTGCCGCTCTCACACTCACTTTCACAACCCTCACCTCACTCTCTGGTATTCTCCTCTTTCCTTTTTCCCTTATCTCTTCATTTCATCTATGTACCCTTCTTTTCTTTCAGCCCTGTGCTGCTTTCTAAATGAAGGATCTGAATGGGTTTTTGAGTTCTGCTTTATATCATATGTTATTTCGGGTTATCATCAATGAAGTCTAACTGTCTAAGGGTCATTTAATCCGAAAGGGATACAAGTTGGTCAGTTTTGAAATGGAATGAAGGATTTTTTCAAGGGTTTATTTTTAGTTAATGTTGTGTTGATGCTGATGTGTGTGGTGGTGAACTGTCTTGATTGATTTGGTTTCTGGGGGACCCGTTTGGATTTTGTACACTTCTTTTCAAATATATATCCATCCATGAACCTTTGGTGATCAAAGAAAAAAAATTTTAATAGAAAGGAGAGGTGAGTGAGGGTGTGATTCAACTCTGCTGTTCAGTTTTTTTACTGGATCTGTTGCTTCTGCTTCTGTTTCTTTTTTTTTTTTTTTTTTTAAAGAAATATTTTTGTTACACATCTTTGTCTTCTGATACTTGTGACTTGTAAGATGATGTTTTTCTCCTGCATGTCTCGGTTTTCATGTTTGAGATTCTTTTTCTCTTCTTCTTTGGATGAAGTATATGTCAAATGATTTCTATGATGTGAGCTAATTGTTTATTATTTTGGGCAAGAGGGTTATTTTGTTCTCCTTTAGATCTTGCAAGATACAGTCCGGAATCTATTTGAAGTGATGGATTATGTGACTCCATAACTACTTCTAAAGAACATTCCAATATGCATGTGTTTAGATCCTGTGCAATTTCTTTTCTCATGAATCTTTGCTTTGATAGACTTAAGACTAATTGAATCGCGAATTCTAAGATGTGCTATCTGGTTATTAGACAGCGAAAATGCAAGGAGGATTGCGATCATTTTTGTCGCATGGGAATGTCATAAAAAATGCTGTTTTGCAACGGGTTCGCATGGTGAATCCCATGATGCAGTCAGTTGCCTCTTCACGGTTTGAATCTGTTACGCCTGCTCGCATTGAGGAGCATGGTTTTGAGAGCACCACAATTGCAGATATCTTGAAAGATAAAGGCAAGGGTGCAGATGGCTCCTGGCTGTGGTGCACCACAGATGATACTGTTTATGATGCTGTTAAATCGGTAGTTTGTTTGATTTTGTTGCAACTGTTTCCACAATAAATCTGTAGGTGTTTTCGTAGGATTGATGTTTGTTGCTGCATTGACATCCATTGCAGATGACCCAAAACAATGTTGGAGCTTTGGTTGTTGTGAAACCTGGTGAGAAGAAGGCAATTGCAGGGATTATAACAGAAAGAGGTACCTAATATGATTGTAAATTCTTTTTCTTTTGGGGGGTACTGTGATATATAGTCTAATGATTGATTTTGTTTTATTTACATAATATTGGCTTATGTCGGGGGTTTTCTTAAAATTTGTGCATGTCTAAATGGGATATTTACTTGGATCAGGAACATTGAATTTTAAAGAAATGGCTTAATCGATAGTTGGTTGCACTAGGGAATAATGGAGTCCTTCTGAAGGGTGTTTAAAATGATCTTTTCTCTTAAAATTACGTCGTGTTTATGAAATGAATTTCTGTAAGAAATTAAAACATGACTGTGCAATATTTTTATGCTAATATGTCCCTGTAAAATTGTTGGAAAATGCAAAGTAGCGAACTTAAAATGTTATATGTTATAGAATCAAAGAAAGAGCAAGAAAAATGCTTCCTTATGCTCCTTCATCTTTTGCTCCCTATCCTTGCCATCTAAGATCCTAAAATTCTCTAAGTCTTGGGGAAAGAGTTTTGGTATGAATAATTGAATTCTACTACATGGTTTGCACGTTAAGCTGTAGAGCAACATATGTATAATTGCATAACTGAACAAGCATAATTAGATTGTCATGCCTGACACAGTTGGGGCATCCTGTATGCCAATTATATTTGTCATTGAATGCAGTAAAATGATCTACCAATTATATTTGTCATTGGGTCACTTATGTGTAACTATTCTGTTATCCAGATTACCTGAGAAAGATCATCGTCCAGGGAAGATCATCCAAGTCTACTAAGGTTGGGGATATTATGACTGAAGAGGTATGTATCATCATCATACTTGTGTCTTAGTTTGAAGAAATGATCTCTTATTTTTGCCAACTTGCTGAAAATAAACAATAACTTTTCCAAAATTAAACTTTACCAAAGATGCTATTATTGTGTATGGAACCTGCAATTTTTCTGTGTTCAGAGAATTAAACTGTTCCCCTAGATAGTGATGCCCCCACTCATGATACCTAAACTAAAATTATGATGTGGCTGCAGAACCAACTTATCACAGTCACCCCTGATACCAGAGTTCTTCAGGCAATGCAACTGATGACTGGTATGTGCGAGCTCTTTTACTCCTTTAGGGAGAAATATTTAAAGATAGGGTTTAATGATCATGCTTTGTCAAAAGTTCTTCATTATCAACTAATAAAAGTTTATTCTCAGTATGACATCTAATGTAGTTATTATGAAGTCGAACAAACTTATATTACATGTTGATTTGTGTTCAGATGATAATATAAAAAACTTTCCATTGTCAAAAGCATATCATATTATCATATAACTTGACAATTATTATCAGAGTAAATTACATACACCCCTTGAAATTTCATGAAATTGCACATATACTCACTACATTTTATATTCCTACTCTAACCTCCTTAATTATTTAAAAAATATTCCACTAATACCCTTCAAACATTACATGAAACTCCCTTAATATTTTGAAAAACATTACCTTGTGACATTCTGTAAGAGAGGTTACGACAAACCTTAAAAAAAAACAAGATAGTTGTGTGCAATCTCACAAAACCCCAAGAGACATCATCGTCAGTGTAATTTACTCTTATTATTATTATGATTTGAAACATAAGGTTGTAACTCATGTTTCTTGTCTTATTCTTGCATTATTTTTTACAGATAAGAGAATCAGGCACATCCCTGTGATTGATGCAAAAGGGATGATTGGCATGGTGTCAATTGGAGATGTGGTCCGTGCTGTGGTACGTGAGCACCGACAAGAGGTGGAGCGTTTGAACGCTTTTATACAAGGCGGTTATTAGATTATGATGATGAAAATCCCTCAAGGTCAAGGGCACTCAAGCTAATTTGGATTATGTAATAAGCTTGAGTGCTTGTAAATATGTTATGGCCACAGAGCCTTCCTGTTTGCTTTCCTGTAATTTCAGTTTCATGGAGGAGTAGCAGCATGTTAATAATAACAACTGGATGGATGCAGTTTGAATTTGTTTTCAACCATGTTTCACTATTGACATAATGGATCTTTAACTTGCATACTTTGCAAATGCTGCCTTCTTTTACTATATCAGCGAATTATGGATCAGTTGGAAAACATCGTTGATATACATTTTATTAAAGGTTTAATGGTTATGTCAATGCATAAATCTTTTTTATTATAGAATGGAATTCATTTGTCTGAATAAATTTTAACAACTAAGGCCATCTGCAGTCCTACTGTGCCACATCATCTCTTTTCATTGTTTAGGTGCTAAAATAGGTTGGTTAAATTTTAGCAAAGTTGTTTGTAGAAGTTCTTTTGATTAAGAAAAAGAGAAAAAAAATGTTGATATGACAAATGGGTTGTTACGTTAGAGATGTCTTAATAAAAAATATATTAAAAAGTATTAATTTATTTTTAAAAAATATCATAGATTTAAAAGTATAATTAATTTTATTTTATAATTTAAATGAATAAATAAAAATGAATATTTTTAAAAAAATATGTAGACAAATAAAAAGGAATGGAACTATGAAAGAATATATTAATACATTCAAAGTTACTAATGAGCTGAGCTACCTGTCCATTATATTAATTTTGGTCTGGTTCCGTAAGCAACTATAGGGTAGTTAGGTTGGTAAAGTACGGGTGGGATCCATAATCAAAAAACACAAAAAGATTCATCGATTAGTTGGGCTAATTGGGCCCGGAATTTGCTATTTTGCTTTTTGCACTCATTTTTTAAAATTTATAAACTCTTCTTGTCTTGCCATTTCTCAATTTGAAATATTAAAAATGTGTTTTAGAAAATCTTGAATGCTAGATATGTTTCAGAATATCTGTTTCGAAATATAAAAAATGTGTCTAAACTCTATCATGGGTTTCTGAAAAAGAACTCAAAACAGTATTTCCTAATCTCCTTTACACCTTGGAAATAGGGTAACCCTTTTTCTTCATCACATTAAGTCATTAACCAAGTCCTAAAACACGCAGTGACACGAAATGGAATGAACTAAAAGGAAATAACAGCGAGATGTACAATTGACAAACATAACTTCTCACCTCACCTGACTCGATAAGTTCATTGCTCTTTAGAGCATTTCCGGTTAGGGTTACTTATAAGTAATTTTCTATGTCACATCATTGTCACATTAGCTCTGATCTATTTTATGGGTTGCTTAAATTTTAACAAAGTTGTTTGTAGAAGTAACTTTACTAAAATTTAAGCAACTCATAAAGTGAATCAGAGCTGATGTGACAATTATGTGGCATAGAAGATTGTTTATAAGCAACTCTCACTGGAGATGCTCTTAAAAAGCTCTCTGAATTTGTCATCTAACCAAACTTTGTAATGCGACAAAATAGTTGGATCAAGGATCCAAGCAGAAATAGCAATTTGATCAATTTTGGTTAAGGATGTTATTATACTATTTAAATTGTTTATTTTATTAAACTTTATCTCTTTTAATATCTGTTCTCTCCTAATTTTATTTTGGTCAAAATATTTTTTTTAGTTTCAATAAGTTTATTTATTTTATCTTTTTGTTCCAATAATCTAAAATATTTTTTAGTCTCTATAATTTAAAATAGATTTTCTTTTGTATTTATAATTATTTTTTTAAAATTATTTTCAGACTCTATAATTTAAGATAAGTCTTTTTAGCTTTTTAATTTTGTTAGTTCCTAATAAATTTTTTTTATTATAATATTGTTAATCTATGTTGACATAATAAAAGTCTTCAAACTTTTAGAATTAAAAAAATGTCCCAATAATGAATATAATAGATGTGATGATATAAAAGAAATACGAAACAAAAGATCTAATTTAAGGTAATTTTAGCAAAATATAAAATTAAAATAATATCTTTATTATGTCAACACAAGACAACGTTAAAAAAATATATGATAGAGACTAAAATAATTAAAAAAATTACATGTATAGAACTAAAAATATCAATCTTAAACTAGAAAGATTAAAAATAATTTAAAAAATAAATATAAGGATATTAAAAAAAAAAGTAAAATTATATGAACTAAAAAATATTTTAACATTTTATTTTTCTATTATCTTCTATTTTTTAAAAATACACCTTTTTATTTATTTTTCACAAAAAGATGAAAGATTTAAAGTTTAAAATAGCAACAATGAATAGTTTAGGGTTTAAGAATTTTGATTGATTTAAGGATTTAGAGTTTAACTTTCCTTGTTGAATGAGTTTGCTTACAAGTGAAGATTTTGGGTCAAGAATCCACTAGTGCGTGGTGCTCATGTTCACTACTTGTTATTCATACATTATCGCCAGTGTGGGGTAGGTTTCAAATTTTTTTGTGACACGTCAGAAAGTTTCGTTAGAAGCTACTTTTTCTTTTGACAAAATATTAGCTTTGAATTTTGTTTGAAAAGGTTTATATTTACTATAAAAAAATGTAAATATATATTTTTTAATAATTTAAATATATTTTTAGTCTAAATAAAATTATAAAATAAGTAAAAATTTGATTTTAGTTATTATAAATCTTTTTCTTTGATTTTAATCAATTGAAAAGTTGAAATCACATTTTAAAACGATGAAAAAAATATATAGGTATGAAAATCAAAACACACTCGTTAGGCACTAAAAATATTTCTGATTATTTTTTTTTAATTTAAAAACTTTCTTAAAATACACGCACAAACATACAGTGGCACGACATTTGAAACGTTGAAGAAGATGTTCTTTTACGTTTGCCCCACCCTATTCCTATTCCTTGTGGTGTGATTTGTTTGTTTTCAAAAGGAATTTGGTCAACTAGGATATGCGAAATGGATGGCCATAATGTATTTATGGTGGCTAAAGTCACGAACCGGACTTTCGCCTTTCAACAAACGACATAAGAAAATTAATAATTCAACTTGCGATTAATTATTATGGACATGTTCTGTATTTGTTGAGAGGAGCCTCCTCCAACACTATTATCGTATCCTTTCATAATGGGCTTTGAACTCAGGCACTCTTATGCACATCATGTCATGTCTTCGATACTGGTTGGTTTGACACAGCAAATTTAAACTAGAGGGCATGATGGAATTCACTTCTGCTTTTGCTCCAATCTCCTTTCATGGCAAAGAAATCCTATGGCTAGCATCTATCTTCTCAGGCATCATCTTATGTGTTCTTGTAAGTAAACAAAACTGTTCATTAGTCTGGTGTGAGGTTATATGTTTTCTTAAGATTTGTTAATATGTTTATGTTTTTCTTATGAGGACCGTGTGGTTGTGTTGTGCATTTTTAAGATGAGGTTATTGGGTGAGGCTTTGTATTGGATGTGAGATAATTCTTTGCTGTTGTTTTACTATGGTTTGGGAAGAAATATTCTTTTAATTGCTCAATTGGCTTCCTCAATTTGAATTGATATGATTATGGTCCAATGTTTGGTTATTTTCCTTCAACAGTAATTTTTCATTAATGGTGTCACCAATGCAAAGAAAAGTATAATGCTTTATTGGTTGAGAAAAAGATTGTATATCATGAATATGTCAACATAACAATTGAAGATGGTATTAGCATTTGTGTTTAAGGATTTATGATTTTATATTCCTTCATAGCTTGCACGGACTCCAAACTGTTTTTGTAACTTCAAATCCTGAAAACTTTTGGTTATCTGATTGGATTGACATTTAGATTAAAGTTGATTAATGAAATTATTGTTTGTTCCCTTTTCAATGGAAGACATTTTCAGTTTTATCTGAAGTGGGATAATTCTGAAATGTCTAGTTGTTTTGTTAGCAATAGTAAAACTTGACCTTTTTGTTCCTTCTTGAAGGTTTATGCATCAACTGCTATTTTGAGTTCTTTGTTGTTCAACTGTTATGGCAAATTGAACAGTGTGGAGAAAATAGAATGGAATAACAGGTGAAATGTCTTTGCATATCTTTCTTATTTGCATTGATTAAATCAACTATTATCTTTTGTATAAGTGTTAACATATTTTGTAATGCAGGGGATTCTCTACATTTCACGCTCTTTTTGTATCATCTGCATCTTTCTATCTCCTGATCTTATCAGATCTCTTCAATGTGAAATCACATGACGACTTAGTTATTACTAGATCATCAACATTATCAGATACAGTATTAGGGGTAAGTTGAAGATAGAAACAAAATTTGGTTGTTGGTCTCATAGCTAAGTTTGACTTGTTTTCATCCATTTGTAAGATTTGTTGGTCTCCCGGCAACCTTATTAGCAACACTATTGTTGAGCATTATTAAGATTCTGTATGTCAGACTCTATCTGTAATTTATTTATGGCTGTTGGCTTACGTGTCCTGTTTTGTTTCATTGTACTTGTACAGATTTCTATTGGTTATTTTCTGACAGATCTGGCCATGATTCTTTGGAAGTTTCCAGCTTTAGGGGGTATTGAATATGTAAGTAGATTAAAGCTTTTTTGTTATTAGTAACACAATGATAATATTATCAGTACATTATATGATACTATGTTTTCATTTAAAGATATCTTTAATTCGATATTTAAGTTATGTGCTGTATTAGTGGTAAACCTGGTTCATCAATTTACATGTAGGTTCTACACCATGGTCTATCCATAAGTTCTATTACACTGTCTCTGCTAAGTGGTCAAGTTCATATCTACATACTTATGGTTCTTTTCTCAGAAAGCACTACTCCTTTTGTAAATCTTAGATGGTAAATATGTTGTTCAGAATCCATTTAGCTTCATGCACTTTTTTCTTTTGTCAACATTATTACATTAATTACATATGTAGGTACTTGGATCTTGCTGGTCTTAAGAGCTCCAAACTTTACATTTGGAATGGCGTTGCATTGTTCTTCGGGTGGTTGGTACTGTCTAATATACTCTTGAGTTTTGACCTCAACTCTAATCCCTTTGCATTGAAATTTAATTTGGGATATGTTGTATGATAAGTTGTGTATTGACCTGAAGGAATTCCTTATAAGTTATGACCAAGTATGGTTTGTATTTTTGGTACTTTAATTTTGTAACGTTCTATCTGGTTCTCAAATTTGAGCCAAAGACACAAATTAGAAAGCAATGGTGAAAGATGATTAAAAGGGTTCCGACAAAATCAAAACATAGTATTGCATGTTTCATATGTGTTGATGAAGCCTTAAAATGAGAAATTATTACGTAGACTAACCAAATGTTAAGGGTTTTAGTCGATCACTATATATAACATAAAATTTTTGATGTACTAGAAAAAATTAATAACACTTCATTACATATTATGTAAAAACTAATTAAAATATGTGATATATCACTGCATAATAATTTCTCCGGGTACAGATCATAATATGTTTTTGGTGCAGAGTGATTTTAACCCCTAGTACTTTCTATGCTTACTCAACATCAACCGTGTGGCAGGTTGCAAGGATTTTCTTGTTCATGTTCCTTTTTTACCACATAGGGACCCATTTAAATGAGGTTAGCATGTGCTCTATGATTCCCTGCTACATAAATCTTTACATTTCCCCCTCTATATTGCCACTGAATCAAACTCTATTGTTAATTTCAGGTGAAGGAGGTCTTCCTTTTTGGATTTTACACCTTGATTATGGTGCCTTCTGTGTTAGCAGTGTTGAACATATTTTGGTTCTGGAAGATCGCAAAGGGTTTGGTTAAAACTCTCACAAAAGCAAAACACAGCAAGTGACCTGATACATGCTCATTTTATTTAACTTGTAAGTTCTTCTACAGATGTATATTTTGACATTTGAATTACTCAATTGAATTTTTTTTTTAGTGGCAAAATATGATCTCAATAATTCTTTTCTCTAACGAAAAAGAGTTAAAATTATCCAAAAAAGAAATCAAAGCTGGAAGAAGGAATAATAAAAGCGAATTTAGGTTCTTCCTATCTTTACTGGTAAGTTGGAAAACTAGAAGGATTGAAAAGGATAATTATGCATAAGAATATGTTCATGTTATGGATAAGGATCATAAATTACTGTATTCTTTTTTCGATTACAGCCTCCGACGACTGATGTGTTTTTTTAAAGAAAATATTTAATTGAAGTTACTCTTATTAAAAAAGTTAGAATCTAATTATAAATTTATTTCTATAAGTTTTAAAGTAAAATATTAGTAAATGAGGATAGTATTAAACAAATAATTATTTTTTTTAATTTGAAAATATCAAATATTTAGAGACAAACTAAAATACTAAAAAATATATAATGTCCGGAAAGAATTTCAGTTTTTTTCTAATTGTATTTACTATTCGGACTATTTTTTTGCCCATCACAATTAATCACTTCTCTAAATCGATAAAAAAAAAAGGGCAAGTGATTCACGATAACATTAACCCTTATATATAAAAGATAAATAATTATCCTGCACAATAATATTTTTAGAATTTTATTATGAGAGAACTTTTAAAGATTATTTCAACTTCATATTCTATTCAATTTTTATTTATTATACTTATTATGAATTAAATTTTAATATTTTAAAATAAATTATCAATGTAAAAATAATCTTATATTATAATATAAATTATTTATCACATATTTAAAATATAATTTATATATTTAAAAATATCTATTTATTCAAATTTTAAATATAATATTTATTTATATACAAAATTTAATTTAAATTTTAGTTGTATATTATAAATTTGCATTTAATCTTTGACACAAACTAAAATATTAGTTTCTTATAATGAAGAGTCAATTAATTGGCATATTCAAATATACGAATTTTGAACAAATCTTAAATATAACTTTAATAAAATTATAGTATCATTCTATAATTAATAATTATAATTAAAAATTCACTTAAAATTGACATTAATTTTAAATGTTAACATATATTCGAATAGCATCTCGTTAATGATAAGGAATATTTAACTTTTCATAAGATCAAAATAAAAGTACTGTTTTTATCATTTTTATAACATTCAATCTAAAATATATTTTATATGTATCTCGTGGAAATAATTTATTTGACCAGAAATTGTATATTTAATTTTATATTGTATAAAAACTCTTCGAGCTCATTTAAAATATCGTAAAAGATTAGTATTCTTACCTAGGACAAAAATAATCTTTTACTTTAATTTTTTTTTATAGGAAGTAACTTTAATTAAAACTGTTTATTTTAATTCAATAAATAACTAATAAAGTTAGGGTCTCTTTAATATTAAAAATAAATTTAATATTATCAAATAAATTATCAATAACTTCATCAGAGGTATTTAGTTGGTTGAGTGTGCTTTAATATTGTAAATTCTTTTGATATACAATTAACAACATCTTTAAAATTACACGAAATATTAACAAAATCTTCATTAACATTACACGAAATTCGAAAGAATGAACACTGCTGCGAGGAATCCTACTTTGGTTTTGGCACACGACATTTGTGGGGGAATTCGAACATTTTCAGCTTTTTTTGGGTCCAACAAAATACGGAAAAATTTAATTTAACTATACGAACATCAACTTTGCTTAAGCACTGATCTCTGTGCCTGTTTAAATATGTACTTAGAAAATGAAAAAAGAGAAACCGACCATGATTTCTTCGTTTCTTTTCCTATGAAAAGTGGACAACAACGAAAGAGGAAATACAAGTACACATCGTGTTAATCAGTTCTTCCTAACTTCCAAGGACACATTATCTCCGTTAAAAACTGTCAACTACCAATCACAACAAATCAACAATGGTGTTAGCTATTCACACGGGAATATGATGGATGGAACGTGTCACTGTTCACTTGTGGTCGTTAGCATGGTTGCTACGTCAACGTGTACCTTCCCTTCTCTTACTGCTACACACGCTTTCGCTTTGCTTTCCCAAATTAGTTTTTGATTTCTCTCTCTTCCCATCTCCGATGTCTTTGCCTCTCTTTCCTCCTTTCCTCTTTTATTTTGTATGTTCCTTCAAATTCTTCGTACCAATAAATGCACACGTTTCGTCTTTCCTCAAAAGTTGCCAGACTTGTGCATCAGTCTCCATGTGAAAAGGAAAAGATGGGTCTGGGTGGTAACTGAACTGGGTAGTGTTTGTTAGTGGTTTTGCACATAAAAGTTTTGATTTTTTGTTTTGGGGTGTTCAAGATGTGGAGCAGATGGTGGTGTGGTGGTGGTGGTGGATCATTGAGGCAAAGGGTGTCTTTGGTTTTTAATGGAGGACATGGTTGTGTGGGAAAGGTTCATTCTTTTGGTCCTGTTTTGTTGGGTTTGAGGGATTTTGGGGAGGAATGTAGTGGTGGTGGTTGTGGAAGGAAAGGAGGGGTGGCATTTTTGTTGAAGCAGATGAAGAGGGGTCTGTGTTCCTCAACTTCAGTTTCATACCCCACTGGTGGTGGCAACTCCAATTCATGTGGGAGTGGGAGTGATGATAATAATGGGAATGGAACTGGAGAGTCTATATCCTACACTGAGGCTAAGAAGCTTATGAGATTGGTGAATGTGGAATCGCTGAAGATGAAGCTTGGTATGGATGGGAAGGAGGTTATTCCCTACGGTGAGCTTCTTGACGAGTGTGAGAGGATGGGTGTTGCAAGGAATTCTGAGGAGTCTACAGCATTTGCCAAGGTTCTTGATGAGGCTGGGGTTATTCTCCTCTTCAGGGACAAGGTCTATCTGCATCCTGAGAAGGTGACTGCTATGACTTGTTTCTCTAAATGAATCTGTTCTTGTGGGGCTCACTTAAGGCATGTGATAAGATCAAGGTCTATTTTTACCATGTATTTAATGCCAGGAGATGCCATTCATTACCCCTTTTCATGGTCCCCTAGCCTTTAAGCTATATTTGGTAGTTTTGAATATGTTTATGTTTTGTTGCTACATCCCTTTTTGAGTAATAGGCCCTCTGGTGGTTGATGACTTTGGGTAGTGTCGCCCTTAGATTCCTTTTACTGAAAGTTAATAAATTTTCTAAATCATAGATTATGCATTGTGAGTATTTTTCATCCCACAACTTCACTCTTTTTCACTCAAATTTTTTCTCTACCCCAGATATACTGCATATACCATGGATATCCCCAATTAAATTGGAGACTAATTTCTTTTGAGAAATTGAGAACACCGAAGTGAGTTTTGTCTCTTCCAACAAAGTTTTCTCTAGACACATAAACAGGAACCGAATCATGACAGCATGCTTCATTTTCCAAAAATATTTTCGATTCTATAGGGTGTGCTTTGCTGCGTACCATCCCTTTGCTAGACCTCCCAGTATCAGAATTTGGAGATGATTTCCATAGAAGAATGCCACCAAAATTGAAGTGATGGTGATACAAATAAGATACTATAGTACAAGGAATTCTAACAACACTTTGTACTATTTACTAAAATTTATTGAAAATCACAATTTTTTTGTGAGAAATGATATCGCTAGCATTCCTCAATAGTATTAATAACATAAGCGATGCATTAGGTGGAAGTGACTAAACTAACTCTTACCTAAATGCTTAATTTCTATTTTCTAACTACAATTACCACTAAACAACCAAACTTGCTAGCTGTGTTTCCTTTGTTTATGAGTCCTGATACCCAGTAAACTTGATGGGCTGTGATGCTATAGAACCTTATCAGCTGAATTAATCATCTTGTTTGCTGACATAAACCCCTTATAAGGAAATTGAATAGGTAACATGGAGTTCTGTTGTTTTCATTGATGAGAGTTAGTTGTTACTCACTGCCTAGTAGGCATGTATACTTCAAAATCGTAGCTGTGTTGGGCAATACCTTCATCAAACACAAATCTATTATCTTGAATATTTTAGAGTTTTATATCAATATTTGCATATATATTATTGTAAGAGGAATGTTAACAACCATTTCTCTAACATTTATTTTATTATTGGTTGACATTTATTAGAAATTACAAATTTTTAGTCTAGCTCTCTTTACTGATTTTACTATAAGACACACAAGAATTTGTGATTTTCAACTACTAATAAAGAAAGTGTTAGTAAAAAAGTTTCACTAGCATATCTGTTACACTAATTAGATAAATAATAACATTTTATTATGTTTATGATGACTCTGGCTCATTTTTAAAATACCATTTCTTTCATTCCATACAAGGCTAGTGTCTTATATTACCTTTATACATTGTTTTTTAATTGTTTCCTCTCCCATGGTTTCTAGATTGTTGATTCCTTTTGTATTGCATGGTGAATATTAGGTGGTGGATTTGGTTAGAAGAGCAGTTCCACTGGCATTGACATCTGAGGATGATCCTGCAAGGGAGGAGTTAAAGAAGCTTGTGGAGAAGAAGGAAGAAATTGATTTGTTGGCACATAAGCAGGTGCGGCGCATCCTGTGGTCTGGTCTTGGATTTGGTGTAGTCACAGTTGGACTATTCTTCAGACTAACATTCTGGGAATTCTCATGGGATGTAATGGAACCTATCACATATTTCACCACTTCCACTGGCCTAGTCATAGGCTATGCCTACTTCTTATTCACTTCTAGAGACCCCACTTACCAAGACTTCATGAAGAGGCTCTTTCTCTCAAGGCAGAGGAAGCTTCACAAGAGGTACAGTTTTGATGTTGAGAGATTCAAGGAGCTCCAATGCAAGTGCAAAACACCTTTAGATGCCAAAGCCATTTTGAAAAACCGCAAAGGGGTGGAACTGGATCTGGATGATGCTTTTCACAGAGATTAACACTTTTTTTTTTCTTCAGTTTTTACATTATAAAAAATCTTACAGTTAGCCTTGTTCCCCTCTATTTTCACCATGTTGGGGGTGGAGCTTACTCTAACTATTGTTCTGGCTTGTGAGTTGTGAGCCTGCATTGTTCTCTTTGCATCCTATTGGTAGAATTCTCCACCCATTGCACCATTAGCTATTTTTAAGGCGCAGTTAATCATTAAACTTTTCAATAAGTTTTGCATACTGTTAACCACTTTGAGACATATTTAACCATCGGTCATTTTGTATGGTTTATACACATTTGTAAATATAGTGAACTTTATTTTACGAATGGTTAAGAGTATATAAATGTGATTGTATACAATTATCACTGTGCACTTGTGAGACTAGTGGTTGAATATATTTCAGAAGTGATTAATAGTGTGGTGCAATGCAGTTATTGAAATATTTAATGGTGGTTAATTGCGCTGGATGGAGAATTCTATCAGTACGATGATCATTTTTCTTATGCCTAATTACATAGAAAAATTGATTATTACGAAACTGTTTGAATATAAGTTTAAAATATTATAGAAATTTTCTATTGAAAAAATACATCATCTTCCATCTGTTAATGCCACTGTTATTCTATGAGTTTTGGATTGATAAATCTCTACTGTACAATGCACTATATTCATTCTCACAGTGATAGGGAAGCCTCAAATTAATCTTGTTTGTAGCTAAAGTTTATTTGTATTTGTACATTGAATTTAACAATAACCATTAACCAATACAAATACTTTATTTGTCGCATGAGTATGTTAGAATTAAAGCCAAATTTTGAAATGCGATTTTAAAAATATTTAATACTGTAAGTGTTGATCGAAGTGCAAATAATAAAACGGAAAAAATCTAAGTTTTGTTGCGAGTGTGATCCAACACAACACGCAACCTTCATTCTAAAATCTAAATAGAAACAATAACACGGAATAAAATAAAGAAAACTATGCGGTGAGCGTGGATCGAACACGCGACCTTCAGATCTTCAGTCTGACGCTCTCCCAACTGAGCTATCCCCGCATTTTGACTTTACTATTTTTTAATTTTTTAATGATCTAATATATTAAAGACCAAAGAATTCAAATACATGTATCGGAATCTTAAATGGTTAAATTATATTTTTGTTATCAATTTAGTTTTAAGATTTAATTTAGTTTTATTATTTTAAAATAATTTAATTTAATCTTTTAATTTTTAAATATTTAATGTGATTCATCTTATAATGTTAATGAAATCAGATAAAAGATAAAATTAAATTATTTTATAAATCAAATAATTAAATTGAACTATTTAAAAATAGTGAAACTAAATTAAATATTTAAAAAATAAAAAGACTAAATTAAATAATAATTTATTTAATATTGACTTACATAAATTTTATTTTTTTATTCATTTAATATTTTTTATTAGATAAGTCCTGTTTCATTTTATGATTTTTTTTAATTCTAATTACTCAATTCGTTATTTGTTATGATGTTGTTAAGAAAATTAAAATTGTTTTCATGAATACTATTCAATTTTAATTTTTGAGAATTGGACTGGACCATCTAATTCAAATGGTCTCATCAAGAATTGATGTGGATATTGGTTTATCAACTTAATTTTTTTTTTTATAACTCCTATTATAACCAACAACCAATCTAAAATCGGTAAAAAAAAATTAGAGATAGAAAGAAATTTATTTACTTTAATTAAAAATAAATAATAAATCTTATTTTAATATTATACATAAATATAAATTATTTTGTTAATTATTATTCAATTTAGTCTTAGTATTTTTAAAATATTTAATTTAATATTTTAATTTTAAAAAAAAGTTTAATATTAACCTTTCGTTTGATTTCCATTAATGCTATTAATTTCAATTTAGACAAAAGGTAATATTGATTCTTTTTTTAAGAATTAAAAGAGCAAAATGAACTAAGCACGAGCGAAATTTCAAGAATTGATCGACTATTCGACTACCCGAAAGAAAAAAAAAAAAAAAAAAAAAAAAAAGCGTTTTCAAACGGATTCAGATGGTTATACAGCTTAAGTGAATATAAAAAGGAAAAAAATGGTTAAAGGTCGATAATGACGAATGGATTCGATTTTGAATTTTTGTGGTTGAAACCCAAATCAACCAAAGTGTTTTATTTAATGGAACCTGTATATTGACATTATAGACACTTGTATATTTTGCATTAACTACTAATGTGTAAGGCAACAAAACATTGTGACAGACCTTGTGCAATGCATTGAGCTCTATTGATTTTTGAGATGTGGTAAAGTACCTTCAAGCTATTTGTAGATGTTCTTTCATGCATGGTTGCACGACCTCCTCACACTAGCCATGGAGGTTCAAGAGTGTTCCCTGAAAGAATCTTTGAGCTTAAGTTGGTGGCCAACCCCTAGGCATGCATGTGAGGACATTTTCTTACAAGTCTTCATTTTATTTATTTATTTATTCAATTGTCATAGTTGGTTTATGGAGAAAGAGATAAACAATGATACAATATGTTTATGGAGAAACTTGGTCTATTTTTTCGTGGGGGAAGATGAGTTACAATGGTCATGGAGTTAGGTTGCTATTTTTTTATTTTGTTTTTTCCCTATTGGAAATGAAATGTTTGTTTTCAGAAAATAGATGTAGGATGAAGATAGTTCATACTCGATATTTATTAGGGACTATAAATTAACCTATCGTGAAACATGGACTATTATATTCAATTAATATCTGATTTCTAAAATGAAATAAGAAGATGTTTACTACAAATAATTATTTTAAAACTATTATTTAATTTTTAAAATAATTTTAATTATTTTTCACCAAATAACTATTTTTTTTAATTAATGTATTGATATATTATTTAAAATTTCAGTAATTATTTGAAAATGTGGTATTTTTAATTTTTTTTTACTATCATGCAAAGTTTGAGTATGCTTTATCTTTTATTTTTTTAAAATAGTTTTATTCAAAATATAAAACATTAATTTCTAATAATATAAATACAAATATTTAATATTAAAAAAAATTCGTCTTTAACATGGAAAATCATTTGTATAATTAAAAAAATATAAAATATTAATAAAATTCCAGAAATATATTTTAAAATACTCTTTAGAACAATATATATGAATTTGATAAAGCACTATTATTTAGAAGAAGGGAGCAAAGAGGAAGGTGTAGTTAGTGAATAAGAGGTGCAAATAGCGAAAACTGTGGAAAAAGCGAAGAAAGAGGGAGCAGCCCAAGAAGGGCCTGTTAAGGCAAAAGAGCGCAGGAAAAGGCGAAGTGTTTTCTTTTCTTTTCTTTTCCTTGGCTGACTTTTGACTCCAAATCTAAGCAAAGCTAAGCAAAGTAGCGAGCGAGAGCGAGGAAAAAAAGGAAAAGCGAAAATGAAAGAACGCGGTAGTAGTTGAAAATTTGGATGTGGAATTGTCGCGTTGGAATTGGAGGGAGCGGTGAGAAGAGAAGAGGGTTAGCAATAGCAATAGCAATAGCATAGCATAGCAGAAGAAGAAGAAGAAGAAGAAGAAGAAGATTCGCGTTGCAATGGAGGCCGTGGCGGAGGGGCTATGGGGACTCTCAGAATACCACGAGAAGCGAGGCGAAATAGGGAAGGCCGTGAAGTGCCTCGAAGCGATATGCCAGAGCGAGGTCTCCTTCTTCCCAATCGTCGAGGTCAAGACTCGCCTCCGCGTCGCCACTCTCCTCCTCCACCATTCTCACAACGTCAACCACGCCAAGTCCCACCTCGAACGTTCCGTTAGTCCTCTCCTTCATTCTCCGTTTCCACCGCTTTAAATTCAAATTCAAATTCAAATTCAAATTCAAATTTCATTGTCTTTATTTCTTTCTTTCCTTTTCAGCAATTGCTTCTCAAGTCCATTCCCTCTTGCTTCGAATTGAAGTGCCGAGCCTACAGCTTGCTCAGCCAGTGCTACCATCTCGTCGGAGCTATTGCGCCGCAGAAACAGGTCCTGTACAAGGGCCTCGAGCTCACTGCATCCGCCGGATACGAGTATGTATTGGTTTCGCTTCCTGTTGTTTAGATCTTCCTTTGAAGTTTTAATTTTAGGTTTTGGTTTAGCTGCTCCGAAAATAAGGAAGAAATTGCACTTTAGAGAGTAAAATTAAAATGCACTTGTCGCTTCGAAGTTTATTGTTGTCCCTGTACTTGCGGCTTGAAATTCAATGGTTATTGTCGCTGCACTTTATCCTCTAATGTTATGCTTCACCATTTGGACAAGGCACGTGTGGCGTTTCTATTATTGTCTGGTTTAGCTTTGGTCTTTTCAGCATTTTTGTTTTTGAAATCTTAATCTTTGGTTAGGGATTCTTAGGTTGTGCGGAAGATAGAAATGGCTTCTTAACCTTTAGGTCCCTTCTTGAATGAATAATCATCTTTTGTCTGGCTTTTTTATATTCTTGTTGGGTGGTTCTACTGTTTCCATTTTTTTTTGGCTTAGATGGAAGGTTTAGGAGTAGTAGTATAATAGAATTGGATCAGAATTGGGGTGAAGAATGTAGCGTTTATTGATGGAACAAGTGATTTCTGAATTTGTTTTTTCAAAATGATATTGAAGAAGAAATTGAGAAATACAAGCAATAGGGAAGCGTTTATTTCTGTTTCACTCCTGTTATTTATACTCTAACATACCATGTCATGTCACCCACTCTGACTTCTAAATAACTGGGAGTGGTCCACCTTGTAATTTTGGGGTTTGCCAATATAGTAGCTTTAAACAATGTGGTTGCAAGTTCCATTTGTAACTCATAACAACTAATTATATGTTTGAGCTAGAGGCAGAGTATGAAAATAGTAGCTGTTGGCCTGTAGCCTTTAGATAGTAAAAACTAATTATAGTATATAGCATACATATTTTGTATATTTTCATCCTTAAAATTAACTTTTACTTTTTAACATGAGTATGTGTGTCTAATAAGTGTCAAAGATGTTTGATATTTGATATTAATGAACCACCGGGTAAGTGGCAGAGCAAGTTTTTTATTATTTATGTTTATGATGTGTTGTCAAGTTGTTTCTATTTCATGTTATTTATTCTGACCAGTACTGCTACTTATTCTGACTAACACTGCTACTACTACTGCCACTACATATTCATAGATTCTAGTTTATTTTATTGAAGGATTTCAATGAAGTTGTGGTCTTGCAACTTCAATTCACAGCTTGCAAATGCTTTATCAATTGAAGGAGACTACCAGGGTTCAATATCTGCCTTAGAGTGTGGATATGTCTGTGCTACTGAAGTATGCTTCCCAGAGTTACAGGTATGTTCTCAAAGGTTACAACTTGCATGAAAGGCATGTCATTTCCTTCCTTTTTCTTTGCTCTATGCCATTGATTCACAAATAGATAGATCCCTCTGACTCTGAAAGTTTGTTGTCTTTCATGTCTATTGTGTGTGTCAACAGTCAACTCTCTACAATGCTAAAATAAAGTGCACTCCATTTGTGCTGTGTTTAATATGATATTGCTCATCAGCTCGGTCTGTAATTTCTTGTTTTATAACAATGGAGCAGATGTTTTTTGCCACTTCAATATTACATGTCCGGCTCATGCAATGGGATGATGATAATCTGGTTGAGCAAGCTGTTAATAAATGCAACGAGATTTGGGAGTTGATTGATCCGGATAAAGTGAGTGCAAATGTTTTCTAGCTTTTTTCTTTTCTATTTTTCTTTGTGCAGACTGCAGACAATGCACAGTTATAGACACTACATGCTTTCAACTGACATGTACCATGATTCTTTTTTACCTTTGATCTAATTTATTTTCTCTCTTGCTTCAACACACTCGTCAGAGACGGCAATGCCCTGGCTTACTATTTTATAATGAGATACTGCACATATTCTATCGACTGCGTCTATGTGATTACAAGAATGCTGCACCCCATGTAGACAATCTGGATGCTGCCATGAAGTTTGATATGCAGCAAACACAACGTATACAAGAGCTAGTGAAGGAGCTCAATGCTTTAGATCAAAGTCTCTCCCGAACTGATCTTCACTACTGGGATAGAACAGCATTATCTAAAAAGCAAACAATGATTCAGGAGCAACTGAAAAACATGACTGGATTGAGTTCAACTGGGCAGGAATCACTTCAACCAGTATATTTTGGGACTGTCAGAAGGACAATAGGAGATAAGCTTTGGTTAGCACCTCCTCCAATTGATGGTGAATGGCTTCCTAAAAGTGCTGTTTACGCATTAGTTGATCTAATAGTTGTTGTATTTGGGCGCCCAAAAGGACTTTTTAAGGAGTGTGCAAAACGCATACAGTCTGGGATGCATATAATTCAAGGTTGTTCACCAACTCTTTTTGTGAGTTAGTGTATTTTTTTTTCTTCTTTTGGGTTTGATCCCAATTTATTGCTTGGCATATAAAGGCAAAATACTTGACAGCGAATACAACTACAGCTTAGGTACAAAATAATAATTTTTTATTATGGTATGTGAAATCAATTTGTATGATTTGGCTGTCCAAATAGCCATGTGATAATTTTTTTATTTTGTTTGAATTATACCCTTACCAGCACTTCCACCGTCTATCAATCAGTAGCAATTCCATATATCCTATTACAGCCATAAAATGTCTTTCCTGTTGGTTTCTAGGCTTTAATTTGGAACGTATTAGGAAGCATCACCTGATTAGAAGAAGTACTCCTTTGAATTTTTTCGTTCTGAAAGCATGATTGATGAGTTAAGTTGTTTCTGTTATTCAAATGGGTTTCCATGTTAGTCATTGTTGTTATGCACTGCTTTGGAGACTGAAAATTGTAGTCACTTTGGACTTATTTTCCTTATGAAAATAATACTTGTTCTGTTGTAGTGTCCCACATTGTAAATAATGTATTTTACAAATCTCTCAATTATAATGATTATCGGTTGCCATACATATGAGATTTTATTTTGGGCTAGTATTAAAGATTTTTGGTTTATATGTTATGCATAAAATCAATCAATAATATTCAGTTTTTCATATTTCCGAGTTCTTCCCTGCAGATGAGTTAGTGAAGCTTGGAATTACTGATGGTGTTAGAGGTGAGATTTGTTATTCTTATCTTGGTTGTAAGATGCTTATTTTGTGATGCAAAGAAGGATTCCTTATGCAACCTTTTGTTGAACCTTGTTTTTTACCAGAAGTCGATTTGCAACACTCATCTATCTGGATGGCTGGTGTGTACTTAATGCTACTAATTCAGTTTCTTGAAAACAAAGTGGCTATAGAACTCACACGAGCTGAATTTGTTGAAGCACAAGAGGTTGGTTATCCTCATATTGTATATTTTGTCAGTTCTAAGGATGAGAATACATGATAGCTTGCATTTTATTCTATAAAATTTTGTATCCACTATGTTGCAGTTATAAATTTTGCATCCCTATTAAATCTACCTTATTAGCTATCTTGCTTCTGGTGATATTTTTTTATGTACCTGTAGATTTAAAAAGTTGCAGTTAATGTGCATCGCATTATGTTCTAGAATTGAAATCATTAATGATAATCACTGCATTTTTTCAGGCTTTGGTACAGATGAGAAATTGGTTCATGCGGTTTCCAACCATCTTACAGGCTTGTGAATGCATCATTGAGATGCTTAGAGGCCAATATGCTCATTCTGTTGGCTGTTATAACGAAGCTGCTTTTCATTTTATTGAAGCAGTGAAGGTATATATACATGATATGTCTATAACGTAGATGGGATATTTTAGTAGTGAACAAGATGTAGTCTCTGCAGTTTTAATTTTTTGTCACTTCTATAAATTGATTTGGCATGCTGGAGATCATATTTATGTTTTTCTCTTTAGAGTTTGTTAAATTTATTGATGGGATAACTTCATGGTATTCAAGTAATGACTACATATTTCTGTGTAGCTTACAGACAGCAAATCAATGCAAGCTATGTGCCAAGTTTATGCTGCTGTCTCTTACATCTGCATTGGTGATGCTGAATCTTCTTCACAGGTGGAGAAATATCACTGATTCCAAATTAAATTAGTTCTACATATTTTTTTCCTAAGTAATTTAACTCCACGGAGAATATTTTTTAATTGAATGATATTTTCCCCCCAGGCACTGGATTTGATTGGGCCAGTTTATGGAGTAATGGATTCTTTTGTAGGAGTTAGAGAGAAAACAGGTGTTCTTTTTGCTTATGGTCTTTTATTGATGAAGCAACAGGATCTACAAGAAGCAAGGTAAGTTTTTAAATAACTAGTACAATAACATGTGCCTTGATGTTGAGTTTACAATCTATGATTACTTAATGTATTTGTCAGTTATTTTTTAATTTTACGAAAAATATATGTTGATGGATGGTTTAATTATAATATATCATCATTTAAAAAATTGGACTGTTTAATTCTTATAAGAAAACCAGTGCTATGCCTTGGTGTATGTTTCTTTAAATGATTGTCATATAATAGATTTGACTGTTATATGGACCTTAAAATCAAGTTATCTCCAGAATAGAACCTCACTTGCAACTTAACAATTACCTTCATCCGCATATATAATTTTTATTTCTTTCTTCCTAAGTTGCATATTTGTTGCAGAAATCGCCTGGCAAGGGGATTGCAGCTGACACATACGTATTTGGGGAACCTTCAACTTGTTTCACAATATTTGACAATCCTTGGTAGCTTGGCTCTTGCATTACGTGACACTGTACAAGCTAGGGAGATATTGAGATCTTCTTTGACCTTAGCGAAGAAACTTTATGATATCCCTACTCAGATTTGGGTGCTATCTGTTTTGACAGGTGCTTATTTATCTAAGTCTGCCTAGTTTGTGAATGCAACAAATCTATTGTGAGTCTGACTTTAAGTGCTCTCTGATTACACACTTTGTAGATGAGTGTTTAGATAGCCACGAGAGTGTCTTGCCTTTCTTGTTAATTTATTGTGTTCATTTCTGGTTTGAACTTTGAAGATAAACCTTGTGTAAGAGTAGCTGGTATATAAGTGGGATAATAATTAACTTGTATTTTTTTCGACATGGTGTCTCTGCATTTACTTGCTATATTTAATTGGAGGTTATGAGTTCAAATCCTAGAAACAGCCTCCCCATTTGTGGGGGTAAGGTTGTGCGCATCTCTCTCTCTACTGCTTCTTGCATCTCTGCACGTGCATGTATATCTGTTTTTACAGTTATCATCCTTAATTGTGTGTATTTTCAATGTTTCTTGTAAGATTCCTTTATATTGGAAAAATAAAGTGCAAATATATTTCCTGTCTCTTGCAGCTTTATATAAAGAATTAGGTGAAAGGGGAAATGAAATGGAGAATGCCGAGTATCAGACAAAAAAATCAGAAGATTTGCAGAGGAGACTTGTTGATGCACACGCATCCATTTATCATATTGAAATAGTAAGTTCATCTCAACACGGAATCAGTATGCAGTATGTGTCTGGGTTTAGTGTTACTTGTTGTTTATTTCATCATTTTGATTAACAGATTGAGAAAGTAAGACTTGAAGTTCATCAATTACACGATTTGGACATCAAGCGTGCAATGGCAGGGCCAACTATGGGAGTCAATCTTGATATCCCAGAATCTATTGGTCTGTCAGCACCCTTACCTGCTCCATCATCGTCAAGGCTAGTTGATATAGACACCAGAAGACGTGGGAAACGGAGAATTTAATATTTTATTCTTGTGCAGACAAATCCATTATATTAAATTGGAGGCTATTGCTCCGAGTTCCTAGTGGGTTGAAGGATGTAGCAGATAGTGTTTCAAGCTTACCACTTACCAGCAAGGTTTTGTATCATGTGCATCACTGTTAAAGATTATGTACAGTTGATTAGGATGTTATTCATAAGTTATACGATGGAATAGATGTTAGAACTCACCAGTTAACATAAGAATAGGGTTTAATTTTTGTATCGAAAGAGGAAAAAAAAAGTAGAATAGGTTTTTAAAGCAGTCCCGTAGGATTTCGTGTTTGATTAAGCTGTTTATAGCATTTTTCAATTCATGGAAGTCAGTCTGCTCTCTTGTTTAAAGATGTCTTGCTGTAAATTAATTGCAAAGTTTTAGTGAAATGGAGTTTCATGTACACCACACTTTGATGTAATCTTTTGTTCTTTGTCAAAATTAAACCTCGAGATTGTATCATTCATGGTTGTGCCCCATCTACTTTACAAAGGAACTTCATTTTCCCTAATGCCCTTTTGCCGTCCTTGTTCATGGCCATGCAGTGTGGAATGACAAGAAGCTTGGATACACACATGTATTTTATTGTTCGAAGGTTGTAAACCCGGGTTGGTGTCCATATCCTGATATCCATATTACCCATTTCATTGTTTTTAATGACAGATTTGGAGTTCCAGAGACTCGTGATACTTTAAAATTATATCTTTATGCGGGTGTAATAGTTTTTTTAAGCAGTCATTTTTTTTTTATGCATTACTATATAATTTAGTGTTCAATTTTAATTTTACTCATATTTTATATAATTTATATGCTTAACTAATCATTTTTTAAAAAGATTATTAAAATACTGCCACTCAATTGTATATTTTATAATATTCAAAGTGTACTACTTAACCAAAACACAATTTGTTTAATTTTCAGGTTTTAAATTATAATTATTATTTCTAAATGAGAAAAGAAAAACTCTTTTAATGCTAAATATAATAGATTATTAACATATTTTAGATCATTTAATTAAATTTGTCAATTTAGATTGGTGTTAAAATAAACATTTTTGAGTTTAAGGTTAAACCACCAACTCACTTTTATGTTAGATGGATGGACCATGACTTTTTCCTTTCATTACCATCTAGGCTAGTCTATCCTATTTCATTTTATTTTTACGTGAGACGGACCATAATTTTTTCCTTATCGTTACCACGTAGGCTAGTCTATCTTATCTCATTTTACTTTTAGGTGAGACGGATCATGATTTTTTTCTCATCATTACCATGCAGATTAGTCTATCCTATCTCATTTTACTTTTAGATAAAATGGGCCATAATTTTTTTCTATTATACCATGCAGGCTAGTCTATTCTATCTCATTTTTAGCGGGCTGGTGGTAGCGAAGCAAGTAAAAGAGAATTGCATGGAAGGGAGGGGCAGGATGAGAGGAAGTGTAGGGAATAATGAGAGGAAGTGTAGGGAATAGGGAGGAGGTATTATGTTTGGTATAAGTGAAAAGAGAAGAAAAGGAAGAGTTAAATGAGTGAGTTCCATCTTTTATTCCTATTCTACTAAATAACTTCAATTTTTATTCAACAATTTCTATCGTGGACCAATATATCATACGGTTCATGAGTGAATCAATCAAATAAAGTATGTTTTTCATGCGATTCATATTAATGGTGAAGTAAAAAATATTATTAGATATATGAATAATTAAATTTAAATGTTCATATTTATTTGATGATAATTTTTTTATTGATGTATTAATTATATTTCCTACTAATAAATGACCATTTTATCCAAAAAAAATCCTCACCACCCCCATCGTCATCTCCATCAACCTCAACCTCCTTTTTACACTCCTTCAACTTTGATCTCCTTTTTTAACTCTATCAGCCTCAACAAAGACATTGCCTTTAGTCTCGAGGGCCCCTCTCTTCCTTCGATGACGAACACCTCAAGACCAATGACAAGATCGTCCTGCCTACGAGCTCTACGACCCCACCTATAGTAGTGTCTTCTTCCTCGACAATGACGTCTTCACGATGGATGCTGAAGGAGACAAGGTTCGGTCTAGAGCAAAGAAGGAGAAGGTGCACGATGAAAAGGGAGAAAGCACAAGCCTCAAATCCCTAACACTTATTCCCAATGAGCGTTGACTTCAACGACAATAACGAATCTTGACTCTAACGAGAAAGTTGTGTGAACGAGATCCCTTCGCTTTTCCCTTTCTTTACTAAAACTCTACCGAACTTTGTCATTAAAATCATTTGTACCTATCACGAGAACCCCACGCCATCGGCCCCTTCCATGACTTGGCTCCTTATGTCGCTTGCACCAAGCTTGTCGTCATTAGCAGCCACCACCACCTTGTCGTTTGCGATGCTTGCATCAAGCTTGTTGTTATCAGCAACCACCGCCACCTTGTAGTCTATAATGCTTGTGAGCATGTTACTGTTAGAGTGAAACCCTAGTTTCTTAAAAAAAAGATTTTTTTTAATAATTTTAAATATTTTAAATAAATAAATAAAAACTACTATTCACTTGTGCACTAGTAAACAATATGATAACTACTATTGCACTTGATTGAAGTGTTTGCTTTATATTTTGGTTGTGTATGAACACATTTTGAATGGTGAAATTATATTGTTTTGGTGTTATTTTGGTCGTACTTGATTGAAATATTTTAGCATGTTTTTTTTCTATTATATTATTATTTTTAGTTATATTATTTTATATAGGTGCAATGTCACATTCGAGTATGTATAAAGGTAGTGACATTGTACCTATATAAACGATGATCCTGCAATATTTCGACAAGTTTATAGGATGTATCCAGATGTATTTCGAAAGTTATGTGCAATTCTTAGAGTAAAAATACATCTAGAAGATACACGATATATTTGTGTTGAAGAAATGCTTGCATCATTCCTACAGTTGTTGGTCAGAATACTCGATATTGTGTAATTCGTAACACATTTGGCCAATCACAATTTGCTACAAGTGAAAATTTTCACAAGATTTTGAAGGCTTTGAATACGATAACACCTACTTTGATGGCTAAACCAGGATCAACTGTGCCAACTAAAATTAGAGAAAGCACAAGGTTCTTCCCTTTCTTCAAGGTATATACTAATTATCTTACAATAAAAATTATAATTAAATTTGACACTATTATATTTATATTTTTCATACGATGAAGTGTTATATATGTTAAATTTTAGGATTACATTAGAGCTATTGACGGGATACATATTCTAGCAATAGTGAGGAGGCGAGATGTAAGTAGTTATCGTAATCGTCATGGAAAGATATCACAAAATGTATTAGCCGCTTGCAATTTTGATTTGGAGTTCATGTACATTCTTAGTGGGTGGGAGGGTTCGGCTCATGATTCTAAGCTACTAAATGATGCTATAACAATGAGGAATTGACTTAAAGTGGCTCAAGGTAAATGCTTATTCTTTAAATAACAATAATTATTATTATTATACTAATATTATATATATTGCATACGTAATTAGGTAAATATTTTTTGGTAGATTGTGGATTTCCTAATCGACGTTAATTTTTAGTTCCATTTCGAGGTGTAAGATATCATTTACAAGATTTTGCAGGTCAGGGTAATGACCTTGAAAATGAGAAAGAATTGTTCAATCTTCGTCATGCGTCTTTAAGAAATGTGATCGAGAGAATATTTGGTATTTTTAAATCAAGGTTCATAATTTTTAAGTCAGCACCTCCATTTTTATTTAAGACACAAGTAGAACTTGTGTTAGTATGTGTAGCACTATATAACTTTCTACATAAAGAATGTCGTTCTGATAAATTTTCAATTGAAGTGGTGGATGAACTTTCATCTTCAACATTACCGGTTAATGAAGATCATACTTTTGAGCCTATTATTTAAACCCAAGAGCAAGAGCGAGAAGACACTAATGCTTGGAGGACTAGTATAACTATGGATATGTGGGTGAATGCTATTTAAGAGGATATGATATTATGGAGAATTATTATTATTATTTATCTAGACATTGTTGTTTTTTTTTATTATTTTTGTCTTTGACTCTTTTTAAATTTAAATGTATGATTTTTTTTTGAAATCTTATCAAATGTCAAAAATCCACGAAAATTCTACAAAATCTCACAGAATCCATTAAAATCCTTATTTAAAAGTCTTGCAGAATCCATTAAAATCCTAATTTTAAGTCTTGTAGAATCCTGCAAAATCTTAAAAGTCATGAAAATCTTGCAAAGTCTTTTAAAATTCGCATGATTTTTTTAACTAAAAAAATCCTTTAAAATCCTAATCCAATACACGCCCCTTACTCTTGAAATAAGTAGATCTTATATATATATATATATATATATATATATATATATATATATGGAGCATATCAAGTGAGAGAGAATTTATTATGAGAGATGAGAGGGTTAAAATATAACCATTAGATTAATCAAGTGAGAGAAAATTTGGTGTTTAATCAAGTAAGAGGAAATTAATCTAAGGGTTATATTTTAACCCTCTCATCTCTCATAATAAATTCTCTCTCACTTGATATGCTCCCTATATATATATATATATATATATATATATATATATGAGGAGGGATCCATTTACTTTAGGAGTAAGTCTACCTAAATTTACTTTGTTCAATAACTCATGTTATACATCAAATTTCAACGATCCAACCGTTAAATTTAAAGTTATTAATGCATAGATCAAATCTACAAATTTTAAAAAAAATTTGAAAATCATTTGATACTTCATTTCATTAATTCAAATCAATGTATAAAGTTATTTTATGATTATTTGTCTTTTTGAATTAATAAAATAAAGTATCAAATAATTTTTAAATTTTTTAAAAATTTGCAAACTTGATCTATGCATTGAGAACTTTAAATTTAATGGTTGAATTTAGGGATGGAAAGTATACCCGTACCCGCAGGTAATACCCGAACCCGTCCTGACTTTGACGGGGAATACCCAGTTTGACCGGGTACAGGTACGGATAAAACCCGATATATTAAATCGGGTACGGGTATGTACTTACCCACCTCGTACCCTTACCCGTACCCGTTCCCATTTTTAATTTAATACCCACTTTTAATTTAGGCTTAAATATGTTTAAACTACCTCGAATTAGGTTGATTTTCAGATGACTACTTTTAAATTTTTTTTGTTTGTTTAAATTACTTGACTAATATTTTTTTTTCAAATTAGTACCTGACGTTAGTTTCCTTTGTTAAATGATGACGTGACAAATAGATTGCCACATCATCGCCCAATGTGTATGCCATGTCAGCACATAATGACCACCTCATTCTCCACGTTTGAGACTTAATAAGAAACTGAAAGAGGGGTCTGACAACAAATTGAAAAAATCCTAAAAGAAAAAGAAGAACTCTCTCGTCGGTGAAGAAGAAGAACCGTGAAAGAAAGAGAAGAAGGAGAGAAGGGGTTAGGGTTATTTTTTATTTGTCTTCGTTGTTGACTGAAGTTGGGTTTGGGTTTGTCTTCATCAAATGAGTTCCTTCTGTGGTTCATCGTTCTCGTCTTCTATAGGACCACCCATCAATTGTAAATGTAAGAAACCCGCTATCATTTTGTCATCCCACATCAAAGATAATCCTGGTAAAAGGTTTTGGAGATGTCGTAATTGGAATGTAAGTTGATTTTAATTGTGCTTTGCAAATGACATCTATTGGGTTAGGGTTTAGGGTTTTCCTTTGTTTACAACAATTTTGTTTAAATTTTTGGTTGCAGGAACCTAACTGTTGCAATTTTTTTCTTTAGGTTAAAGATGGTGACAACACATATGTTAAAGTACGTTTGACTTGACCAAATTGAGGAACTTCTATATCAAATTCATCATCTAATCCAGCAGCCCTCTCCTCCTCTGAATCATCCAACCAAACATCCCTCACAGAGTTATCATCACTGTTACATAAATTGTCTCCAACAACACCTTCATTGCCACCATCACAAACTGTAAACATTTCCACTTCCACGTTGTTAGTAATTGCAAAGTTTGCCATGTCTAATGCAACACTATCACAATTAATCTTTTTGAAATCAGAAAGACCAAATTTCCACCACAGCCTAACAGAATGCTCTCCATATGCCAAGTCTTCTTTTACAATTCCCACGACTTCAAAATAGGACCACCTATCCATATCCATATTCTTCACATGCACTGGCTCGTTGCCTCCAACATAATGCATCACGGGGTCTAACTCAAAACGACCCCCGTGATAAAGTTTCAAATTGAACCCATTAACACAACTACAAAGAAACCAAATCTTTGAGTCAAAAAAACCTTAGCAACAGAACAATTAAAGGCTATCAAATTGTAAACCCTAATAACATAACCAACCACTTACCTTCAACACAGACGGAGAATGGCAAGGGGCTTCGTCCAGAACAAATTTGGCAGTGCTTCAACAATGACAACAACTACCTCTATTTATGGCTACAAAATCTCACCTCCACAAATGGTCATCGAAGAACGGTGCTTCAAACTTCTAACCCAAGGAACAAACAACCACGTACAATGCGCGTTTCCAAATTGAAGAAATACAAAAACAGAGCAGCTTCACGAAAAAGGAGAATGAAAACGAAAATCAAAACGAATTAAACTTCAATATTTTCAAAATAAAAAAGGAACAATTTTCAAACATGATTTTGTGAGTTCCTGAAGGTTGAAGATGAATGAGAGAATGGGTTTCTGAGTTCGTAAATTTCCAACATATGCGCGAATTTTTAAAAAATTTACAAATCTGACGTGATAATTTACGTGGAAAATGAGGTGGCCATTGTGTGCTAACATGACATACAACGTTGGGCGATGACGTGACAGTCTGTTTGCCACGTCATCATTTAACAGAGGAAACTAATGTTAGGTACTAATTTGAAAAAAAATATTAGTAAGGTAATTTAAACAAATTTTTTTTTAAAAAAAGTAGTAATCTGAAAATCGACCTAATTCGAGGTAGTTTAAACATATTTAAGCCTTTAATTTAATTATATTAAAGAATTTTAATATTTTTTATGTGTGATTATTTATTATAATTTGAGATAGAGAAATAACTTAATTATAATTATAATATAAAAAAATAATTTAAAAATATCATATTTTTTTATAAAAAATAAAAAATAAAAAAATTGACGGGTACGGGTACGGGTATACTCGATACCCACGAGGATGAGGATGATGATGAAAATCATATACTCGACAGGTATGAGTACGGGGACGGGGATGAGTTTGACTCGCGGGGACGGGGACGAGTATCATGAAACCCGTACCCGACCCGCCCCGTTGCCATCCCTAATTGAATTTGATGTAAAATATAAGTGATTGAATAAAGTAAATAAATCTCTCATATATATATATATATATATATGAGTTAATCACTTATACACTGCCCGTAAAGTTTTTTATATTAACAACTAATTATATCTTTTAATTGTGCCATGTCACTGGAAATACATTTACTTTTTACAGTAATATGACACAATTAGAAGATATAATTGATTGTCAGTATAAAAAAACTTTACACTGACAGTGTATATGTGATTAACTCTATATATATATATATATATATTATCACATATGGCATAATTGTATTTTTATGGGTATATGACATAACATGTTTAAATGCATGTAATTATTTTTTTAAAAAAATATAAAATTTATAAAATCAAATTGATATTTTTTTAATTAAATTTATTTATATTTAGTTCAACACTTCAACTAAAACAAAAAACTTTTGGAAATTCTCTCTTCCATTTTCAGAATTTAGAGTGAAAAAGCGTCTCTATTCCATTTCCCCTCATATTCATGCGGGAAATGAATAACGTGTGCATTAACTTCATACCAAAACACTCATTTGTTTTTCTAAATACAATAAGAATAAGGATGTCTCCCTCTTTCTCTTTTCCATCTAACGTTCTTCAATTCCAATCTCACTAGGGTTTGTTTCTAAACCTCCCGAATACGTCAAACTCGAGAAAGTTCTCTGCTTTGCTTCAGCCCCATTTGCAGAAGCCAAAGAAGAACACAAAAAAGCTTTTTTAAACAAAAAAGAATGCTAGCTGCTGCTGCTTCAGCTTCTCGGCACCTTCTTCAACGCGATGCCAACATCGGTGTTTGCAGTGGCAGTGGCAATCGAGTTCGCTCTCTTTTAACTGTTTCTGCCATCACCACAATATACCCAATTCGCACAAAAATATGTCACAGTTACGGTTATGGAATCAGTTTCAATAACCCAAGACACACAAAGTGCCCAAGTTTGCTTTTTGCTGTAAAGGGGTTCCTGTCTGATTCATCATCTTCCAGTTCTCCACATGGCAGAGTTCCCAGACCTCACTTACCACTCCCTGTTCGTTCAATTGCCTAACTTAGTCATTTCCCTTCAAAATTGAATGCAGTTCCTTATATTCTTTTGGTGTCGTTTTTCTATTAGAAATTAAGTTTTATCTCAGGAATCTACTTAATAATGGTTTTCATTAGAGATCAACATAGGTTACTGAAGTGAAACTCTAATTCTGATTGAAGAATAACATTGTAGCACCATAAGCGTCTAAGGAAATGCATATAAGTTTTGTCTTTTTCTTTGTTGGTTCTCTTGAATGAATGCCTGTGATTGGTTCAAATTGAATGGCTTTGATGCTGATTGTGGAATTGTGTGGAACAGAGTTCAACTGTGGATGGGCGAGCATTGTTCTCAACTTCAACTAAAGCTGATGATGGAAGCCAAAGTCAAAGCCAAAAGGCTGCTTCTTCCACCATTGCTAAACCATCCCCACCTCCGGGTGGGCAAGTTGCTGATGTGAAGATCCTTCGTACACTTGCTAGTTACTTGTGGATGAAAGATAATCTCGAATTTCGGTTTCGGGTTGTTGCTGCATTGGGTTTGCTTGTTGGGGCAAAGGTTAGTGACCTGGTTGATTATCAATCATCGTATTGTGCTTGTGCTGTAGTTAACTTGCTGATGCTGATCAGTGATCCTTGTTTGTGGCTGGGACTTGGTATTTTCAGGTCTTGAATGTTCAGGTTCCTTTCTTGTTCAAGCTTGCAGTTGATTCGTTGACGACTGCCACAGGGAGTGCTGGTGCTATTGCTTCAAATTCAAGTGGGCTGGCTCTTTTTGCAACCCCTGTGGCAGTGTTGATCGGATATGGGATTGCCCGTTCAGGAGCTTCTGCTTTCAATGGTATTTATCTACTTTTTTGTCTACCTGCTAAAGCTGGTCTTACCTTTGAGAGTGGCATTGTCAGGCTTTGCAATTTTAGAAGTAGACTAGGGGCGAGGATTAAATATGTCCTTATCTGAAACGAACTAATCTAATGCACAAAAGCAAAAGATACAGTGGTAACTAAGATATTGGACACGGCATCACCATTAAAACTGCCATAGATAGAATAGTGGAGAGGGCTTGAGAACATTTCCCTATCCCAAAGCAAATTAAAAGGAAATTGAAACAGCTATGCACCCTTAAAGATGCTGATGTCTCAGCAAACTAAATGTTAAGTATGATCCCACAGAAATAGCTCTTGAGCCAACTTGGCTTATTACCGGCCCCATCAGGATATTTGCATTAGAATTTTGATGTGGTTACTTTTATCTATATTTCTTTGAAAAAAAGGCATGGTTTTTCACAATTCATTTTTTCTGGATGCAACTACTTGTGGCAGAACTGCGGACCGCTGTATTTTCTAAGGTAGCACTGCGAACAATTCGATTAGTATCAAGGAAGGTATGGATGCTGCTTTCGTAGTTGTTTCAGTACATCTAATAAGACTAAGGATTTTAGTACATCTGTTTTTACTTTGTATTAATAGGTTACATTGATTTTGGATCTGGCTTATCTAAAATGATAGTGTATAAAGTGACAAAGTAATAGTGCATCCTGGCTTGTTTTAAAATGGGTTAATTTTATGAGGTACTTTAATTGAAATCAAGGGTAGATACTGTCTTCACAATTTTTTATTTGGGAGTCAAATCCAAGATTTTAGATTAAATTCTGCTTTTAAACAACTTTATTCCTGTCTTTTCAAAATCACCATTTTGTTGGTGATAAGATGTTAAAATACTCAATTTACACTGGTATCTGACTGTTGCAGGTCTTCTCACATTTGCATGACCTTGACCTACGGTATCATCTAAGGTATGTCTTGTAATATAATTAGTAGGATTTACTCCTATTAGGCTATTATTAGGAAGTTTTATAATTAGGCAAATTTGATTTGATTTTTACAGTTTTCAATCCCTTGTATGTCCTTAATTAGGTAAGATGGAGTTTATATATGAGATGTAATCATGTAATCACTCTGTAATTATCTGAATCAGATGTAGAAAATTGAACCTTTTTTTCCAAGTTGGAACCAAAGCTCCTGATCCTAGGGTGCTTTGCTTCTGTATCTAAATCCTAGCTGTCTTCATTGCAGCCTTAGTACCATAGCCATCTTCATTGCAGCCTTAGTACCCTAGCCACCTTCATTGCTGCCAATCCTGGTGTTATGAGCCAATTCTAAGACCTAAGTGGATAAAGAGATATATATTACAATAAGGGTATTAAAGAAATGACAATTAGAACCAGTTATGGTTTTGTTATTGCAATTTGGAAAAAAAATCTAGAAATTGTAGGCTTTTGTTATGCCTAGCTATTAGTTAGTTGCATAATATATCTGCTATGTATATGTAATACACCAACACTGAAAAGCAAGTAATGAATTAAAGCCTTGTTTTCCTTTCTCGTTTATCATCTCTTGCTTTCTGGTTTTTTTGGAGGTTCCTTTCCTTAAGGTAAGGTCCTATCATTTGGGGCTTTCGTTGAGAGCATGGTGGAGCCTACCATGGTTACCATTTAAAGTGGTTATGGTTATGCATGATATGAAGCTTTCCCACAACCTAATTCTTCTTCCCCAGCTATGCAACCCCTCATATAGGTATCAACAATACCCACATTACGTACTCCTATTATCAATATCCAGCTCTACATTATGTGGTTGATTTTGTGAGCACCTGGAACTGAGTGCTAGGCATGTTCAACATTGTGAAAACTTTTCATTCATCAGCACCACCTTCAACATCTTTAGTTTGTATGCTACCTGGAAACGATCCAGGAATTGACAAACTTCCCTTGACAACCAGCTCAATTGCCACAACAGCCTTGCTATTACTAATTGTATAGCTTCAATGAGAAGCTAAAGAGATTTGATAGAAAGGAAACATTGTATATCCTTGATATGAGTTTTTAATAGAAATAACAAAGGCCTATAAAGGTGTATACAATGGATTCAGTTTTAACAGAACTCTAACAGAAAAGCAACAGACTAACTAAAAGAGAAAGATACAATACATTAGTGCTCACAATAGAAGCCTGCACACCTGCACTAACAAACACTTAATATACTCTAATTTAGCCCCCTCAAGATGTAGGTGATTGAGCCATATTATGAAGTAGACACCTGCAGTTTGTCTCTTAGAAACTGAAAATGAGTGGGAGAGAGAGCTTTTGTCATAATATCAGCACACTGTTCTTCAGAGGGAAAATATGTAAAACCTTCAAGCTTTTGTTGATAACCTTTTCTCTAAGGAAGAAAAATCTAATTCTATATGCTTTGTTTGGGCATGAAGAATGGGATTACGGGAGAGTGTGATTGTGCTCATGTTGTCATAGTAGTGTTAAATTCCATCATAAAACTTATTCACATTAAGTGAAGTTGTCTAACAGATATATAAGTTGCACCTCAAGAATTGAGGCATGCGATGTGGGACTTTCCAACATCCTCCCTCCACAGTAGATGTTGGAAAGGGCTGATGTGGATTGCAAATTTACCAAAGTCAAAATCTTTCCTGATTTATAGGATATTTTTATTCTATTCTTTTGTTTCTATGATATTGTTACTTGGTTTTTCCTACATTTTTTAGAGATTTAATTTACTAAAGTAGCTCCTAGATTGTCTCCTAGAGATTATATATATTTGTATTCAATTTGTCAATGAGAACATATTGTTCACATGGTATCACAAGCTCTTGGTTCAAAAGGGAAAATCATGAAAGAAAACAAAATCTAATTTATTTTTTCAACCTTTATAAAAAATATGTTAAAACTTCTGAGGTTCACCATCATCTAACGCAATATCTAAATTAACCCAATCTTCATCCACCTCGGATATCAGTCATTCATTGCAGATCACCCAACACAAATTGAATGGATCAAACTTCCATGAATGGTTTTGGTCTGTTTTGTTGGTGATTTGAGGGAAAGGAAAAGTGTGATACCTAATTGTCAATGAAAGCAGAACATATTTCTTTCCAAACCCTCTGTAGTTCACAATGCTTGCTAGACCAGGCGATACCTACTAGAATAGGCGAACCACAAAGATGAACTATAGGCTCTGATACCATATTAGATTCCATCTTAAAACCAATTTACATTAAGTGAAATTGCCTAACAGATATATAAGCCGCACCCTAAGAATTGAGGTAGGCGAAGTGAGACTTTCTAACAAGTAGATATATGGAGATGGCACTTGCACTTTAAGTTCTGTCAACAAGGTTTGAACCCATAGTACATCAGCTGGTGTGGCAGCAAGACTACAATATTCAGCTCTAGTGCTGGACTGGGGTATGGCAGTTTGTTTTTGGGGTCACCAAGATATGAGATTAGGACCAAAAAAGATGCAAGATCTAGTGTTTGATCATCTTTTGCCGACTTAGTTAAGACAGATCAGAAAGTGCAGGATGAGTATCTATTGTTGTTCATTGCTTATCTTACCTTCTTTTGGACCGACATAGATTCTAATTGTTATTAAATCATGGATCATGAGTTGTGACTTAAATTCTCTTAGCCTTTTAAGAATTTTTCGCTAGTGTTTTAGTGAACTACCCGATTTAGACTAATGAACCAAATAAAATAGACTCATTGTATCATATATATATAAATATATACACACACACATATATATTCAATTTTGGTTTTACTTTAGGATTGAGGCTCCATAATAAACAAGACTCAGAAGGTTTGATTAAATTTAGAATTTTTTTAAAAAAATTATAGTTTCACCTTGGAATGCACCGAGGGTTTTTCTGTTGTTTTTATAATACTTTCAAAAGTTATTAAGGACCGAGAGTAAAATTCTGTATGTAGTCTGCTTGAGTGAATTGTGTGTATTCCTGCACTTAAGTAAAATCTCAGTTTTTGTGAGTGTTTGTCTATTGTTTAATTCTGTAAGTGTCTCACGTAGTTATTGTTTTCCCAGCCGAGAAACTGGTGCATTAAGTAGAATAATTGATCGTGGTAGTCGTGGAATAAATTTCATTCTCTCCTCTATGGTGTTCAATGTAGTTCCCACCATATTAGAGGTATGTCTCAGTTATTACCTTGTTGCTTAGTTCAATGATGTATTCCCCAATGTTGCTCACTCTTAAGCATAGAAGACTTATAGCAGGAATGAAATTTTTACTTGTGGCTTCCTGTTGTCTTTAATGATCTTTGAAAATTATTTTGTCATCCCAACTCTCGCTTCCTTTTTTTTTTTTGGCACAACTTCAGCAGATTTAACATGTATCCATCCAGATATGTTTGGTATCAGGTATACTGGCCTACAAATTTGGAGCTCCCTTTGCGTTAATTACTTCCTTATCAGTTGCTGCTTATGTTACTTTTACACTGACTATCACACAGGTATCATGTCTTGTACCATGTCTTGTACTGATCTAATTATATAATGTAGTTAAACTTGGAGTAATCTGGTACTCCCTTGTATTGAATGTTGGTCTTGTTATATATGTTAATGCCATTGCAGCAGCCTTGTACATCATTTCACGTCTTATACTTTCAGCCATTCGAATTGTGGAGGTTAAATGGTCAGGATCCCTGTGTGCAAAATTATCACTTCTCTTTTTCTTTTGTTCCTCCTAGTTTTTGGATAAGACTAAGAGGGATGGGATTGGTTTCTATATGAATAAAAAAAGGGGAAACCTAAAAGGAACATTATACACCAAATGAATGTGAATTGCCAAATCTTTCCCAAATCAGCTACTAAGCCAAAGAAGCCTCCTTAAAATGATGACTTGATGAGCCTTATGCTCCAACCGACTGCACTTGATTGTAGGCCTGGGCTGCACATTGCCATAAAAATTTAACCTCCTTACCACCAAAATCACATTTTGTAATTTTGCAATATTTTTATTTTTTGTATGAAGTAAAGTTTCAGTTCTTAGTAACAATTATTTCATTTTTGTAACTGGCCAACTAATAAGTTGGTAGGTTAAATGGATTTTAGTATGATACAGTGGATTTGTTGAAAATTAATTGATTATAGTATTCATTTACTTTCTTTTCTTGTTTCTTCAGTGGAGGACTAAGTTCAGGAAAGCCATGAATAAGGCAGATAATGATGCTAGTACAAGGGTTATTGATTCACTTATTAATTATGAGGTGAGCATATCAGTCATTAGTGCCAGTTTTTTTAATGTTATATACATTTTAGTGTTTTTATTATCGGTTTTTTTTCTTCTTGTTTTGTAGACTGTCAAATATTTTAATAATGAAGTTTATGAAGCTGATAACTATGACAAGTACCTAAAGAGTAAGTAATTGATTATTCTTGTTAAATTGGAAGTGTCTATTCTAATTGCACATATATTGATCAAGGAATGAAAATAAATTGCTATCAAACAGTAACTAGACACTATCACACTAGTATTTGTAGACCTTGTACAATTTGTTCTTTTATAAACTTTAGTATTGCTGTGTTAGCTATTTTTTGTGTTATGAGAATTAGGTATTAGTTTTTTATTCTGTTCAATTTCCTTGTGTTAGTAAGTTGATTTTCACTATATCTGCATTGCTTTCAAATAAATTTTCTTTTGGTGAAGACTGAAGAAAACTTGGTCAGTCAGTTAAATTTATCTTTTGATAAACTTACAACTACAAAGACAATGGCCTTTTGATCTCCTAAAACAAAGTATAAAACCTCTCAAGATTAGTTACATTGGTATTCACTTCGCTTATCAAATAAAACCTAGCATTCCTATTACAAATTCCACTAGAAATTTAAATCTAAATGCGAGCACAAAATATCGCAATGTCCATTCTGTCTTTCTTCTCCAATATTAATTTTTCTTATCAGAACTTCTTCAATACTGAATCAGTTAAAATTAAATATATGCTAGTTGCAACCACATTTCTATGGTGGTGTTCTGAATTGTGGAAGCTTCTATGTTATTCCTTTTTTTTTTTTAACCATGTCATTGGTACAGAATATCCACCGGCTTCACCTATGACTAATCTCCGTCAAGAAACTAGGCTGACAACCTTTAGTGGGATCTCCCCTCTCAATCGCATTTTTTCTGTGTTATTCCTTTGCTCCTTTGTTAATAAAGATTTCTTTTATTCCTTCTATTCCATTGTATGCTATCTTCTTAACTCTATTCTTTTAATATCTTATTGTATCAACAAAATGGCTATATTGGCAGCTTCTCTAATTTCATTTATATTTCTTCTCTTAATTCTTTCAGGGTATGAGGATGCTGCTCTGAAAACCCAACGCAGTCTAGCTTTGTTGAACTTTGGTCAAAATGTTATATTTAGTACTGCTCTTTCAACAGCAATGGTGCTGTGCTCTCATGGGATCATGAATGGCTCGATGACTGTTGGTGATTTGGTAAAGTTTTGTCAAATTTAATTCTATTTTGATGGTTGGATAGCTCGGTTTCATGGAAGTTTTTATTTGTTCTTTAATGTTTGTGTTTGCTTTCACATAAGGACCCCTTATCTTCCCATCTCTTTGTAATTATATTCTCTTTGTCATAATGAATTTCTTCTTTTCTTAAAATAATTTAAATTATTCTATCCATATTTAATAATTATTACCTGGATTATATAATCTAAATTCAATATGCAGGTGATGGTGAATGGGCTTCTCTTCCAACTATCTCTTCCACTCAATTTCCTTGGTAGTGTTTATCGTGAGACTATACAGAGTCTGGTTGACATGAAGGCCATGTTTCAGTTACTTGAGGTATCTTCCCTGTGCAATTTTAATTAATTATTTTGCTGTTAATTTTAAATGTTTATTATTGATCATTAAATATCTTTCTTTCACCTCAGTATGTACCATATATGAGTTCAAAACATGGTTTCTAGCATTTTTTGGCTGCATGGATAAGGGTGTAATTTCTTCTTATTTGAGTTAGTATTATATATTCCTAATTTCTATGTGGTTGTTTATTTCTTTGTATTGATGAATTTTTTACATTCTTATGAGCTTCATAGAGAAATTGCTAAAGAAAAATTTTCTGTTACTTTGTTTATAATGTCTGTACTGTTGTCTTCATTTATTCAAAGACATGTTGTCTAGGTATGTGATCATTCATGTTTACATGCAATTTTCTCTACCCGACTGATTCTTTGCTTTTTCTATAATCATTATTACAGGAAAGAGCAGACATCAGGGATAAAGAGAATGCAAAGCCTCTAAGATTCAACGGGGGGAGAATCCAATTTGAGAATGTACATTTTAGGTGCGAGATTGCCTCTTTTCTGCATAATGTGTTACCATTCGTATAAATTGACTTATGGCTAATATATATGATGAGATTAGTAGAGAGAGATTGATGAGGAGACAAATTTATGTTTGATGGCCTGCAACTAACTTGTGTTTTTGGTTCTCTCTGTATTTGTTCTGATTGAGCCCGTTAAAGAACAATTTGCTGTCTTTCTAGCTGATTTTTCAAGGTTCAACTCACCTAAAAGCTAAGCTTGGGAGCTATGTTATATCTCTAACATGTCCCCTCTTCTCTAGGATCCTCAATTAGAATTGTATCATCTACAAAAAGCACACATTTAGGGATAATATTTGTATATCCTTGATAGGTACATCCAAGATTATACTACCCTTGGGTCTAATTATAAGCAACAAATTAGATTTTTCTTTGGTCCTAATTAATTATGAGCAGCAATCATTAGTTTTTAAAGTTACTTAGGATTAAATTTCTTTTATACCTTTCATTTATTGTTAACTTTATTTTCTATACATTCATTTATAACTAACATTAAATATAACGACCATTAAAAGTAAAGGGCATATTTGGGATAAAACTTGAATTTGTGGAAAAATTAATTAAAAGTAATAGTGTTAATTACTTTTTCTGGTCTTGATGATTTGTCCTATGTTATTTATAATTAGGACTAGAGGTAGTATTAAACAAGGACTCAAGATTCCTAATCTAAATCTATCTTTACAGAAAAGTCTTACAGTCCGTTTGGTACATAGAAAACCAGGGAGGATAATCGAAATTTCAATTGTTTGGTATAGAACAAATGAACAGTGACAAGCAACGAAATAGAAAGAATCAATTGAAATGCATCACTAATTGATTGTTTTTGTTGTTTTTCACTGAGATACACATGTAAATCTGGTTTAATTGATTGAAATTTTGATTCAATCGATTAAATAAAAGGCTTAAATGTGTGTTTGGTCCCTAAAGTATAGTAGTTGTGCGATTTTAGTCCCTCAAGTATTCCAGTTGTGTAATTTTGATTATTTAGTTTTTAATTGAACAATTTTAGCTCCTCAAGTACTGCAATTGTGTGATTTTAGTCTCTCAAAAATTGCAATTATTCAATTTTTTACTTAATTTATACATATCAGTAATTTAGTAATAATAAATATATATCATTCAATTCATGAATTAAAATTATAATATATATATATGTAATATGCAATTTAAATAGGTCAAAAATTGTATAATTGCGATACTTGAGGAACTAAAATTCTTAATTAAAATTTAGAAGACCAAAATAGCACAATTGTGATACTTACTAAAATTTGTTCAATTAGAACTTTAGGGACCAAGTCGCACGATTGTAATACTAGATGGATCAAAAACGCAATTAAGTCTAAATAAAAAAGTTGCAATAGATTGTTTTTGTTGATTTAATTGATTAAATTAAAATTTGTAAATTATTTAATTTAAATTTCATTTTTTTTTTTTTTTTTGTATTTCTCTCTTCTTTATGTCTTTCCTATTTCTTCCTAATAAGTTACAGACTAGGTGGCATGAAAATTTGTATTTAATAAATTAAACATTTGCACCTCTATTAAAAAGATAACATTTTATTTTTGATTATCATTCAAGTGATTGTATGTTGATGCATGCTATCTCTTCAGCTACCTCACAGAAAGAAAGATACTAGATGGAATATCACTTGTTGTGCCAGCTGGTAAAAGTGTTGCAATTGTTGGGACTAGTGGAAGTGGTAAGGTTCAGCATGATAATTCTTTATTTTCTTTAATTATTTTACTTGCAAAGTTATTCTTAGATTGTTGGAGAGGAATAATGGAATTATCTATGATAGATTTTTACTCTTTATCACTATTTTGCAAATGGTTTTCACCTAGGTAATTGAGAATGACAGCTATCATGCTGCCATGCTCCACTCCCTAATTCTCACATTGCAATGTGTTTCATTTTTTGCAATCTGGAGTGCTACCACAGTGCCAAGGCGCAGCTCAAGTAGCAGCTACTATTATAACATTTGGATAAAACCAATTGATCATCTGGTTGTTGCAGATATTCTTATGATCCCTGTATAGATTGGGGAACTAATTGTTCACCGAATCAAATTCTGAAGTTCCCATCTCTGGTCTTAATCCAAACGCCATAGTGCCTGTTTGGAATTAAAGCACTGCATGCCTTCCGTAGCATACAACTAGATAGAGATTTAGGGTGTGCTGCAGTAGGTAGGTGAACTTGTGCTTTATCCAGGCTTTAAGCCCAAAAGGTTCTTGTGTGAGGGGGCATGTTGGAGATGTAATATAAAGTCATTTGTATGTATTCACCTAACAATTTAAGCTTTTGAGATTGTGGGTTCATGACACAACTATTTTTTCAAACACAGCCCTCCATTGGTACTTCTATTTTTTCCAGTTGCAGTGTTTAATATTCCAACTATTTGTAATTACCATTTCCTTTTCTACATTTAGTATCCTTAGGATTTAGTCCAAGAATGCTACACCTTTCCAACCAACATTAGCATATGTATGTGATTTTTTTGGGATTAACCGGCCATTGGATTTAGAAGGTGCTGACCTGCTGGTCCAGGAAGTTTCAGGTACATTTTCCCATCCAGACACTACCTTTCTCCAGTGGCCTTCTGCATGGCATGTGATGGAACAAACTCATCAAAATTTTCAGCAATTTCCTTTCCAGACGAATTGTATCCTGTGTTCTGGGATTCCACTCGAGCATAGGTCTGTTTGCTCCTGTGACAAAACTTCATCATTCTAAATTGTGTGGTTGGTAGGTAAATGTGATTTTGTTAGGATCCAATTGCAAGGTTTGGAACTTGAGTTTCACACTGAAAGTATAAGCTTCTAGTGTGGGGTTTATAAGACTGGGCTCTCCAACTACAACAGCTAGCTTTTGTAGTGTGGTTTTCCTATGTTTCTTACCAATTGATGGTAGGTTTTTTCATCATGTCTCTCATCTATGAACAAGCAGCGTGAGTAGTGATGCGCACATTGTCTTTTGCCTCAAAATAGTCAAAGGGATAGTGCACAACCATTGTGGAGTGTGGTGAGATGTTAGGATCCAATTGCAAGGTATGGGACATAAGTCCCCCATTAGAAGTGTGGGATTTATTGGGTAATGGATTCTCTAACTACAACAACTTACTTTTGTGGTGTGGTTGTCCCGAGGTTCTTATCAAATTTCTTCTATGTCAACAACAATCCCACCATAAGGAGTAGCTAGAGCATGGGTAATCTGTTTTTACTTCAGTGTTTCAATGCCTCAGTTTCCACTCCTAACTCCAACAAAGTCCGCCATTGGTTCCATTTTTTTCAACAGAAAATTCGTTTGCTGCCTGCTTCTTCTGTCTTGCCTTTTTTAGGATCCAATTGCAAGTTATGGAATTCTAGTGTGGGGTTTATAAATCCTTGGGCTAACTACAACAACTAGCTTTCATGGTGTAGTTCTCCCTATGTTCCTATTAGTTCTTTTTGGGTCATTTTGTTGAATAATGGATGGTGCTAATGCATGTGTTGTGGAGGCCACCAATTAGGAATCAGGTGGGAGATCATGGGTTAAAACCCGTTCATGCATTGCACCTCTCCATAGGATTTTTCAGCTGGTAGTTGGTATGTGGTGGTCCTTCTGGCCATTTCAACAATTCTTAGTTGTTCTAGTGGTATATGATCTCAATTTTTTATTATAGAGAATTCATTGCATTTTGTTTTGAAGTTTTGGCTGTTATACTTAATTACAACAATAACTACCAACTAGTTGGGAGAGAAGTTTTCCTATTTTTTTGCCTCGCCAACCTCATTTGAACACAATCTTTCTCTTTTTAAAGGATTTCCCTATGATATATGAAATTTAATAATCTTTAGTTCTTGTATGGCATACCGACTTCTAAAATATGAAATGTCTCAGTATTCAAATTTAAATATAGTTTTCTGTTGTATTTTCTGGATTTTGAATATGATCTGGTCTATGTTTATACACATTCATTTCTGATGTGTTTTACTTTTGTGTTTCTTGACAGGAAAATCAACCATTCTTAGATTGCTATTCAGGTTCTTTGATCCTCATTCTGGAAGTGTAAGATATGAAACAATTGATCTACTCTGTAGCGAGTTTAAGCTATATTGCCATGATATATTTATTCTCTGCTCTATAATAACACCTGTATTATATGGCTCTACCGGTATGTTTATTATTGGGAAAAACCCGAGTCCCACATCGACTAGAGATTAGGCAATTGAATAGTATATAAGTGAAAAGCAACCCTCACCTTACAAGCCGGTTTTGTAGGGTTGAGTTAGGCTTAATCCACTATTCTAACATGGTATCAAAGTCATTTAGATCCACTTTAAAAATGGGCCACGCACCATTGATGCATGCCTCATAGGTATGAGGGGGTATATTTGGAAAAACCCAAGTCCCGCCTATCCTAGATCATTAAAAAAGGGCCACCCACCATTTATCCACGTACCAAGCCCAATAGTGCTGGACGTGAGGGGGTGTATTGGGAAAAACCCGAGTCCCACATCGACTAGAGATTAGGCAATTGAATAGTATATAAGTGGAAAGCAACCCTCACCTTACAAGCCGGTTTTGTAGGGTTGAGTTAGGCTTAATCCACTATTCTAACATTTATAAACTTTATATATTAAAATAAACAATATAAATTGAAGTTAATTTGGTTACCTAATTATCTATCAGTACATGGCAAGTGATGAAGCTAAATGTTGGTTGTGTTTGTTGGATTTATATTTCATTGTGACATAAAGAACACTATTGCAGCATAATTCAAGATAAGCATGTTTAAGTATACAAATCAGTGATCCTTGGCATGGAATTTGTTTTTCAAAATGCATAACCTGGAAGCTAGATGTTGCATCTATCTACTAGAAGTACTTTTGGAAGTTTCTCTACTGGAAAATACTCTTTATTTCAGTAGAGAAGCTCTCAAAAGTATTTCTAAGCTTGTATCCAAACATTGCTTAAAGCTTGGTTGTTGTCTTTTATCATTAAGTTGACCATTGCTTCTCTCACATTTCTCATTTTTGTCTTGTACTTTACAGATAAAAATAGATGATCAAGATATTCGAGATGTAACCCTTGAGAGTTTGCGGACATCCATTGGTGTTGTTCCACAAGATACTGTAAGTAGAACAAAGCACCCATCTCTACAATCTCATTTCATTGCCTGTGCTAGATCAGTTCTGAAACCTGAGTGATTGTCGACAGGTACTTTTCAATGATACAATATTTCATAATATTCACTATGGTCGGCTTTCTGCAACAAAAGAGGAGGTAACTTCTGTAATGTTGTACCTCTGGTTGCTTCTTCACCTTGCAAATTTCTGCTGTTAGGTTCCAAGTTGTTCTTATCTCATTACTATATGGATACAGGTCTATGAAGCTGCTAAGCAAGCAGCAATTCATGACACTATCATGAGTTTTCCTGATAAATTTTCTACTGTTGTGGGAGAGCGAGGGCTCAAGGTAATAGAAATCCCATTTATTTTAATTATGTTTCTTAGTGTTGTGTTTTTGGGTGATTATTTGTTCAGGGTAAGAAAGGGTATGTGATTGCCAATCTCAAATCACTAGAAGAGACACCCAATATAAATGTATTGAGAAAATTCATGTTATTTGCTTATATAATGACAAAATTTAATTTAAAACTGACCTAAATGCAGTCTGTAAATAAATTAGAAAAGTTCCTTGTACTGGGTGAAAGATGTGGCCAAATTACAATGATGGTAAAACACTGGGATTTTCATTAAAACAAAAGACTGCATTTTTAAAAGATTAAATTAAATTACTATATGTATGCATGCACAGAACCATGCATCAAATGTATTCTCTCTCAACACTTACGATTCATCAAACTTCAATTTTTCTCAATTCTCATGCTTTTTAGACAATCATGAACAATTTGATAGTTGCAAGGATTAAAAGTGAAGACCCTGTTTACTAGAATTTGCCTGAGGACCAGTTTTGAAAATTGCTTGTCTGTCTATCTTTGAGTACAAAGTAATTTTAGTCATCTTACATCCTAGTTTGTTCTGCATAATGTTGTCTTGCCATATATGATATATGAATGCGTGCATTTTTAAGTTTTAGTTACAAATGTCAAACCTGATTTTTATTAGTCTCAACCAGATTGTAGATTGGAAGCTCCCCATCTAAGAATTGAGATTTTTAGTTTGAAAGTATTGTAAAAACCTACACTTTTAAGATAAATTAAACTTCAATCCCATGTAGTTATAACACTTTTTCATCTCTAAACCCCCCTTAAGTTTGGGTTAATATGAAAAATGCCATAACCACAGTTAAACTAACGGCTATTGGCTAATAATCCTTACACTGTAATTAAATTAAATGAAGTGGGGAAGGTTAAAACTTTTCACTTTAATTTAAAGCCATTATTAATTAGCCTAATACTGTAATTAAATTAAACAATTTTGAGAAAATTAATTCTTTCCACTTTAATTCAAACTTTGTGAGGGTTTTCTTTTTTGGTAAAGATATGAAAGATTACAAAGATGGTCCTAATGAGAATTGAACCTAGGTCCTCATATTTCTAACTACTCCAACCCCTCCCCACCCGACTAACTTTGTGGGGGTTTAGTAACACTAAATAATGTTTAGGGTTAAGTTGAGAAAGTGTTAAACTTCAGGGAAAAGTGTAATTTACCCTTTTTCCTAAATAAAATCTCAATCATCAATCACATTCAAATCTTTGCTGCATCCTAATCATGATGCTTGAGATATAAAATATGGCAAAAATCAGTGAGTATATTCTCAGCTGATGTATTCTGTGTGTATATGAGAGAGGTCTGAGCTAGTACAATCAAGGGTACAATCAGAGAAAAAAGCTACAGCCTGACTCCTAAACCATAAGCTAGATACAACAAAAGAACAGCTTTATAAAGCTGTACAACAGATAATAACAACTATTTTAACAATGATGAGAAGCCAAAGTTTTTGGCAAATTCATGATTAGTAAATCCCACGAAAATTAGCAGCATGTTTAGGTTAGATTTATGTGGTATTAGATTTAGAATCATGTTTAATGCCCAAACATGCATTGGCTTCCATGCCAACAGAGTTTGCTATTTGCGTAAATTACATTCATTGTCCTCCAAGGTTATTTTCTCGAGTTCAACATTATGCAATCAATTTTAATAACTGACTCATTAATTTTTAAATAATGTCCCAGTTGCTTGTCACTGATATTCTTTGCTGGTAAATTGGTTTCTGTTGTCCTGTCAGTACACTTTGATACTTTTGGTGGGTGATGTCTACCTAGGAAAATACAATCCTGGGTACACTTACATTACGAAATTTCTCTATATGAAATTAAAAGTTTACAATTACAAACTCTTACATGTTTAAGTGAATGGCCTTTTTAAACAGTTAAGTGGTGGTGAGAAGCAACGTGTTGCCCTAGCTCGTGCATTCTTAAAAGCACCTGCAATACTGTGAGTATTCTAATTATATTATCTACTTGAAACCTTTTGTTGTGTGTAGCATTCTATTTTAAATTTACCGACTTCTGGCCGAAAATGAATAAGAGGATCTTCATGGAATGATAAAAGAATTAATGAATGGCTACTTTCCAAAGATGGTTTTATTCCCCATCCTAAGGCGCGTGCGTTATGACGGTGTGGCCGTGTGGGTGTAGTTTGGGATTTGTAAACTCTAATATCTTATTAGGTCTTAATGGTTTTTTCTTTTAAAAGCACATCTTTCTTATAACTGAAGTCCACTATTAAATAAACCACTAGAGTTAGCCTAATGATTAAGGAAAGGGGTTGAGATAGATGTGTGAGGACCTGGGTTTGATAGTTATTACTATCTTTATAATCTTTCTTATGGATAAAAAAGGAAGTTATTAAATTATCTAAATGCCTTATATTTTTTTATTAATTATTTCTAATTTAGCGAGATGCTATCACTTGTGTTTTAATTTTGACCATTCATGCTAAGATCTGATGGTTGATATTTATTTCTCTCACTCATAAAAAAAAAAATAACTCCTCACTAGATACATCCCATAAATATATATATATATATATATATATATATATATATATATATTTATATATTTATATATTTATATATATATAGAGAGAGAGAGAGAGAGTCCTGCTAAATTATTTTTTTATATTCTTATTTTTACACATTTTCCCTTCTAATTTATGTTGTTTATGATTTACGTCAACTTAAGAAAGGTTAAATTAAGACCCTTTAGTTATAAATTCCTTAAAAATTTCCTTCTAATTTGAAAATCTTGTAATTAAATCCTCCACCTACTATAGTCGTTAAAATTCCATTAGTTTATGCTGATTAGAAATTGTGAGATAACGATTACCTTTTAATATGCTAATCATCCTTTTTATTTTCATTTGTTTTAATTGCTTCTAATTAAATATCTAATTTTAATATGCTAATTACACCAAAATTTAGGATTTAAACTTTATCTTAGTTTTTAATCTCTTTAATATTTTTTCAATTTACATCTATTCATAAAAACTAAGAAAAAGATCTGCATAATTTAAATTTTAATTTAATATTTCAGTCTGTGCAATACACTAAATAAATGTCTTTTTTAAAATATAATATATATGCTTAAAAATATTTATTTATTACAAATTTTAATTATAGTATAATTTAAACATTCAAAAAATATTTATTTATTATTATTTTTTTTTTGTAAAGATAGGAAAGATTACAAAGATGGTCGTAATGAGAATTGAACTTAGGTCCTCATGCTTTTAAGCCCTCCCCACCCAACTACTAGGCTAACCCTAGTGGTTCTTATTTATTATATTTATATAAAATAAATAGTTATCATGTACATTGCGCTAAAATACTAGTTAATTTTTAATATTATAGCTTGTCTACATGTAAATTAAACTCATGGAATTCATAAAATAATTGAAATTAGATACCAAGTCAAATAGGAAACTAAATAAATCTTACTGTAGGTGGTTTGAATTTCATAATTTTTCAAAATTAGACTCAACATATTAGTAAATACATCAATTGTCCTGAAGAAGGATATCGAAGTTTTGAATTTCAGAAGTTGGACAAATCCAATATGGGAGATTCTACGGCATTTTCTTCTAGTAAATAGTAATTTAGTATGAAACTAAAAAGTATCACTGCAGATAGTTTGAATGTCATAAGATTTCAAAATCAGATTCAACATACTAGGAAACACATTAATTGTCCTGAAGAAGGATATTGAAGTTTTGATTTTCAAAAGTGGCACAAATTAATATGGGAGATTCTGTTGCATTTTTTTTTCTAGTAATTTATTATTCTTTTATCAAGTAAAGGAAGAAATGAAATAAAGGAGAGACATTAAACTCATGAAATTCCTAAAATAATTGAAATTAGATACCAAGTCAAAAATGAAACTAAAATATTACCGAAGATAGTACGATTTTCAAAATCAGATTCAACCTATTAGGAAACACATCAGTTGTCCTGAAGAATGATATTGAAGTTTTGAATTTCAAAAGTTGGACAAATAAATATGGGAAACTCGGCAAATGAGGGAACTAATCGATAATAATAAGAAAGAAAATCAAGCTAATGGATTTCGTAGGGGCAGAATTCAAAATTAGCTATTCTACAAAATAAAACAGATATTTAATGGGGAAAGATATTAAGCATAAAAAGCCTTGAAGAAATAAAATGAATCAAATATTCAGCTAATTTTGAAAGAGTAAATTGTTTTATTTTATACATAAATAAAATTATTCTAGAAAGGAGTAAAGGGTATAAGAAAAAATAGGGTAAATATCCTTAAAATTTTCAAGGATTATATTCATAAAAAAAGACTCAAGTATCATTCTACATAGCTGTTGAGGAAACTTCCTCAAAGAAACCATATCTGGATTCCCAAAGCCCAAAAGAGATATCCTAAGGATGTACTTAAAGAAATAAGAAAAATAAAAATCAGAGAAGGGGATAATCTTAATCTTATTAGACTCGTTATTATTCGGGCTCAACTATATTCTGTGACCCAAGTTGCATATGGATATAGGTACAAGTCTGGTATGGAAACAGTATGGCAAAATTTCTAAAATATATGATATTGTTTCAATGGGATATTTTAAATGAAATCATAAAACCATAAGGAATAAAGTACTTAAATAATAAGGTAAACGAATTTTTGTAATGTTCTTACCCAAGTAAGCAAATATATTTAAAGGCACAGGTTTTGAAGGGAGTGAAATAGTAATTTGTTGTTTAGTGGCACACCAAACCACTGGATGTGTACCCAATAGGAGTTCTGCGACAGTTTAGGAGTACCCATGTATCATAATCTGTGAGAATACCACATTCAAACCCTGAACTTACTGAAATTCACTTACTGCATTACATATATAGTTGAGTGGTGCACCTAATTTCATCCCTATGTACTTGCCATGTCCTTAGTTCACCATTTTCCTATTAACTATAAATAGACTTTGTAAGACATGCATAAGGGAATATTGAAATTGTGACTTGATTTATTTACTTAAATTTTTCGGTTTATAATAATATTTTGAATGTGTTATCTGATTAAAATTATAAATATGAATATGATGAATAACCTATAGGTCCTACTAAGATACTATCTTTTCTCCTAGTTATAAGCACATAGGACAAATCATTAAGATTAAGAAAAGTAATTAAATTGGTTGTTTTTAATTAATTCTGTCATAAATTCTAATTTTATTTCAAAGATACCTTTGTTTTAAGTGGTTATTATATTTAATGCTACTTATAAGTGAATATATCGGAAATAGAGTTAGTGATTAATTAAGAGTATAAAAGAAAGTTTTCCTTAAGTAACTTATAAAACTAATGATTGTTGCTTATAATTAGGGTTTAGGGGTAATAAACTCTAACTTGTTGCTTATAATTAGGACCAGAAGCAGTATTATTATGTACCTTAGTGGTCATGTTGCATAACTAATCTAACAATTTGATCTAAATTCTAAATAAGATATATTTTGCCACTCTTCAGTCATGGATGATCCCTGTGATCCAGAACAAGTAATATAGAATAAATAAATGTTTGTCAAGTTTATTTTAATTTCTTGCTTTCCTTTGCCGTTGTCCTGTGTTGCTCTTAGGTTGTGCGATGAAGCTACTAGTGCTCTTGACAGCACAACAGAAGCAGAGATTTTAAGTGCGTTAAAGTCAGTAGCACGTAATCGGACTTCCATATTCATTGCTCACAGGCTTACCACTGCAATGCAGTGTGACGAGGTAAACTTTATCTATCTAGTTTTATGTCCTTAAGCGGTACTTAGTTCGTAGATTCTATATATAAATGTTTCAATGCGTACCTAACAAATTTTATCCAAGTTTACATAAATACCTCCAGAACAGTTACTATTTTTGTTTCTAATAGTAATCCAAATGTTGGAGTTGGACACGTCATTACAATAAAGCCAAGAAAGTATAAAATAAAAAATAAAAAAAAAACATTTTTCTAACAGTAGATTTATGATGAACCCAAAATCATCCTTACTGTAATTAACATCTTATATTTTGTGGTATGTATAACTTGGTTTGACATTACGTTATTTACATTAAAAGAAATTTTTGCCAATGTTCAGATCATTGTTTTGGAGAATGGGAAGGTGGTTGAGCAAGGACCCCATGAAGTGCTCTTATCAAAAGCAGGAAGATATGCACAGCTGTGGGGACAGCAAAATAACACGATTGATGCAATTGATACAGCCATCAAGCTGGGTGCATAAAAATGATAAAAGCCTCTCCCTTCCTCTTGGTGAGAAAAAGAAAAATTCATAATACAATGTGAATAGCGCATGTATTTAATTACAATTTTGAACTTTAGTTAGTGATTATTGTTATAAGTTTTCTTTAGCCTATGTTACATTTTGTGTTGTTAGATTGACCAATATGAATGCATAGATCATATGCCGGGTCATACATCAGGGAAATATCAATTTGCGTTTCATGGTGATGAATTTTGATAAATTCTTTGTACCCACATATGCAAAGTCCTCGGTGTAAACACTGCTACACATCAGTCCAAGATGAATGAGGTTGGATGAGCTTTCTGCGGACTATTGTTGGAATTTGATTATAGATTGTGGAGTATGTATTGTTCCATAAACTTAAGCACTTTAGAAGCGATTTCTTGTACATTTTCTTTCAAGCACTTTTGTAGTGATACAGTATTCTTGAAAAAAATGCTTTTCTGCTTAAGTGATTTGTTCAATGGGATGCTCTTTTTTTAACAACACTTGTGAAAAGCTAGATTTAGAAATTCAGCATAGGGGATGTGAACATCTATCATTTTGTAGTCCTAGTAAAGCACGTGTAATTATAATAACATCAAACGTGGACTAGTAAATGTGATACCTCGGTCAAATGCAAATTCCTTTTTATGACATTATAATCCTTATTTTAAATATTCTTTGTGCCTCGTTGAGATTCAAGAATGCAGTCGAGTGAATTTTATTTGGAGGTTAGAAGCTGGTTTAATTGCATTTTTAATTTTGTAGGCATCACAATTGTGTGGTTCTTCAAATTCTAATTGTGTTAATTGAGTCTTTCAAGTTTTTTCCTATTAAAAGGGTGTGTATGTAATTATTTTAATAATTGATAATTTATAATCAATTTTTGTTGTAATCAATTTTAATTAGAATTAATTGTTATTGGTGCAAGTTTGTAATCTGGTTTTTCTGCTATCAGTAAAGAATCAACCATCGTTATTAAGTAATTAGCATTCTGTCTGCTAAAAAAATCATTTATTTTTTCAAGCAATCCAACTCAACTGTAAATGGTTGAATTGGGTTGAGTAATTAGATTAATTAATTAAAATATTTATGTATTGTAAAACTTTGAAAATGAAATAAAATAAAAATATATAATTAGTTAAAATTTTATTACGTGTTTCAAACAATAACAAATAACAATTATAAATGACATGTGATATGGTATATGTTCAAACAGCACTAACAAAAAAATACAATAATGTCCTAAACAAGTAATAAAAGCAATACTAAGTCACAAATAATTATTCGAATTACAGAATAAAAATTAAGGAACTGAAACTAAAGAAGTGATTATGAAATAGAATTTTTGTTCTTTGATTATTAAATAATTAACTTAAGTCTTAATTCATTAATCATGAATGTTACTGATTATATGTTACGTCATGTGTATTTTTAGACAATTAATATTTTTTTATTATTAAATTTAAGTTAGGTTGAATCTGGTTAATCAAACTAAAAAGCACTTTAATATAGTATAATTTTGATCAATTATTACATCAATCAAAATTTTTTAATTAAATGATATTTTCTCAAAACTCACAATTAGATTGAAAGTTCTTTTCACCTAAATCATATAAACAAAAATTTATATTAATCCAAAATAATTTAATATTTTATTTATATAAATCAAAATCAACATAATACATATTTTTTAAAATATACAAAAATATAAATAAGTTGATTACCTTCTTATTATTGTAGGTTTTTAACAAAATTTGGCATAAATATTCAAGACAATATTATAATTCAACGGTTAGATAGACAAAATTCACTTTTTAAATAAAGTTATTAAGAGGTGTAACTTTTACAATTATTACATTGCTTGACAATTTTATACAAAAAGTGAATTTACCAATCCAATCGTTGAATGAAAGTTTCTTTTACATAGATCATATATATGTACAAAATTTATTTTAGTTTAAATTTATTTGATACCTTATTCACACAAATCAAAATTGACATAATATATATTTTTAAAATATACTAAAATATGAATAATTTAATCATCTTCTTATTGGTATCCAATTTTTAAAAAAATTGGCATATGCATTGATAATATAAAGTTATAATTCAATAGTTAGATTGCTCAAATTCATTTTTTTTATGTTGTGTTATAGTGTAATAGTTGGTTAAAGTTACACCAGTATAATTTGATTCCTTTCCATATATGTATGAGGAGGAATCCGCTTGCTTCAAGAGTAAGTCCACTTAGACTTCACTCAATAAATCATGTTTTGCATAAGATTTTAATAATCCAACTACTAAATTAAAAATTCTTAATGCATAAATTAAGTTTGTAAATTTTTTAAAAATTTGAAAATTATTTGATACTTCGTTTCATTAATTCAAATTAACGAATAATCATAAGAGTATTTTACACGTTGATTTGAATTAATATAATAGAGTATCAAATAATTTTTAATTTTAAAAAAAAATTGTAAACTTGATTTATGCATTAATAATTTTTAATTTAGTTGTTGAATCATTAAAATTTTATGCAAAATATGAATTAATGAAAGAGTTATAAAGATAAGGAATGATAATTTTGTCATTAAAAAATGTTTAATAAAATGTCATGTTTCATTTCAGTTGGTTCCATCTTTTTTAGAGAATAAAAATGTTCTAGTATTTTAATCATGTGCTTTGTTCTTTCTTCTTTTAATTTCATCAAACCGGAAACATAACTCATATGTCACGTCCTGTCCCGTTCTAACATGTATTCCAAACGTTACCTTATTTAAGTAAGTGAATTTCTTTTCTATATTTATGTATTAGCTTGTCAAAACGTGTGAATTATTGCATTTTTTTGTTACTTTTAATTTTTGTCAATTTAATTCATAGAAAGGTTAGGAGTTGTTTGGTATGTTTAATTATTTTCTATTTTCATTTTCAGTGGAAAAGGAAAGTAGTTGTAAAAACATACTTATTTAGGTTTTAGAAAATATTTTCTGTGAATAAAGGACAAAATTGTAAAATAATATTATTTTCAATATTTTTCACCAAAATAAAATACGGTGATATAAATCTTAATTATAGAACAACTTACCTCTTTTTCGAATATCATCATTTCATCATCTCATTATTTTGAGAAATCCTTTGGCATTATTTCAATTTGTTTTTCTTCATAACACTTACACATTCCAATACATTTCATATTTACTTGACATTTCTTTTAATGCCTCCCTTTTTTAATTAATATTGATTTGGTGAAACACTTCCAATTGATTTTCCTACAAATGATGTACATTTTGATGTGTGTCTACTGTGCACAAATATGAATGCTAATCCCAAAAACACAACATGACCGAGTGGCATGACCAGATGAAATAGGCAAATTTAGTTCACTGTCTTTCTAAGCTATAGATAATGAGCATAATTTCTTCCATGGTGAAGTTATGCATAGTATTGACAGAAGGTTACCTAACATTTTCAGATGAAACCTTCCTCCAACAACGAGATGCCCGCAGCAGCCACAAGTGGAGAAGGTGAACAGCACATAACCCCAGCATGGCATGCAAGGATTTGTCCTAAATTTTTTGGCAAGAAACCCTGTTCCATACTTAGCCTTTATGTAGTTATCTTTATGCTATGAGGCTCCATCTTGTGATTAAAAAAATGTCTCATGGTGAGAACCATGAGAAGCATGGACACTTCAAAATTGTAACTATGTACTGTCATATTCCTGTTAGATATATTTATGTTGAACATTAGATATTATGAATTTTCCTAAGTATATTTTATAACTTTTTACTTTTAAAAATAAGAACTTTGTACAGATGGATATGAGAATATCTCAAAGATTAGATAAACTGTAATGGCTTATTGTGTCTGTACTCATTTTTAAACCATCAGTTTTTTTTTTGTGTCTTACATTAATTTTATGTTGAACATTATAAGATATTATGAATTCCCTTAAATATATATATTTTTTTTACTTTTATTTTTATGACTTGTATTTCAATGGACATGGGATATAACTGAGATTTTATAAATTATAGTGGTTTATTATATCAGTAGATTACTCTACTCCATTTTCTTTTGTAAAACTAGAAAGATTGTCAAGTCAGTTCTTCTCAAAACAAAATGATATTTTTAATTGCGATTTCATATTTAAATCGAAAACTGAATTTAAGTCCTTTGATTAAAGAATCGTGTTAAACCATTTATGCTTAAAGTTTCGGTACTATTTTTAAATCATCATGTTTTGTCTTTTGATTCTTTAAAATTTACTTTATTTTCTGTACCGGGAGGACCCTATCGGTCACGTTGACCAACACGTGCCGTTCCGTCAGACACCCATGCGAACTGGACCATACCCAAGGTTGACGTTAGCATCGGCTCGGCTTATAGCCGAAGGCCGAGATTAGTCAACTGGCACATGTCGGCTCGGCTAAAGGCCGATGCAAACAACATGATGCATCCCCGCATACTACATATCGGCTCGGCCCAATGCCGATCCGATAAGATTACCAAGTAAACGTTTACCGGCCCGGTCAACAGCCGAAGACATGCAACCTCCCAAGCATTAGCCTGTCGGCTCGGCAATGTGCCGATAGGTTAAACGGGTTATAGTACAAATCACAGTTAACAAGGACAAGTGCATAATTAAGACATGATTAGCTAATTAGCATCGTATTACCTAATTTGGTAAAGATTAGAATAGGCCCACCACGTTCAGGCCCATGTCAGGTATTATAAATAGGTCACACGTAACGAGGTACGTCACTGTTCATTAATTACCCTAGAATATCGTGCTTGTCCTAACTTGAGCGTCGGAGTGCCTTTGGCAGGTACCTCCCCCCTCTGAAGAGTCCGTTTGAAGTATCCGTTCGGCCCTTCTCACTAAGAAGACTACGAGTGTACCCTTAGGCAGGTACATTTTGCCGCCCACCGTGGGGTCGAACCGAAAGCATTGCAGAAACATCGAAAGTTTACGAGTAAAAGAATCATGGTAAAGACAAGGAATACTAATTTTGAAGGGCAACAGTCCGAAGAGGAGCACCAGTCCAGGGCCGAGACGGTTGAGGAGACAAACTTGACCGATATGGTACGCCAAATGAAGGAAGAAATGATCGCCATGAAACAGCAGCGAGAGAGAGATGCTGCCGAGATGGCCGCATTGAGAGAAGAGAATGCTGCTCTGAAAAACCAGTACCGAGACCCCACATGGAAACCATCTGAGACGACCCACACTCAGGGATCGTTCCACTCGCACGTCCATCATACCTCCATTCCTCACACTTCTGTCGCTACCCCAGGCATTCATGTTCTGTCGGTCGACCAACGCTGCCAATGCCGGCTGGCGCCCACCGACATCCATTTACGCCAAATATTATGCAATCTGCACTTCTTGACCATTGGAAGTCCTTGCCCCTTGACAAGTACGATGGCACCACCAACCCCGATGAACACGTAGACGTGTTCTTAACTCAAGTTACTCTGAGCATAACCGATGATGCCGCCTTGTGCCGAATCTTCCCAACATCGTTAAAAGGGCGAGCGCTGAGCTGGTTTACTCGGCTTCCAGCTAACTCGATTGACTTGTTCAGCACGTTAGCTTCCCAGTTCACCATCCAATTCGCTACAAGTCGGCCTCACCAGTTGACCTCTTTGGCGCTGGTCAGCATCCGTCAGGAGAAAAAGGAGTTCCTTCGGGCGTTCATAAGCCGATTCAACAAAGCGACGCTTGAAATTCGAGACTTGAACCCTGCAGTGGCTCTGCATCACCTTACCACCGCCTTGAAACCAGGGCCTTTTGCCAATAGCATTTGTAAGAAACCCCCTACCGACATGGATGATTTGTGTCGACGAGCCGACAAATACATGCAGATGGAAGAATTAGTCGAGTTCCGTAACCAGGCCCGAGCGGAGGTGTCGGCAAAGCCTGAAAAGTCGACTGAAAACAATTTTCGAAGCCGTCCGAAAGAACTGGTACCCCGCGAGAGGCCCCCTCGTGGCCCTAAGTATTCCCATTATACACCACTTAACACCAGCAGGTCGGCAATACTAGAACAAGCACTCGCTTCGGAAGTACTAGCCGTCACAAAACGGGCGTCGTCCCCTCCCCGGGCCGATACGACCAAATCTTGCAGGTATCATCACAATCACGGACATTCAACTGACGAATGTTCGGCCCTGAAAGATAAGATTGAAGACTTGATCAAGCAAGGACAGTTGCAAGGCTTCGTGGACCGACCGAACTCTTCGAAATACTCCGACCGGTCGCGGCGGCATGATCAGCTCGAACAAAGAAGGACAGAAGCACGCTCGTACAGAGAACGCAGTCGATCAAGAGATCGAAGAAAGGAAGAGCCTTCGGCACAGCCTCGGCGAGTCATCAACACGATAGCAGGAGGATTCGTTGGCGGAGGTTCATCCTCATCAGCCCAACGCAGACACTTACGAGCTGTTCGGCACGTGCATGCAGTGGAGACAGTTCGTCGTCGCCTTCCCACCATCACTTTCACCGAGGACAACTTCAAAGGCATCGACCCGGACCAGGATGATCCGATGGTAATCAGCGTCGAAATTCATAACTGCATTGTACGAAAGACGTTGGTTGATCAAGGAAGTTCAGCTGACATTCTTTATTGGAACACATTCAAACAGCTGGGTATTCCGGAGTCTGAGCTAGTTCCTTATGATGAACCTTTGGTCGGGTTCTCCGGTGAACGAGTCAAGACAAAAGGGTATATCAAGTTGTCAACTCGGTTCGGGTTTGAAGGAACTGAGTACCGAGACATTTCGGTTAAGTATGTGGTGGTGCACGCCAGCACATCTTATAACATTTTGCTCGGCCGGCCATCCCTGAATCGGCTCGGTGCAATCGTATCCACCCCTCATTTAGCCATGAAGTTTCCGGCCGAATCAGGGCGAATAGTCACTGTCCATGCTGACCAAAAAACTGCGCGAGAATGTTATTTTACCAGCTTGCGATTGCCGAAAATGAAGAACGAAGCACCGAATGAACCGAGAGGGGTGCACTCGGTATCAGAGCAATCGGCCATGGACCTCGATCCTCGGATCGATCAAGATGAGAGGGTGGAGCCCATTGAAGATAAACAACCATTCCAGGTGGGAGTGTCCGAATTCCAAGTCACTCACTTAGGAGCTAATTTGTCTGAAGAAAAATAGTTGGCTATTAAACAAGTAGTCCACGAAAACAATGACTTGTTTGCTTGGCACCCGTCTAACATGCCCGACATCGACCCCAATTTCCTTTGTCACAAACTCTCCATCAGCAAGGAGGCTAAGCCGATTGCTCAGCGGCGCCGAAAGACCAGGGAAGAAAGAAAAGCTGCAATTGAAGTAGAAGTGGGCAAGTTGTTAGACGCTCGGTTTATCCGAGAAGTGCACTACACGACCTGGTTGGCCAATGTCGTCATGGTCAGAAAACCGAATGGAAAGTGGCGCATGTGCACCGATTACACTAACTTGAATAAAGTCTGTCCCAAGGACGCCTACCCGCTACCAAACATCGATCGGCTCGTCGATGGGGCATCCGGCCACAAATTTTTGTCTTTCCTAGACGCATACTCTGGATACAATCAGATCCGGATGCATCCCCAAGATGAAGAAAAAACTGCCTTCATCACCGAAACGGCAACTACTGTTATCGAGTGATGCCGTTCGGATTAAAGAATGCCGGTGCTACCTATCAACGTTTGATGAACAAAATCTTTCACGATCAGATTGGTCGGAGCATGGAGGTGTATGTGGATGATATGGTAGTGAAGTCGAGCGATGTGTCGACGCATACACGCGACTTGACCGAGGTATTCCAGGTGCTTCGGCGACACCAAATGAGACTTAACCCCGAGAAATGCGTATTTGGAGTCTCAGGCGGCAAGTTTTTGGGGTTTATGTTGTCCAACCGGGGCATTGAGGCAAACCCAGACAAATACCAGGCCATCCTGGATATGAAAAGCCCAGCCACATTAAAGGAGGTTCAGAAGTTAGCCGGACGGCTTACCTCGTTGTCCCGATTTCTCCCTTGCTTAGCCGAGATAGCTAACCCGATTCTACTTCTGCTCAAGAAAACGGAACGATTCAAGTGGACCCAGGAGTGTGAAGAATCTTTTCAGCAGTTTAAAAAACGGCTTTGCACGCCTCCAATTTTGTCTAAACCGGTCAGTGGCCTAGCCATGGTCGTCTACCTATCAGTTTCGAGCAGTGCAGTCAGTGCCGTCATAATACAAGAGAACTAGGAAGGTCAACAACCCATCTATTTTATCAGCCGGACGCTGCAAGATGCCGAGCGACGTTATCAACTGTTGGAAAAAGTTGCCTTAGGACTCATCTATACCGCTCGGCGATTGAGACAATACTTTCAAAGCCATAAGATCGTAGTCAGAACCTACTGTCCGGTTGCAAAGGTCCTCCAGAAACCAGAAATCGCCGGCCGGATGATGGCATGTTCGGTTGAGATCTCAGAATTTGACATATCTTTCGAGCCAAGAGGGCCGATCAAGTCACAACATTTGGCCGATTTTGTTAACGAGCTCACTCCTCCGGGATGTTTTGAGGACGAACCTTGGACCATGCATGTTGATGGATCCTCTAATGCCCAAGGTAGCGGGGCTGGCATAATTATGGCTAGCCCTTCAGGAATCACAGTTGAACAATCCCTTCGGTTCGACTTCCGTGCATCAAACAATCAGGCCGAATACGAAGCCTTGATAGCAGGAATGAGACTAGCAACTGAAATGGGCGTCAAGAAAATCATATGCTGGACCGATTCGAAGATCGTGGCTGAACAAGTCAATGACAACTTCCAGGTCAAGGACTCCAATCTGCTGCAATATTACCACCTCTTCCAGAAGCTCAAGGACGACTTCACCGAGGTGCAGGTTCGCCATGTATTGCGTGCCAACAATGAACGAGCCGATCAGCTAGCTCGGCTCGCCAGTAGCTGGAAGCCAGGACAGTTGCGAACAACCATTCACCTTGAGATTCCCTCTCCAAGTGTGACGGTTGAGTGTATGTCAACTGATACCGAGACGCCGACCTGGATGACCGCCATTCGGAACCTTATCGACCGAGGGGAGTTACCAGTCGACCCGATGGAGGCAAAAAAGATACGAACACAAGCGGCTCGGTACTCCATGATCTCCAATGAGCTCTATAGGCGAGGATTCTCCACCCCGCTCCTCAAATGTATCGACACTCACCAAGCCGACTATGTAATAAGGGAAATACACGAAGGTATCTGTGGCTCCCACTCAGGTGGAAGAACTCTCGCAGCCAAAGTCTTGCGTGCCGGCTACTATTGGCCAACTTTGAAAGGAGATTGCGCCGAGTTTGTCAAGAAGTGCGTACAATGTCAAAAGCATGGAAACATCATACACGCTTCGGCCACAAAGTTGCACAGTATCATCTCCCCATGGCCGTTTGCTTTATGGGGTATAGACGTGCTGGGACCATTCCCTGTGGAAAAGGGGCAAGTTAAATTCCTTCTCGTTGCGGTGGATTACTTTACAAAATGGATAGAAGTTGAACCACTGGCCTGCATCTCCGCTGCTAATGTTCAGAAGTTTGTTTGGAAAAATCTGGTTACCCGCTTCGGCATCCCGTACGCCATTGTTTCAGACAATGGTATCCAATTCACCGACAAAAAGTTCAACATTTTCCTCGAAAACCTTGGCATTCGGCATCGGTTCACCTCAGTCGAGCATCCGCAGTCAAACGGGCAAGCCGAAGCAGCCAACAAGGTTATACTCGCTGAGCTCAAAAAGAGACTCGGCTCGGCCAAAGGAGCATGGGCCAAAGAGTTACCGGAAGTTCTTTGGGCATACCGCTGCACACCACAGTCAACCACCAAAGAGACGCCTTTTCGCCTAACGTACGGCGCGGACGCGATGATCCCAGTTGAAGTGGGAGAACCGTCCTTTAGACGACAGCATTTCCATGAAGACTCTAATGACAGCTCACTCCAGGCCGAACTCGATGTTCTCGATGAACTACGAGAGAAGACACAGGTAGTGGCGGAAGCATGCAAACAACGCATGACCCGTCGCTTTAATTCCAACTTAAAGCCAAGGACATTCCATGAAGGTGATCTCGTATGGAGAGCAACCGGTTCGGCGAGGCGCAACTCTTCTGAGGGAAAGCTCGCAGCCAATTGGGACGGCCCGTTTTGGATAAGGCACGCCCTACACAATGGAGCGTACAAGTTAGAGGAACTGTCCGGCAAGATTATCCCTCGGACATGGAATTCTACTCATTTGAAGACCTATTACAGTTAGAATTTAACTCATGTCCCTCTGAAAATGTATAATGATGCACTCTTTTCCTTGAACCGGTCTTTTGTCCTCTTAAAAAATTGTGAAAAGAGGTTTTGGCCGGCAAGGTTTTTAATTAGGCATCCATTCAATCAATACCAAGATAGTTCAATCATCTATGACTTACTTTAAATTCCTGCAATTTTATTTCCAATCACAAGTCTTCCCTCCCGAGATCTCTCTCGGCCAAGGATGCGGCTATAATTATTTAATAAGTCTTCCCTCCCGAGATCTCTCTCGGTCAAGGATGCGGATTTAATTTAACAAGTCTTCCCTCCCGAGATCTCTCTCGGCCAAGGGTGCGGCTTTAATTATTTAACAAGTCTTCCCTCCCGAGATCTCTCTCGGCCAAGGATGCGGCTTTAATTTAACAAGTCTTCCCTCCAGAGATCTCTCTCGGCCAAGGATGCGGCTTTAATTATTTAATAAGTCTTCCCTCCCGAGATCTCTCTCGGCCAAGGATGCGGCTTTAATTATTTAGGGAGTCTTCCCTCCCGGGTTCCCTTTCGGCCAAGTGCACCGGTATGACAGCAAACAAGATTCAGATTCATTGATAAAGGCGTTATCGACCTAAAAGGATACATTAAAAAAGGGGGCACTATCGGCCCAACATTACAAAAAACAAGAAAAAACCTTAAGACCTAACCTCCGGTTCCCCCTGAACCGGACCATCCTCCGGCGCACCCTCCTCGTACGCCGTCACCTCCTCATTCGGCCCAGCTGGCCGTGCTGGGGCCTCCTCATCGGCTTGTTGGTCAGGAGGGATAGAAGTCAGGTCCACCAACTTCCCCTGGAAGAAGTCCTTGGTCATGTCCAGGTGAAATTCAGGGGGGAAGTCGCCGAAGAAGCATGCTTGTCGGGCGGCCTGAGCAAAGCCAGCCTGATGTTGAGTTAAAACCTTGTTGCGCGCTTTCTCCTGGTAAGCCCCGAAAGCAATCCTCTCGGCCTCCAGCTCCTTGCTCAGAACAGCAACCTTCTCTGTCTCGCTTTTCAAAGCAAGTTCAAGACACTGAACCTTTAAAGCCAGCTCCTTGCTTTTGCCTACTAGGGGTAACGTGCACACACACACTTCATTGTTGTGCCTTAATATTCTTCCTTAGTCCCCTTGGTCATTTCGGCCACCTATCCTTCTCATCTTCACCGTGAGTGTTCTCACCTTTAGGAGTGGCCTTCATCCATCAATGAAGTGAGCCAAAACCCTAGAGTACCACCTTAGCATTTCATCAAACACCTAGCCTCCATAAACACCATTCGCCCATCTCCATCTCCAAGGCTAGAAACCTTGAGTTCCATGATCCAAGGAGTCCGGTCATCCCTCTTTCACGCTCTTAACTCAATCCATGCAAGGAGGGTTTCCATCATGTGGTATCTAGAGCCTTGGTTCTTCAAGGGTAACTTTTCCATCTTTGGTATTTTCGGTCATGTCAGTTGTGTCTCCTTGAATGTCTAAACTGTTGTGCATGATTGAGTCATCATCTTGTCATATGTCATGATTCTTATTCCTCCTTTTCATGTATTGATTCATGCCTCATCATTCTTGTGAATCATCTTGGTGCTTTAGGCTTCCTTGCTAGGGTTCCTACCATTTTTTCTTTAAAATTGAGTTGCTGGAAATTTTTGGGCTGCATGATATAATGATGTTTTTCATTTTATAATCCATATGGTTTTGTCATAAGCTTGTTTCCTTTGAACTACCTTGAAAGAAATTCCAAGTTTTTATGTTTAGCCTTTGAAATGAACAAAAAATGACATGCATGCCACTTGTTTGATAAAATGGCCGTGAGTCCTTGATGTGCTTTAGGGAGTCAATCATGCATGCTAATTAGTTCTAGCATGTTCTACATTCCTAAAATATCATGTGTGATTAATTTCTTTGCACATACTTGCTTTAAAATTTTCGGCCACTTTGTGTATTACTTGGTGCACTTAACATGCCTATGTATTGTTTAATGTTTTGAGTATGAAAATGCCTTTTATGTGCAAGTTCTTGTTGCTGGACATTGCACATTAAAAACCTTAAGAATACACTCAAAACTTGTCTCTTTAAGCCATTGTAAGTTGCTAAAAGGATACTCCAAGGACTTACTCATCAAACTAACAAACACAAGTGTAAAACCCAAGCAAAGGAGAACTATAAAAATTCAAAAAAAAAAAAGAGTATTGGCTGGACTTTTGGACCTCAAAACCGTGACCTAGTCAAGTGTCAAAAGAAACAAAAGAAACAAAATCAAAAGAATCAAAGTCAAAAGAAAAAGGGAACCTTTGCTAGACTTGTGGAGTTTTGGACCAAATTTTCATACCTTGGCACTTGGAGTTATTCTTGGACTTTTGGACAATTCTTATTGACTCTATGAGACATTTAATCAAACACATTAAGTGCATTACTTTCTTTTAAGCCTATTTGATAAATTCTATTCTAGTGCCATTCTAGGACTTACTCTTTTGTGTGCTTGCCTTTTGTTAATGTGCCTTAATTTTAGTTTTTGAGTCTTTCTTTCTACTCTTAAGTTTGTCTCAACAAATCCACTTGAGTTTAGCCTTTTTAATTGTGCCTTTTTAGTTTTCTTCCTTGGCCTCTTGTACTCTTGGGTTGTGTTTTCTTCTTGACCTAGGTGAGGAAAGCTTTTAAACACCACACACTTTCTTGGTGGATTGAGTGGAGGGGCTGTCCGATTTAAGTTCAAGGAACTTTGGAGGATCACACCAAATCAAAGAGTGCAAACACCATTGAAAGGCTAACCTTGGGTGTTCATTGTGAAAGGGTGGAGATTTGAAGACTTGGAGATTCAACAATTTCTTTTTCTTACTTGTTTCGTTCTTGTTTTATTTTTGGCCTTCTTGTATTTGGCCTTTGCTTTCTTCCGTTTTGGGTTGTAATTGGCCATTTTAAACCTCTTCATTTTTTTGGTAGTAATTTCGTGTAGTTTGAAGGGGATTTGAAAACCTTCACCTAGGAAACCGACTAGCATATGCTTTAAGTCTTTCCTTTGCATGCTTTAAAGCTTTGGTAGTATATTTGCCTAGGACTTTACTTTGTTTATTTGTTTCGTTTAGAAGGCTTCATTTGCCTACTAGGGGGGCGTGCACAACACACACACTTAACTTTTGTGCAAAAAAAAAATTGTTTTGTGAGAAAAGTGTGAAAAGGCTTAGTAATTTTTACTTGAAAAGGCTTGGTTTTTAAGTCATTCTTAGTAGTCCACCTCCCTTGATAGTTCAATTTGTATACTTAGGCCTTTTCATACCAATCTTGCATCTTGAAAACCTTTTTGTGAAAATCTTTTTATCACTCATTCTTTGTGAAAACCTTTTTACCAACCTTTTGAAAACAAATTTGTGAAAACCTTTTCTTGATCAAAGATGAGTGCTCATTCTAGTGTACATGGTCATAATTCTTGTAGTACTAGGTCTAGTGTTAGAGATGATATTAGAGAGTTAAAAGAGTACATAAGAAAAAAAGAAGAGGAACACATAAAAAGAGATGAAGAAATTAGAAAAAGAGAAAAAGAAAATGCTAGAAATAATGAGGAAATAAAACAACTACTTACAAAATTAGTTGAAGGGAGAGAAACTAGTGGATCCCAACCTAGGATTGTTCCAACTAGATCTCAAAAAGGCAAAGAAGTTAGAGTTCCTAGGAGTATGCATGAGCAAGAAAATACAACAAGAGAGGAGGAACTTAGAAGGAAAGAAAAAGAAAATAACATAGAAAAGAAAGAAAAAATAAAGAAAAGTATAGAGAAGGTTAAAGAGTGGTTAGAAAAAGAAAAACAAAAACCAACACTCTTAGAGAAGAGTAAGGAGGATAATGTTTCTTCCAAAGGGCTTATGCTTGAAGAGAGTCACTTTCCCATTGAAAATGATTTAAAAAAGACTCTCTTTATTCATCAAGACCTTAACTCTTTCTCTCACGTTGCCACTAGTCATGAAGTGGAGATTCAAAAACAAGTCCTTTTTAAAGAAAAAGAATCTCAACTTCAAGATTTAGTGAAGAAGAAGTGGACTTCACTTAGTACCACCTCTTGTACTACTTCCTTGGTGGTGCCCAAGGTAGATGAGCCTTCTTTCTTTAAGACTCTTTCTACTTTAGTTTTCTTCATAAAGCACCCAACTTTTGGTTTGTATGGTTTCTTGGATACATCTCATGGTGTTGTATCTTCTATTTTTGATCTTGAAGGAAGTTCAAACTTATTTGAACTTAACTTGGATACTTCCCTACAAGACAAACTTAGATTATATGAGTTTCCTAGACTCCTCTTACCACATTTTTCTCATATGTATCTAACAAATAATGCAATACAAAGTTGTTTAGGTAATTTTTTAGTTAAGTTTTCTTTATTTTCCAATACATACCTAGGTCACTACATTGGGTACCTCCAACAAGATATTTTAGTTCTTAGGACTAGTGCTTTAATGTGCTATAGTTTTAGTCTTTTTAAATTTTTAGGTTTTAGTTATACACCTAGACTTCACCATGGGGAGGATCCTATCCTTAACATTAGAGAGTCTAGTCCTTTTAATTTAGACAATCTTTTTAGCATTTTTAGTAGAACTCCTCTTAGGATACACTTTCCATTTCTATCATATACTATTACCTCTAATGCTTATTTTTATGTTTTTGTTGGTCATGATGCCCACCATGAGGAACCTCTTGATTTGAGGTCAAATCCTTTTCAAGAGGGAGGGAATGATGGAATAACACTAAGGCCAAGAAGTCCAAGAGGTGATGTATTGAAGGAAGCAAAAGGAATAGGTTAGTGTTGAAAAACCATAGGAGGAGTAAGGCCACTTTTGGACCTTAGCTCCTAAGTTCTTATTAGCATAGCATTTATTTTATTCCTATTTTGCCCTTATCTTTGATTCCAAAATTACCCTTGTACTTTGGGGTATTTTAGTCATAGAATTTATTTTACTTGTATTTCTAATTTTACCCTTGTATTTTGGGGTGTTTAGGACTTAGAATTTATTTTCTTTTATTTCCCATTTTACCCTTGTATTATGGGGTGCTTTAGATGATTAGAGTTTTTAATTTTGGGCTAGGGTGTTAATTAGAGGGTGACACATTTTTGGTGTTTATTGGGTCTATTTTTGGTGTTAGAAAGGCTTAGGCCCAAGTGGAGGGCAAAGGTTGCATTGTCTTATCATGCCCCTAGATATAGCTAATCTAAACCCAAAGATTCCATCATTGGTTACCAAGTTGCATCTAGGGTTCATTTGCATTTCATTTGGAATGCATTTGCCTACTCCAAATGCAACCCTAGATGCCTCCCCTCCTATAAATACCCAATGCACCACACCTTGTAAATACTTTGGATATTGAATATAAAGAGAGCCTTTTGTGCCTTTATATCCTTCCTTAGTCACCCTTGGCTAATTCAGCCACCTCCCTCCCATCTCCACCTTGAGAGAAATAACCCTAGAAGTGGCCTTCATCATCATGAAGTGAGCCAACCCTAGAGTACCCTTCTCAAGCATTTCCTCAAACACCTTCTACCCAACCTCCATGTTCATCCATTCCATCATCATCCACCCTAAAACCTTGTGCAACCTTTGAAGAACTTGATCCTTGGAGTAGGCGTCCTCTTCCTCTACTCATCATCTCATGTTCATGCAAGTAAGGATGCCATCAGCCAGGTCATCAGCCGTTCGACCCCGGCGATCCACCTCGGCCTGGTATTTGGTGTTGGCCGTTTGGGCATCAGTAAGCGCTGCCAGCGTCTCTCGAAGAGACTTCTCCTGCTCGGCCAGCTGCCGACGCAACCCATCGGCCTCGCCATTCGGCTCCATCACGATGCTTTGGGCTAAGGCCACAGCACGCACTTGGAATTCACAGAAGAAGCTCCATTTCTTAGCCGAGGTCATATGACTCAGCACCCCCTGGCCCGATTCAGAGGTCAAGTCTTGGCTCAGAAAATCCTGAGCGTTGACATTGCCGGCCAGAAAACTCGGTCCAGCCAAGCTTTCTGGAACAGGTGAACTCGCCACTCGGCGCTGCTTGGCCCGACGGCTCTCTTCCTCGGCCCTGGGGTCAGGCCTTCTTTTTTCAGGCTGGGGCCGAGTGGGTTTTTTCGGCCTGACTGTTGGCCCCGCTCCACTACCTTGGGCAGACGGCTGATTCCCGCGCACACCGGTCGGGGCCCTGTTTGTAGTAGTTGTCGCCACTTGATTCCTGATCAGTGTGCGAATATCCAAATCGTCCTCTCCGTGATTCGCCATGATACCTACACATCATTAGTCAAAATCAATGATAACGCAAGAATTTAAAAAAGTAAGAAAGGTACTATACCAATCAATTCTTCAACTACGTCGGCCGATTCACACAACCGGACCAGAGGACGGCACGACAAAGGCCGAGGCAACTTCTCCAAAAAATTCAGACTCAATCTCTCCTCCGGGGACATTCGGGATTTGGAGACCGTGTCGTACTTCCTCGGCTTCCAAGTCCAGTACAATGGAAACAATGATCTCCCTTCGACATCAAAAAAATACTTGTTCCCTGGCTCTGGCTGAATCATCACTTTCATAAACCCCACTTAAATTTTTTTATAAAAGGTGGTGAAAGGCTGTAGTAGGCAATCACTGTGCCGAACCAGGGACAACCACTTAATCTTCTTCGTCGGCCGAGACGAATAGAAGTGTAGGAACAGATGCGGAGTGGGTCGGATACCAAGAGCCAGGCATAACTGCCTAAACCCTTGCATCGCCGCCCAAGTGTTGGGATGAAGCTGGCTCGGCGCCACGTTCAGTAGGCGCAATACACTGACAAAATAATCATCAAAAGGTAGAGTGATCTTCAAATCCCGGAACATGTAATCATACACATAGAAGAACTGGTATTTGCTCAACCCTTGGTCCAAATATACGAAATCTGGGTTCGGCCCTCCATCACCTCTACACGGCTGAAAAAAGATAGCGGAGGGCTCCTCTTCCTCGGGAAAGGTCAAGAACTTCGCTGTCGATACGAAGCGGATCAGGGAGCTCTTATCGGTGTATCGTGAATACACACTGCCAACCTCCCCGTGCACCCACGAATATCCAGGAGTTGATATGGGAGAAAAACTCCTGGACGATCCACCACCTCGGCTCGGCTGATCGTCAGAAGCCATCACCGATGAAGAGTGACTCCCACTTTGCGACCGTTCGGACCCGGGTGCGGACCCTGCACGATCCTCTCCGTTGGAAGCCGAGGCCGATAGGACATCTCGGTCTGGCGTCTCTCTCAACCCAGAATCACCCTCGTCCGCGGAAGAGTCAATATGAACAACATTTAAATCTGCCATTACGTACCTGAGTGTTGAACTTGACCAAATTTTGGTGAAGAATATGCGAATGCAGCAACTCAAACGATCTCGGCTCGGAGCAAGTAATAAATGTGTATGTTTGAGGACCCCCCCAACATGCCTATTTATAGGCAGTCTCCGCAAGTTACCAAGAGTCACACCCATCTGCACACCGTTGGATCACTTAGATCCAACGGTTCACGATGCGTAACCCTTCGCGTATGTCATTAATACCCAACGGTTATAACCCTTGGTATTCCGACAACGGTTACGTCTCTCCATATTCCATTAAGTCATAACTCCCTGCGTGCGTCATTAATGACCAACGGTTACAACCCTTCGTTTCCCTGAAGCAGTTGTAACCCTTGGCCTACCCTCAAAAAAGGTAACAAACGAAGTGTCACATTTACCCTTTGCGTCGTTATACTCCTCAAGGCTGGGGGGCTTGTGTACCGGGAGGACCCTATCGGTCACGTTGACCAACACGTGCCGTTCCGTCAGACACCCATGCGAACTGGACCATACCCAAGGCTGACGTTAGCATCGGCTCGGCTTATAGCCGAAGGTCGAGATTAGTCAACTGGCACATGTCGGCTCGGTTGAAGGCCGATGCAAACAGCATGATGCATCCCCGCATACTACGTATCGGCTCGTCCAATGCCGATCCGATAAGATTACCAAGTAAACGTTTACCGGCCCGATCAACAGCCGAAGACATGCAACCTCCCAAGCATTAGCCTGTCGGCTCAACAATGTGCCGATAGGTTAAACGGGTTATAGTACAAATCACAGTTAACAAGGACAAGTGCATAATTAAGACATGATTAGCTGATTAGCATCGTATTACCTAATTTGGTAAAGATTAGAATAGGCCCACCATGTTCAGGCCCATGTCAGGTATTATAAATAGGTCACACGTAACGAGGTACGTCATTGTTCATTAATTACCCTAGAATATCGTGCTTGGCCTAACTTGAGCGTCGGAGTGCCTTTGGCAGGTACCTCCCCCCTCTGAAGAGTCCGTTTGAAGTATCCATTCGGCCCTTCTCACTAAGAAAACTACGAGTGTACCCTCAGGCAGGTACATTTTCATAGTGTACCATGTCGTAATTGTATTTTTAGGACTCATCTAGAAAGGGAAAATAGAAGTTCCCCTTCTACTGGAAAAGTGATTGAGAATATTTAATGGGAGGGATTTAATCGTAGCAATTCCCAATTGGCAGCACTTTAATTATTGAATTATCATTCAACCAATATTAAAGCAAAATCACGCAGAAGTATCTTAAACCATCTATTTCATTCACTGTATTATGCTAATTGCTGTATTGCATATATGTCGAGTGTTTAGTATATATAAGACACTTCTGGTTGTATATCTTGTTGACCTTGCGTGATTCTCGAGTTAGGTCAAAACAAAAATAAACAAATTAATTAGATCGAAATCCATATATATAAGACAAAAGAAATAATAGCTTCTATGACAACCATATATAATTGAATATGTTAAAAGTTAAAAATAAAATTATATATATATATTATTGAAATTCTTGTGTGAAACTTATTTTGCTATTAACGTGTTTGCTAATTTCAAATAGTTTCCTTTTTATTATTTAAAGTAAAGCCTCCAGGAACATAAAATCCTTTTTTAGACTTCAATTTTTGTTTGAATGATTAAGTGCAACTAATTTTAGATTCCATCGTTCCGTGACACAGGTGAAAACATTGGTACTCATTCTACGGCAATTGTGGAAGAAAGGAGAGACAAGTCACTGTGTGCAAAAGACATAAATGTTCCTAAACTGAACACTCAAGTAAGTGACATAAATGCTGAGATATGTGCATTTTTATGGGACGACTCGAAAATCAGTATATATAACTCCTAGAAAACAAGTTTCAATATTTGTTCTACACTTGTATTGTTATGGACGACATAAATTAATGAAACATGTATCATATATCCTCATTGAGCAACCCAAAATATCACTTACCAACAAATTAAAATTTTTTTTACTAAATATATGGATCAACTAATGAAAGTTATTTAAACATAACTAATAGTATCAAGTTTGAGTCTTTAATGTGTAATTATTTTAAAAACTCTGATAAAATTTGTTAAAAGTACATGTAATCTATACCAAAATTAGAATAAAATTGTGCAAACAAAAATTTTAAAGGCACGTATAAAAAAAAACTTATTAATGGATGTCTAGTTTACACATCTATGACTTTCATCGGTTATTATTGATCTATCTCCTCTATAATAAAATAAAACTGCATATTGGAAGATAAAGTATGAAACTATAATTAAAATCTCAATCATCATTTTTTACTAAACGGTTCAAATCATATTTTTATCTTCTATAAAATGCAATCCGGAGTAAAATACATGTAGTATATTCACTTTGCTAGTTGTTTTATTTCGTTACTCTTTTACTAAAATAATTAAAATCGCAGTTTCAGATTTTTTAATCAACTATAAACACCAACATCACTGTTCCTTAAATGACATCTTGGTTTTCAGTCAAACAATGATAGCCATGTTAACCGCTGTGGTTTCCACAAAGAGGATCTTCAGCACATTCTTGGCCAACAGAATCCAGCAGCTGAAGACACAGCAACTCTAAACTGGAGGAAACTTTTTAATGTCAAAACCAAACCCGGCCAATGCTGTACACGATCAATAATACTCTATTATTGGTTTATGCTGTACACGATCAATAATAGATTAAAAAGTATTGTTTGAAACACCAAACCCGGCCAATGCTGTACACGATCAAACAATACCAATAATAGATTTCGCCACAAGGCCCTATGCTGAACATGGCTGGGATAATGCTCGTGCTGCAGCTATCAGTTTTCACAATAACCAAAGTGAAACTGACAAAGGAAAATGTAAGATGCCTTTGAATGCACCGAAAGTGTTGGGAGGTGAAGAAGGTAAGATGCCTAAAATGCTACTCATAACCAGCCACAAGGGGAAGTGATGATTCGGGAACAAGAAGAGGAGCGAAGTAACGGTGGTGATGAAGAGCTACACTTGGAGCTTAGACTTTGAGTTGGGTCGATGATCACTTTCCAACCGATTTGTTGAACAATATTAGCAAAGACAAAGCCATGTGGATTTTACTATAACTTATTTTTATACTCTCCAAAATTGCTTGCTTAATTGTTGGTAGATTTGAGATGGTTTGAGTCGGAATTTTTCTATTTGGTTTACCAAAAACAATGAATGTTTGTGTTTTCTTGTTGCTGAACCGAGCTACAATTTTATTTGGTTTCAATGGAGGTAATATTTTGACTCTCTCTGGGGTGTTAAGTTTTTTTATATAACTCAATCAAGTGTTAGTTACATTATTAAATGAGTTTTAAACCTTTTTGAACTTATTAAATAAATTTAATTACATAATGAAAACACATGGTTCAATGGCAGTGTAAAAAAGAATCAGGAAGAGAACCACACAAGATATCCACTTTGCTAGCAGCATAGAAACAAAGCAGGGTTTTGAATGCACACATCACCACTGAAAGATTCAAGTTGTCCCCTGCTAATAATTAAACAACCCAAACCCAGATCCTCCCGTTGATTATTCAAGTTCCAATAAATAAGAGGTTAATGAGCACACCAGACAGAAAGTATAATCCTAGTGACTTCCACCCTGGCCTGGTAATAAAATCAGATGCCATGTCCCTTTCATCACCACCATCACCATCATACTTATTTCACGTTGTCTAGTCTTGCATCTTCCGAAGTTGATTCTAAACCCTCTTGGATTATAACATTAGGGGCTACTTATTTGGAAGAATTTTAGCAACTATAAGTTACATAAAACATTTTAGAGACTACTTTATTAAGGACAGCTCAAAAACACTAGTTGAAAAATTAATATAATATTTAATATATAATATATTTAACATATAAAAAGAGCACCGTCCAAATGAATAACTAATCTTGCCCCTTTACCATATCTATAGTTCTATACATCATTGATTGCCAAGCTGCCATCACACTCATGAACCTGGACCACACCAGCACAGGTGAAACCCCACACTAGTGTATTTAATGTACTGGCACTTAGACTGAGAGTGGTGTCACCATCCTCAAGTTTCTTCGTGGAAAACGAGAACTCGGGCCATGATAGATTCATGGACAGAGACAAAATCCTGAGAAAATAAGATATCTTAAGAGATTATAATCGGTGGAGAAAACATGTGACTCCAGAATTCTTTTTAAGTTGACTCATTCTGACTACAACAGTATAAACCCTGTGCTTGCTTGTTAATGGTGCCAATGAAGGACAAAATAAACACATGCGCACACATGGATGTTAATCACTTAAAAGGATGAAAAGTGAGATCGTATAGTGTCATTTTCTGAATCTAATAGCTATCCAACTCAACAGTGTGTTATCATGTTCTCCATTGGCTCAAACCCTTGCAAGAGCCATGAGAGAATTGGTAGTAACTAAAGAACACTACTACTGTCCAAGGCACATGCAATGTCCCCCATAATGGACTTTTGTTTTTGTTACTCTATTATATTTATCACTTTTCTTTGTCCTTGTTCCCTGTTTGTTTACCCTATGGAATGCAAAACCTTCTCCACCATCCTTGTTGATTGGCCTTCCAAACTCAGCTTTCTCAGATAAATCTTAGTGATTGTAAAAGCTTTCTGAGACCACCCCACTTGCATATGCTGCAGAAAAAATTGTTTCACCATCTCTTTCTTCCAGGAATCCAGCATGCATGCATATGATACCATTACCATGCACTCATGTGAAGATTCAACATTGCTTAATGGGGAATATACAATAAGCATCATGCACATCACATCCATTTTGGACCACCATCGTTGGAGGGCTAGCGTGAGATGTTACACTTTAAAATATATACTTAAGCCGTACAACAATTAAGTCAAGTGTCATTTTTGTATTATCATCAAAAGAATTGAAAATTTTCTCATCAACATAAAGTTCCTAGAAAACGATTTCGCAAATGGTATTTTAACACGTGACATACAACGGATTATAAAAAAAATTAGAAAATGACTCTTACGTCCCTGCACAAACCTGAAGAACTAGTGAGTGGTCCTGCATTACAGTAACATCTACATTGAACATGATTTTAAAAAAATAATATATAGCAGATTCTAACAAATGGACAAAAGGGAATTGGAAAATCCACTTCAGATTTGAGAGAACTTTATGATTTAACGCATACAGACCCCAATCACATGCCCATTTATCAAAATATCTAGTATTAATAAATGGTTAAAAAGTAAGAGATCCAGTTCAATTGTACTTGCATCTCGAACTCTTCAAGTAACTAGCCTAGTTTTAGTTCAGTTCTACACATGCAAACCTATATAAAAATATCATGCCCTTTTGGAAGTATATGAGAAAGAGAAGCGCTTTCTCCGTTAACTAAAAAAATAAACCATAAATTATCATTTCGTAATATGAAACTCCTAAGCTGCGGCTTAAGATGGCCTTATAACATTACTCATCACATATTTTCAAAAAGAAGTTTAAATAAACAAAAATACAAAAGCATAGTTAAGATTACGATAAATAATATATATAATATTGGAACGATTATTATAGTAGTATACTAGATAACAATATTCCCACTAACCCATTTTTTTATATCATTTCAAGTAAAATAAGTTGAAACTTGAAAGTAACATATGAGTTAATATTGCACGAGATTTTAAGAGAAAATTGGAAGAAAAAAAACATACTACCCAGTAAAAGGAATAGATCTCACGAATGTCAAACAAACTAGAACGTTATAGCTCCAAGTTCCAACCTCTAGCTAGGGTGCTAGACACAGCATAGTGAACAGTAATGATGCACAAAAAGGCAATGTCTGTGGCTCAGATTGCACTGCTAATATTTAATTCCAGGCACTGCAAAACTGGTCAGAGTCCAGAAGATTGATCAGTTATTCAGTAATTTTTACAACGATACTCCAAGAAGAAAATAAGAAAAAACAATACGACACAAACGTAGATTGCCAGTCTACAAACAGCTATATCTCACAGCCCTATTCACAAGGAGCATCACAAATTAAGATATAAATTATTTAATTTTTTCCAGCTATATCATTTTATTATCTAATGCCTAGCGTTTGCAAGGTTGTTGCTTCATATTTTGACATTGTTATGTGGTAAAAACATGTATACGTACCAAAAAATGACATAAAAGGCCTCTAACGTATGTAGAATCATCACTATTCACCTGCCAGCATGATCATGTTAACCTCCTTCAAGCCCCTCCTACTATGAAAAAAAAAAGCATGGGAAAAAGTAATCCGATGTTGTGCTTTTATGTGGCCAATTGTTTGCTTATGTTTGTTGTTTGGGAATAATGTGACCGACACACTACACACTATAATCAATGCTGGCATATTTCTTAGGTGAACTGTGAGTTCAGACTTCAGACAAACCAACCAAGTGACCCAACCAACATGAATACTCAAAGGAGAGATGCTTATCATTGACTGCACACCACTCATGTACGTGGCTTACAGTTCACTCTTTTTTATATATGTGCTATAATTAAAGTGATGCACATTACCGAGAAATTTCTTATCATTCAGATAGACCTAAGATTTGTTCCCCCGTGCTAAAACCAAATGAAGTATAATTTGATGTGTCACATCATGCATATAGAAAGATTTCCCGATAAACCTTATATTTTGTGAGATAAGTATGTTAAATTGTTTTTATATCCATTTCTCATTAATTTTACTGTGAGATAGGGTATGTTTAAGTTGATTTTGTATCCATTTTTTATTAATTTTACAATAGAATCCATTTATTTAGCGACTCAAATGTACCTGACCATATCATGCGAAATTTAGGCATTGTCATCCAGAACAATGTGAATTCTTCCTCCTACAAATATCATAGAATCTTTTTTGTGGATAACGATACACTAGCCTAAACATAAAGTTGATTTAGCAGAATTTCGTATGGCTTCCCTAAACTTATAAAAAGCACTTAAGTTCCCTTGACCGACGGGTCACTTTACAATTAAAGGTAACGGTTATTACACGAGGGTGCAAATTACAAAATCTAACCAGGAGTTTTGTTAAATTCTGACTGCAATATTACGAGCAAACACGGTCAATTTGACATACTATTATGTCCACTTCATATCTAGCTTTTAATCATCTTATCAAAAAGGTCTCTTCAGCAAATAGTAATAAATAACATGGATTCCCATACATGTAAAAGCACTCCATCTCACCGGACTTATATGTCCACTTTACCATCTGGGATGATGATTCTTCCATAGTATGTACAAAATACAAAACCTTTGAACCCATCAATTTTGTTCATCTTTGACTGCGATATTACAAATAAAAGATCATTTTCACAACGACATGAAGTACCAATGCAAAATTATACCCAAAAGCTTTCGTAAAATCTCAACCCGAAACACTTGGCTGTTATTCCCTAACATATCTGACGTACCGAGGCAAAACTACATTCACTAGTTTTTTGGCATCGTTCTATAAGCTCTGAAAACAGATCTAGACACCCCTGCCAGAAAATTGTGCATCGACGGCCAAAATCTACTAACCAAACCAAAGACAATGTCAATCAGTAGAACCACAAAATCTGACGGCCAAAATCATTGATATCACATCTACACAAGATGATAAGTTTTCATATGGTACAATACTACCATTTAGATAATGCATAGAACCCCATGCCACAAATTCTATGGGGTTCTATCTCAAATCCCCAACACAACATCAAGTCGTGATACATAGAAAGATGGGTTAATCAAATGCATGCATCAATTGAAACGAGCAACAAAAAAATAACTAAGAAATCGTCCTACCAATAAATTGCTAGACAGGATATACAAGACCATAATAGTAATATTACATATCAATTGAATGATTATTATGGCAATTCATTAGAAACTGAAAATGCTTCCAGAGCAAGGTGAAAATGAAGGTATATATTGCTAAACTCCAGCATAAATGTAAGAAGGAAAAAGAGTAATTAACCAGACAATAGACAACATAATATTATAAACAGTAAGAGGGAGCTCCCTTCAGTCCAAGCACAGACAAGAAAAGGAAGAAATTTACCTCCTGCATCATTCACACATTCACAATAGCATATCTTGATGCCGGATCTATTGTGTTTGAATGAATGAGTCAGCAGCTAATTCAAACCCCTTACCCATCCATGAGTGGACTGAAGGAAGCTCTCTTCAACTATTCCTAATAATACATACAGCTTGAATATTAATCCAAAAGCAATTTCCATAGCATGGAAAAAGAACTTGGATAACTAGAATGCTATAGTATTTCAACATATCTAAGGCCTATCAAAATAAGCCAATGTTCAAACATAATTCAAGATGTAGTTAGACTTCAAAACACCACTGACAGTGTGTAAGATCTTTAATAAACAACTGAAATTAATCACATTTGCTGTAAGCACGAGAATAATCAAAGATAATTGCAAAATATATATAGACTTCAAAACAGAAATAACAGTGTTTATGAAATATTTAACGAGTGAACTTACTGATAATTTCCACTAGAAATCAATTTTATCAAATAAAACTCTGAACAGTAGGCACTGCATGTAATCTTTATAATAAATCATAGCTCTAACTCATATATACTACTAACATAACAGGAATGTTCGGATATATATAAAATATAGTTCTGGTTTGTGAAACTCACTTATTCTTGAAGGTAAGACCAGATAGAGTTTCTCTGGAGAATAAATTATATTATGCATATATAGAATCCTAACCCTTCCCATTAGAAAATATGTTTACAAGTTAAGAATTATAAGTTTGCTGCACTCTCAGATGACATAGAAAGTACTATATTTTTTTCTGAAACGGCAAAATTCTGCAACTCTAATGTGATTGGTTTCAAAAACGTTGCAAAAAGTACCTACCAAAGAACCCTAACCCTAAGTCTTGAAGCAACCAAAGTACAAAAACTGCAAAGAAGAAATTTTAAGATTCTCTCGGTAACATTTTCCTTCACAAAATTAGAATAGTGGGTGCCCTTGTTTCTAACCCTTTGGTTATCATGCATAACAGAAGAATCAAATATATACATCTAAGTACGACATACTATGAAAGTGACTAATTAAACCAAAACCAGAGCTGCTTTCTTCGATTTGAACACGTGTGCAATGTTATGTATATTCAGAAGCAGAAAAATTCAAGGGTCAACTCATGTGATACAGTGAAAATAACAAGCAAATAAATCCACTACCCTACATCTTAAACTTACAACCTTACCATTCACATAAAGTCCCACCTTGAATTCAAAGCTTCAACTCAAGGACGATGCGAGAAACACTACTGAAAGAAATGAGAAGCAACATGACAGAAAATACGAATTAGAAGACACGACGACGTATACAAGTAAATTAACAAGCTAAATCAGAAAATGCAAAACTTGGAAAAAGGAAGAGTTGAAGGGTCAGAAGCAGAAATCAGTGAAGTGAATAGAAGAGAAGGTCAAGGTGCGTTAAAGAAGCAGCAGAGGGAGAGAGAAGTGTCACTGTCTTCATTAGAGTCAGAGAAAGGAAAGCGATTGAAGATCTCATAACCACACATACAAATCTGGCAAAGCACTGTTTCCAAAATGAATCAAAACAAAGGTAAGGAAAAATCATCTTTATCTTTTCCCAGCAAGGGAATTCTTTTGCAGGAGACTTTTGCAAACATATGATAATAAGATAGATATAGAGAAGCAGAAGTAGAGTGTTTTTCTTTCTTGTTTCTTCTTCCTTTGTGATAACAAAGTCATCAACCTCCTCCTTCTCTTATACACACACACCCTCTTTCTTCCTCTCCCTGAAAACTGATAGAGACCCTTACCACACACACATAAAATCCAACCTACCTGTACTGTTTAAGTACTGTAAAGAAAGAGATAAATAAATAAAAAAGAATAGTGGGACGAAAGGTGGGGTTCTCATTGCCGCTTTAAGTCATTCTCTCTCATCTTTTGTGCCAGTCGATTCACTCATCATCTGGAGTGCACTATTTTCTATTACACTCTATAGTCACTGTCTCTAGGTTTAGATTTTTAATTTTACTTCATGCAATTTATTATTATAATAATTATTATGTATTATATCAAGGAATTTGTTCAAATTAATTTTTATAATTTATTTTATGTAATTGAAAGTGAAAAAAAAATTGTTAAAAACAAATATCTAACAAACATCTTAACAACATTCGTTAATAAACAAACATTTATTATTATAATGATTTTATTTTTAATTTTTCAATTAATATTTGTAAGATAGTAATATTTATTTTATTACAAATATCAAAAAAATTGAACAGTTAAATTTTATAAATATTTTTTTATAAAATTACATTTTTAATTATTTCAAACAAATCTAAATATCTTCCTACTGAAAGATTACGATTAGGTAAGAGTTTATTTACAGTTTTTTAAACTTATTTTATGACATAAGTATGAATATTTATATATATATATATATAAAACATAATGAATCAGTTCATAAGTTGTTTTCAATTAAAAACTGCTCATAATTTACATAAAAATAGTTTAATTTTATTTTTCTTCAATTGTAAGAATGTTTTTACATAAACACTTGTATGATAAACACTTATTTTGTAACTACTTAATTAAACTATTTATTCAAATAATCAAATCAGCCTATAACGGTAATGTTTTAACCGATATATTAAATAGTCAGAAGTCAGTTTGATAGCATATATCTTGAGGAAATATTAACGGGTTACTCATTTTAATAAGTTTTTCTTATTAACCTAATTATATGAGTTTAATAATGATACATTTTTAGTGTAAAAAGTTTTATATGATTAATTAATCAAAATTTATGATTTATATAACATTTAAAATAATTATTATAAAAAATAACAAACTTAAAATATATGTAAATTGAAATTAGAAGACTATATAAAATTATTTTATACTTTTAGCATATATAAGTTCTTGCTTTTTATATCAATGAATAATACAAAATATATGGTGAAATATTTTTTATCAGAAAATCTAACTCGTCATAGTTGGTACAAATTTTTTGCGATCACATTTCTTCAATTCATAAAACTTAAATATAATATTTTACTTAAAATAAAAAAATCAAATTCAATATGACTCATATTTTAAATATAAGTTCTATTCTATTCAAAAAGAAAGTTATTTTTATTAATATTGAATAAAAAAATATTTGAAAGGAAATTTATAAATATATTTTTAGTATGATTTGATCTTCTTTTACAGAGTGATCTGCAACTATTTGAGTCAACTTTTTGTACATACGGAGTGATGAACATTGGAGGGCGTATTAGGTATAATGGAGGGTGTGAGATCAGTGATTAATCCGGCGGAGAAAAAGATGAAGCCAAAGAAAGAAGATAAGGTGCTTAGAATTCTCCAATTTCAAATGAAATGACTGTTACTGACTTACTGTTTACCTACCACGGATGTACAGTAAATACAGTTCATTTTTCTCACTTCACCCGGCAAAACAGCCACATGTAACCCATCTTTTTTTCACAACAATTCAGATTTTCGACCACACGTTATTAGGGCCATGTTTGAATGATTGACGGACGATATTTTACGGTACATATATTATTGAAATATAAAAAAAAATGATGGTATCATATATAACTATCTATTTTTAATTTCGTTTTATCATTTTCTTGTATGCGTAACTTTAAAATATTTCAAAATGAAAAAAAAAATTTATTGTTTCATTTCTAATGTTTACAAAATATTCTTTTCATAATCATGCGAGAAACTCATGATATCTTAACTAGTAAAGATGGTGTCCGGGTATTCCAATATCTACATTAGAAACACCTATAAAAATATTCCAACACTTAAATATAAGGGAGTCTAAGCAATAAATCAAGTTAGGGTAAAATGATATCTCATATATATATATATATATATATAATGTTCTTGTCATAATCATGCAAGTACTCATGATATCCTAACTAGTAAAGATGGTGTTCTGGGTACTCCCTTATATTTAAATGTTGGAGTGTTTTTACATGTGTTTCTAATGTGGATATTGGAGTACCCAGAACACCATCTTTACTAGTTAGGATATCATGAGTACTTGCATGATTATGACAAGAACATTATATATATATATATATATATATATATATATATATATATATATATATATATATATATGCGTGTGTGTTGATTGCATAATTTAAAAAGACGATCTCCCATGATAATTATGGAGTATCCTCACAATTATGTATGTGATTTAATGCATAAATATAGTTTCATATAAATAAAGATATTTTGTTAGGTGATCACAATGTGCTAAAATATGGTATTTATGGAAGATATTAATGTTAAGATACATGGCTAGCTACTAGGGATTCATCGCTTAGGATTTTATTGCATGATGATGGGTGAGGGGGCCAACGTGGGCAAGTTGGAAGAGGTCAACTTAATTTGGCCAAGGTAACATGGGCAAGTCGGAGGCTATTTGTTTGCCTTGATCGAGATGGGTTGCACATAAACTCCTTAAGCTCTGAGCTCTTTAGATGGAAGGAGTTACAAGTTATGCTTAAGTTGCTTTAGTTGTAATAGCAAAGTGATCAACTTGTGATTGTAATTGCAAAGATTTTGGAAGAATAAGCTATATTATGGGTGGTAGTGTTTTTAGGAAACTTTTTCTTTAATGATAGTGTTTTATGTATTTTTCTTTCATAATAGGATTTATGAATATTATTTTAACTTCTTATCTAATTTAATTTTTATTTATCATATTTACTTATAGATTAAATTTTAATATTTTAAAATAAATTATCAATGATTAAAATAATTTTGTGTCACAATATAAATTATTTATCAAAAATATAAAAATATAATTTGTATATTTAAATATAACATCTATTTATATAACTATAACTATAACTATATATATATATATATATATATAATTTAAGCTTAAATATAATTTTTATTTCTATAATTTATTACCTTTTTATTTTTAGTCTTTGTTAAAAAAAATTGTTTCTGTTTCATCCTTGATTTTTTATGACATTTCAAAAATAGTCCCTGTGATCAATTCCATTAAAAAATTCTTATTTGCTAAACAAATACATATTATATTCGTTATATTCTACTTCACCATTCCCACGTAAGTAAATTGATTAGACAAATTTTCAAAATTTACTTCATTGTTGTCACTAGCTATTGTAAGTGACAAAGTTGGACTACCAGTCTTCCTCCTCCAATAAGGTTTTTCACTCGTTGTTGTTGCAACAGTTACGATAAGTGGCAACAATTTTAATTGTCCTAAGTCAATTGATACAATTCTTTTTAACCTTGGAGGAGGCGACATTAGCAATGGTGCTAACAGAGTGGTGGACACTCTTACGGTGCATGATCTCCTTTACAATGAAGGAGTAGCTAAGTGAGATCAAACTCCCCCATGGCGAGGTGGCAATTGGTGGTAACTTCGAAGAGGCAATGATCGTTAGGGACAAACTCGACCATCGTCAAGATCACAAATTGTGAGAAACTATTCATTGTTAAGGGGGTTGAGGTTTGGATTGGGAGGTTTAGGGTTTATAGTACCACATTTGGATCATAGAGAAAGTGTGATAATAGGAGTAAGGGTTTGAGTGTAGTGAATAACATTTTGAAATTATGTCTAAAAAAATTAAAATTAATTTACCTATGTGACAATAGTGAAGTAAAATATAACAAATATAAAATGTAATCTGTTTCTCACATAGGATTTTTTTAACAAGTGTTAACAGTAAGAATTTGAATATTATAAAAGGTCAGGGATGAAACAATAACAAAAAACATTATAAGGACCAAAAGTAAAAAATAAATAAATTACAAGATGAAAATAATATTTAAACCTATAATTTTATTATAAAATTTAGTTATATATATATATCAAACATTTAGTCATTGTAAGGAACATGTTAAAATACTAGTAACAAACATAAGTGATCATATTGGAGATCCCATATCGACTGATGTTATGTCCAATATAGTGTACATAGGTAGGAAACAACCATCACCTTATAAATCAATTTTGTAAAGTAAAGTTAAGTTTCTAAATAACTTTCTAAATATGACATTAGAACATATCCTAAGAATTATTAAATGTTGTTTGCTATTATTAGGTCACCTGCTATTGAGTCATTATCAAACCACTTACAAATATTTAGTTTTGCAAATTTTATGCTTGAAATGTCCAATCTTTGACATGAGGAGGTGTGTTGAGATCTCACATCAACTAATGGTATGACTAATATAGTGTATATAAGTAGTGTGTAACCATCACCTTACAAACCAATTTTGTAAGATTGAGTTAGACTCCTAAACCACTTTCTTATATCAATTTTGTAGGGTTAAGTTAAGTCAAAATTCACATTCTAAAATCATATCAGAGTTATCTTATATCTACTAAAAAGGGTTACCCATCATTTACATATACAACAAGTTCAATAATGTTGTGCATGAGAAATGTATTGGAAAAAAAATTAAGTCCTATATGTCCTAAATCATTAAAATAAAAAAAAAATAAATAAAAATAAGACTAATGAAGAGTATATAAATAAAGGAGACCATTCATCTTACAAATAATTTTTGTAGGGTTGAATTGATCCAAATCTACATTCTAAGAGATGAAGTTAAGTCAAATTATATTAACTTTAATTCAAAATAATATTTAAGTTTTGCAAATTGTAAAATGAATTAGAAAAGTAAAGATAACTCCGTATCATGCTTGAAAAGTAGAGATATCTCTTCGACCCTTGTGCCAACTTAAAGAAATAGAAGAATATTAATAATAAATAGTAATATTTTTTAATTATGATATTAATATAAAATATTTATCGTTACAAATAATAACTAATTATTATTGAAATAGTAGATACATAAATAAGTATTCTGCTCCATGACATATAGCGTATTCCATATCTGGAATAACAACATAAATCGATGTTTGTTTGAGCAAATCTTATATGATTTCCTTCAATAATTCAATAAAGCATATTAAGAGGAAGATTTTTTCCACAACTTTATTCCCTAAGTGACACACTTGATGAAGCCAGAAGCACTCATCTTTTCATCTCCAGGAAAGAATAATGACAAAAGCCTCGTATATCTTCACTTGAGTATCCGATCACAATCCTTTCAAATTCCTTTTCCGTGGAATGAAAGCATTATTGTTAGAAGTAGAAACTGAAAATTTAATATTAATTAGTATCACTCATTTACAAATAATTAAAATTATCTAATAGGGGTGGAAACTAAAGTATTATAATAAAATAAACATCAGAGTGGTATAAGTTATAAGAATTATATTACATATGTATAAAGATATGATTTCATAATAAAAAATGGTCATGTCCACATGACCTGAGAACAACAAATACTCATGTTATGTGTAATTCCACAGTTTGTGCTTCACCTTTTAAATATTATAAATATATGAGTAATTTGTGTCATAGAAAAAAAAACATTATCTCTTGAAAGCAAATTTCAATAAATTTTAAAGTATAATTCGACATCTAAATATATCTTATGTGTAATACAGTGACTTAGTGATACCTATCCACTCAAGGTGAAGTCACAATTTTATGCTCCAAACACAACGAGAAATAAGAGAAAAGAAATGTGAGGTACTAAGAAGATGAACAAATTTCAATAATATTGAGTACCATTTGAATTTTGACATCTAAACTTATTCCTCAAGGTTAACAAAATGACTTGGTGATACCTATTAAGGTGCTTTCTATACCGAATTTTAAGTTTATGTCAGTCAAATTTTTTTTTTTTTTTGTGGGACAAGTTTTAAGGTGACATAACAAATTTTAATTTCTCCTTTAATTAATTTTATTCCTTAGGGTAACCCGACCACTCTAATTTTAATACAAATCTATGTTAGATATAAAATTTTTAACAATCTAAACTTATTAAAATCAATTCCCAGGAGGGAGAACTACTAAGTTTAGCCTAAGGAATTGGAGTAGTTAAAAGTATGAAGACTCAGATTCAATCCTTATTGCGGCCCTCTTTGTAATATTTTTTATTAAAAAAAAAAATTCAGGACAGAGTTAACGAGACACCCCGTATATTAAAATCAATTATCCCTAAACTTTCATTATTCTCGTACTTTCATTAACTATTTATTACTTTTATTTAAACTTTTGCAAACTCAGAAGTATGTGCGGGGAGACCTCTCGTTCCTGGATTCCTTATCCATGCATGTGATGATAAGTGATCAAATAACATGATTCAAGTCCTTTGCCAATCATTTTATTCCAAAAGAGCAACACATCATGTGTTTCTTTGTCTTTCTGTGGTTACACATGCCAACGACACAATTCCATATTTGTTCAAATTACGTATAATTTATTTAAGGAATTATGTGTTAATTACGATAATCCGACAAAAACTATATCGTAATTATATGCTAGCCATTTGTTTTTATATCAGACCACAACTTGATATAGTAGGTACGATCTCACTGTCTATGGCTTGCTATATATACGTCAGAATAGTTAAATAAGTTGAAAAATTAAGTTATCAAATACCTATTGACGCTGTTGTTACTGATGAACAACTTTCAATTAAATGTTTATATATATGGGTATTAATAGATTTAAATAAATTATTAAAGTATAAATTAAAAGAAAATTATTTTATTAATCCTCTATTAAAGGGTTAGCTTGTACGATGGAGTTATAATAATCCTGCTCACTCGTCCCCTTGCGGAAAGGATCAGGATGACTCATTGTCGGGGCTGCTATCGACGTAAATAGTTTTGAAAATAGGAATACAAGAATCGATTTTGAGTGTGTTTGAATAAATATTTCAAAAATAAATTTAGAATGTGTTACCCACAATAATAAGATATTTTTCGCCTTTTGAACATGAATTGCCCTCCATTGCGACGAAACTTAGTCCATAGAACTTAGTTATGTTCTAAATATTTACATCGCTTCACCTTTAAGATAGCTTTTGATACTTATACTTAAATTCACCGGTCAATTTTATCAGTCAACTCTATTATACTTATCAAGTCGACAAGAGATCATATATCCAAATCCATCAATTCCATCATACTCGTCAAGCCAATAAGGAATCTTATATCTAGATTTACCAACTCCATCAAGTCGACAAGGGATCTTATACTCAGTCTCCATGATAACAAGATATTGGCAACTTTGGGTTTAAACTCTTATAATTTTGTTTTTGAAATCAATAGAGTCAACTGTGTATATATAAATTCATGTTCATCATTTTATTTAAATGATGTAGGACTTTGCTTACATCCCAACAATGTTTTACACACACATATGTCTTTATATTGATAAGCTATTATCCATTTTGAGTATAAATCTTCACAATTTTGTTTTTGAATAACTTTTTGACCATTTTAAATAAAATAAATAAAAATATAAAAATATTTTTTTTTGAAAAAATTTATTTATCAAAATAAATAGTTTGTGCCAATGTAATACCGAATTAAAGCAAATGTCTCTAGAAGGGACTTTTTTTTATTAAAGAAAACATCTCTAAAAATGGGATTTTCTAAGGATAGAATATTTGATACTTTTTATTCCAATTGATTCAATCTTCATATTTTAAAAAATATTGACTATTCTTTTCATTAAAGTGTACTCTCTCTCTCTCTTTTTTTCTTTTGGGCTATGGCTCTGTTTGTTATTAAAAAAAACTACTTTTCCTATTATAAAAAAAATTATTAAAATTTTATTTATATATATATAAAATCATTTTTAAATGTTAAAATTAAATTAAAAATGTTTCAATCACCCTATAAACTCTAGTGGAATACAAAGAAATATTTAAAATTCATACAAAAGATATCGATAATTAATTCAAATAATTTCACATTAAAATTTTTTTTAAAAAATTGTCTAAAAGTATTATAGTAAAAAAATTAATTTTGATACGTTATTTATTACCATTCAATTGAAAATCACCTTAAAATATAACTTTTAAGTAAGAATTTAATTAAAATATATTGATAATATAATTTTTTTTATAGGACTGTCTAATGAAAATATTATACAATAAAATTATTAACTATTGTAATAATAACTTCAATGCGATACTTAGCTACAATAATTTATAATTAATTAACTTATAATATACAGAAAAGTTAAACTCTTCAAATAATTATTGCAAAAGAAAACCAAGCTTATCCAAGATAATAATACATAATTGAATCACTATGTGCATTGAAATTAAATTCTAACATAACAAGAATCATTTACGTAGTTTTGAAATAATGAAACGTGATATTATTGCTTTGATTTAAATAGTTGAACACCGAAATTAGGGGTTGCTTGCTTTGCAGCTACGATCGAGTTGGCTTGTCTGGCAAAGAGGTGGCCAAGGCCATATGTATACCAATTACCAACAACCAAGTGTCAAATCTTTGGAATTTTTGCACACTATCTCATTCGAGCTATGCCATCACTTCTTGTTAAATGTTTGTCGCTGAGTTCAATGTTGCAATTTCACTTGTCATTTTGGAAATTTTGCACAAAAAGTAGTGTAGACACAATCTTAATTATACTTTGGAGGGGCATGTTTGTCGTGAAATGCTATTATATAAGCTGTTTTCGGCGGGTTCAGAATCATGTAATTTTCTTTGCCATTGTTTTGGGGTTGGAAATTGATAAAGAGAAAAAGAAAAAAGAAAATAGTTGAATGGTCAATTACCCTAATATGATCCACCATATTTTAAGCATATGGAGCATGCTGCTTCTTGATAATCTCTATCTCTATTTGAATATTGAATATTGATCATGTTCAGCAGAAAGGTGTAGAAGAGGGATGGCACAAACAGCATAGAAACTGGGAATCTAAAAGCGATTAACTTCTTTTATGGCTTTTATTTGAGATCTTGATGTTCTTTTTTTATTTTTTTATTTTTATGTAAATCAAGGTATACCCTAGACGATAAGAACTAATCTTTTGACACCTAAGATATCTTAATATTAATTTGAGTGTAAGTGTAGATTGACTAAATAAGGAAAAATATAATATGACCTATCGGGATTATTACAACAAAACAAATATTTGTAAAAACAAAATCATAATTTAATTTTTTTTATACATTTATTTAGTTTTTGAATTTATTATTTATTTGTGGGTATCGATTTTAATATTTTCATTCATTTAAATGTTGATTCTTTATCAATTAAGTATAAGATTTCTATTTGTTAGGAAAGACAATACTCAATTCGGTAATTTTTATACTTTCTAAAATGATAATAATCGATTGATAGGGGAAAAAAAAGGTATAGGATCTTTATGATTTTTTCATTTTTATTGACTTTAGTTCTTATAGTTGTCTATTTATTATATTGACTAATTCTTATGAATCATTTTTGCTTGATCTCTTGGAAATTTCACTTGTTTGTTTGGATAAAAATAAAGTAAAAAGAAATAGAAGAAAAAATATTAAAAAATAAATAAGTTTTTACCTTTTGTTAAAAATAAATCAAGTTATTTTCGTAAGATATATTAGAAAATGCTTTCCTAAATTGCAATAAAACGAGGAAAAGAATCTCTTTCTTTATATTTTTGTTTTATTTTTTTATTTTTTATTCTTTATAATATACAATTTTAAAATAATAAACAATTTTAGGTTAAGAAAAAACAGATTAAAAATCTTTTTTAATTGGCATAAAAATATTTTTTCATATACTTTATTTATTTTCACTCTCTTATATTCTCATCTAGTTCTTGTACTTTTTTTTCTTTTTTATTTCTATATATTAAAAAAAAACCTTCTTTTTAATCATTTTCTTTACTATTTTTATCCATCCTATTTTTCCTTCTCCATTTCGCTCTTAAATTACACAAAACATTAATGTGCATCTAACAAGGTATTGGTACCAATTGAAAGGAAAAAAATTTAAAAGAGTATCTAACATTGCTGGTTGCTGTTAAAAATGCAACTGAAATAAAAAGCAATTATAAACCATTAAAGAGCAGCTATAAAAAAAACGATTAGGAAGCAGTTGAAGAGTATCTAACAATCACAGTACTCGTTATTGTAAGAAGCTCCTGTTGCTCCTTTTTTTTTAGTGGTTCACATATTATTTTTGAGAAAGAAATAATAATATATTCTTTATAAGTGATAAAAAATACAATGTAGCTATCATAAAAGAAAAGATATATTGTTTGAACCTTTCCGTTGTGCCATTTTTTTATATAAAAAATCTGTCCTTTTTTTCTTCTACATAAACTATTTTTAAATATATTTTGAGACATTTGTTTCACAAAATGATATGATATTATCTACAATCACATTTTTCAAAAATATTATAATTAAGAATGTTATTTGTAAGAACATTTAAAAGTGCACTTGAGTACATTTTAACATTTTTAGAAATATTTTTTAGGTTAAAATAATTAAATAAATAATACGAGATAGAATGAAAGTTATAATTAGATTATAAAAATAACTTTTCACATTCTAATGAAAATATAACTTATTCACTCTTCATTATAAGAATAAAAATAACTTAAATTATGATATAACTACTTTCTAAAATATATAATATCGAGAAATGTTTTTCCGAAGCTCATGAAAAAATATTAAAAAAAATATTAATTTCAAAATTCACATTTCTAAAAATGAAATTTTAATCGTGAAACAAGCTATTTGAGGTGAAATTGAAAACAAGTGAAAGCAGAGGGATTTATTTTTCTGGGCTGCGGGTTCAAAGCCCTTCAATATGAGGTTAGATCAAGTGGGCTGATTTAACACCTTCTAAGAAATTGTTATATACACCTCTTTTTTTTTTTTTTTTTTTTAATTAATCCACCTCTTTTTTTCTAATTTTTTTAAATTATTTTTCAAAAATAGCTTCAAGAATTTTTTTATTTATTTATATACATGATTCATATGATGTCCCAAAATTGACAACCAGACTAATTTTTATACTCATAAAATATAATTTCTACTCATCAAACATTATTTTATCACTTCCAATGATTTTTACCTTATCATAAACTTTATGATCACAAGCAAGTCCAACCTAATCTTTAAATTCCCAATTTTTCTTCCTCGCTAAAAATAAAAATAGAAACATACAAATATTATATTGTCATTCTCTCTTATAATAAAATATAATTTAATTCATTTAACTTAGTACTCTATTAAAGTATTTTTTTCTCTTAAAAAATGTAAATATTACCCTCCCTTTCTAATGTTAAAATATAGAATAATTATTTTTTTTTCTCTTAAGATACGTAATTTTTTTAATTTTACATATTTGAGTGCAACTCAATTTATATTTTAATCAGTTTTTTTATTTATGATATTTTTTATTCATCTTCAATTTAATGGGTTGATGAAATGTTTGTTATAAAGATATTTATATTTTTTTAAGTGTTCAATTTTGACGTATTTTAGTGTAAATATTTTTACACATACAAGTAATAAAAAAATATCATAAATATAATATATTTTTTAAAACAATTATTATAATAATTAATAAACTTATCATACATTATAATGCAATTGAATGAATGTAACGACATTTATAATGTCAATGTAGTCTAATTAGTTTTTTTCTTGATTATTTATTTATTTATTACTTTAATATTTTTTTATACGGTTTGTTTTTCTCTCTTACTTAATTAGTTTAAAAATAAGAGTTTAACTGAAATAATAATGACTAACATTTTTATCTTATATAACGTACTGATAATTATTTATTTCATACAACTAAATTTATAATACATTAATATTTTTGTTATTATATACTGTACTAATATTTTAGTCAATACTATGCATAAAATAGTTATTTAATTTATATGACTAAAATTTATAATAAATAAAAAGTTATAATTATATATTATATTATAATCAAATGAAATAAATAAATAAATGTTAATATATAAATTGTATTTTAGATTTATGATGAATAACTTATATTATAATATAAAATTATTTTAAATATTGATATTTAAAAAAAATATTAAAATAAATATGAAAATGATATATTAAAAAGATTAGAAGTTAAAAATATTAAAATAAATATGAAAATAATATATTAAAATAGATAAGAGGGTAAAAATATTAAAGTAAATATAAAAATAACAAAGAGGAATAATTAATATTTTAATTTTAAAGATAAAATACTTATTTCATTTTGATGTTACATGCTGAATAATATAACTTTAGTTTAATATGAAAAATATAAAGACACAAAATAAAATTCACCTCTTAATTAGGGGAGAATTTTCAAATAAAAATGAATATAAGAGAGTGAAACATTACAAAGTAGAAAATATTATAATTTATATACATGAGTGATTATAATTAAAGTTTATGATAAATAAATTATATTGGAATATAAATTATTTTTAACTATTGATAGTTAAAAAAAACATTGTAATAAACATGAAAATCATATATTCAAATATTAGAGATTAAAAAAATATTGAAGTAAATATAAGAATGATGGAGAAAAATGATATTTGAATTTTAAAATTTAAAGATAAAATATATATTTTATTTTGATATTAGGTTATTACTTGTTAACTAATGGATGATTCATTTAATATTAAAAATATAAGTGACACTAACACATAAAGTAAAGTTTACCCACATTCAAATAAATAATGAATGTGTAGGAAAGTGAGGATAGTAATGAATGTGAAGGAAAGTGAGGATAGTGAAGTGTTTACATAATACAAAATTATATTAATACAAAATTATATTAATTCACTCTTATATATTAAACACGAATAATTATTTAACGCATGAGAATATATTTATGAGTTTCTATTTAAGGAAAAATATTAATTTAAAAATTAATTTTGGATCCCTTAAACTTTCAAATTTTAATGATAACAAACATAACATTTTTATAAGAGAAAATATTTGTGCAAAATACAAATTAGACAAAACATAAGATGCAAATCAATAGATAAATGATGTGTCATCAAACGAAACATAAAGTTTTATATGCATAGCATTTATAATGAATAACAATTACTTGTTGTATGTCTAAATTGATTCACTGATAGATCGAACTAAGAAAACTCGTTGAAACTCACAAATATGTTAAAGTGAATGAAGTCATGTTTTGCACAAGAAACAAGGACAAACAAATCCTTAAAATCATAAAGAAAGTCGGTAAAAGTTGATGCAAAACTTGCTCGTTGACACACACTACATATTGTCTGTTTGTTATCCTAAAGCTAATAAATAGTTTTCTTAATCAGATAAGAAATGAAAATTTGGTAAAACACAATTAATGCAAAGATTTAATGTATCAACAGACACTTCTTACCTCAAGGAAGTTGTAATGAAGACAAACAAAACAAGTTAATGAGTAACCCTCAAGGTTTTACGACAATCATCTTCATCCGGGATATTATATAAGAAACTTCATGCTTAGAAAGAATGTGATGACTTATTGATGAACCTTTGAAGAAATATTTTTAGGACTTCTTATTATTCTTTTTGTAGTTATTTGTACTTAAAATGTTGTTTCATGTCTTGATAAGAAGACAAAACAACTTGTAAATCTTAGTAACTCTAAGTTATTGGATTTGAGCTAAAAGAATACTTGTTATTTGAGTATAAAGAAGCTTGCTTGTAAAATAATATTCGTTGTTTAAGTTCGAAGAGGCTTTATGTGAAAAGAACACTTGGGTAGATTACTTGAAGAAACAATTCAAATAACACTTAGGTTTGACTCATAAGTAACTTGTTGAAATAATATTTTTATTTTGTTTAAAATACCGAAATTCAATCTAGTTAAATTGAGAATTGAATGTCATCTCTAAATAGTAGTTAAAACGAACCAGTATAAAAATATCATATGTTTCGTCTGTCACTCCTTTAACACCCTTTACTATTAGTATTATTAGTTAAAAAAAGTGTGAATTTTTTATTGATACCATTCAACACTTTTTTTAGTGTCTTTCTTCTTCTTTTTTTTTTACAAAATATTTTAAAGCATTTTTAGATGGGAAGATTTGTAGAAGTTTCTCTTTGACAATAATATTTTAAGGGGTTATCTTTCACAAAATGTTATCCAATTCAAATTTTATTTATGAATAAAATTTAATATTTTTAAATAAATTATCAATAATTAAAAATAATCTTATATCATTGTATAAATTATTTATCACAAGTTTTAAATATAATTTATATGTTTAAAAATATTTATTATATAAATTTTAAATATAATTTATTATAAAATTTAGTTATATATATATATTTTTTTTTTCTTTGAATATATTATTCTTTTTACCGAAGAGTGATTATATTTTGAGCATAGTTTTTCCCCCCTGGTATTTTAAGCATAGTAAAACTGGCAAATGGCAACAACTCATTAAAAGAGTTAAATCTTAACTGATATTTTAAAGATATTAATTAAGAAAATAAAAGTAAAAACTTTTATTAAATAACATTTATTATATATAATTTACTATTCATTTCAACATATAAAGTTATTTATAATTATATTAGATGCTTCTGAATCAATTCGTTTAAAATATTTGCACCACCCTTTCAACTTTCAGGCTTAGTCAAATGTTCAACTAGGTCAGGCAGTTTCTAGCATTGATAGCATTGATAGCATTGACAGTAACGGATACTTCGATATTTCAAGCTCAATAACCGTATTTTGCATATTATTTGCACTTTTACCCCTCAATTTTTGACAAATTTTCCTTTCTTCTGCTACCAATAATATGGACATCAAACAAAATGTTTAATACTTTTAAATACTTAAAAAAAACTAGGATAAATTGTAATTTTTATTTCTTTATTTTTTTTATCTGCAATTTAGTCTCTCACTTTTAAAATAAAGACATTTAATATCCTATTTTAAATATATGAAATTTTGGTTCTAATATTAATTTGTTATTCATTAATTGTTAAATTTTAACATTTTTTTAGTAATCCATCACTACTTAAATAACATGATATTTAATTGACATAACATATAAGAATATATATATATATATATATATATATATATATATATATATATATATATATATATATATATTAAATATAATATATTCTTGTTTATATATATTTGAACAAGTGATTGATATTTATTTTATTAATAAATTTTATATGTATAATTTTTTTTAAAAAAAATTTCTTCTAAATGTCATATTATTAAATGTCATATTAGATAAATATGTGTAAACATTAAAATTTAATAATTAATTGATATTAATTTAATAAGAGAATCAAATTTTTACATTTTTAAAATTAGAGAGATTAAATATTTCTATTTTAAAATAGAGAAACTAAAATTATGAATTAATGAAAATAGAAAGATAAAAAAACATGATTTTATAAATTTTTTTTACAATAAATAATAATTTTATCAAGTTATTAGTTTAGGTAATGCTAGACTTAATTCTTTAAGCAAAATTTTGAATTTGAATAGTGTGGATGAAAAAATCGTGATTCTAAATTTTTCAACAAAAATTAATCATTAATAAAATCATATCAATAACATAAATAAAAAAATGCATAATATTTTTTAGTCAAAGTATTCATTGACTAATTTTTATAAAAAATTCAGATAATCTCTTTTTATAGAGATCTCTTCTCCTTTCAACGTTTTGTTTTTATTATTTTTATGTTTTTTATTTTTCATCTACAGACCACAAACTTCTTCTACCGAAATATGACACACCAGTTACATGACTTTTTTTCAAATCATGATTATATCTTCAAAATTACGAGAATTAAGGGATATCAATATCTCATAATATCACCAAGTTATAAAGGTGAGTGAGTCCATAAAATAAAATGTCATAAAAGAGAGAAGAGAAAGCAATGTCCATCCATGCATTACATTTCCAAACTCATATGCCACCCGCAACTCATCTCATACTTTCCAAATTTCTCACCTTAATTTTCCATGCATTTTCTTCTCTCTCTAATAACCAAATTCCTTATCAAAGATCAACCTTTCTCTTTTTGTCTCCTTGATTTCAATTTCAAACACCAAATTGATTAGATAACAATTTTCAAGATTTGCTCTCCAACCCTTCGCCCCTAGTGCCGACTAAGTAAAACATCTGGTTTGTTTTTTGAAATCTATATATTTTTTTAAATCAGTTTAATTTCCCTTATCATTAACATCTGCTACACATAACAGAATAGTGAAGATTTCTTTTCTTTTTGGCAACAATTTTCTGTGTTTGTGTGGTTCAACAAGGAAAAAAATTCTTGCTTTTGATCATACGAATGAGATCTAGATGAGGGTCAGAACCAATTTGTTTATGGTGTTCTCATTGGCATGCCTTCTTTGTGTGTCACTCTCAAGTGCTCAACTCCCACATGATGCTGTTGTCTCGGCTCGTTTACTAGATGCCCATCTTCAAGATTGGGCCTTTAAGGCCCTTTCCGGCCCAATAACTGGGGAGCCCTATGATGCTCAAGTGCCCACCAACCTAACAGGGATCAAAGTCTCAGCAGTGAGACTCAGGAGTGGTAGTTTGAGGACAAGGGGAGTTCAGAGCTACAAAGAATTTGAGATCCCAATTGGGGTTGCTGAGAGTCCCTATGTGGAGAGGCTTGTCTTGGTGTACCACAACTTGGGTAATTGGTCTCACACATTTTACCCTTTACCTGGTTACTCATATTTGGCTCCTGTTTTGGGCCTCTTGGCCTATAGCGGTGTCAATTTGTCTGCCTCAGAGCTTCCTGAATTGGACCTAAGGGCCTCTGATAAGCCTCTTTTGGTTAAATTCCCTTATGTGGAACCAGCACCATTTGGGGCATTGGCCAAGTGTGTGTATTTTGACTTGCATGGTTCTGTGCAGTTTGACATTGTGTTACCTGGGAATGTGTGTTCAACAATGCAACAAGGGCACTTCTCAATAGTTGTGGAATCAAATGCCCCATCACAAGCACCTAGTGATGGAAAGAACAAGTTCATGTTAAAGATTGTGGTTCCTTCTGTGGTTGGTGGGGTTCTATTGTTGGTCACTTTGTGGCTATTGGTTGTTGGAGTGAGAAGACACAGAAAAAGGAAAAGTATACAACAATTGGAAGGTGTTGCTCATAGCAGTGAAACCTTGGACATAGCATACATTGGTGACACCAAAGTACCATCAGCATTTGGTACTCGTACAAGAGCAATGATAGAAAATGATTACCTTCCTTAGATTTAAAAGCATTTTTGCTTTGCCATTTCTATTTCTGCTTGGAATTATAAAGTTTCTATATGTAATCAAGTTCAAATTGAAGTCTTGAAATGTGGTTCGGTCTTTGTGGTTTCAATTTATCTGATTTATCGTCTTCTCTTGAAATAATGTGTCATTATTTCTTTTATCAATGATCTATTGTGTTATCTTAAACATGAAATTTTAATTAAACGGATAAGCTTTTATCATTCTTCATCTTCCGAAGCACTTGTTTTACATGGATGACGTTTATTTGTGCTAAACAGAAAAATAATGACATCTATGGTGCTCGCGAATATATATTAGACTAAAAATAAGGGATAATCCAATGTATGTAACACATCACACATCTGTCGACAGGTTGCTATTTATCCATGTAGATGATGTTTTCTTTATTTACATCGTATGTATTATATTTATTTACGCTTATGTATTAAGTTCATCTACTTACGTTGTCATCTCTCTCTCTCTCTGTTTTTTTAAGCTCTTTATATATGCCTCATACTTATGTATTAGTGTTTGTTTAGATATATATTTCTTCACAAGTACTTTTAAGAAAAAGAAATAAGAAAAATAAAATAAAATAATTTTTTTTATAAATTAAAATTAGCTTGTACGTAAGTTAATTTATACAAGTTTTATCCAATTAATTTCTTCAAATTCTTATTTTTAATTCTTGTATAAGTTAGTTTTAACTTATGAAGAAGTTTATTTTAATTTTTTTTCTTCTATTTTTCTCTCTTAAAAGTGTTTTTGGAAAAACTCATCCAAACAAACCCTTTAGACTAAAAGTAATGAATATCAGAAATGGTTTAAATTTATGTATTCTAATTTAAATCAACACTTACATTTTTGTTTGTTTTACATCTCTCAATTTTTTTACAGTATTATATCTTGCATATTAAAATTTAGTTCGTTTTTGAGGTGTTTTCGAGAAATGGTAACTTAGATATAATTAATGATTTGAGCATTTAAAGAGTATTTCTACTCTCTGATTATATATTTGACCAACAATATATATAAAGCAAGAGATATCTATAGTTAATTGTTTAAATTTGTATTTTAATTTAAATTAATGGTACTTACATTTTTATATATAGTTTCATTTTAACAACTCTTGTCACTAGGTATCTCTAAAAAGTGGCGTTTTAAATATAACTAATGATTAAAGTATTTAAGATGTGCATGTTATGAGATTATATATTCAATTACCGTTATTATCTAAATTCCGAATCTTATAGAAGCATTTAATTGTTTGTGTTGTGTGTGGAACTCCTTGCCCAACTGATTGAGCATGAGGTGAGAAAAATGAGCAGGCGACTTGTTAAATTAAGTAGAGATGGTCCTCAAATTTCTTATTTATTTTTTGCAGATGATTTGTTATTATTTGCTAGAGCAAGTGGAGACCAAGTTGAAGTTGTTTTGGAATGTCTTGATGTCTTTTGCCACTCCTCAGGCCAAAAGGTTTCAACTGCTAAAACTCGTATGATTGTGTCTCGAAATATTAATCATCATCATGTCATGTATTTAAGCCCAGTGGCTAGGTTTGGATTGACAAGTGACCTTAGGAAATATCTAGGTGTACTTATTCATTGAAGGAAGAAGTGCTTGTATGATTCTTTATTGCAGAAGACTCAGCAAAGGTTAAGTAGTTGGTGAACTGGCTCTTTATTCTTTGTTGAAAGTGTAATCTAGCTAAAACTGTCATCCCAACTTTACCAACATATACGATGCAGACTGTGTTTCTATCAAAGCAAGCTTGTTATAAGTTGGAACATTTGAATAGGAACTTTGTTTGGGGTGGTGTTGATATTACTAGAAAGTGCCACTCAATTGCTTGGGATAAATTTTGTATGCCTAAGAAGGAGGGTGGGTTGGGTTTTAGAGACTTATATCAATTTAATAAAGCCTTCATTATGAAATTGGGATGGGGTATTATTCATGACCTTGATGCTTTCAAGTTTTAAGGAGTAAATATAAATGTTCTGACCTAGTCATCCCCTCCTTACATGTTCCTAACAAAGCTTTTGATTTATGGCGAAGTATTGGTAAGGTTTGGGACTCGGTGGAAAATAATTGTAGTTGGCTTTTGGGAGATGGACGTTATGTGAAATTTTGGTGGGATCGCTAGTTAATTACCTTCTGGTCTTGTTATTGACAGGTGAAATGTTGGTATAGTTGATTATGTGACTAATGAAGGAACTTGGCAAACACAAATTTTTTAGAATTTGATCCCTTGCTAGTTGTTTATGAAGATCATGAGTATTCATCCACTTCACCAAGATTCGGAAGAAGACAAAGTTATTTGGAGATTCACCAATGATGTTATGTTTTCTACCAAATTTGCGTAAGATTTTTACAAAAGGTACGAATGATATGTCCAGTCACTCTATTTGAAATACCATTTGACAACTCATCCTTGTATCCTAGAGAAAAAATGTTCTTATGTAAATATGTTCATGATTGATTACTAATTCGTTTAGATATGAGAGGTACATGGTAGATTGTGAGTTATGTCCTTTATGCAATCAAATGAAGGAAGTGGAGTTACATGTTCTTAGAGATTGCCCAAAGGTGGTTCAAGTGTGGGTGGGTATTTATGTGAATTTGCCATACTCAATTTTCCAGCAAGACTTATCATAGTGGCTTGATTCAAATATCCATGACTCTTGTTTAAAAGTCAATGGTGTGACATAGAATTTGCTTTTTTCAATTACGTTTACTAACATTTGGAAAGTAAGGAATGACCTTGTTTTTTATTCTACAAAATTTAATTTCGAGGAAGTGGATCGCATGTCAATACAAAAGTATGTACAAGCTTTGCATGATAAGAATGTTTTTATTCCAAGGACAATATTCCCTCTGTTTTTCTTTTCATTTTCTTTAAGGTTATGCATAAGAATTAAGATAATTATTGATATTTTAATTTTTTAAAATATTTATTACATATTTTTTTGTTATACCTTTTAGGTAGTTGGAGAATAAATAATATTAGAAAATGAATAGACACATTGTTTAATAAACATGCATTAATTATCAAGGGTAAAAATGAAAAAGAAAATTAATAAGTCATTGATTTTAGGAAAGTGACAATGAAAAAAAAATAACAAAATCTGACAAAACGACTATAGAAAAAAAAATGGAGGGAGTAATTGATAAATATTAGAGCTGTTAAAATATGTTAGTTTGACTCGGTCCACCTTAATCCACTTTTTATGTGGGTTGATCCGATCCAACTCACCAATCTTAATGTTCAAAAAATTTAAATCTGGTTCGATCCATCATGGGTTGGTGGGTTAAACGAGTTGATCCACCAATTCACCTAATTTTTTTAAAAAAATTAATTTAAAATAAATTTTGATATAAAATAATCTATAATCTAAAGTAAAAATTATCAAACTAAATATCATGTATATAACAATAAACTTAATACAACTTTAAATAATCAAAACAAAAAAATGAAAATCCTTTTATAAGAGTGATTATTAATCAATATTAAACTTCATTATAGGTTTGAGTAAATAAATTTATAGTAATTTCATGTTGTTTAACATTAACTTTATCTTTATCGACAAAAAAATGACAGCTTGTTAAAATAATCCATATATAATAATAAATGGGTTAAGTGGGTTGGGTTGATGGGAGTGTAAGTAAGTTAGGTGGACATTCCGACTCATCACGGGTTCAACCCGGATGGGCTAGGTTACATTTTTTGACCCATTACTAAAATTTTCATTTTTTTGGCCCACCTCGACCCGTTTTCAAGGTGGGCCGAAATAGACCAGAACCTATATTAACAACTCTAATAAATATGCCTATCAAAATGTGAAATGGTTTCCTCCTTAACCTAGATGGTCTAATGCTAATTGTGATAGCTCAGTTAGACAAGGTGAGAACCGTGCTTCTTGTGCTAGGTTGTAAGGGAAGAGAATGACAATCGGAAAGGTGGATTTTGATGATTTTAGGATCTACTAATGTTATTATGGCTAAGTTATGGGATATAACTTATATTTTTCATGTAGCTTGGAGTAAAAGGATAACATAGCTTATTATGGGTGTGATTCTAAAACTGTTATTCACTTTTTCAATCATATGTGGGAAGATTGCATCCCTATTGGTATTTAGTTTAATTTATCAAAAGCTAAACACAAAGACAATTGGAAGTTCAATATATTCATGCTTTTAGGAAGGCTAATTTAGTGGCTAATAACATGACTTCTTTGGCTTATTTTTATGATGTAAGATTTCATTTGTTAGATAATCTTTTTGTGGGATCTTTGCATTTCTAATGAGAGATGTAATGGGTCTTACTATGAATCTTTGTATTCTAGTATAACTTTTCCTGAGTCTTGGCCTTCCTTAGTATGAAAAAAAAATAATTCTACGTACATTTATAATCTCATTGTATAACTCTTCACATTAAAAAATTGGTCAAATTAGTTATAAGGTATATCTAAATAGTGGCAACTTAGATATAGCAAATTATTAGAGCATTTAAGGTGTGTCTATGCTATGGAATTATATATTCAACTAATATTATTATCTCAATTCCGAATCTTATAGAGATATTTAACTTTATGTATTGTAGTTTAAATTACTTGTACCTTTATTTTTATTGATTCACTCTATAGCTCTCCACGTATTAAAAATTATACCAATCATGAAGTATCTCTAAAAAGTGACAACTTAGATACAACTAATGATTAAAGCATTTGAGGTGTATTGGGTTATATATTTGACAACTATTATTATCTCGATTCTGAATCATGTAAGCATATTTAAATTTATGTATTTTAATATAAATTAATGGTATTTAATTTTTTATGGTTTCATTTAATAACTCTTTATATTAAAAATTGTCTCAATCATGAGGTGTCTATAAAAAAATGATAGTTTAAATATCGCTATTGATTAGAGCATTTAAGGTGTGTTTATGTTATGGGATTATATATTCAACTAACATTATTATCTCAATTTTGGATCTTGCAAGATATTTAAATTTATGTATTTTAATTTAAATTAATGATACTTACATTTTGTAAAAATATGAGAGCATGGCACCCAATCTAACATAAACAAAAGGCAAGCTCTAATATTACATTCTACCAGAGTATAGTACCCAAGCTTTTGCAAAAGAAAGCTTAAGTCTCTCCACCAACACCAACATCTAGTTGATTTTTACTTGAAAGATGACATTCAGTTCAAATACAAACAAAATATATAAAGAAAAGGAAGTTAAGTACACCTCACTCATATTTCAGGTGTGAAACAAAGACCAGATAACCTTAAATATAACAATTAAAGTAAGCACAACATATAATACATTTCAAATGCAATACAAAAAAAGAATCATGTTATGACATGGTCTCGTGTCATAATGTAATTTATGCACATGGAACTACGTTTGAAATTTCATCTCAAAGAGTGTACCTTAGGAGTGCATGTAGGTAGATGGAGCCATTCGACCCAAGTGTTCGATAGCAAACACTCTCACTAGGAAGAAGATACATTGATGACTCATCAATATTACAATCTTACGCTCAATTGACCCATACTCATCATAAAGTGTGATTGGGTTTCCAAACCAAGTTGACCCCGAGGTTCAAATTCGAAAAACCTTTATGTGACCTCACTTACATATATAGGATTCCACATTGATACCTCAAAAACTCAAGTTTAATTATTCATGCATGTCACATGTCAAATATGACTCATACAATTCTCATTATCTCATTACTTGATTCAATTGTTCTCATGACAAATTTCATTCATCTAGAATGGTTCTGCTTACGACACACCTCATGGTGCCTCAAAATTCTCATAAAGAATCATTCATATCTTATAGCACAAAGTACTTAAGACATGTTCATATTCAATAGATAAATATTTTAAACCCAAAGTTATGCAATATAATGTTAAAAATAAGCAATCATAAAAATAGTGACCAAATTACAATATATAAGATCATTATTGTCATTACATTTTTTGCTTAGTGAAAAAGGTCTCTCCCAACTAAACCTTTTTATTTCGCTCAACCAAAAGTTTTTGTCCAACCAAAAGGTTTCACTCATCTAAACATCTCTATTTCACTTAGTCAAATGATTTCACTCAGTAAAAATTGATTCATATGGGTCTCATGATTCTATAATGACAATTCACTAGTTAACATGATTTAAGCAAATATTCCTCAATTTGCCTAATTTAATTCATATGGTATAATATGATTCTGTAATGACAATACACTAATTAACAAGGATTTAACCACACATTCCATAATTTGCCTAGATCATCATCAATTTGATCAAGCATTCAAGTATTCCTAAAATACAATTTAAAAAGCAACAAAAAAATAAGAAACATAACATACTAAACATTTAAAAGTAGGGATTATGACAGAAATTGAGAGCTTCAGGGTATCCACAATCCTTTTTAAAGGAATTAAAACAAGAGCAAAAAAATTAAATGAAAACCTATGAGGTTGGGGTCAAACCCCGCTAGCTACAATTTGATTTACACCCATTAGTGAGACAACTCTTAATACTTTTTTTTGGAGAAATCTCTTGAAGGTAAAGGAGCAACAAGGTTATCCTCCCCTTGAGTTGCGTGCTCCTCCACATGTGCTTTTGATGACAATGATGTTTCAAGAGACAATAAGAAACCAAAAAACATTATGTTAGATCTAATATACTTTTTCAATTGAATAAAAAAAACTTATTGAACCAATGAGGACAAAAGTCCAAAAACTTTAAAATATATTTTCTTTTAATAAAAGTCTTTTTCTTATTTTTCTAAAATCTTTTTATTTAAAACCCATTTAAGACAACTCAAAAGTTTTATCGATAATTAATCTCTATTAAAGAATTTGACTAATCACCTTTAGTAAGATCTTCTTTCTTGACTATATTTTTTTCATACATAAAACTCAAATTCGAGATCTTAGTTAATAATAATAATTGTCTAATACTAGTTAGAATAAAGACTTGCTAGTATTATAAATGATAAATTAATAATCATGTATTGTTAATATTCATTTTAAAATTAATATTTTAGATATATTGAGTTTCATTTTTATTCTCTAGAATTTGTTTATTGTTATGATTGATACACTCTATTTTATTTCTATTATTGTATGTCATATTTTGTTATTTTATAGTATAATTGAGAACGTATATTTTTATTTTAGTTTATAGTATTTAAAATAATTTATTATTGTATTATATAAAAGTTAGTATGCTTTAATAATTGTTATGCTTTATATTTTACAAAGTTAGTAGCTCGTGACTTACCTATTATGCCCTCCACTCACCTAATATTAAATTGGCCCATCTAACCTAACCAAAAAATATGTTTGGTTGTGATGGGCTACCCAAATGGACTAGGTTATGCTCATTGACAACTCTTAAATTGATCCGTAATTTTGACTTAATTACTAGAGTCAAAACAATACAAAGCTCATGTGAACTTGAGAAGTAAAATAATAATAAAAAAATATAATAATAATATTTAATATATTATTTTTTCTCCATCACACCATACTAGTTTAAAGGCTTAATTTTTTTTCTCTCAAATATAATAATTATGTAATTTTAGTCTCTTAAATTTTAATTGAATAATTTTAGTCTCTTAATAATTACAATCATACAATTTTAGTCCTTAATTTTTAATTGAATAATTTTAGTCCTTAAAGTATTACAATTGTATGATTTTAGTTTTCAAGTATCACAATTATACATTTTTATTACCAATTTAAATTACATATATTAATAATTTTAATAATAATAACTATATATCATTTAATATCCAAATGAAAATTAATATATATATATATATATATATATATATATATAATTCAAATAGGTCAAAAAATTTATAAATGAAACAAAATTGTATAATTATAATATTTGAGAAATTAAAATTGTTTATTAAAATTTGGAAAATCAAAATCGCATGATTACTACAATTGAGAGACTAAAATTGTTTTTTAAAATCTTAGGTACCAAAAACCCACTATTGTAATATTAGAAGGATAAAAATATAATTGTATATATCCTTAAAAGATTTTTTTTTATAATTTTATTAAAAATTATAGTATGCTTTTAACTTGTTGCTTTATTTATGGATTAAATCTCCAGTAAATATAAAGTTTTAGGTCTTTAATTTAAAAGTGAAAAGTGCTAGAAAACATATTTTTAATATAATTTATTATTGGTTAAAATTTATTAAAATTAAAAAATTATGAGTGAAAAATAAGCAAATAAGAAATGAAATTCACCAAAATTTAAGATTTTAATAAATTTCAATTAATAATATAAAGTGTTCCTAAAACCATCATTTCTTTTTTATCTATTATGATTGACCAATTAATAAAAGTTTAGAGAGTTCGTACAATGTCATGAGTTAAAATTTTGTTGATATTATTATATACCAAAAATATAATTAAGGGTCTCTTTGGAAAGATTTTTCAATTTCAAGTTTTAAAAAATTAAAAAATTATAACTAGTTTTAGTATATTTTGAGTTTATTTTTTTTTAAAAAAATTATATTCAATTAAGACTAATTTAAGAGTATGTTTGTAAGATAGTGTCAATAACAACGATAATACTAATAATAATGACAATAACAATAATGATAATAAATATGTTGGTTGCAATAGCAACCACAGTGTTATTATTAGTGGTAATAATGATGATAACACTATTAATAATAATGGTGTTGATGTTAATAATGGTGATGTTGATGATAATTATATCTCTTATATTCATAATAATCATAACAACAATTTTGATATAAGGTAATAATGTCAATTGTATCTATTATATTCACAATGGTGATAACATATTGACATTGGGTAGTGATGTGAATGTAGATGATGACAATAATAGTGATTGTAATAAGGATTATAGTCAAATGTTGCAAAAATTATTTTTTTAAAACAAAAAACTGAATTTGCAATTTTTTCTTGGTTAAAAATGAATATAATAGTATTTTAAAATTGACTTCATTTTAGCTAAAGATAATTTATTTTAAAAATTATATCAAAATAAATATAAAAAACTAGCATCTACTTTGTACGAGTCCTATGTTTCTATGACCAAACATAATAATAATAATAATAAGCATAAAATAAGTAAAGAATTTACATGATCGTTTCAGAATCTATTTAATTATTTTAAGCATAAATTTTTTGAGTAAATAACATTATACTCTCCTAATATATATAGGAGTGTTATACGGCATTCACCTATCCTCTAATTATATTAAAATTTATAATTTAATATATATATATATATATATATATATATATTTTTTTTTTTACTTCAGTTAAGTAAATTATTCTTACTATCTTCTATGAGTTAAAACGTAAAAAAAAGTATTTTTTTTTTCTTGAGATATGCGAGCATTATACTAACATTATTTTATTATATTAAAATATATAATTTTGTGTATTTAACATACGGTATTTAAAGAATATTTATTATAAGATTTTAAAATATAATTTTAATTAAAATATATACTAAAATATTTTAGTTTATTAAGTTGTAATTCACTCACTTGATATATTTTTTTTTGTAAAATATATAATTAAATTTAAAACAATTTATTAAAAAAATTTAAAAGTACAAATTACGAAATAATATATGTACTGTCCGTACTGCAAAGCCGAGCTCCGAACTCGGCATCACAACGCAAGATGACCTCAAGCACGCGCTACGCGACGTCAGCTCGACATTTAAGTAGATCATAACTGATCTCAAGGGATCTCGCTCCAGATGAGATCCCTTATCTAATCTTATCATATCTTTTCTCAAGATCTTATCATATCTTATCTCAAGATCTTATCATATCTTATCTCAAGATCTTATCATATCTTATCTCAGGCCCAAGGCCCAAAGCAACCCTAATTCACACTAAGGAACGTGCATTACTTATACGAGATTCATACTCCCACAAACACTAACTTTGGCATCGGAGTCTCTTTTGCAGGTACCTCCCCCATCTTGGAGCACCAATACATTAAGCAAAGGAGGCTCACCGATCTTACTGGACGGGTCACCTCTACGACCAAATTCCGGTAAGAACATTTGGCGCCCACCGTGGGGCCGATCAAGACCAGCTCTTATCGGCCATTCTTACGGTTTTCACTAGAAGCCATAGCAGACACGTAACAGACGACCTAGATCGCTCAACTACCATGGATAGCGATGCAGCAACATTGAGGAGGCTGATCGACCAGGTCGAACAGATGCGGCAACAACACGCCGCCGACCTACAAAGCATGCGTGCCAAGCACGAAACTGATCTAGCGGCAATGTGTACCGCTAATGAAGTCGGCCTAGCGCGTCGAGAACGAGCGCATTCACGCCCAACTCCCTCGGCGTCCCTCAGATCAATCCCCTCCGCAGAGTAACCTGAATAAGGACGCAGGGCACTCGGTTTCACAATCGCCAACAGCGGCTAGGGCACCGACTCCCAAGCCTCCCACACATCGGTCTCATGCGCCGACGAATAGGTCGGCGCACGACGTCAGCAATGCCCCCGCCCACGGCACGGGGAATCAGACGACCTCTCGCCGCCGTCCTTTCGTGGACGGTATCATGGAGACACCTCTCCCCTTTGGGTGGAAGCCTTTCCACCTCGATCGCTACGACGGCACAATCGACCTGGACGAGCATATCGATCTATACACCACCCAGGTAAACCTCTATACTAATGAGGATGCTATACTGTGCAGGTTTTTCCAACCTCGCTCAAGGGGGCTCCACTCAACTGGTATACCCAGCTACCCGCCGAGTCAATTAACAGCTTCGGCACCCTGGTCAGATAGTTCACAGCACAGTATGCGACAAGTCGGCCTCATCACATAACGTCAGCTGCTCTGGCCAGCCCCAGACAGAGCGATGATGAACCACTACGGACGTTCATGGAACGCTTTGTCAGCATCTCGGTGAAAACTCAAAATTTGAATCCTGAGGTCGCCCTACACGCCATGCTCATGGCACTCAAGCCCGGACCGTTTGTCGACAGCCTATGTCGTGAAGCTCCTCCCGACATGGATGAGCTACGCACCCGTGCTGCTGGATACATCCAGATGGAAGAATACTCCGCCTTCCGCGACCAGGTTTGCGGAAAACCACAAGGAAAGCAAGACCAAGGTCAGGCCACAAACATTTAAAGTTGGCGACCTTGTTTAGTGGGGTGAGAGAGGCAAGAATAGATCCCTCCGAAAAGAAATTCGGAACTTGGAATGTCACTCACCTCAATTTTTATTTCTCTTAACTTGTAAATTCAGGTGATGTACTCTTTTTCCTCCTCAGCCTTTTTCCCACTCAAGAAAAGGGTTCTTGGCCAAGGAAGGTTTTAACGAGGCACACCTCCGAAATAATCAACAAAACAACTCCATTCCCATACATTTTCTTAAATCAAGGTCAAATTCGAACCTTGACACTTCCGTTAAAGGTCGAGTCTGAACCTTAACCAAAACAATTTGCCTAAATCCGAGGTCGAATTCGAACCTCGACACTTTCGTTAAAGGTCGAGTCCGAACCTTAACCAAAACAATTTGCCTAAATCCGAGGTCAAATACGAACCTCGACACTTCCGTTAAAGGTCGAGTCCGAACCTTAACCAAAACAATTTGCCTAAATCCGAGGTCGAATTCGAACCTCGACACTTCCGTTAAAGGTCGAGTCCGAACCTTAACCAAAACAATTTGCCTAAATCCGAGGTTCAATTCGAACCTCGACTCTTCCGTTAAAGGTCGAGTCCGAACCTTAACCAAATCAATTTGCCTAAATCTAAGGTCGAATACGAACCTCGACGAGTTCGAACCTTGTCATCTACGAACCTCAACACTTCCGTTATGGGTCGAGTCCGAACCTTAACCACATCAATTCACCCAAAATCGAGGTCGAATACGAATCTCGGCAAAAATATAAGGTCGAGTACGAACCTTAACATCCGAGGTCGAGTACGAACCTCGCTAAAATTCGTTTCACTCCAAATTGAGGTCGAGTACGAACCTCGCCAAAATTCGCCTTACTCTAAATTGAGGTCGAGTACGAACCTCGCCGAAATTCGTTTTACTCCAAATTGAGGTCGAGTACGAACCTCGCCGAAATTCGTTTCACTCCAAATTGAGGTCGAGTACGAACCTCGCCGAAATTCGTCTTACTCCAAATTGAGGTCGAGTACGAACCTCGCCAAAATTCGCCTTACTCTAAATTGAGGTCGAGTACGAAACTCGCCGAAATTCGTTTCACTCCAAATTGAGGTCGAGTACGAACCTCGCCAAGATTCTCCTTACTCCAAATTGAGGTCGAGTACGAACCTCACCGAAATTTGTTTTACTCCAAATTGAGGTCGAGTACGAACCTTGCCGAAATTCGTTTCACTCCAAATTGAGGTCGAGTACAAACCTCGCCGAAATTCGTCTTACTCCAAATTGAGGTCGAGTACGAACCTCGCCAAAATTCGCCTTACTCCAAATTGAGGTCGAGTACGAACCTCGCCGAAATTCGTTTCACTACAAATTGAGGTCGAGTACGAACCTCGCCAAGATTCGCCTTACTCCAAATTGAGGTCGAGTACGAACCTCGCCGAAATTCGTTTCACTCCAAATTGAGGTCGAATACGAACCTCGCCGAAATTCTTCTTACTCTAAATTGAGGTCGAGTACGAACCTCGCCAAAATTCGCCTTACTCCAAATTGAGGTCGAGTACGAACGCCGAAATTCGTTTCACTCCAAATTGAGGTCGAGTACGAACCTCGCCAAGATTCGCCTTACTCCAAATTGAGGTCGAGTACGAACCTCGCCGAAATTCGTTTCACTCCAAATTGAGGTCGAGTACGAACCTCGCCGAAATTCGTCTTACTCCAAATTGAGGTTGAGTACGAGCCTCGCCAAAATTCGCCTTACTCCAAATTGAGGTCGAGTACGAACCTCGCCGAAATTCGTCTTACTCCAAATTGAGGTCGAGTACGAACCTCGCCAAAATTCGCCTTACTCCAAATTGAGGTCGGGTACGAACCTCGCCGAAATTCGTTTTACTCCAAATTGAGGTCGAGTACGAACCTCGCCGGAATTCGTTTCACTCCAAATTGAGGTCGAGTACGAACCTCGCCGAAATTCGTCTTACTCCAAATTGAGGTCGAGTACGAACCTCGCCGAAATTCGCCTTACTCCAAATTAAGGTCGAGTACGAACCTCGCCGAAATTCGTTTCACTCCAAATTGAGGTCGAGTACGAACCTCGCCGAAATTCGTTTCACTCCAAATTGAGGTCGAGTACGAACCTCGCCAAAATTCATTTCACTCCAAATTGAGGTCGAGTACGAACCTCGCCGAAATTCGTCTTACTCCAAATTGAGGTCGAGTACGAACCTCGCCAAAATTTGCCTTACTCCAAATTGAGGTCGAGTACGAACCTCGCCGAAATTCGTTTTACTCCAAATTGAGGTCGAGTACAAACCTCGCCGAAATTCGTCTTACCCCAAATTGAGGTCGAGTACGAACCTCGCCAAGATTCGCCTTACTCCAAATTAAGGTCGAGTACGAACCTCGCCGAAATTCGTTTCACTCCAAATTGAGGTCGAGTACGAACCTCGCCGAAATTCGTCTTACTCCAAATTGAGGTCGAGTACGAACCTCGCCAAAATTCGCCTTACTCCAAATTGAGGTCGAGTACGAACCTCGCCGAAATTCGTTTCACTCCAAATTGAGGTCGAGTACGAACCTCGCCGAAATTCGTCTTACCCCAAATTGAAGTCGAGTACGAACCTCGCCGAAATTCGTCTTACCCCAAATTGAGGTCGAGTACGAACCTCAGCACTAATAAACCAAGGTCGAACCCGAACCTTCACGGAAACACTTACTCAACGGAAAACCAGGGTCGAGTTCGAACCCTGACTTGGCCAACACAAGGCAAAGGCATCACCACATACAAAATAAACAACAGACATCAAACGACCGCCTCAAAATGGGCAAAAGGCAAGAATCAAGAGCAAACAAACGAAGCAAGGTCGAGTTCGAACCTTGATATGCCAAGGTCGAGTTCGAACCTTGTTACGCCAAGGTCGAGTCCGAACCTTGAGACTACATTTTCTTAACTAAGGTCGAGTTCGAACCTTGTTATGCCAAGGTCGAGTCCGAACCTTGAGATCACATTTTCTTAATCAAGGTCGAATTCGAACCTTGATATGCCAAGGTCGAGTCCGAACCTTGAGATCATATTTTCTTAACCAAGGTCGAGTTCGAACCTTGTTATGCCAAGGTCGAGTCTGAACCTTGAGACTACATTTTCTTAACCAAGGTCGAATTCGAACCTTGATATGCCAAGGTCGAGTCCGAACCTTGAGATCATATTTTCCTAACCAAGGTTGAGTTCGAACCTTGATATGCTAAGGTCGAGTCTGAACCTTGAGATCATATTTTCTTAATCAAGGTCGAATTCGAACCTTGATATGCCAATGTCAAGTCCGAGCCTTGAGATCATATTTTCTTAACCAAGGTCGAATTCGAACCTTGATATGCCAAGGTCGAGTCCGAACCTTGAGATCATATTTTCTTAACCAAGGTCGAGTTCGAACCTTGTTATGCCAAGGTCGAGTCCGAACCTTGAGATCACATTTTCTTAATCAAGGTCGAATTCGAACCTTGATATGCCAAGGTCGAGTCCGAACCTTGAGATCATATTTTCTTAACCAAGGTCGAGTTCGAACCTTGTTATGCCAAGATCGAGTCCGAACCTTGAGACTACATTTTCTTAACCAAGGTCGAATTCGAACCTTGATATGCCAAGGTCGAGTCCGAACCTTGAGATCATATTTTCTTAACCAAGGTCGAATTCGAACCTTGATATGCCAAGGTCGAGTCCGAACCTTGAGATCATATTTTCTTAACCAAGGTCGAGTTCAAACCTTGTTATGCCAAGGTCGAGTCCGAACCTTGAGATCACATTTTCTTAATCAAGGTCGAATTCGAACCTTGATATGCCAACGTCGAGTCCGAACCTTGAGATCATATTTTCTTAACCAAGGTCGAGTTCAAACCTTGTTATGCCAAGGTCGAGTCCGAACCTTGAGACTACATTTTCTTAACCAAGGTCGAATTCGAACCTTGTATGCCAAGGTCAAGTCCGAACCTTGAGATCATATTTTCTTAACCAAGGTCGACCTCGAACCTTCAAATTTGGGAGCTCCTCAGAAGCCCCTTCGCTCTTACATCACTCGGGGCTTGGGGGGGCAAGTGTACTGGCCAGCCAAGTTGCCGACTTGTCCCTCACCAACCCATTGACTCAATCAAAGGTTTACCAGCCTGACCAAACAGTAAACTCATCATTGCCGAGTTCCTCAGCTCGGCCATGAAACATGGACATCGAAATACCACATCGGCCCAAAGAGGCCACGTCATCAAACAGATAAAAATACAATCTTGTTACCACGCCGCCTGCACGTTCTCGAGAACGAGGCGACAGTTGCAACACATGGCATCTTGACAGGTAAGCATGCGCGAAAGGTCACTCCCCTCCAGCGAGCTCGGTCTTAACTCCTCGACCTACGGTCTTCGGAGCTCAGGGGGCTAGTGTATTGTCCGTACTGCAAAGCCGAGCTCCGAGCTCGGCATCACAACGCAAGATGACCTCGAGCACGCGCTACGCGACGTCAGCTCGGCATTTAAGTAGATCATAACTGATCTCAAGGGATCTCGCTCCAGACGAGATCCCTTATCTAATCTTATCATATCTTATCTCAAGATCTTATCATATCTTATCTCAGGCCCAAGGCACAAAGCAACCCTAATTCACACTAAGGTACGTGCATTACTTATACGAGATCCATACTCCCACAAACACTAACTTTGGCATCAGAGTCTCTTTTGCAGGTACCTCCCCCATCTTGGAGCACCAATACATCAAGCAAAGGAGGCTCACCGATCTTACTGGACGGGTCACCTCTACGACCAAATTCCGGTAAGAACAATATATATATATATATAAGTATTAAATTCTTCAATAGTTTTTTTTTCGAGGGGAATTCTTCAATAGTTATATTTTATTTAATAATACATTTTTAATATAAATGAAATAATTTAAAAGGATATATGTTTAATTAATGTACATGTATCAACAATATATTTATTAAATTAATAAAATTTATATTTAACAAATATAATAATTAACACTATATAAGAAAAATGAAAGTCTACTTAAATATTTATAATCATACTATATTAATAACATCAATTAAATACTACTTTAACACTTAGATTTGATTTTTCCAAAAAAAAATATGTTTGATTTTATTTTACTCATATATATACATTTTTTAAAAAAAAATTTGATTTTTAAAATATGTTTTGTGAAAATAATTTTTTAAAATTTATTATTAAATTTATAAGAACTCATAATAGTTAATGAATTAATCACCTATACAGTGTCAGTGTAAATTTTTTTTTTACACTGGTAACCAATCAGATCTGTTAATAGTGCTATGTCATTTGCTCATTTAATTAAATTAAAATAAAAAATATACAATTAACAGATCTGATTGGTTGCCGGTGTAAAAAAAGTATATAGATGATTAGTCATAGTTAATTGTATAAGTAAAGTGACAAATCATTAAAATGTAAAATATTTGCATTTACTAAAAAGAGGAGATCATGTGAGTTTTAATGCAGTTAGGAGAAGTCCTGTAAAAAAAAAAAAAAAAAACTAAAGCACATTTAGGAGAAGTAGTGTAATGTTTGCATCAGAAATGTAGTATGAAAGGTGTTATGGTAATAATTTATTTTTAATGGAATCTAACCGAACTTTAACGATTTTTTATTTGTATTTTAAAAAGAGTAAAATGTAATATGTGAATTTAATATAAAAGATAAGAACAATGTATTTTAGTAAAATTTAATAATCGTACAGAGTAATTTAGTTTTTGAAAAGAAAACATAATTGAAGTTGATGGCCATGAGTCACATAATTGTGACCTATCATAGGACTTTATTTGCTTCACAAAGTTATATCGTCCCTGACCCTGGCCCAACATGCACGTTGCCATTCATTTTCTGCAACCACACCTCAGTCCTAGGAATCCTATGCCTACCCTCTCTTAGTTCTTACTCACTCCTCTTCCCTTCAAACTTCCACTATGCCACGTTCTATTCTATTGCATTACTGGATCATCATATTATAAACACCAACAACATATATAACATATTATATAAACATTGTACATATTTAGATTGTTAAAATATCCATCCTAATATGAAAAGGAAAAAAGAAAGAAAACATGTTTGATGTTTCTTTCCATGCCTTCTTGGCATTGAATTTAATTCATGATACCATATGACAACAAATTTAGGAATGCTATTATAACATGATATCGTAAACATGACATATATGTAGATTGCGTTAAAATATGAATCATATATGAAAAGGAAAACAAAAAGAAAGAAAATATCTTTCTTACCTGGCCACGCCTTCTTTATATTAAATTTAGTTCGTGATTAGATCACACACAAATTTGGAAGAAAAAAAAAATCAATATATCATTCGTGTGTTACGCGGTAAAATTAAATTAGAAATAATTAAAAATCTAAAATATGTTAAATTATTTTTGAATTCTATGAAGAAAATATTATAAAATTAATAAATAAAAAATAAAACATATTTATAAATTATAATACTTTTTAAAATATGATCATCTAAAGGAGATTATGTAATATATTTCAAGACAACAAATTCCGGCATTGAAGCCTATAAAGTTTCAATCGAAGAGAATTGTTCTGGTAGGTCAGTAGGGTTGGTTCGAGTAAGACAAGAAATGGGGCCAATGGTGGTTTAAAAAACAAATGGCGTAGCATTAATTGTATGATATTTCAAACAATTGTGTGCAAGTAATCAATTAATAATAGCAATTAAGCTGTCAAGGTTAATAGCAACTATTTCTCTCTTCTTCTTTTTTTTTATCCTCTGTATCGGAAAATTATACTATACCTTTAAAACCTTTGAATTGAATTAGTATATATATTTTTTTATCTACAAAAATTACAATAATCAGAATTCGACTATGCATATTACTAGAGTTTTAACGATTCATTATGTCAATTCTAGTGATTTTATTTAGTAGATTTATTAGTATATTGATGATTAATAGTAGTGATCACTTAATTTGTTCCCTTCATTATTTGATATTTTTTACGTGCTAAGGGTAGAAGAGGGGTTGAAGCTGGACTTGCTAGTTTTGGAGGTTGTTGGAAAGATATTTTCCATTTTTCCTTGCTTGCCGGTGAATGTCAATTACCAAGTAAAACTTTGAGATAGACATATATGTAAGTGTGTGTTCATATATAAAACTAATACTTAAAGTTAACATGTCGTTTAAGAGATGAATTCCACTGGAAGCAATTTTGTGTTGTTATTATGGTTTGTAACTGGGTATTTTATATAAGCGTGAAACATGAGGGTGATTGGTTTGAAATAGTGTACGTGATCATGATCTGGTGCCATTGAGGCATTGACCCACATTGTTCATTGGGATACCCTCTCTTTGCCTTCTTCTCTGTTACGGATTGAAGCGAATCCATCTCCACGCACCCTTATTGGAGCGTGCATGACTGCTTCAGCATGTTAATGATTGCTTTGCCATTTTAATTACCATTCTCTAGCTCACAACTCTCATAGTCACATCACATAAGGAAAGGCCTCTTTAATTTGCCTTCTGCTCTTAAATATGTAGTCAAGATTTTATGTGCTTTCATATCTTTCTTTCACTCTCCATTGGAATATTATTTATCTTAAGTAAGAAAATGCTTTAATTTCTATGTATTTTTATTATAAAAATTTTAAACAGTTAATTAATAAAAAAAAGTTACATAATATCCCTTTTAAAATGATTACTGATTAGTATAATAATTCATTAGTCACATTTTTTGTAACGAGACTTTTACTGTATTACTCTATAATTTATTTATCAATTATTTTTTTGAGTAAAAATCCTACTACCATCCAAATTCCAAACAAAAATCAATATATATGATCAGTTTTTTTTTTTTTTTTTTTTTAGATTAAGGGTAAATAAGCTATCTAATCACAAAATTATCACAAACTCTACAACGAAAATTATCTCATACTCTTAACTTTACCATAGCCATCTTTGCCAACATTTGTTAAGGAAAACATACATACAATGATACAAAACTTCATATGCAGCAGAAGTCAACAAAACAACAATCAAAACTCACCCTTGAGAGAGATAGATGGATTGAGAGACACCCTTTAATGCTTGCTTTTACTACTGAGACACCGAAGGTGGCCCTCCATCTATATTTCTAGTTTTTGTACCTTTCCTTCTTCCATTACTATTCTCTCTCTTCTTTTTCTTCTTCTTTTTTTTTTTTTTTTTTCAAACATAAGTGAGCTGATTCTGTGTTTTTCTAATAGGATCTTTGAGGCCAAACCCCATTTCAATCAACCCTGTATTCTCTCTTACTACCTTGAATTTTCTCTATTCTTTCTGTGCAATACTGCAACCTTTATTCTTATAGAATTGATGTCTGGTTTGTACAATCAAATATCTTCACCTTCAACTAGGGCCAATTCACCAAACATAAACATGAGAAGCAATTTTGATGTTGAAAGGTAAACGGATTGGGGTGATTATTCTGTAATTTGTTGTGAAACCGAAAATTTTGATTTTTTAGGTACCTATGTTATATGTATACCTATATGTTTGAGGTCAGGACTTGAATTAACTTTTTTCTGGGTGGGTGTTTGTTCTTATTCATGTTTTTTATAGTCAGTACTTAACGGAGCTGCTAGCAGAACACCAGAAGCTTGGACCTTTCATGCAAGTCTTACCCTTGTGTACTAGGCTCTTAAATCAAGGTTGGTTATTATAAATCTATGTATCATAAAGTTTTAAATTGTGGTTGCGATTGCGATTTTTCCATGATCCTTGACATTGCGGGAAATTATGGAGAAATACAGCTGATACAGTCACAACTGCAGCCAGGAGAGTAAAAAATAGTTTTGATGTTGCTGTCTAAATCGCAGTCGCTGGCCAATTTTAAAACCTTCCAAGGTTTCTGTAGTTGAGAATTTCCTCTTTTTGTTGTTCTATTGGTTTCAACTTATCTCACCTCATTTCAAGTGAATTTGGCCTAGTCATTAACCCAGTTTTCTGGCTACTTGGACTAGTATATCTCATTTTCCTTTTGTTTTGAGGATTATTATCTACTTCAAATTGCAATGAATTGTCAAGTTATGATCTTGTCACCTGGTTGAAGTATAGTAAATTTACTGGTTGATGCTAAACTCTGTCATCGCTGATAAAATAATAATTGCTAAAGGAATTAGAAATCTATATTGTTGAACAAAATACATGTGAGTGGAAACCAGATTGGTCTCCTGTATGTGACCAAAGCAAACTTCAACATGGTTCTATAGAATTTCTATCTGTTGATAAATTCATGAAAGGGAATCAATCATATTAGTTGGTGAGTTTCAGATAATCGAAAAGAAAGAATGAACAAAATGCAGGGAGGAAAACAATCCTTAAAGGGTCCTAAATGATGGTCTCCACATCAATATGTGTCTATATAATTATCTCTGTTCATTTTCAAACAAATAACAGAATGTTTAGTTTGATTGAAGATATACTCCACTACAGTAAAACTGTAAAAGAAATAAAGTATGCATCTTCTTTTGGATGGATAGAGCAAACTTTAACCGATCAGCTTTACTATTAAATATTAATGCTTGATAGAACCTTTTGTTTCATTTTCATGGTTTGAATTGTAAGTGTTTGCAGTTTGCTAGTACCCCTTCATGTTCATATTTGACACCTTACAATAGGAAGGTATCTTCCTTTATACTCGTTCTTACATTCAGTGTTACTTTATTATCAGAGATTTTAAGGGTTTCTGGAAAGAATGGATTGATGCAGAACCAAGGGTTTGGTGACTACGACAGAGTGCAGTTCGGAAGCCCCAAACCCAATCTCATGCCTTCTTTAGACATACAACCAAATTTTACAGGCTGGAACAGCTTATCACATGAAGTAAGTATTTTACTTTTCTGTTCTATACTGTTTTATAGATCATTCTCCAGCACTCATCCATGTTTAGTTTCTACTTTTTCTTGCTTCATTGTTAATCCATAAGCCATCCAATATTGTTCTAATTCATAGCTTATCACAACTTCAGGTACTTAGATGACTAGATTATCTGTTTTCCACTATGTATGGGCTGACAATAGTTAGAAATATAATATAAAAAACATTCATTTGTTTTCACTCTTCATGTAACAGTTAAGCTTTTGGAATCCTTTAATCATGACATATTATTAAAGCCTTTATAACCAAGTGGTTTAGAGTTTAATCATTCCTACTCCACTCTTTAAATAAGAAGTTTAATTTCGGTACAAGGTAGGTGAACCTTATGCATTATCTGTGCTCTCTTGTGTAAAGAGGCATGTGTCTTCATCTAACTGCTTAAACTTTTGGAATTGTTAGTTTATGACACTGATATTATCTATATTTGTGAAATTTCCATCGGTTCCTTTAATCTGCTTCTCTTGAAACAGAGCAACTACAACTTGATTTCTTTGTATCATGTATCACTATTCCTCTCCCACTTTATTTCATCCTTTAGTCATTTCATCTGCTAAGAGGTTAAGTCCATTCTTGCATCAGGGGTTAACTGGAGTACAGGGACTACACGTGGATTGGCAAACAGCACCTAGTGTCCCCAACTCTCACATTGTGAAGAAGATATTGCGCTTGGATATTGCTAATGATAGCTATCCAAATGTAAGAACTTATGTATAACTTTATAATGAATTTTGCTGTAACCTTATGCAGGTTCATACCATGTATTGTTCTAATACTTTTATGGTGTTCTTCTGAGCTTTGAGTTACTAAGCCTAGCTTAAATTTCAGTTCAATTTTGTTGGACGGCTTCTTGGCCCTAGGGGTAATTCATTAAAGCGAGTGGAGGCTACCACAGGTTGCCGTGTATATATAAGAGGAAAAGGTTCAATAAAAGAACTTGATAAGGTATCATCTCTTCCAAAGTGGATTTTCTTTCAAGTTGCAACTCCTCAGAACCTTATTTAATGTCATAGTTGCTTCTCCTTTCAATTTGTTGAAAGAGTTATGTTTTTTCCTGGCTACCTTTTAATCTTGACTGTCTACCTTTTATGATCTAAAGGAAGAGCTGTTAAGGGGAAGGCCAGGGTATGAGCACCTGAATGAGCCATTGCATGTTTTGATTGAGGCTGAATTACCTGTCAATGTTGTTGATATAAGGCTGAGGCAAGCACAAGAAATCATAGAAGAGCTACTTAAACCCATGGTATCTCTTTATAGTTTTAACTCTGATGCTGAAATCAGAATACTACTTACCAATGACATATTGTGGGTCTACTTTTCTCCCTAGACATTTTACACAAGGTGTTGTCAATTATTACATTGTTTTCCTTTAGTTAACTGGAAGCTTTTTATTGGGAAACTCCAACAGCTTTGGAGATTTTGGTAGTTACTCTGATTTAAAAATTAAGAAAAGCATTGTCAGGTTATCAGAAAACTGTTTTCCTTCCCACTCTTCTGCTGTTTCTTTACTTCACTATTCTTTTCTTCACAACACTTGAGATAATCAATTAACTAAAGTGTTTACTTTCTTTGATATGCTAATAAATTAGCTGCATCATGACAGAAAGTGGGTTTTCTATGGAGCAAAATGTTCCACGAGTCAAGTTGTAAATCACTAAGCAAACTGACTTTAAGGGTAAAGTCTTGTGTAAAAGTATTTCTCATTCTCCTCCATTTCATGCACAGGATGAGTCACAAGACCTCTACAAAAGGCAACAACTAAGAGAACTTGCTATGCTGAATTCCAATTTTAGAGAAGAGAGCCCTCAACTCAGTGGTAGTCCCTCTACATTCACCTCCAATGAAATAAAACGGGCCAAAACTGACCAATAGTGTTTTTACATTGCAAATTGTAGCATTTGATGTCAGTTCCTACATGTAAATTCTGTGAAGCAGCAATTGTGGGAGAGGGAGGTACATATTTATTGTCACAATCAATTGCATCAATACAGTTGTAAAACTAGGACAATTTCATTATTATATTTTGACCGGTTGATTGGTATATACATCTGTAATGTCCGTAAATACGACACTGCTGGGACTTATAAGCTGATTATTATTGTTGGTTCATGATTGCATGGAAAGAAGAGTTTGATATAAGAATGTGTACTTTACTGAGCACAATAACACCACGCTTTGTTATGAATTATGATGGCCATATCTTAAGGATAATGTCTAATGTTCGTAGGGCCACTGAGGTTAATGCTGACGTGGATGTTGTTGTCCGTAGCTCTACTGAGCCAAGCTAATCTTCTTTTGGCTTGACTAATTAACGCATGTCTTTGTAAAGTGGGACCATTCTAGATTTCTACAAGTCCATCATGGGGCCACCATGTCCCTAGCTATCACTAGATTCTCGATTTCTCTGCCAAACCCCATTTACACCTTATAAAGATGAGCTTAAAGTCTTATTTATAACTGAGAGGAGTTAGATAGTGTGTTTAGTCGAACATGTTAAATATGTGTTGTTAAATCAATATTTGGTTGATTTGAGTAGAGCTAATTTTTTATTAAAGAAGTTTCTGATTAAATTTTGTAGATGAAAAAAATATAATTAAGAAAAAAAATTATTAGAAGTTTTTGTTGATCAAGTTTTTCTCCAAAGAGTAGTGATCTAAAATAAAAATATTTACAAATATGATAGTTACTCGAAGAAAAGAATATCACTAGTATACTCTATAGCTAAATAGGCTCAATAATTAAGGTGAGTTGATGTATCATCATTATATTAGTATTCTCTTAGTTGTCCCTGACGATGACAGCATAATAATACACTGTATATCTAATTATCTGAATACGTACGCTAGCTACTTTATTTCTATGGATTTTATTTTATTTTAGTTGTTTCATAAATGAATTTATTATTTAAAAGAAAGACCAATAATTGAATTGAGGGCAATGTTATTAATTTAATTATGGTTGAGTCGTAATTAAATTGAATATATATATAAATAAATCAATAAGAAAACATAAAATGATAAAAGTTAAAAAATATTTTTAGTTGAATAAAAAATGAAAAACAAAAATTTAAGACAACTGGGTTAAACGTGTTTGTATGTTTGGTTTACATCATTTTCTTTTAGAAGTTCTTTTAAGAAGTTGAAAGAAAATAATTTCCTAAAATGTTGAACCAAACATGAGTAAATAAGTTGAACAATTTTTTTTTTATTCGTATTGACCTTCAAATTAACCACTTATGATTTCTATAGGAGAATTAATTATTTATATTAGATGGACATGTATATATCAAATTATTCAATCTTGTTGAACTCTTTACCAATTTTCTGATTAAATCAACCAGTCCATTTTTTTTACTATGACACAAATCATTGTGATTCTCAAACTAACTATACAAGTGACTCGTTGCTTCATCATAACTTTTGTCTAAAGCCAGCCAATGGAGCAATAAAATTCTAGTCATTGTTTTTTTTTTTTTCAATGAAAACCCAATCCTTACACTCGGCTTATATCAAGAGCAAAAATTGGATATAAAATAAGAATAATATATATTATTTTCTATTTGGTTGATATTTATATATTTTTTTCAATAAATATTTATAGGGAAAATAAAACAAAAAAAATTTCTCTTGTACACTAAAATTATCTTATGTATAAATTAAAATTATCTTATGAAAAAGGTGAATGAGAAAATTTTTACATAAATCACTTTCATTTATAAAAGAACCTTATTTCATTTTACAATATTATTTTCTTCTTTTATGTGTTTTTATTGATAAGTTTATTCAAACAAGAGTTAAATTAGGAAAGAGAAAAAAAAAGTGAAATCACGTAAAAGTTTTTTTTTTTTTTTCAAGTACAGGGAAACTTCATTTTTTTTAAAATATTATTACTATGTATCTGTTTAAGGGCATACTAATAATTTTCTCGTAATCTGAAGGTCGAACGAGAGCTCCGAACAAATATTCCGATAGAGGAAGGTACTTGCAGAAGACACTCTGACACTCAAGTCAGGACAAACACAAATATTGATAATAATAAATGAACAGTAACTTTATCTCGAGATATAAACTATTTATACTGACATTAATGGACTTAATTTTCAATGGCCCAGTACCGAGGTTACCAAATTAGGTAATGCGCTTGGCAATTTACTATGTCTGTTGATTAGCTATTATCCACCAATTAAGGCTTACAGGGAGCCCAACCTCTTCACCTAATCGGTTATCGAAGGTGCCAAAAGGATTTCAGCTACCGAGAGTGTCAAAAGGGTTTCGGCTACCAAGGGTGTCGAATGGGTTTTGCCTACCGAGGGTGCCGAGTGGGTTTCGGCTACCGAGGGTGTCGAAGGAGGTTGCATGTCCTTGGAAGGTTTTCGGCCATTGGAGGTGCCAAATGCAACTAGGCCATCGGGGGGCCCGATCGAAATCGACTGCATTTATGCCGAGGGGTATGCCCGAAAGGCCTTCCTCGTACAATATATTTATTGAAATTCTCTTTTAATGCGAAACTCACTTGATTCTTCTCATTTTATTAATGATAAAAATGAATTATATCAATTACTCATTTTTTTATTTCATTGTTTTAAATTAAAAATAATCATAGAATAATTAGTAACAAGTGATACTGTACTTGAATCATTTAAGTAAGATTTCAAATTTGAATCATTGTAATCGTGGATAAAAAAATGTGGTTGGAAAAAAACCTAATGAAGATAACTACTCAAATTCTGTGATAAAAATTAGTCGTTGATAATATTAATTTATACTTATAATTATTAGTCATTTTACATTAATAACATCAACGTTTCTTTAACTTTTAGCTAACTTAGCCTTATTTGTAATTAAGTGGAATGTAATTACTATTACTTAATTATACCACTAATCCCTATTTGTCGGCTAACATTTGATTAGAAAGTGGATTTGGAGCAAGCCAAGTAAGAGGAGGCTTTTAAGATTTTGAGGCAAGTGAACCAAGTCTTTGTAATATAGGAAAAATACAGGTTGCCAAACCTCAAGAACTTGAAAAATAACTACGATTTCTCTTATCATTGCTAATACTTGTTTAAGTAAAATTTGCAATAACTTGAGTCATAAACTTTGCATACAACAAAAGTAATTCAAACACTAAGAAACACATAAAGATCCTTAAAACAAAGAAATATCAATATATTAAGTCGTTGGAATTAAGTTTCATAGATCTCACTCTTATGCATTCCTACAATTCTTTTATATCTAAATTCTGTTATTTGATACCCTTGAATTCATTAAGTTCATTCTACATCAATTCTTTGAATTTAGAAATTTTAAGAAGTCAAACTTAATAAATGATTTCTCACTTTATTAAGTCAAAGATCTTGTATTAAGAGTAAGAACTATTTCAATTGAAGTTCTAAATCTATTCCCAACCCTTGAAACTATTAGGTAATTTGATTCACAATTAGATTCATAAATTTTTTTTCCAACCAAAATCTTAATTAAGGATCAAAGATAAGTGATCAATTTATCTCAGCAATAAGAACATAATCAAAATTACTAATACTAAATAACAAATCATTATATATATGAATCAAAAGGACTACATAAGAGTTTCATGATTACATTTAATCTCAACTAAAAAAGAAGATCAGATCCTCATGATCAAGAAAACTAATCTATAAAGTATAGAGAATGTGTGTAGAAGAAGAAAGGGAACCCTTAGAACCCCTGTTCCCATTTGGCTTTTAGACCTCAGACACGTTCTTCAACTCTATTGATTTGTTCTCTACGTTCTTTATTTTCTCCCTTTTGTTTCCCCCTCAAAATTTTTATATATGTGTTGAAAATTAAAAGAAAGCATGGAGGAGAAAGAGGGAACCACTTAGCCCTTTGAAAACGGTTGAGCGATTGAGAGAATGCTTCAAAATGAAGTAACTCCAAGAGCTGAGCCCTTATGAAACCGTTGAGTGCCTTGGACCTCGTATCTGAAATGCACCCCTAGGATAAATCCGCTTAGCCCTTTCCAACGACTAAGTTATTTGGCCCCCTTGCTCCAAAGATGCTTGCGGCCATGAAAGCACTCAACCCTTTTCAAAGGGCTGAGCCATTTGACTCTTGAGTTCTTCAAACTCTTAACTTCCAAGGCTTGAAAATAAGGAACAAAGATCTCTAATGAAAACCATCAAGTCCCAACAAAATAGCTTAATCACAATACAATAAGTGTTACAACCAAGATGAATAAAATTAGGGGATAAGTTGAAGATTTTTTGTTAAAACCAAGATGAATAAGTGTTGAGTTAAACATGATATTCAAGTAAAATCCACACTTATCAAGGGCACATGAAAGTGAAAAATAAAGATTTTTGAAGACCATCTTGAAGATTCTACGGCGTCGAATGTCACTTTACACACGTTCGACACAATTTTGGCAATAAGTCTCTATCTTGTTTGCGTTGAGTGCCACTCTACTCATGCTTAGCATGATTTTGGCAAAATGATCCTTTTCTTATTTGCATGCTTGTGCTCAACGCGAGTTAGCCTATGACGACACCATTTTAATTACATGACATATTTAGTTCATTTTATATTTTTCTTTAAGACTTTGGACATCATTTCATCAAGGATGAGTTTAAGGTCTTCTAAGGACTGTTAGGACTTCCTTCATCACTTTGAAGCTTCTCCTTACCTCACAACCTTCCATGAATTAGTTGTTGACAAAATCAATGAATATTTCACACCAATATTATAATGATAATATATAAATAAAAATAGAGAACAACTCAACTTTTCATTTTTATACTACTTTCTTCTATAAGTATAGAGAACTTAAGTAGGGAGAAGAAACTAACAAACATGAAGGAACTTCTTACCCTAAATCATAAACATTGATATTTTGGAGATTTAGAAGGAGGAGCACAAATATTTAAATAAAAATTATTAAAAAATTAAATTAAAAAGTTGTTATAAGCTAAATTAACAACTAAGTATTATTTAAGTAAAAAAATAACTAAGCATTTTTTTTTTGGGTTTATGGTCATGATTTTAAAGTTGACAATTAAAAATTTAATTTATACTTGTGAGTTATTAAATGACATGAAAAAAAATACATATTTTTATATATTATTGAATAATAAGTGAGAGGACATTGAAACATGTTAACTATACCATGTATAAAAGGAAAAAAGAAAAACCATTATACATGTATCAGTAGGGATGAGAATAAATCAGGTTAGATCATACTTTAAATATATAGGTTGAACTTGTTCTACAAAAGTAAAGCCTAAGGCTGACCTATTATCTATCATAGATTTTTTTTAGATTTGACCTAACCTTTTTAAAGTTTGGTATGACCTATTAGCCTATTTAAAAGTCTATTTATATTAATAATATTAATTAGACTAATAAACTTAATTTTTAAAAAACCAATTTTTTTTAAAAAAATATAATTTATTCAATATTATTAAAATTTAAAAATTTAAAAGAAATATAGGAAAAAAGTGATCATTTTCTGTTAAAAGGACAATTCATGTGTAACTATGTATATTGATATACACTCACGCATATATCGTGAGAAATCATAAGCTTATAAACCTATAATTTAAAAAAAAATAATTATATAAAAAATATTTTAAATATTGATAATTTATTTTTATTTTATAAATTTATTTGTTTATTTATATTTTAATAATATATGTATATTAGTTTTTATTATATTATATAAATAAATTTATTTTAAAATATTATTTACTCAATAGTAATAAAATTTAAATTTTAAATGAAATATAAGAAAAAAAATGAATCATTTTCTATTGGAAGGACAACTCATACTTAATCATGTATGATGATGAATAGAAAGATAATTCATGCATAGATTATAAGTTTATAAACCTATAATAAAAAAAGAAAATTGTATAAAAAATATTTTAAATATGATTAATTTGTTTTTTTTATAAATTTATTTATTTATTTATATTTTTAATAATATATGTATATTATTTTTTTTATTATATCATACAAATAAATAGGCTGACTTATTAGATCTAATATATTTTTTATAAGATCAAACCTAACCTTTTTATACAAATAAATTTTTTTAAAAATCTAAATTTAACTTTTTTATTAAATAGACTAGACCAAACTTTAAAGAGGTTAAATCATAAGTTTTGTATTTAAGATTTGAACTATTCTCATTTTTATGTATTAGTATATGTTCCCAAATATCTATATGAAATAAAATAAAATAAAAAAATAAATAACTTTTAAATTTTAATAATTATGATTGATAAAATTTTTAAGAAGTTATTGTTAACATTTTTTTTATTACTCATGATTTTTAGCAATTTAAGGGTGATGTACAGCTGTTTATAATGTTAATAGATAATTTAATTTTTATAAATTAATGAAATACTTTTTTTAGTTATTAAATTAATAACATATTTTTGAATTGTATTATATATTTTATAAAATAAATCATTTAAATATTTTATTTTACATTACAAAAGGAAAAAAAAAACACACTTGTAAATGACACTTCCATATTTTTCTAGATAAACCGTGACGTGGAGCGTCTGGGAGACAGGTAATTGCTATACGCAGTCGTATTGGACTGGACTCGGCACAGAAGGAAGATCCAATTCCAACGGAGGAAGTGTGGACGCAAATTAAAATTTAGGGTTCCGATTACATTTCAGATTCGCATTCGTTTGTTTGTGTGGCGTCGTTGTGCGGTAGCGAAGAAGATGGGGAAACAGATTGTGCCGGTGAAATCAGTTGTCTACGCTCTCTCCCCTTTCCAGCAGAAGATAATGACCGGTCTCTGGAAGGATTTGCCTACCAAGATTCACCACAAGGTCTCCGAGAATTGGATCAGCGCCACTCTCTTGCTCGCTCCTCTCGTTGGCACCTACACGTAAGTCTCTCTCGATTAGGGTTTCCCTCTATCTGTTTTACGGAGCACGTGATTATTGTGTCTGCTTGTGGTCGGAAAATCAAACGAACAACGATGAACAAATAAGTGTTTTATTGTTGATTTGGTAATAAAGTTGACCGGAACTGATCTGAAGATGTGTCGAAAGAGGGCTTTGTGTTCTGATCTGTTTGAGAAAATGGAATGGATCTGTTTAATAAATACCGAATTAGTTTGTGATTCTGTTTCCTTTGATATGCTTTTCAATGGGTTGGTGAATTTTTTTTCCCTCTTAATTTTTATATGTGAGAGGAAATATTAGGTCCTTCTTCAGTTTGTTCTTGTCGATGAAGTTTCTTGTTGGAATCTTCCTACAAGGCTTGGTTTGGATAAACTTTTCTATACGCACTTATGAGTTTCTCACATTAGCTAAAAACTTTTATAGAAGCTTTTGTAGAAGCGCGTTCTTCTAACCTTTCAAAAAAAAAAAAATGAAGTGCACTAGTTGGTTTTAGCTTAAAGAAGAAAATTCAATTCATTTTATCTTATTTTCTTCTCAAGTATTTATGGAGAAATTTATCTAAATGGGCTTGACAAGCCTGTTTTGGCATGTGTCTTGGCATATTTTATCTGTCCTTGTGTTCGTGTGTGTCAATAAGAGTGTGATGCGCTGGTCTGTCGAATTGGCCCTGTATAATCATGTTAAATTATTTGCTTATAATTAATTTCTCTCTGTGTGCTTTCCTCCATGTTTTTGTTGGTGTTGTTTTGAAATTAGTGACTTTGGTTGTTGCAGAAACCAATTTTCAATATCACAATACAAGGTTATGAGGTTGAGATCGGAAGTGAGGATAAACACATAATCAAATCATAAGATTCTACCTTAATAAATTCAAACATGCACACAAATACAAATGATGTACAGTAATTAAGTTAAATATCCTTAAAATTGCAACTAAACTTTAATTAAACTCAATTTATCATCTAATAAAATTTATAATCAATAAAATAGAAGATATGAAAAGTTTTTTACACAAAAAAACTAGAATGCACAGCCAAAATATCCACAAAACACAATCAAGACTTGTGGGTGCTTTCCCGAGGGTTAAAGATTGTAATTATATTGTAGTTTTTGAGCATTGACCCTTATGTTAGTTGAAAACAAAACTGTGGGTGTTTCAACAGAATCTAAAGACAGTCACACCCCCTCCTCAATGAAACATCCACCCACCAGCCACAAGTCAACAGTTTTGATGCATAATAGTTCACTGAAATACATTGGCAGGGAGTGTTCCACTAACAGAGTCATGGAAATACTTGGTGTCGCAGCACCACTAGTGCAGCGGATCAGTGTTCTAGAATCTCAAGGGTAGAAGTTGACTAAAAATCCTTTTATCAATCTTCCATCTAATCTATCTATAGGAGAAAATCCATTCAATCCATCTATTACAATAAAAATAAACATTGGATCGGATTCAATCCATTAATTTAATTTTATGGATGGTTAAAGATTTATTCACTTTTTTTATTTTTATAATCTATTGGATTACAATATGTGATGTTTATTAGATTAAAATTTTAAAAGACTATTTTGACTTAAAAAAGTCTTGTAAATTTTAAAGGACTATATATGAAAATAATGATTTATAAAGAAAGAATAGATCAAAAAAAATATTTCAAAAAAAAATATTTTTTTTTTAATTTTCAAAACATTATTTTCATGAATGGATTGAATATCCTTCCATTAAAAAATTGTTAATAGATGGAAATAATTTTAGTTGGTGGTAATAATTGAATTGATGCTCGCACACAAAAGTGCATTCCTTTTAGGAAGATTGTGATCTTAACAATGGTGCTATATGTTACTATTCACTATGCAATAGCGGGATTTTTGTGGTAATGAAGACAAAAATCGAGGAAGGAAAAAAAAAAAAAGTTTTGGGTGGAACGAATGGGTTCATTCCATTTCATCCTATATTAAACAATTATAACTAGTGTACTGTATGTCATTCTATTCCACTGCATTACATCCCCTTCTCTCAATCTGATGTACCCTCAGCAGCCATCGTTGTAATTTCTATCTATTAGAAGATCAAAGAAGACGAAAAAAAAAATAATTTAGCTAGATATTTGATTTGGTATTTATTTTCTTGAAATAAGTATGTCAGTTTAGCACTAGTTGGTAAGTAAAATAGGCACTGGAATTGAACTGAAATTAGCTACATTAGTTCTCTGGAGAGGTTGAGTTGAAGCTGAGAAAATAAATGCCGGATTTGTTTATTTATAATATAATATATCCTGCCATGTATCTCAAAGTGCATCTGACGGTGAGAAGTTCAACGCCACTCGAGTGATTCACCTCTGGATAGAAATACACATTAGCTAAGTAACTTTGACTGAGCAATCTCTCTTTCTGGGTGGTTAAATTGTATGTCTGATTTGGCTTTTGATGAATGCAGCTATGTTCAGAACTACCTGGAAAAGGAGAAGCTGGCCCACAGGTACTAAGCTCATTCTAGAGTTGATTGGATAGCCTTCAAGTTTGTTGCCTTGCTCATGTTTAGCCAGCCAATAATGTGACACTGTTGAAACTTGCTCTTACCCTTTGGTTTTGAGATATTTTAAGGTTTTTCAACTTTGATAGTCTTCTTCATTTTCCCAATCGTTATTACTTTATATTATAAAAGACAGCTTATGAGTTGTCAATAATGCCAAAATGAGTTTGTCATAATGAGTTACAAAATGAGTTGTCACGTAACTCAAGGTTGGTTGATTACTTGTTTAAATTCAAACAATCATTCTTACATACTCGCAAAATTTTGACGAATTTTATATGCTTCGTATCTCTACAAATATATATATATATATATATATATATATATATATATATATAGAGAGAGAGAGAGAGAGAGAGAGAGAGAGAGAGATTCAATGTATAAAATGATTTTATGATTATGATTATGTGTTAATTTGAATTAATGAAATGAAATATTAAATTATTTTTAAGTTTTTTAAAAATTTGTAGACTTGAGCAATGGATTTAAATTCAAGAGTTGGTTTGTTGAAATTTAATATAGAATATAAGTTATTAAATAGAATAATTTTAGATAAATTTATTCTTGGAGTAAAGGATTTTTCTTTTAATATATATTTTCAATGTAGTATTTTATTGCTTCTTATAAAATCAGTCGTCGAATCCTCACTTAAAAGGTAGTTAAATCTCAACGGGCATTATTATTTATTATTTAGACGACTGATAGTTAACACACCCTAAAAAGTTAGTGCAAGTGATCTTTCATATCCTCCGTTCTTTTATTCAGAAACCGTTTAAGATATTTGTGCGTTTACCGAATTAGCTAATTAGAATTGTTGAATGAACAATTGATTATGGGATAGTCGTATTTTATATCCGTAAACTAGACTTAAAATTAATATTAAAGATTTGAGTCATCTATTCTTCATCTAATAGTTCCCACTTGTTTATAGGGTGAATGCATGGAAATCTGACTTTTTTATGCCATTCAATCTTGAAAATGGGATAGCTGGTATAACAAGCAGGCTTTTCAAACAAGCCCGTCGAATGTAAAGATTTAGATGGGTAAATGATAAAATTTATACTTAATTGCTATTTCATTTTAAATTAGAGAACTATTTAGCTATTTTAAATAATTATCAAATGCCTTAGCCAAGATAAGATTTTATTGAATAATAACATTTTTATTTTAATTTCTCTAATTTGTAATCTATACTTTACCCTTACAAAGCTTTACACTTGTTAGCAAATATTACACTGTTTTTATTGATAAGTGCCCAATCTTCATCGGTGGGTAAATACAAGATTATGTTCAATAATAGTGATGAGAAAAGTGCGAAAAATTATGTTATCAGCACTTCTATCAGATACAAGCCTTTTTTGTTTTAGCCAATGAAATTTGAACCTAAAGGAAAAGGACAGTCTCTTTAGCGAATGGATGCACTTAAAAAGTGAGTACAATTATAGTTGTTGATTTAAAATTGATGATTAATATTATAATAAAAAAAAAACGCAAGTATAACGATTTATGAAGTTGTTAATAAAAGGAGCTTGAGTTTAGAAAAAGGGGGAGCTATTTCCATACAACATGGTAAGTTGACGTTCAAATTAGAAGATATGTCCATTATTCAGTATATTTTGAATATTAATTTAAAACTATATTTAACAGAAAAATACGTGTTCCAATAATTTTTTTCTGTGAGTGTAGTTTTTTTTTTTTTTCCAACTTCAACTGAGTTTAATTAAATTGATTTTTAAACACATCCATAATGTCTATTAAATTAATGTCTTTGAAAATTGTTGTAATCTCAATTGTTATTTTTAATCAATATTTATAATTAAATATTATTTTCTAAAATGCTTCTCGTAACTTTAAAGAACCTAAGTTTAAGAAGGAAAATAGAATAAGTTAACTTCTAACCTCAAATTTATAAAGTGCATGTGAAATTAAATTGAGCTGGCACATTTGAAATTAAAAAATTTTAAAATAAAGGAAAATATATTGTCGTTTTGGTTTTTGAAAAATTAGAATTGATACTACGCTAGCGTCTGCAAAGTGCTGACAACTTAGTTTTTTCAAGAAATTACATATATTTAGTATTCAAAATGAGAATCTATTGAACGACAGATTGATAATTTTATTTTTATTTTTATTTTTTATCATGGGAATCAAATTCAGGACAAAGAGAGTTTATAATAACTTACATTACTCAATCCCCTTAGTTGGACATCTTGGTTAAAGAACGATCATTCTGATGTCAATTTTTTTATAATTAAGAGATTAAATTGATGTCACTTATATAGTGAATCAAAGTTATGTTAGCCTAATCTTTTGGAGACTAAATAGATGTTTATTTAAGCGAGAAAGTTTACTTGGTCATCCGTTGTTAGGTTCAACTGCAACTAATAAAAGCTCATGTGAGAACAAATTACAAGTCAAACCTTCAAGTTTTAGTAGTTTACAACCTTGCAGTGCATTGACTCAGTTTGGATAAACTTTTCAAGCTTTAATAAACAGCAGCAAGAAGCAAGATGGGTGGTTTCTTTAAGGGCTGTGGTAACGTTAGTTACTTTACAGAACAAAATCTAAAGACTACATCAAGTGTTCAATTTAATAGCAGTAACCTTGTTTAATGTTTAGTCATTTATGAGTTGCAATGTTGCATTATATTATGCCAGGACAACTATCAACGAGAAAGTTCTCTTCTGAATATTTAACAGAAATATATATTCAAGACTTAAAATTGATACTTAACATAAATATATATTCGAGACTTAAAATTGATACTACTGAATAAATTGGAAAAGTTTCATACTAGTTAATCTACACAGTCGAGCGTTGCATATGTATTATTGGTGCATGGTTGGCCACTACTAGGTAGCACTAGTACTAGCTGTGATTGCAATGAATGGGAATTCAGGTTCAATGCCATTACTGGGGAACCAGAACCATGACGGGAACTCTTTTAACACGCTAGAACAGATTTCTTGTCCAAGCTTCCTGATAAGGTCCGTTTTGGCTTCGACTCTGAGTCTCCTTTTGAGTTTGATCACCATTTTTCCACTACCAGCAACTTAAGTCAAGGTATCTCTCTCTCTCTCTCTTAAAGTTAAAGTTGTATGGAACTATGGCTTAGTGTTTTAACCATACAATGGAAAAAACCTCTCAGTAGATTCAATGTTGCATGACTAAGTTGGATTATGAAATGTACTTTTATATCATGATAATAAAATTAATCACATCAATTCAAGATTGTTTTATATTTTCATCACATGGTTTTCTATCAGTGTCACTCAACCTCCGCATCTTCATTGGTGCTAATAGAACGAAGTCGCACACAAACGTATATAATTAACTTGAAAATTTGAAAATTATGGTTTTCTTCCTTGAAAAACTGCTTATATTCGTGCTAAGACTTGAGTCATTTCAAGTTAGTATCGAAATTATGAAAACTTTAGGAACAAGCTTCCAAAATAAAAAAAATTGAAAGCCATAACAATTAGTCAACAAGTTTCATTAGATATTGTGGACCTTGTGGTAAAAATCAAACATAAAGGAATTTCAAGGGAGTGTCTGATGCTAGACAAATGCAATACTTGGTGAAATTGAACCAAAACCCTATTACTATCAACTAATCATACTAATGTTTAATTTTGGTGCACTTTTTACATTTTTCTTTTACTATCAACTAATCAAAAATCACAATTGATATGACTTCTAAGATAGTTATTATAAATGTTTATAGTGATGATTGTGACTGTATGACTGTAAGTGCATACGATTTTTAAAACTCAATTTACTGCTTTGTTTGAATACTTGATACAATACTTTGAAAATGTTCAATACACATGGAAGGAGTTGTTTCATTATTTTTTTACTTTTTAGGGTGCTTGATTCTTTATTCCTGTCATAGAACCCTGATCTGTGTCCAAAGCAAAAACTTTTTTCTTATTTGAAGTGACATGTTTCAATATTTATAGGAGAGATAAAATACTATGAAAGACAATTTGCTACTCTGAAATCATTTGAAGAAGTTGACTCCATAGTAACATCGGACTGCACTGATGTAGAAGACATTGAAAAACAAGCTCAACATGAACGAGCAATGAAGATTTCAAATTTTGCAAATGCAGCTTTATTGGCATTGAAGGTGATATTCATAAGATGTATATATTATTTATTCGTGGAACTTCGACTAGTAGTTCTAAATAGCAGAGCATTTTATGAATTTCTTGAAGTAGCCACTAAGTTCAGGTATTAGTTATAAACCTATCTATCAAGTATTAATAGAATTCAGTTCATGCTAGTGAAACTTCATATGAAGCAGTTTCCAACAATAGATCACTTAAGCATTTTTTATTTTTAGTATAGGCTCCCTTAATGTTTGTACTTGTATGTATCTAGACTTAAATATGGCTATATACTTTCTCAGTTAAATAACAACATTCATGTATATCTAGATTTATGTGACTATAAGGAGTGGGTCAATAGCTGTTGCAGCATCAACATTGGATTCTTTGCTTGACTTCATGGCTGGTGGCATACTTTGGTTCACCCACCTTGCAATGAAGGATATAAATATGTACAAATACCCAATTGGAAAGTTGAGGGTGCAGCCAGTGGGTATAATTATCTTTGCAGCTGTCATGGCAACACTTGGTAAGTTGAATTAGCCTATTTCCATGATTTCAAACTGTTCATTTATAGTTACTTATTCAATGCCATTATCGAAAATATTTTCCTTCTCCTGGGAGGTGCACGCAACAAAGTTTGTTTCATTTATATTATGTTTTCAATTTTTCATCAAAATTTCATTTTTTTTTTTCTGTTTCCTTTGATGAGTATGCCTGATGCAGATTACAATGATGAAATTATGCCAATTTTTCTTATGTTGTAACTTCAAAATTCAATTTTCATATGCATATACCTTAAGATTAATGCAAATATTTACAAAGAAACATTATATGCCTCAAATTTCAAAGCTATTGCTGCTGTGCGTAGAATCTCACTAGTTGAAAGTTCTAATGTGGTTAATAAACTCAAAGAGCGTATTCTTTTGTCAACATGTTCATTTTGCTTCATAGAATTACACTATACATCTTTTCATTAAACTAGAATCTAATTTTGTAAGATATTCAAGAATAGATTATATTAGAGGACAGCACATATTCATTTGGAAATATGGATAAAAAGATTTGATATAATCCATTTTGATACAGGCTTTCAGGTATTTATCACGGCTGTGCAACAACTAATACTAATAGAAAACAATCCTTCTGAGAAGATGTCTTATGATCAACTAGCATGGTTGTACTCCATCATGATATTTGCAACATTGGTGAAGCTCAGGAAACAAAATTGTCCGTGCATATGCAGATGTATGTGTCCTTCTTTGATAATAACTACCTTATGAATTGAGTCGAGAGACTGTCGCAACATCTTACAAATGCCAACTTGCAGGATCATCACTTTGATGTTGTAACAAATGTGATTGGATTAGTTGCGGCTGTTCTTGGTGATAAATTTTACTGGTGGATTGATCCAGTTGGTGCCATTTTACTTTCAATTTACACTATTACAAATTGGTCTGGCACTGTAATGGAAAATGCAGGTAATTCAGATACTATATCCGTGTCAAAATTCCCATTAGTTATGCACTTTGAGACTGTTTGGATAAACTTCTCTTGAAATATTTCTGAGAGGAAAAAATTGAAAGAATGAATGAAATAAACTTCTCCATAAACTATAATTAACTTATGCATAAATTAGTTTGTGTATAAACTAGTTTTAACTTATGGAGAAACTTTTTATTTTCCGCTGGAAGTATTTTTTGAGAAGTTTATTCGAACAGTTTCTTCCGCTATTATCTGCTATACCTTTCATTACCTTATATTTGAATGGATGCGGAGATTTTTATTTTTATAAATTTGCAGTTTCCCACAGTGGGACAATCTGCACCTCCCGAAGTTCTGCAGAAGCTGACATATCTTGTCGTAGTGCACTCTCAAATTAAGCGCATTGACTGTTGGGATTCATCCCAAGTCCCACATCGGTAAAATGAAAGAACATTGATTACAGGTGGACTAGCGGGCCCTACAATTGACACTGTCCGTGCCTACACATTTGACTTTCTATACTTTGTAGAGATATGTATATATTTGTTGGGATATATACTTTTTATGATTGAGAGACCTTTTAAGTGATGACTAAAAGTAAAATCGTGAGAATTTAGGCACAAAACAGACAATATCTTAATATTGTGGAGGCACAAAGCAGACAATATCTTAACATTGTGGAGTTGTGTATGAAATAATTTTATAAAAATAACTCTTATAAAATATTCCCTTAGACAAATATCATTAAATAATTCCATCAATATTAAAGTTACATTCTAGCAGCATTAACTATTATTAAACTGCTATATTAATATTTTGGTTATTTAATTTGACCTTGTAATGATAGATTACTTATGTAAGACTAATCTTAATTCCCCATCCACTCTCCTTTTTGTATTTCTGTTAACTTTTCATAAAACATTCTCCCTGAGAAATACATTGCAGTTCTTCCCAGGGCTATGTTTCTCTAAGTTTTTTTAGCTAAGTCTATGTACATAATACAAGGGGGTGTGCAAATTAAAACTTAAGGCATAGATTTTAGTATAATGAAACGGGTTTTTCTTCATTAATTTTGAAGGGCAGGGCCTCATGCCATGACAAAGAAAAGATGTTATAATTTTGGTTCTATTGGTAACAGGTTGACATTGAACTACAAGAGGATTTACCCTTAAAAGAAGCAAATGCCATTGGAGAGAGCCTACAAATAAAGCTAGAAAAACTTGCAGAAGTTGAGCGAGCATTTGTTCATCTAGACTTCGAATGTGATCACAAACCAGAGCACTCAGTTCTTAGCAAACTGCCAGACAGTCACCCTTAACAACATGTACAACGAGTGTAAAATTCTCTAGTTTAACTTTCATTTTTGACTTGAACAAAAAGAATAAAAGATCATTACAAACTTGTATGCTTCTATTGAAATGTCAAATTATATTTCTTACATAAGCGTAAAACAGGACAAACATATTATTGACAATCTATTATCTATATCTATCTGTCATATAAAGTAAAACTGGGAGTAGTGAAGTCTATACTCTTATTAGTTTTTTATTTTTATTTTTTATAGATAAACTATACTGTCATGGGTTTATTTTGGAATGAAAGATTATTAAATAGTTATCACTACAAACATAAATAAGAAAAACATACATTCTTCGAAATTTATCAATCAAAAAATTCTCCAAATTTTTAAAACTTTAAAATGTTAAAATTAAAGAAATATTTTAAATAAAATTGTTGACAAGTGTGGATTGTTGAATGGTTCAAAGATGAGTTTCGGAGCATAAGCATTTCTCATGTCATAACTTTTGGCGGATAGCGAAAAAGATGAACTCATTGAATTTTGTATGAGTTTAGTACTTCTTGTATATGAAAGGTATAATAAACATATAAATAAAAAATTAAAAAATAATTAAATACTAAAAGGAAAACAAACCATTTATAATATAGGAAGAGAGAGGTTAAATAAATTTAAGTGAAATAGTTTTGTATTTTTTAAAGTTTTATAATTAATTAGATAATGAAAATACTTTGAAAATAGATAATGCTCCTTAACGTGTATAAAGTTGCACAGGATAAAAAAGAAAACAATTATATAAATTAATAACTTTAGTAAATTTTCACCTTATATATTGATATTATTTTTTGGTATATCTTGCTTTTTGTCATAATTATTATAGACGTGTTTGAATATCCATTTTAAGGTATTGAAATATATGTTTTCCCTTTCTAAAATTAAGTTATTGCTTTAAAGTAAAAATAAATTAAGTAGAACTTAACTTTTAAATATATACTATATTAAATACCTAATCGTGATTATAATCAAGTTCAACTATATGTTTGAGATTTCAACAAAATTATGTATAAAAGTTTTCTTATAAAAGTCAGATATGATTTTCATTAAGTCTTACTTATATGTCTAGCTTATATAAAAGAGACAGATTTTTATGTGAGATTAAATTTAACGATCTAAATTAAAAGATTAAAAAAATTTATTTGAGAGAATAATTTACACTAGAGCTATCAACGTGGGCTCCAGCCCGTGGTTCAACGCAGCTCACCTTGAAAGCGGGTCTAGCCGGGCCAAAAAAAATGGAAAAATTTATGATGGGTCAAAAAATGTGACCTACTTTCGACTTGGCTCACCCGGGTTGAACCCGTGGTAGGCCGGACCCACTTATCAACCCATTAACCTAACCCACTAACAACCCACTAAAAACTCATTTAACTATCTTTTATTATTATTATTATAATATATATATACATATATTATTTTAATAAGATATTATCTTTTTATAGATAAAGATAAAATTAATGTTAAACAATATGAAATTGCTATAAATTTATCTACCTAAACTTTCAATAAAATTTAATATTGATGAATAACCACTCTCATGAAAGAATTTTTATTTTTTTTTTGTTTTGATTGTTTAAAATTGTACACTTTTTAATTTAAGTTTAATGTTGTATCCATGATACTTAGTTTGATAATTTTTACTTTAGATTAGAGATCATTTTATATTAAAATTTGTTTTAAATTATAAATTTTTTTAAAAAAATTAAGTGGGTTGGTGGGCCAGCCTGTTTAGCCCACCAACTCGTGATGAGCCGGGCCGGACTAAAAAAATTTGCATAATAAATTTGATAGATCAGGCTGGATCAATCGACTTAAAAAATGGGTTGAGGTGGATCAGGTCAAACAGGCCGGACTAACTCGTTTTGACAACTCTAATTTGCACCAAATAGTTCGGTTCATTTATTTGCACCGAATAGTTATTAAAAGATTAATAACTAGATTGATTTATCCTCGGTTAGAATAAATCTGAAAAACTTGAGGGAAGTTATTTATTTACGTTAAATTAAGCTTTTAAAAATAGTTTTATTTTTCAGTAAAAAAAAATACGGCTAGTTTATTTTATATTTTTGTTAGGGTTTGCAACTTGACATTGTAACGATGGGAAACTAGTTCAACAGAACGGTAACCCGATATTTGAAAATCAAATTGGCACTTTCACACACTTCCCGAAAGCTAGTTCATTTCACTTCACTGCACCTTCCTCTCATTTCAGGTAATAAACATTTTCTGTCTTTTCTTTCTCCATTTTCTGTTGCTGCGATTCTTCAACTTTGTGCTGTGTCGGGTGAGCAAAGTTGCACTCTTTCATACATTTCACAACCTCCCAAGATATCAAAAACTGACATTGTCCAACTTAGAACATGAAAAAGTTTCTCTTCGCAACACTAATTTGTGCTGCACCCATTTTAGTCACACTACTGTTAAAAAGGCTTTTATTATTTTTTTATAAAAAAATAAAAGGAAAAACTGAAAAAGTTTTTAACGTCTTTTAAGACCTGCCATTGAAAAACATTTCACATTTTTTATTTATTTATTTATGTGAGATAGTAGACTAAATAGTTGCTGAAGTATTTGGTGGCATTTTCTGTAAGTTATTGTATTTTCTGTCAAGGATGGTGTTCTTTTCTTTTTCTTGTTTCCCCTTCCTTGTGAGCATATAAGGGAAATTTGATATGATATCACATCATGACATGCTTGAATCCATCTGTCCACTAGCAGATGGCAAAGGGTTGCTCCAACAACGAGTACGAAAAGGCTAGAAAACAAAGACTTGAAGAAAACAAGAAGAGGTTTGAGGTAATCACCATTTTGTTATAGATGATATACTATGTTAGAATTAATTAGAGAAAAAATAAGGATTCATAAAACACATATACTCCATTGGTTAGAAACTTTTTGGATGATAACTAAAAGCAAAGGTTTAGGTCCAAAATGGACCATATCTTCTTGTGGAGGTGTGTGCAAGTGCTCTAAAATAATAAATAAACATAAGAAAGATATAATCCTCATCTCGATAAATATATCTCAACAAACATATACCGTAACAAACCTATTAGTGGTATCGGAGTTGTTGGTTGGATTTGGTGACAATTAATAACTCAGGTTCCACGTCATTAGAACAAGAGGATAAATAAGGGTTTATAAACCTATTATACCGTTTTATCAAAAGTAAAATCATGAGAATTTAAGTTCAAAGCAGATAATATTTTACGAGTTTGTGTGTGCAAATAGTAAATAACAATATATAAACTCGTCTTGATAAAGAAATATATCTATAACCCAAAATACAATGACCAAATAACCATATCACTTTTTTGTTTGTTTATAAAATCTTATACTTTGTGAGCAACATATATGCATGTGTTGATGGGGTTATTTTATGGTATTTGTTTGAGGGGATATTTTATGAAGGTTATTTTTATAAGATTATTTCACGTAACTCCACAATGATGATGGGCCTCTCAATCAATGGAGTATGAGTGTATTTTATAAGTTGTTATTTTTTCTCTTATTTTATTGATGTGTGATTTATTTGTATCCCAGCATGTGTAAATACTTTCGTCTTGTTTGAAATGAAATGCCTAACTTTTTCTCTTACAAATGTTGGTCAATATGATGTTCTATTCTGTTTCGAATTTTGATGACCAATCAATTTACTTGGTTTCACCTTTTGCCTTCAAGGATTTGGGAATTTCAAGGATATCAAAAAATTTGACTGAAATCACAAGTTCTGCAAAGAAGACACTGGTAAACTTGTATATATTTGGTTTCTCTCAGCTAAGAATAGAGATTGACTTGATTCATTTCTGCATCTTGCCTTGTGTAGCATCATCTTCCTAAACTGAAACCAAAGAAGACAAATGGTGAAGTGGAACCTAGGCGATCTTCTCGTGTGCGAAACCCAGTTCCTTCATACCGTGAAGATGTAAGTAATATTGTCTTTCAAACTACCATAATGCAGGATCAAACAACAAGCATGTGACTCACGAAAGATAAAGAATCAACTTGGGTTGGATAATGGATTATCTAAAGCTAGTATCATAGAATATAATAGAAATATGCATACTAGGAATACGTGCTTGAATTGATTTGTTCTGTTGGCAACATATAGTTGATAATGGGAATACATAAAAGCCACAAAGAAAATAATGGTTGACGCATGGTAAATGGTGGTTTGTGAAAACTTAAAAATCTCACTACTCTCTAGGTGACTATTAATGCTTGGAGATTGAGTTGGATGGGTTGGATTCTTCAACACTTTAACAAGCTCTCTCTATAATGGTGGTGTGATTTCTTGCAAAATATAAATTACTCTTCAAAAATTGGCTCCATATTCTTTCAAAGGTGAATGTAGATTTTCTTTAGAGTCAAATTTAACTTTCATTTATTAAGCACCTACTATATAGGAAATAGAGTTAACAATAAATTAAAGGTATAAAAGAAATTTATCCCTAAATAACTTAAAAAAATGATTGATTATTGCTTATAATTAGGACAAAAATGTGTTGCTTATATTTAGGACCACAGGTTGTATAAAATAACGTGTCCTTTTATGTTTTTTATTTCTTTGTGATTTCAGTTGCATCTATTTTGTTAGAAAGCCACTTAGTGCATCTTTTTAGCACAATCCAGCACTGAAGCTGAATATTGGAGTTTGGCAAACACAGCTGCATAAATACTTTGAATTCCACCTCTTCTCACTGAACTAAAAGTTCCCTTTACCATTCCTGTTATTCTGTGTCAACCTAAACACTGTTTCCCTATCTCACAATCCTGTTTTGCATGTCAAAACAAAACACATGGAGCTTGATATCTTCTTATTCCTTACAGAGAAGGTTCTAAACAGAAGCCTCATTCTCCAGCCCATTGCCGCTCTTCAGCGGAGTGCTTATATTCTCAATAAACTGCTTTAGTCTCTTCAGTTCTTGACTTTGCGAGACAAGCTCAGAGTAGTTGACAAGTTCTCACTTACTCAACCACCCTGAGTTTGAGTGGGGAATGGTAGAGATAAACAATGTGTCCTTTTATGTTTTGTATTTCACTGTAATTTCAATTGCATCTATTCTGTTAGATAGTCAGTTAGTGCATCTGTTAGTTAGTAGTTGATGACTCAACAGTGAGTCATGGGGCTCTTCTATGTAAGATTTACCCCCTTTACTGATTCTCTTAATGATAATCTCATAGTTTAGTTTCTCTCTAATACTTTTTTATGTATTCTATCATTTATGAATGATTAGGTGTGATAATAAGTACCCAAAACAAAATATATCTCTATCTTTTTTTTCAATGCGTTAGTCTAGTAGAAATTTGTAGTTGACAGTATATTTTTCTTTCTATCACAGGTGAGCATAGATCTTCCACCTTTGCGGAAGAGGTCGAGGTCAAATTCTTCAACATGGGGAAGGTTGTTAACTGTTTAATGAATTTTCTATATTGCTCATGAAATAATAATAACACAGTTATGGGACTCTCAGTTACGTTGCCAGACCACTAGATGAAATCAAAGAAGCAACAGAAGAGGAAAGACTTCGTGCTCTGCAGGCTGCAGAGGCACTCCAAATCAATTTGAACTCTTCAAACCCATCATTTATCAAGTCAATGGTTCGGTCTCACGTTTATAGCTGCTTTTGGTTGGTAGGTTGTAGGTCTCACGTACTTAAGTTGCTGCTGGCTCTTTTTGTTTAGATTATGCAACACAAGTTATTCTTCCTGCTATATTATTTTATCTTTGTTCTGCCAGGGTCTTCCTTCTAAATTTTGTGAGGAACATCTTCCAAGAACCGTATATGGCATGGTTTTAGAAGATGAAAATGGCTCAGAATACGAGGCTGTTTACATTGGCAACAGAAGTGGGATTAGTGGTGGCTGGAGAGCATTTGCATTGGATCATAAACTGGATGATGGTGATGCCCTTGTTTTTGAATTGATTGAAGGTTCAAGATTTAAGGTAATTTATGTTACCATCCCTGTTACCCTCTTTTAACTTCTAAGCTCTAAAATTGTTATACTTGCTCTAATATCATTATTTCATTTATTTGAAGAATAACCAAGGGTATGTTTGGGTAAACAACTTATTAAAGTGTTTATTCAATAAACTTCGAACATGACAGTTTATGCCATAAGTTTTACGTAGAAACTTATTGAAATAAATGCAAGTTATTTTCATAAAGCCCAAATAAGCCATGTAGAAGCTCTTCCACCCCTAAAACTAGCTCGGTAAAAATGTCGGTTGATGACAAAAAAATTGTTGGGATAAAATCTAAGTCCTACATCATTATAATAAGAGAAAAGATAAAAATTTATAAAATACATACATATTCTATTGGAAAGAGGTCTTTTGAGTGATGATTAAAAACAAAACTATGAAGATGTAAGCGTAAAGTGGACAATATCTTACTATTATTGGGTTGTATGTGCAAATACCCCGATAAACAACTCAAGATATAAAACTCCTTGATAAAAATATATATCCAGACAAACAAATACCATATAAGGTTTTATTATATTTTTAGTCCTTCAAATTTGAGTAATATATTTTTTTTGTCCTTAAAATTTAAAACTTGTGTTTTTAGTCCCTAAAATATATAAAAAAAAAAAATTATTTTGATCCCTCAAATTTAAAACATTTGTTTTTAATCCACAAAATATATACAAAAAAATATTTTAGTCCTCTGCTCAAATGCCATTATTTGTAAATCTATTGCACAAAACTATTCTACTAGTGTCATTGTTAGTGAAAACATCACGTTAAATCAATTGATATCACAAAATTTTTTTAATCTGTCGTTGTCAATTATGTTATTAGTAATCATGAGAGACTAAAATAATATTTTGAAATTATAGGGACATAAGATAAATTTAAAATTTGAGAGACTAAAATAATAATTTTTATATTTTGGGGACTAAACACGTTTTAAATTTGAGGGACAAAAAAAGTATATACAAGGGTTAAAACAATATTTTTTGAAATTATAGAGACTAAAATCACAAATTTGAAATTTGGGAGACCAAGAAAATAATTACTCCAAATTTGGAGGGCTAAAAACATAATTAAGCACACACATACTCCATTGGAAAGAGGTTTTTTGAGTGATGACCATAAGTAAAACTATGAGGATGTAAATGCAAAGTGAAACTATCTTACTATTGTATAGTTGTGTGCAAATACCTTCATAAACAACTAAAGATATAAAACTCCTTGATAAAAATATATATTCTGACAAATAAATATCATAAAATAACCCTAATAGGTGGAAACAAAGTTGCTGGTTGGATTTGATGACAATCACTAACCCATAACCCATACAAACAAACAACAATAAGGATCCAAAAGGCCTTTCAAACATTGAAGTATGTGTGTGCTTTATAAATTGTTATTTCTTTTTTGATTTTATTAATGTAGGATTTGTTTGTATTCCAATAAAACTAAGTCTCACTTTAGAAAAAAGTAAATTTTAAGTTTTGATTGTTGGTTAGAGGAAGATGAATACTTTGAAATGGACTACCACTAATGAACTCCTAATTAAATATTTCTTGAATTATTTACAACTCTCACCTTTAATTTGTTCTTGACACCAAGGTTTCTTCCCAATGTTATAAAAAAAATCTTAAAATCTTAAAATTTTAAAAATCTTAAAATTTTAATTTTTTTAATTATCTACAAGTTGATCTTAAGCCTTGCAATGTGTTAGAATCCAATCCAATTACAATTTAGTGTGGGGTTTATAAGGATCCATTCAAGCCTTGATCATACTTCTTTTCTACTAGTTTTGACCTCTCAATTAAATTTTATTGATTTGAGAATCTAATAAACATTGATTATCAATTTACGAACACTATTTGTCTTAACTTAGTAATTAGATTTCTGAAATCAGCTTTTGGGCTTTATTTGGTAAATATTGTATGTGATGTGAACTGAAATGTGTCACAATTCTGCTAATTGTTTCTATAGATAATATATTAGCAGTAAATAATGAATCTAACATGTTATCACCACAGATTTATATTGTTAGAGCATTTCCAGATTCAGTTGAAGAAAAAGGAATGGATATTTTAGAGGAAGAAGGAAATATGCATGAAACCAAAGTATCAAAAGCTGCCTGTAATATTGAATCAGAATCCAAGACAAAAAAACCAAAACAGGCAGCTGTGTATAAAACTACGGAACCAGAGTTTTCTCAGGAGCATCTGCCAGATGGGGTAAATCCAACTAAGAAATCTAAATCTTCCCAGAAAGAAATGCAAAAGACATCAAAAGGGAAAGTGCAAATTAAAACCGACAAATCCAAGGCGGCTGTAAAGCTTTCAAACAAGACAAGGAAGCGAAGACAAGGTATTACAAATGAAATTGGTGACTTAGGCAAGTTAGAGAAGAATGGGTTTGTTCAGGATGCAGCTGATTGCAAATTGGAGAAACTTGAACTAATTCAAGAAGCAACCAAATGTGTGTCACAAAAAGCAAGAAAAAAACCAGCTCCAAAATATTTCAGAAAGAAAGCATAATCTTGGAGCTGATGAGTGGTAAACTATTGTTATGAAATGAATGACTATATTATGGTAGTTGACAATATTTTTCTGTTATGGATTAATGGATAATATGCTGTTGTAAAACATCTAAAAGTAAGGTGTATGTTTCTTTAATCCAATTTTTGACTTATATTGTGATTTGATATCTATCGGTGGGTATGTTATCTAGTTATAAACATAAAAATAAATGTATTGTTAAGGTGTAATTTTGATGCTTTCATCTATAAATACTGCAAGTTGATTGAATTTACATTATGGTTTTATTGTTCAAGGGTTTTAAAAAATGTTGATTTTAATATTTTTATGATAAATAAAGCAAATAATCCATGCTTAACCTTCAATCCAAACACAACATTCAATTGAAAGTAACTGGTTTGCATTAACTACACGACTGTGTTACAAAAATAACAAGCGAGTTACGAGGAATTTGTACTTGGAAACAAACTTCAACATGCCTTTAGCTTTCAACAACGTGCAAAACAAGTGACACACTGAAGCTGTTTTCTGGATCAAGCCCTTGCAATAACAAATCAGGGAGTGAGTTGCAGTTGAAGTCGCCAATTTAAATGTGTAGGGAGTTTACAAACATGTCACCTATCAGTTGTGCCTAGAAAGAGCAATTGAAAATAACAAGAGTAGCAAATTAGAATATTTATAGTAGTTCCATTCTTGAAGCTTTATGAAAAGATTTTGTCATCGAGCAAAGCTTAACAACTTCATAATAAAGTAAAGATGTGAGAATTTTACCTGGGTATAGATATAAACTTGGAGAATATTTAGGACAATCCTTTATGGTTTGATTAACATCATCTTTTAACTTAAATTCTTGGTGAATGTCTTTGAAGTTTGGCAAACTTGCAAGCTTTATATCTCTCAGGTTTTGTAGTAGTACATGTTCTCCTTCTTGACCATCATCATCAGTTTCACGTTCAAAAGCAAAAGCCTTGTCTAACTGAGAGCACTCTTTTATTTCCAAAGTGGTCAAAATGGGAAAATCACTTGCCACAAAATTATAAAAAAGGCATCTCAACTTGTTACATTTTTGAACTTCAATGTTCTTGAGTTTTGGGAAGCACACTTTTTGGGAACAAGTATGTAGGACTTTTTGTTCTTGTGCATCACCTAAATCAAATATTTGCTCCAATTTCTCACAGTCAAATATTCTGAGGTCGGTTAGCACTGGAAAGCTTCTAACAATGGTAGGGGAGAAGATGGTTTTCAATTTAGGACATGCGCTCAGATAAAAATATTGAAGCACTTGGAGGCTTAGAAAATTTGTCGGGCCCTTCCATATAAAGTTGAGCTCAAGTAGATCTGTCAAGCTGATATGTTCTAGATCCATGTTCAAGGGAACTAGTTCTATGTTGCTCCTAGGTTCTTCGATTTGGAATTGAAAAACACCTTTTATTCCAATACAATCAAGGAAGACAACTTTAAGTTCGAAGGAAAACATCTGATCGCGCAATTGGTTGAACCCAATGGTAATCGGCCATAGTATCTCCTTCTCCTATTTAGAAAACAGAATTAATTGTAGTTAATCTGTTACATGCAATAATTCAATATAATGAAGTTTTCGATCTAAAGAAAGAAAACACCAATAAAATGAAGTTATTTTTAGTACAAGGATATACACTTTTTTTTTTAATTCTGTTTGTTGAAATACATATGCACTGATCACCTATTATATTAAATATAAATGGAGATCTTTTATATATTTATTTTTATAAAAAAAAATATTTTTATATATTGCTAAATTACACATCACTTAAGTAATGATAAGTTGGTGTAAAAAAAGTAGTGATAAGTCATACGTCAACATTATAATTTATCAGTTGATGGATTTCAAATTAACAATAAATTAAAATTCATATTTTTAATATTAAGAAATTAAATGTTTTTATTCTAAAAACAAGTGATCAAAATAGCGAATTGTAAAAATAGGAATAATAAAAGTGTAATTAAGCCAAATTATTTTTATTTTATTCGTATGTGTCACATCTTTAAAAATTATATAATTATATGATAATTGTGACTATAAAAATTATGATAAAAGATTAATACAATGTTATATTTGTTCTTGGTGCATCTAGACACCAATTAAGATTTTTTTATCTTCTTCCTAAAACATGTAGTGTAACTTATTAGTAGAGAACATTGGTGATTAATACAATGATTCAAAATAGTACTCGAAGCAAATGACTTTTTTTTTTTTTTTTACAGCTCAAAGCAAATAACTTCAGCAATTAACTTATTAAGGTTGTAATATTATCTGCACATTTTTGCATACTTATGATAAGCATAAAATAGAGTGAATACAGAAGACTTGAGAATACCAATTTCAAGTATTATTCTAACAAAATATCTAAATAATTAATATATATTATAAATATCACTAAACCAAATTTAAATGAACAAGAAAAATAATTATTTCAAAATTGTATAATTTTTAATATTATATTATTATTAATTTATTTATTAAAAGAAAACTAAATACATGCACGACACACAAGTTTATATATATTATTTAACTATTCCTCACTTATCTTGCTTTGTAAGGAATCTTTTTCTGAAACTAAGGAGTGGGAGAAATGAAAGTTTGTACGTTAATGATAAACCACGATTCTTTTTCGTAACAAACATCTTAGACCATAGTGCATAAAACTGCCACTTTAATTCTTCGGAAAGAGGTAGAAAGAAAATTCAAATTAATTAAAGTGAGCATATATAGAGTAGTTAGGACTCTAATCATATATAGCTAAACTGACACAGTTTAGCTAAACCTCCCAAAATGCAACAAATTAATAAATAATAATATTTTAAAAAAATCATCTAAGAATGAGCTATTAAAGAATAAAGAAATAATCATTTTTGAGCAATATATTACCATTGTAGTTGTGTCTCGGTGCAAAGCTGAATCATTCGCCAACTTACGCACAGTAGAGTCAAACAATTTTGGACACGCAAAACATTGTAACCTTTTCGTATTTGGTAAACGTGAATGGTAGTAATCAGGCCAAATGTCAATGAGATTTGGTAAGTTACTCAACTCGAGATAATCCAAATCAATAAGATTTATGTCAATATCAGTTTGATGGCTACTTTGGTGCTGGTTCACTGAAGCATGATGTTCCCTTTCACTTCCAAATACATACTTCAAGTTGCAGTTGTTTATGATCACCAAATTTTCCAAGCTTGCTAGCCCTGTACTGAAACACGCATGGAATATATATTCCAACCTGTGGCAGTTATCAACATTAAGATACCTTAACTTTGGGAGCGTCCAAGAGGTATGATTTTGATTTCTAAAGTAATCAACATCCCCTTCTTCTATTATGTGCTTCAATTCACTACATCCAGATATCTCTAGATGTTCCAATAGCACTAGAGTTTGGATAATGGATGGCATAAAGAGAGAAGCTAGCATTGGGCATGAATCTATTCTTAATTCTTTAAGATTGCATAGCTTTGAGTTCCTTGGAAAGGATATGTTGTACAATTGTGGACAATGACTTATGTATAACTCTTCTAAATTTTTGAGAGAGCATCGATCATGAAAAACTTTATAAAGACTATCCAAAAAATATAGATATATGATAACTAGGCTGGAGAACACAACTTCAGTCTGAAGCATATAAACATTGGTGTCTGTAGTGATAGTACTTTCAAAGAGACATTCTATGTCTCGACAACGACTTAGCATTAGGAGAATCAACTGATTCATGCCTTGCGAATCCATAGATGGGATTACATTTTTGTAACCTCCCTCAAGGTTGCTCAAACAAAGGATATTTGCTCTTACAAACAAATCATTGATTGGAAGTGATATAAAACTTTGAGCAGGAGCATTAAAACCATCTATGCATAAAGCTCTAGATGGTCTGTGCTCTTCCAAATAGTAAAGTAGCTGAGAGAGAATATCTGTATAATTGTGTACTACAACATACTTCCGCAATCTACAGAAGAAAGAGACATCGTGTGGAAAGTCCTCTTGAGGTGACACTAACCACAAATACAATTCCTCTAGCTGCAAACATTCTCTTATAACCTTATAAGAATTATTTTTCTTAACCAAACAACCGTACAAATCCAAAAGCCTCAAGTTCTTTAATGCTACAATTCCATTAGGTAATTCTTCTAAATAAGAACCACGCAAGTCAAGAATCTCAAGTGCTTGTAGGCTTTCCAAAATGGAGATGTCACCTAATTCAAATCCTCTCAAGCACAAAGTCCGGAGATTTTTTAGTGCCTTCATTGATTGCGGTAGTGATAACGAAAAAAAACCGAAAGAAAAAAAATAACATTTATAGCCAAATTGTAAGAGTGCTAGGATTTTAAGCATTTTCGACCTTTCAAGACAAGCATTTGATACTTCAAAGCCAACCCTTTGAGAATGAAGCAAGATAATTTCAGTTGTTGGACAATTCAATTGATCATTAAGAAGCAGACCATTTTCTAAATCCCACAAGGATATTGCTTTTTTATCTTTTATGGTTTCATCCTCTACCAACTTACTTGGATCCATTGTATTACTTGCCAAAATTGCTTGACCTTTTTCAGATGCTATCCACAAGGCTACATCACGAACCATGTCATGCATTTTCACCTTTTCTTTTTTATTGGCACGCAGCAACAAACAAGAATCCCTCAGGATATTAACAGCTACATGAATCTCTATCCTTGCTTTTTCCATTGTTCCAAAAATTCCATTTAGGCCCAGTCCCCTTCCAAAACGAAATAAATCCTCCAAATCAATTTCATGATCCTCTGGAAATATAGAACACAACAGTAACAAGGACTTGGCTAATTCATTTTTCAAATTATCATAACTTAATTTGAGACATGCATGAGTAGTTCTTAAGCCATCAGGAATATCTAGTGGAATGGAATCTTCTAGTCTTGATAATGCTGACTTCCACTCTTGAAAAGTTTTCCCCTTTAGCGTGCTTCCCACTGTAACAATTGCGATAGGCAATCCCTTGCATTCATCGGCAATTTTTCTTGCCACATCTTTCAAAACATCTAGAGAGTCATCAGTTAAGTTTGCATACTTTTTGAACAAAGTCCAAGATTCCTCATCAGTCAAGAGATCGAGCTCAATTATGCTTTGGCATTGCATAGACATGCATACTTCTCTTTTCCGAGTTGTTAGGAGTACTCGACAACCCTTGCTGTTCTCATTATTAAATGGAATACCTATAGCTTCAAAGTCTAGCTTTTCCCATACATCATCCAAGATTACAAGAGTTGTTCTTTCCCTTATTCTTTTTGATAGTCTTTGTGCTCTACCTTCCTCTGATTCTTCTTTAAATTCTAGGCACAACTTATCAGCAATTTGAGCTTGGATGCCTCTGATATTTGGAGTTTGAGAGATTGTTGCCATGACAACCTCCTCAAAAAGTTTTAACTCCTCAACTTTCTTCCCAACCTCTTTTGCCAAACTAGTTTTTCCTGAACCTCCCATTCCAAATAGTCCAATCATGCAAACGCTTTCATCCTTTAATGCTTCCAAAAGCTTGTTGTAAGTTGATTTTGTTGAGCTGAAATAAACAAAATCTTTGGAAGAATAGTACTTCATGCCTGGAAGTTCAGTAATTGAAGAAAATGGCTCAAACCGACTATTACGATTCAGTTGAGTCATTATTTCTAATTTTCTTGCTATTTCTTTTGCAAGAAAATATTGACACCGCCTTCTAAAATAGATTTTGCTTGCTTCCAAAATTCTTCCTTCAAGTAGTTGCACTTCTTCTAAGACTTTCTCAACATCTTTCAGCCACTTTTCAACACTTGGTTCAATTTTTTCAGTCCTATTAGTGGCTTGTCTAACTCGTTCCTTCACGCTGTCTCGAGTCAATTCCAATTCTTCTTTAGCAATTGGAAGATTCCCAACAAAGTTGTGGAAACAACACAGGTATCGACCATGGTGTATAATCGAACCCACTGTATATTCTGCAATCTTTGCTGCAATGGAAAGACAAATCTCCATTTTGAAATGACACAATCCTGATATGAATGAGTTCATCAATTTTTGGACAAAAAATATTATGTTATGTAAACTAGGATCGTGCTGGTGCAATTAAAGGAAACAAAAACATAATAATGTCTTTTACATACCTTTGATGGGTGTCCTTGTTGTTGCAAGTTGAACGCTTTTTCGAAATTTGAGAAAAAGTAGCATTAGAATTGCAATGACAACAGAGAATTGCAATGATATGTGATATTTGTACACAGCACTGAATATTTGTAGTAAAACATAAATTGCTTTATGAATTCATTAACAATATGTTTTAATATCTAAAGAATAATTAAGTTGTACAAGTATGCTAGGAAATGATTTTTGAAATTATATATCTTGTGTATTTTGGCCTTTCAAAAAGTGAAATATGAAAATACATGAAAAATATGTATATAATAACATTTTTTCATATTTCGTTAATAGAATTGCTTATCTTCCTTTTTCAAAAACAATTAACACTTTAGCCCTAACAAATTGTATGAGATAAATAGTATATATATATAATCATTTATTTATGTAAATTAAATTATTTTATTACGTTTTTTCAACTATTCAAATTAATATAAAAATATTTAATATAATTTAAATTTAAATATAATAGCATAATTATAACATTGATATTTTGAAAATGATAGAATTTAAAGTAAATTAAGATTTAAATTAAATTTAAAAATAATGTCCAACGCAAGCCACATTTTGCAAGCATAGATTAATCATTAATTATCAGTTTTGATAAATTGGTTGAACATGTCGATGGACCAATTTTTATTTTTAAAAAAAAAATAGCATGCTTTATAACAACAATAATTAGTATAGTTAAATTTAAGTTTAATTCCTTATTAAGCTGACCATGTGTATCCATTCAAATGGCCAGCTAAATTACTCATTATGTAACACATAATATGCCAACTAATGAGTTAACTAGTAGCGTTAACATTCTATTGACAACATGGTCCAACTTAAGAAGTGATAAAAATAAAAGTTGAGGATTAGCGTTCCCTCCTTAATTTGGAGACTACTTTAAGAGCATCCCACAAAATTAGAGGTCAAAGTGGTACTATATGTAACACCCTAGGATTTCTCTAATTATTAATTTGAGGAGTAATAATTATTTTATTTTATTTATGATTAATAGTTTTATTTTATTCATTTTTAATAGATTTAATTATTCAAGGGAGTATTAGAAATAATGAAGATAAGAGGGGTTTAGAGAAATATGAGTTATATATTAGAAGAGAAGGGAGAAAAGAGATATTATTATTCATTTGTTTCATTTCATGTTCTCTGACACTCAAATGCTCTTAAGAAAATACATCTCGAGAGTAAGGGGAAGGGATCGTCGTAGAAGAGGAAGAAGATTAGATTTGTACATTGCATCACTCCAGGTAAGGGGGAGTGAGAACACTCATTTCTGGGGATTGGGTGTATGCATGAAGGGTAGAGAGATTGATCCCTAATCCCATAAGTTTTCTGTTTGATGAAATGATATGTGCATTTAATGTGATTAGTCGAGTCGATTCTGAATATGTGATTGATTTGATGATCAAATGTTTTATAGTAATTAATTGAGTATTTTGTAGAAAGAGGTTAGAACCCTAAGACGAGAAATTCAATGAAATTAAGGAATAAAAGTTGTAGATGCTAAATTGATAAATTTCCTGGATGAAAAATGAATTTCTGGTTGATATAAATTGGATAAATGATTTGGGTGACATTTGTTTCAAGATCTTACTCTATATTGATGTGTTTGGCTGTCAAAACGCACGCGGTGCCGAGCTTGGATGCTTGATGTCGGGCATGCATTCATGTGCATGAAGGCATTGCCTAAATGTGTTAGCGTCAGGCATGGAGATGTCCACATTAGGCGCGAAGTGACTAATGTGCTCTTTATTATGGCTTAGCACCAGGCGTAGAGATGTCCACACTGGACGCAAAAATCATATGGTGCTATCTGTTGTGGCTTAATGCTGGGCGCGAGGTGTGACACCAAGCATGATAGGATTTTGGTGCTCTCTACGATGGCTTAAAGTTAGCACAACTTGGGAAAACCAAGCACGAGAGACAACAAGTGCTCTTTGTCGTAGCTTAAGGCCAAGCGTGGGTTTCCAAACTCGACATGGATGGTTAGAAGACTTATTATGATGTTTCAAATGATGTTTTTGATTGTTTATATGATGAAGAATGTATATACATACTTAATGAATGATGATTATTATTGTGATGGATAACCTTGATGTGGATGGATATAAATGTCAACAAACGATGAATTAGACGATGATCATGATGTATTAGTATAGAAGCATTTGACATGGTTTTAGCATGCATGATACTTGCATGTTTTGTGGTTCTGGTGGGAACCTATTTTGTGGTTCTAGTGGGAACTTGTTAGTGTTCTGGTGGGAACACTTTTGTGTTGGTAGCCTAAGGTTCACTTGGGACTTAGGCACCAACTGTATATTCTTGATGATGATGATGGTCGAGTACCTCATGCATTTAGATGTAGGTGCATGTTGCATTGCATTTCTAAGTATGTGTTTGTGGATGGTTGATGTTTTTATTATAGTTTGAAGTATTGTATTGTTATTATTATATTTCTAAGTATCAATTATTATTAATATATTATTTATCGTGAAAGGATGGGATGCCAAGGGTCGTAACTCATTCCTATAGGGTGAGATTATTCTCACTTCCTGTTTGTTTTTGGTGTCTCTCTCATATGTTTTGTAGATGAGGATCCCCAATCTTGGGAGGAGTAAGGAAAAATCTAAGTGGGTGTGAACTTTGATGCCAATGTGACATTGAGGGTTTAGAGTAATTTAGAAAATTACAATACTTCTTTGTCATCTCAATATTTTTGAATTCACAAATTGTCTACTACTACTCGGTTACTTATGTCTCAAATGATCTGAATTATTTTATTTATAAATTGGTACGAGGATACACTACACCAAAATTAATTTTTTGTGGCAATTAATTTATTATTTAGCGGCTATATAAATGGTCATTATTCTTTTTACCAGCATTTAAATAAAGGTTGGTGTATCCAGTGTTGCTAATACTATTACCGACATTTATATAAAATGCTGGTAAAGATCTACTAAATTGTCGGAAAAACTTATTTTTTTTTGTGACAATTCTAGTAGCCACTTTAAAGGCTATTAAAAGTTATTTTTTTCAATTGTCTCATTTACTTTAAATAATTTATTCCTATAATTTCCTTTTCTAAATTCATAACTTATATACTTTTTTTTATCTCTACTCGATGTGGAATTTGTAAGATGATGGTTATTTTTTATTTATATATTTTTAATTGTCTTGTCTCTTAAGAAATGTGAGATTTATAAGGTGAAAGTTGTTTTCTAATTATTTTATAACACTATTGAATTTGGTAATAATGTGTGATTTGATACTAATTTAGAATAGTGAATTAGGAGTTAACCCTATAAAATGAATCTGTAAGGTGATAGTTATTACTCACTTATATACTATTTAATTATCTTATCTCTAATCGATGTGGGACTTAAGTTTTTTCTAATAAATAATTGTCGCTAATAATAAACTTTAGTGTAATATAAATACATTTTTAGTGGCTATTATATATTAGTCATTAATGTTTTTATATATGGTGGCAATTAAATTATTGTCATTAAATAATTGTCGTTAATAACAAATTTTGTTGTAGTGATATAATTGAGATTTTATGCATTTGATTGGTACTATACTTGGAAGTAGATGGGTGTCACTCTTTACTCATAAAAAAATATATATTTTGGTGACAACACAATAAAAAGATTATGTATTTAATTTTTTTTAATTCTAAATGTTGAACTTTAAATCATTATGAATTGAAAAAAAGTATATTAAACTTGATTTATTTTAAAAAAATAAAGATGTTGCAAGATATCCATACGGAAGAAATTCATAGTCTACTATACGTATTGCATTATATCAAAAGATTATACTTTTTTTTTCCAGTTTTGGTGCATTGTTATTAAAATATTAATGACAATGCTTGTAATTTTTGTTGTCGTTTAAAATTAGTTTTTGAAATTAAAACCATGTCAAAGATTATCTATATGTCAAAGAATAAGTTGAAACAAATTATCATTTTTATATTTTAAAATTAAAATGTTAGAAATGCTTAATTATAAAAAAAAATACATTAGTAAATTGACAATAAAATAAATTATAAAAAATTATGTTAAATTAATATTTAAATATAAATTTTGTTTGAGGAATTTTCTAAGCACAATTTTACCAGTCAGACTTTTTAAGATATAAACTAATTTAAAAACTTTATAAAAGCCTATTTGATTAAAAAAAAATAGAAGACAAATTTTAGGTATTTAAAAAGATTTTTAGACTAAATAGATTGACTAACTTATGTAAATGAAAAATAATAATATTTTTTTAGTATTATTATTACATTAATATTTATAAAGTATTTAAGATGATATTTTTTGGAATTTTTTTGAATAGTTGGGACAAATTTTGACTAGCCAAGCTTATAATCTTATTGGGGAAAAAATTTATATCCTATTAGAGGTATTTTTAATAATAATTTTTTAAAAAAATTATTATAAAATTTATATTAAACCTTATAAAAAAAACTTATCATAAAATAAATTATTAGATTAACCCCTTATGAAGTATAACCTATTTGACCTGTTTGTTGATCAGACTATTTAAAGTTACATCGACATACCTATTTAAAAAAATTAAAAATGAATTAAACTTTTAAATAAATTAATAATTAAGTTAGACTAAAAAAAAAAAAGTATTTCCGGTCTATAATGTGTATCAAGTTAAGCTCAAGTCTCGATCAATTTTAAGCAAAGTCTTGTTCAACTTGACTTATTTTCAGTCTTAGGTTATAAGAGCAGAATTCCAAATTCTTTTATGCATTTTAGAAAATTAAATTTAGAATCTCAAGCCTGATTTCATAAGAAGCAAACCAAACATATTCTCCCAGAATACAGGATTTGGATAGGCGTTCTCACAAATTATAACTGACATGAAAAACATACACGCAAATGCCATCATTAATATGATATGCAATCATATATTTTTTTATTTATATATAAAAGACACAGATAAATAACATATTTTCAATAAAAGTTGATAATATATTTAAAAGTGCAACTGTATCGATATAATTCTATACGATCAACAACTTTGGGATTTGTTGTATATATGATTGACATGGATGTAAAACATGAGTTGTAGAAGCTAAACAAAATCTAAACTAATTTGGAGATTTGAATTGTGATGCGTACCTCAAAATACGTGTACAGCAATAATGTCAATAAGAAGAACAGTGAAGAAACAACCTTATTGTGAATCACAATATTGGTTGAATGATTGTAACAAGTCTCGCATCGAGGAGGTCTCCTCACCAAGAAGTCTTTATAAGGCGGGAGGTTCTCCAACTTCTTGGGCCGGTTTTTGAGGGATGGTTCCCCTCGTTAGCCTTGTGCTCGTTACAATGATGTAGAGTTGCAATTCTAGGGAATGAAAATGATTGACTTCAGAGAGTATAAAAACATGTATTGTTAACTGAGAATAAAAGTTCATCCTTCCTCAGTTCCCAAGTAAGGTATTGAATTGATAATAGATGCACGTTATTCCATAACTTTTTGGGAGTTCATGAATAAGAAGCAATTATTCTCAATTTTGTCGTGTTTGTGCTTTGCATTGTGCACAAGTTAGTATGTGCGAAACAGATACAAGAAATGAGGACATTAAATATCCCTATTTGACCTCACATATATATATATATATAGGAAATCTATATGGTAAAAAAATTGAAAAATAAATACTAACATGCACCAAGAAATAATTTTTCCTGATCACTATTTAGAATACCATGCATGGTTTGATTATTTGTGTGTTTTGCTGTGCATATTCTATCTTAACCGCTGAATTGTGGCCTTGTGGGGGCATCTTTCATGGTTTCAGGGTAGAAGCTTTCGAAGAATTCAGATGCATTGAGATTCTCAAGAAGTTATTAATCTCATGATTAAGGATTTTAAGTATTCACAATACTTGTTATAATTTGGTGTGTTTGGATGAAGAATTTTATAAATTCAAGGAATTTTAAATTCTTGGTATTTGAATTACTTTGATTTCATTTTTTATCATTCTTAAAATATTTTGTTTGGATAAGTCAATTCAAATTTATCAAATTTTAAATTATTAAGTTGGATATGATAATTTGATCCCACCATAGTAAAATTAATTTTAAAAATATATTTATATGTTGAGAATTTTAAATTAAATTTTATAAAAATAAATATTAACAAATTTTTAAATATTTAATAATTTTAAAAAAAATTAATATTATATAATATTTAATAATCTTAAAAATATTTTTGAATATTTAATAATTAAAAATATGAAAAGATAAGAGATAAGATAAAATATATAAATGAAATAAAAAGAAGAAAAAATATGAGGAATTTCAAATTCTTACTTTTTCGGGAGAATTTAAAATTCTACTATTTCAAAGAATTTCACAAATACTTGAATTTCAAATTCCTTATAAATTCTTCATCCAAACAAAGTATTTCACCTCAAAGAATTTGAAATTCTTCAAATAAATAAATTACTCCATTTAAATTCTCCATCCAAACACACTATAAATGTTATTCAAGAAATTCATAACTATGACAGACGCATTGCTTGGATGCATGTTCAGAAGCTAATAAAGGGGCACACCGTGCTGTATCTTCTAAAATTTTAAAAATAAATATAAAAGAAATTTTTAGTGAGGTGTGATATTTTTATTTTTATTTTAATCCTTAAAAAGACTACAAGAAGAATTTGATTAAGGTGGCTAGCTTTGGTTCTAAAAAATTTAGTGACTACCAACCCAATTCATTTAATTAATATATAATTGACTTAAATTGTTTTTAAGTATATCTTTAATTTAAAATTATATACTAAACTACTAATCACTTCATGTAGTTTATCCAATATTTTAATTGAGTCTAGCCTGAGTTTTAAAACACTATGTCAGAGTATTAGGTAGCATTAGGAAATATATATTTTTCACAAAAAGAAAAACCTTATATTTGATCTTATTTTTCAATTAATCTTATTATTTCATTTATTTTAGCTAAGTAATTTGAATTTAAATTGATTAGGGAATCTTCCTTCTTTATACTATCATCAACACTGAGATATTATAAGGGTATAATCATTATTATCGTAGTCACCATATTGTAATATTATTATTATTATTTTGTTATTTTTTATCAAACAAGACATAAGATTAAGAAGATTAGTGTTAGATAATGTTGAAGAAAAAGCCCTCTGTACTAGGGGTGTATATATATATATATATATTGAGCATGGTGCCCTACAAGTTTATTGGCAAGCTTCCTTACAAATGGCTCATACCCAAGCCTCAATTGCAATAAGCCCTGCAAGTGGCTATTGCATCAATGGTGCATTTGCACATAGTCTATTCTCTTCCAAGTTCCCTATGAACTTCAATTAAAAGGGTTCAGGAATTCCAATTAGTCAAATCCATTGATTCATATCATGACAAGAAATTATTAGCCTAAATTAATAACACTTAATTATATGTTATATACAAACAATTAAAGATACTGTGGTTTAAAACCATAATAATTTATCCATCACTATCTTTGCCAATTGCCATCTGTCTAGGATTCTCATTGATATTATGGAGATCAGAGAAACAAACTACAGTGTCCCAAAAGTCTTTGCGATGAACCATGCCCTAGCAACAACAACTTGCATGAGAAATCCAATGGCTAACCTACCTCCTTTATGATTTGAGAGTTGCTCTCAAACAGCTACCTCTTCTCTGCATTTGGTTTCCAACTCCATTTTCCATGAATTAACAAAACACATTAAATTGATTGTCATATTTTCGTGGGAAAGCGCAATAATCGGTGAATTGGATAACCTTGGTCTTTCTCTTTTTCGAATCATAAATTCCAGAATTTAAGCAAATCCTCAAAAGAACCGCAAAAATCAAGAACCTCAAATCCTTAATTATGGCCTCAAAACACGTGATTTGTACTTCAAAAGTGGTTGGAATGCACCATTATTCATAAGTAACCTACTCTCTGTCAGTGTTACAAAATGAATATATTAATTACAACCAGCAAGCCAGTCCTCTGTCAATTTATCTTACAAATAGTAGTACAAAAAGAATTAATGAAAATTAGTAAATATGGTTTCATTCTTCAATTCACAGGTACTAACATTCTCAGATTCGATCAACCATAATTTCTAATGCAGGTATATTTTTCAACTTCTATCTTGGCTTGATGGTTGGTATACTTCCACTAACAAGATCACTACCCGACACATCTCCTGAAATGAAAGGAGTCTTTATAGTAGATGATGAAGGTTGTGAACTGAATATTGTACCAGAAGAATCACTTGTACCATATTCAGTTCCCTTGGTATCTGACTCAGGTAACATAGAACAAATGTATTCAAGCTCTCTAGCTACTTCTGCCATTTTAGGCCTCTCATGTGGTGAATCTTTGCAACATTTTAAGGCCAAAGTCAAAAATTTCTCTGCATACTCAATAGGGTAAGACTCAATGCGTTTATCAACAACCAAAGATATCCCACCAGATTGGTATGCCATATTAACCTGTAAAAAAATAAAAAATAAAAATATTTACGTACTGTTTGGATAAAACTTCTAAATAAGAATTTTTAGAAAAAGAAGATACGGTGAAATAATGAATTAAACTTCACTTACAAGTTAAAATTATTTTATGCATAAGTTAAAATCAGTTTTTATAAAAACTAAATAAGTGAGCTTTTTAAATTAATTTATGCATAAGTAATTTTAACTTATGAGAGATGTTTAATTCATTTTACCTTTCCATTCTCTTCTCATATAAGTACATGTCGAGAAGTTTATGCAAACAAGGTCTTAAAAAATGTTGTGTATTCTTTTATCTTCATATCTTAGAGATAAGGGACGATTAAGGAACATATTAACAAATTATTTGGACATTATTGATGTTAGAATATTTAGTATACTATATTTATGTTGATCAGGCAACAAGTTAGCTACTAATTACAAGTTTGTGCTTAGCTTCTAATTAACCCCTTGATTGCTACATTATTTGGTTGTAATCAAGTAATAAATAACAGATTAAATGTGCAGCCCATTAACACAATTTCTCAGAATAACTGTCTCTTTCAATCGAATTTGACTCAACCTGTGTCAAATACTAAGTTCTGTTTAGACCAAAACCTTAGATTAATAAGATAATGTCTGAAAACTACAGCTGCAAACACTGTTTCTAACCAAACTCAAAGTATATGGATGAGAACAATGACAGGAAGACATAAATGCTTAGCCTCAGTCTGCAAATTTGTCGAAAATAGCAAAAATGAAAAACTACACTCACTTTCCTAATGACAACCCGGGTAAGATTTCATCATAAACACAATACCAGTGTTGAAAATGAAAAGCTAAACAATCTGAACACAATTGTTACCCCGGTTCGATCAAATCACAATTGTCAAGAAGAGAAACCAAACGATACCTGTCTAATAATATTTTCGCCATGGAAGATTGGTGGCCTCCCAGTCACAAGTTCCAGAAACACAACACCAAGACTATAAACATCACTCTTGTCGGTCAAATTGCGAGTTAAGAAGTACTCTGGATCAAGATAACCCTGCATGTTTTAAACAAACAATAGAGAAATTAAATCGATGAACAGATAAAATTAACCTTAACCAATATATAAAAATAATTTCCAATCAATTAGTAAGACACTTTCTATTTCGGTTTTGGAAATCCAGAAGTCATATTTTTAAATTCTCTCTCGAAGTATAGTATATGACTTAATCCAGGTATACTAGTAGACTGGTGATAAGCCTAAACAAGATGAAAGTCATTGATTGCTATAAAGTTCTAATACCATGCTATCCTTTACTAAACAATACAACAAAAAATTTCCAAGAGGAACATAAACCTCAAAATCTAGTCATAGAAACCTTATCTTTTAAGTCTTTAGGTTTGAATTTTGATAGGGAAATATTGAACCTTGAAAAATTGAACCTTGATTTGGTGAAATTGTTCTACAGTAATAATTAATTGGTATTTTCAAATTCACATCCTCAGTCCACCAATCTTTAGGTCATAAAAAATTGAAAGTAAAAAATTTTAGCCTTAAACATAACCACTAATTGACCTAAATAACTAGATTAGAGCCAAGGTCACAGTTAAGTGCATGCACAAATACATGAAATATGTTTTCATAGACTAGGTCCTTTCTTTCTAGTGTGGAATTAAATACAAAATTTCTGGGGTACCTAAAAGAGACCGATCATCACTCCTAGCTCTAATCCCACAAAATGGTCAGTGCAAAAAATTACAGTCATACAGAGATTTCACAACATTATGAACACATGCTGATTCAAACACGCCTTGGAAGATAAAGATCAATCATTTTTTTCCATTAACTATTAACCATTGTTTATATTATTCTGTATTAAAGAAAAGTAGATCACACTCCATTTGTTTCAAATGTGTTTGCAGTATACTTGAGTGTATGGATACAAGCAACCACCACTACCTTCAGAGATGGAACTTTAAATTTAAGACATGGAAGTATTTGTCAAATATGGAGTATGCAGTTTTTTTTTTTGCTAGGCAAAATGAAATATATTAAAAGGGAGTACAAGGGGTACTCCAACTCATAAACAGTTACAAAAAATAACCAAAACTAGATAGACAAATCCAGTTTCTTAAGTAACCTACAAGGTATAACTAAGAAAACTATACCAAAAGTAATCCAAAACAAACAAAGTCAACCAAAATCACTAAGAAAACCAAAAATCTAATACTCCAAGACCTCACCATCCAACTACCGAGCATAATTGTTGCCCTCATTCCCCCACAAACCAAATAATAAAAACTAAAAAGTCATCAGGCTGCACAACAGTTGAGATTTATGTGTATCAAATGATGGCATCCTAATTCTTTTCCTATTTTTCACAACTGAAGGGTACAATTAATGCATTGTTCAACATTTTCCTTCTGAAATTTTGTAGAATGGTGTCTCATATCTATTACTATTAATAATAAAAAATTAATAAGATTTCTAAGCTTATCCTGAATGTACACGTGCTCAATTTTAGCAAAAGTAATTCCAGTTATGAAAACCATACCGGGGTTCCCTTTACCACTGTTGATACATGACCAGGTACATTTCCTTCAGTATCAGGAACTGGGGCAAGCCGTGAAAGTCCAAAATCAGCAACTTTTGCTGTGTACCTAGAGTCCAATAATATATTACTGGCCTTGACATCTCGGTGGAATATTGGAGGATTAGCTTCTGTGTGTAGATATAAAAGACCTTTGGCTGATCCTAGAGCAATCCTCAACCTCATGGAAAAACTAAGAGGTTCTTTTGAATAAGCTGTCATAGTACATAGTTATAAGTTAAAACAAACAACAGAGTCCTCAACCTTATGGGAACATTAAAGTATATAGAATCCTATTGAAAGTAAAAAGATACTCGGATATTTTAATTTTTTTGATAAAACAAATGTACTTATTATACAGGCAAAACAATATTTTTTGTTTCATCATTCATGACTGAGTCAATGGTAAAATGCAATGGAGTATGGACACTATTTAGCTAATAGACAATGTAGGAAATTAGATATCAAGAGCTCAAGATATACCAGAAAGGTGATCCCTTAGTGTTCCTTGTGGCATATATTCATAAACCAACATCTGCAAGCACAAATAAACAAACCAGCTTACATCCTCATTTTAAAGGAATATTTTCATAGACATATTAGTAACACACTCTTTTAAACACCCTTATTATTGAATAAAACTTCTAGAAAATAACAAAATTTTGTCTCACTTCTTATTTAAATGAGTTCTATGGATGATTTTGTAGTTTTCAATAAATTCTAACTAATAGTAGAGAGTGTGTTAAAGATTGTGTTGTTTTGCTAACTAGCACTCCTCGTAATTTTATTATCAGCTTTAATCAATATCCAATCTTAGTACATCATGTCCCCGTGGAATGAATCAATCAACATGAGACAGCAAGGTAATGAAACTTGTGGAAAATAAAAATTCCAAAAATAAATCAAATTGAAGATAACTGACAATTATACTATAACAAATTCTTTTGAGTCTAGATTTTTGAACTTCAAACCAAAAGTTACCTGTTCACCCTCTTCATCACAGAATCCTATCAGCGAGACAAGGTTGCGATGATGTAACCTGGATAGCAATTCTATTTCTGTAAGGAACTCCCTCTGACCTTGCAGTGAACCCTCCTGTGCACGTTTTATGGCAACAACAGTGCCATCAGAAAGATGACCTTTATAAACCTTTCCATAGCCCCCTTCTCCAATTTGAGCAGACTCACTAAAATTGTTTGTAGCCAAGGCCATTTCTTTGAAATCCAATGATCTCACACCATCAACTTTTATCAATATCCTAGATGCTGTGAAAAATATAGAAGCCTTTGCTTAAGATATATTTTAACCAGTTCATTCTTGACAAGTTCACAACCAATCAGATATGGTTAGCATCAATGAATTTATTGTTCCATATAAGCAACAAAATGGACTTTCTTTCAATGAAAATCCTATTGATTGACAAAAAGAATAAACTAAAAGGCCAAATGTAATGGTTTGAGTAGAAAGCTCACATCTTCAGGGTTCTTTATTGAATAGGGATGTTATCACTTATCAGAGTTCATGGATGTTTCAATTTTTGAGTTCTATTTCTTGATGTGTAGAGACTAGAAAGCCTTGTTTATGGTTCTTTCATGCTCCTTGTAACTAGAATTTTCTGTTTTTTTAGGATATGTTATCTTCCCCATAGCTGTAATTACCATTTTTTTTCTAATAAAGTATCTACCTAAGGAGGGGGGGGGGGGGTGGCAAAGGGACATAAAACAGAGAATATCATAAGGTACTTACCATTACGCCGTTTGGAAAGTGTACGATAATCTCTCAATCGTATTCTCAAAATAAGAATGGAAACAATTGCAGATAATGTAACTGCACAGGCAATTGCACCTAAGATTATTCCAGCCAGTGCACCTTTGCTTATCCCTGAACTTGGAGAGCGGGTAATCACTGAAACAATAAGCAGTATATGAAAAAAAACAAGAACAACCATACATCCTTTAGCAAATATAACATTCATGCATGAATGACTGTGATTTATAATATTATACAGCAGCATGTTCATTTATCAGTCCTAGTGACATTAATCCAGCTTAGAGTTGCTCTTGACTTGACAGTTGACACCAACATATAGCATATAATCCTGAACATATAGCAACTCATCTAACATAATATAAATAGATAAATGTTGACAAAATGTCCAAGTATTTCTAGACAGTAGACACTAGACACACTAGCATATCATAAGAAGTTTCTGTAACTTACCATCCCTGTAAGGATCCAGTAGAATGAAGTTCAGAAGTTCATAAGGCCCAAACAAGTCATTGTCATCAATGTTCCATTCTCTGAACAAGTCTCTGATCCGAACAACCTCACTTGTGTTGAACACATGAGAACTTCTATTGTCAATATATTCAGGAAAAAGCTTCAAGTTCATTCTCAACCGCCCTTCCTCCCAAGCAAAACGCTCAATGAACAGCTGATTACTATGCACATTAAGACCATCTGACAAGAAGCTCTCAAATGAACTCATGTATGCGTTGAAATCTGAAAATCCTGGACTCTTCAACCGATAATGAACAACCAACGGGGCAGCACAGAAACACTGCACAGTGTATTCATAAGGAGGGGGGCATGCTTGACTGGGACAGTCAACATTGGAGCCTCCATTCAAGCCATTGTCACTTTCAGGTCCACAGAACGCAACTAAGGAGTTATTATTTTTGCATACAGGATTTCCCTCAAGCCTGAAAAAAGTAATTTCCAATAATGATGTGACAAGTTATCTAATGCTCAACAAGCTTTGACCTTTGTCATAAGGGTCGGTATTATTATTTGAACATGCATGAAAAGAAGAAAAAAGATGGAACTCTCCACTACACTGGCTTTAGTACATCTTCAAAATCAGTTTAGAAGCTTACATGAGTGTGACATTTGGAGGAAGATTTGTAGTGCCTGATATGCCTGTAAGTTGATTATTTTGCATGTCCCTGCAAGATCACCAACACATGCTGAGCAAATGAAAACAGCTAAATTAAATATCATCTACGCATAACAAAACACTTATACAAATACAGGATGCCTCAGAGAATATACAGACATATGCATGTCACACACATGGTATCAGATAATTCAGATGAAAATGCTCCCAAATACAAATCTATGTGAGAAAAATAGTGCAGTTATCATATCAAGTCTTACAAGATAAGTTGTTCTCTTCCATTTAAAGTCCTCTCCTGCCAAATGGTAGAAGGAACGATGCCACTCAATGAATTGTTTGCAATTGACCTGTCATAGGGAAAGATATGTCTTGAAAAATCGTTGATTTTATAACATATTTAATAAAATTAAAAATTAAGGGGGGTGTATTGGTTTAGGATTTCGTAGGATTTTAAAAGACTTTTTTTGAGTAAAAAAATTCATTGGTATTCAATCGGGATTTTATGTCACTTAAAAACAATCCAGTGGTATTCAATCTGGATTTTCAAGATTTTTTAAAGAGTCTATTAAAATCCATTAGTATTCATTTGAGATTTTTTACGACTTAAAAACAATTCATTGGTATTCAAAAATATAAGGATTTTAAAGGATTGTTGTGTGAGAGGGATTTTGAAGGACTTTCTAGTGTTATCTATAAATACCAAATTCATAAAACAATCTCATCTAAACCCATCGGATTTTGAAGGATTGTTTGTCATCTTTTTTTTTCTATGCTCCTGTCTTTTCCATTTTTTCTCTGCTAATAATACTGCACTATTGTTCATTGCTCATATATAATATTGTAGTACTGTTCTCATCGCATTTCCTTATTTTGTAAAACTCCGATATGTAAATGATAGTTTCATTAATTTGCTCTATTTTTTTGTTCGTTCTCTTTAATTGACTTATTTTATTTTATTCTATGTAGTTGAATTTGTCCATTTATATAACACAAAAAAATGCTTGAAATTTTAACTTTTAAGTGGTAATTTTTTTTATAACACACGTCAAAAAAAAGGTGAAAGATGAAATTGATATCATAATCTCTACAATATATATATATATATATATATATATATATATATATATAAGATGAATTTGTTAGGATTTCTGTTAGTAGAATGAGATGAAAATGGATCTTAGTTGGAGGAAGAACTCTCTCAGCATAAAAACTGTGATTTATCTCCTTCCTTTAAGTTTGTTACTCTTATCCCCTCTTTTTACGACTCAACAATTATTTTATTTTTTTTACTATGAATTTTTCTTTTTATTTTTATATTGTGAAATTTGGACTTTTTTATATTTTAAAAAAAGAAAATTAACATAAGACATTGCAGTATCTAATTTTTTAGGGTTTAGGATTTATGTCTTCTTTAGCTTATTTTTTAAAAGAAGAAATATTGTTAAAATATTTGTTAGAATAATTTACATTTATAAATATCATTAAAAATTATCATATAATATATAACTAAAATAATATATATATATATATATATATATATTCTATATATCTAAATGCTTATTCTTTAAATAATAATAATAATTATAATAATTATTATTATTATTATACTAATATTATATATATTGCATATGTAATTAGGTAAATATTTTTTTGGTAGATTGTGGATTTCCTAATCGACTCCAATTTTTAGCTCCATTTCGAGGTGTAAGATATCATCTACAAGATTTTGCAGGTCAGGGTAATGACCCTGAAATTGAGAAAAAATTGTTCAATCTTCGTCATGCGTCTTTAAGGAATGTGATCGAGAAAATATTTGGTATTTTTAAATCAAGGTTCACAATTTTTAAGTCAGCACCTTCATTTTTATTTAAGACACAAGTAGAACTTGTGTTAGTATGTGCAACACTACTTAACTTTCTACATAAAGAATGTCATTCTGATGAATTTTCAATTGAAGCAGTGGATGAACCTTCATCTTCAACGTTACCAATTAATGAAGATCATACTTTTGAACCTATTATTCAAACCTAGGAGCAAGAGCGAAAAGACGCTAATGCTTGAAGGACTAGTATAGCTATGGATATGTGGGTGAATACTATTTAAGAGAATAAGATATTATAGAGAATTATTATTATTATTATTATTTATCTATACATTATTATTTTTTATTATTTTTGTCTTTAACTTTTTTTAAATTTGAATGTATGAAATTTTTTTTGAAATCTTATCAAATGTCAAAAATTCACGAAAATTCTACAAAATCCCACAGAATCCATTAAAATCCTGATTTAAAAGTCTTACAGAATCTATTAAAATTCTGATTTTAAGTATTGTAGAATCGTGTAAAATCTTAAAAGTCATGAAAGGATTTTTTTTAACTAAAAAATTCCTTTAAAATCCTAATCCAATACACCCCCTAAGAATATGTATTATTGATAAAGTAATACACCAAAATACAATTCACAAGTAAGATATATTAGGGGGATGTTATGGTTTGTATTTGTCTAAAAGGGATATATTTTTATCAAGAGGAGTGATATTATGTCTTATTGTTCTTATTGGTTATTTAGAACATTGACACACACATCTCCATAATGGTAAGATATTTACCACTTTGGGTCTAATCCCTCAGTTTTGGATTTAATCATCACCTAAAAGGCCTCTAACCAATAGAGTATGTGTGTGTTTTATAAATCTTTATTTCTCCTCTTGTTCTAGTGATGTGGGATTTGGTTTGCATCCCAACAAAAGGTGATAGACTTTAATGTTGTTTGATTTACACTTGCAGTATACACTACAGTTTGATGTGGAAGAAGAAAGGGAGAAACAAAAGACTACTTACAATTTCTGAAGCCGTGGAAGACCAGAAAAGTTGGATGGAATTGTTCCATTAAGATTGTTCTTTGATAAGTCACTGCACACATCCCCGTAGGTAAAACAAGAAGAGCATATGTAGTCCATATAATATCCATAACGGCAAATATCCATAACGGCAATCCAATGATTGAATGCAAGACCAATAAATTTGTACATTATTTAAGTAATAGAGGTTCTTACATGGTTGTGATATTGTCTGACAGTTTATTGGTCGGAATTGATTCATTCAAATGATTCAAACTGAGGTCACTGGAAGTGGAATATAAACAAACAGAAATTAGTTGAAACAGTTGCAAACAGTCTTAGACCATCTTTTAAACATGTACATGACATCTAAGTTAGATGTACTATTCTCTTGAATCTTGATATACAATCCAAAAAAATCAATGCGTAAACTGATGGAAAGAAAATGAGATAACTAAACTTACAGATAAGAAAGGTGTGGTATCTTACTGAAATCAGGAATTGGTCCTTGTAAGTTGCAGTTCCTAAGACTCCTGATAAAACCAAGTAACCGATAACAACATATAGATGGCCAAACTAATACTCCTAACATTTATCCTCTCGAAACTAAATTTGTTTGAGACAAGAAGTTTTGTTAATTAAGTAGAGTAAAGTGGAAAATACTAGGATTGATAATGTGGTATCCTCCAAAGTACAAATAAAGAAAAAAATAAAATAGAGGAAATAATAAAAAAATTCCAAAACAATTTGGACACCAGGCAAATGCAACTTTAACAGTTAATGTTGACAATAACTGTACACTCATTGAATTTGATGGGATTATTTTTATGGTGTTTGTCTGGGGAGATATTTTATGAGGGTTGTTTTCATAAGGTTATTACACAAGCATATTCTACAATGATGAGATATTGTCCGTTTTGGACCTTAGTCCTCACGATTTTATTTTTGGTCATCACCCAAAAGGCCTCTCGATCATTGAAGTATGTTTGTGCTATATAAATTGTTATTTGTTGTCTTATTTTATCGATGTGAGACTTGTTTGTATTCCAACAGAATTTTCTGAAATACTCATTTGAAGAGAGCAAGAAAACCATGTTATACTAACTGAACCAAACAACCATGTCTGTGTATGGCATTCTTTTCATTGATGTTTTACAAAGGGGCGAACTGTCTAAATATCATTTCCATGAAACAATATTTATAATTGTATTTTTTAAATGTTTTGACCTTTATTTTTAAGCTCCTTGCAATGTTTTCTCCAATTGAAAACTCTATATACGAGAAATCACAAAGGGCTTTATATCTTAAATTGATATTCCACACCATACCCTAAAATATAAGCTGAAGCAGCTCAGTTCCACTCCTTGTAAAGGTAACATACTTGCAAGTTACAAACACGGATCACAAAATGTACTTACAATTTCACCAATCCTGACATGTTGCCATAAGATTCTGGAATGCTATTTCCACTGAAGTTATTGTTATCAAGTTGACTGCAAGAACAAAATCCAAAAATTACTTTTAAAATCTATTTATCAAGCAAGGTGCAAAAAAAATTTATTGATTCAGTTAAAATTATAGAAACAAAAGCATTAATATAAAGAGAAAAATGATCCAAAAGCTCTACAATGACAAAAACAATAACTTTTCAATATCATGATATATGACACACCTTTGGCAAAGCATTCACTTCTTAGTTTTTTAATAATCAACTTTAGAAATTCTCTTCTCGCAATACTTATTTGTAATGGAAACAATAAATGGCCACACTTCACATAGGCTTTTGTTGTTGTAGTCTGCCAACCCACAGCTTTACAGATCTTAATTACATTCCACTTAATTCAATTGCATGATTTAAACTTGTATAAATCCGTAGTTTTCTCTTTTTTTCTTGGATCCAAAGGAGGTCTAAAAACAGGTGTGAGGAGGCCAGAGCCCAGAGGGAGAGGGCAACCTAAAGTGGTGGCTAGGCGATCTAAGTACAAACTGATCCCAGATTCCCCATCTATGTACTTTCTGACTCACTCTCTCTTATCCCCCAACAAACAAAACATATATTGCCACTTTGTTAACACTTTTCAAATTTTCCTTCACCAATTTTTCTTCCTTTTATACATCACCACATCATATTTTATTAATCACACACTGTCCATGCTTCTTTTATTTAACAATCTCTAAGTAAATCAGTTCTCCTTGTGTTGAATTGAAGCACACTTCAGTTAAATAACCAATGGCCAAACTGTTTAAAGATGGCATGGGTGCATCATAACATAAATTTGTTCTAATTTCTAAATATTGCATTTGTTAAAATTTTCCATGGACAAGCATATCTGAAGAATAAATTTAAAACAAAGTAATGAATTCTAATGGTACCTTACGTTTGAAATATGAATATAACTAATTTATTATACAGCCTAATGTGCAAATAAGCTAATTTAATCACATAAGGAAGAATCTCAATATAAGGGAAAAGAAAGGACAGAGGAAACAAAAAACCAACTCAAGTATTTTGATATTTAAGAATAGACCCTCTCATGTCAGCTTTTCACATGACAAATCAAAAGTGAAGAGAGATACACAAAACAATCCTAAATAGGACTCCACAAAAGTGAAGAGAGCCCCAACGGCAGTGGATTCCTATAAAGGTTTATTGTGTTTACCTCTCTCTTCACACCTTATCATGTAAAATCCAAATGAAAAGATCATTTCAGTCAAAATCATTCATGTTATAATAAAGAACGAAAATGTCATAAAAACCTAGAGGAAGAGAAGTGAAATGTCACGAACATGTATAAAGAATACGTGTTCTATTCATCAAAAACAAAATGAAAACTAAATGAGCTTATAGACATGCATATAAGCATATTTAAGACAGAATAATAAATCATACAGTATCATTAAGCTTGGCATCTCAGAGAGCTCGGATGGGAGATATCCTGTTAAGTTATTGCTGTCAAGAAGACTGCATGTCCAAAGGTACCGCTTGTTAACAAAATATAAACATGACAATGAAAGATTAAAAAAAGCCAGAAAAATATGGCAATGACTGCAATCATGTCCCCAATAACTAACTTACAGGTGCATAAGGCTTCCTAATTGGGAAAGCTGTGGTGGGATTTGTCCAGTAAGTGAATTGTTGTTCATGTGACTGCTCCATTGGGGGAAAAGATGAAACATTATTTCTTTCATTTTCATGGTAAGAAAGTCTAAGGTACAGAAATAAAACAATTCAAGTAAAGTAGCAAGAGTGGTAAGGGCATGTTTGGATAAACCATGTAGGAAAGAAAAACGAAATAAGTTTTTCAATTTATTAAAATTAGCTTATTTATAAGTTATTTTGTAAAAGCTCTCTCGAATTAATTTTTTCAAAATCTTAGTTTTAGTTCATGCATAAGCTAATTTTATCTTATAAAAAAACTTATTTAAATTTTCTTTACTATTTTTTTTCTATTAGAAGTGTTTCTGAAGAAATTTATCCAACCAGACTAAATTTTTAGACTTTAGTAATCACCATAAAGAACCTTACAAGTGTTTTGTGCTGTTCAGGTTTGCAAATGATAATGGTATGGGTCCTGTTATTTGGTTCTCGTCAATTTGTATTCTGTCCAACACCGGAAGATGGCCAAGCTCTTCTGGCAGATGACCAATTAGTTTATTTCCATTCAGGAGTCTGCAAAAAAGCAAAAACAATCATGTCAAAATACCAACCGATTATTTAAGCAACCATTTGAATTCCTTTTTCAATCCTACGGAAACAAGTATTTAACTTCAACTTCCTTAGAAAACACATTCTGATTTATTGAGATACAAACAAGTCCCACATTGATAAAATAAGACAAGAAATAATAACTTATATAGCACAAACATACTTCAATGACAAAGAGCCTTTTTGGGCAATGACCAAAAGCGGACAATATCTCATCATTATGGAGTATGTTTGTGTAATAACCTCATAAAATATTCCCTCAGACAAATAACCTCATCATGATTTTATGCATTGATGTGTTTGTTCTTGTACTAATATGTATAAATGACTCGAAAATCAGAATATATCAGGGTGATAAAACTACTAAATATATTCGACCACATGCCTGGTATACTGACCAAGATAGGTAATTCGACTTACAAAAGTTCCAAAGTTTTGATATTACCAATCTCCTTTGGTATACTCCCACTTATGTTATTCCACATAAAGTCCCTTTCAAGAATGCAAATTAAAAGCATTATTAGAGGAAGAAAACAATTGCAAGCTGCTACAGAATGTAAATATTCAAATGAAGCAAATCTGCTATATTCTTGAGCAAAAGTGGAATCTAGCTAGCAATTGCAAAATTGGAAACCGTTCATGTGTAACAGGTTTGCATTAGGAACATCAATGCAGCTACAGCCTTACAATATTTTTAGGTGAGATAAGTTGCCAATCTCTGGTGCCAAAGTTCCAGACAAGTTCAAATTCAGTAGTTGCCTACAGACAAAAATAAAAGGTTCCCAAACAGTCAAAATAAGTATTTAGGGAAAGAAGTATTCCCCAGTTATTTGTAAAAATGCAGTCAGGACTCATCTGAATTTGAAGCTTACTTGTTTATACTACTTGACATTGGATTATTATGCAATGCATTAAGTAGCATTGACTATAATAGTAAATTAAAGATAGTTGATGAACAAGGTAGATAATGTTGGGATTCATCCCAAGTCCCACATCGGTAAAATGAAGGAACATTGGCTAGTTTATAAGTGTCCACCATTCCACATAGTATGAGGCCTTTTGGGAAGGAGCCCAAAAACAAAACCGTGCGGGCTTGGGCCCAAAGCGGACAATATCATACTATGATGGTGGAACAGGTGGACTATCGGGCCCAACAAGTGGTATCAGAGCCAACGGTTCGTCTGGGTTTGATGCGGGAAGACCCTCAGTGTTGTGCCTCGCGATGGAGATTCGAACTTGGTGCCTTGTGTCAAAAGTCTTCCTGATATTGTGGTGTTCAGGCGGCGTGTCCCGTAGAGTTAACGGCGGTACAAGATGGTGTTTGTTGGGATTCATCCCAAGTCCCACATCGGTAAAATGATCGGGCCCAACAGATAAGTAGTTAGTTAAATAGAGATTATGCTTCAACTTCATGATTTCTGGATTTGTCAACATACAATGAAAAATATCATCATACATCATTCTGTAATAACTTTTCTAATATTAATATAATCAACTTCTGCTTAAGAAAGTTTGGGCTGACAACAACCATTGGAATCTATTTAAACCTTGAAAGATTAAAGGGAGAAAAAAAATAAAAAAGGTACCAAGAATACAGGCAATGTTGCCTATAAAAAAATGTGGAGTGCAAGATTAAAAGTCATACAATTGTAGAACATGCAGGTAGCGATTGTCTAATGTTGTATTGGAGCACATAACCCCTGTCCAGTTAGATGTACATGGGTCTCCACGATCCCAGCTGCTCAAATTTCCATTAATATCAATCAAACTGCTCTTTATGGCTCTCAATGCGTCAACTGCATGTTAATGCAAATATAATGATCACACTATACATAGTACCGAATGAAAACAACATCACATTATAAGCATATTATTTTGACAAAATGAAAACAATATTGCGTATTCCAATTTCTAAGATAAAATAATATTATTTGACTACAATACCCTCATTCCATATAAATGATTAACCACACTTTTGCAGCTAAAAATCTACTTGGTGCATTTATTTCTTGAGGGTATTATTGAAAAAAACATATATTTTTTCTTGATATTCTAGAGTGACATAATTTGAGACAGAAATATTCTAGAGTGACATAATTTGAGACAGAAATATTCCAAAAATAACAAATGAAATAAGACTGGAGGAGTATTATTTTACTAAAGACAAATACAATGTTTTCATATTTTGCTAGATTTATTATTTATTGATAATATATGCATAATTATATGTATAGAAACAAGTCAATATATTGATAAAACCTATTTGGTTCTCATCATATAGACAAAAAATTATTGATACCAAGTTCGATTCCGATAAACATTTGGTAATACATATCTATGAGATCTAACACAAAGAATTCCATAATAGAATAAGAGTCATAAAAAAAGTGCAGCAGCCACTATACCTACTATACCACAGGGGAAGAGGAATATACCTTCTGTGGGGTCAGTGACCTGACCGGCAGCCAATAGGAAATAGCAGCAAAACCACAAGCAGAGAACAACTTCACACCTACAAACCTTTGAAAGATACATCCCAGGAACACAGAACTCACCAAGCCTCTTGATTGTCTCTCCTTAACTGAGAAGGGTTTTACTTTTCTTGCCCTGATAACAACAAAACCGGTTAGAGAAAACCATAACACTTACATGCAATATCATATATATTATTTGTATTGTATTCTCTAATCAGAATTTGAGATCAAATAGCTTCGAAAAATTCTCTGTTTGCACTCAAAACCACCACCCCCATATATGCTTCTAACTCAAAAAACAAAGATAGCTATCAAACTAAAGTAGAATATAAGAATACCCTTTTGAAAAGCAACCTCGTGTATGCATATATATCCAAGTGCAAAATATCCCAGAAAGCTATCAAACCATAAAAGAATACCCTTTTTACTAAAACTTCTAGGAGAAGCGAAAGAATTCCACTTGATGGAAGAACACAACAGAACCCATCCCAAAATGCAAAAAGATTGTATATATAGTAAACTGCAAGCAAATATTATATGAGAGAAGCAACACGTGGGTTAAACTTAAACTTTGTACGCCGAGTAACAAAGAAGATTTATTAGCTAGCATTGAATAAACTTTGTATATAGGAAGTGTGGTAAATGCAAAATTCTGACCAAGTCACCAATGCAACGTGGAATTGCAGGTGTAGTTTAGGAATGATGACTAGGGCCATCACTTTCATGTTTCATCACTGTGGCTAATGTATAATTATCAACGTAGGTGCATGCGTAAATAGCAACATTAAACTAATTATAGGGAGAGAACTTTTCTTCAATGGAGTTAGTCATTTTAACTTGTGGAATCAAACATAAATGGATTCATATTATAATTAATTACATTTATTTATGTAGTAGGTCGTTTTGACTTTCTGAATCAAATGGGAAATGGTTAATAATATAGAATAGGTCGTTTGTTTTAAAATTACTTTTTCAATAGGTATTGTATAAAGATACGTAAATAATTTTATACTTAATTTAAACTGTTTGATGGATGAACTGGACAAGAGCAAAGCAACCACTAAGGCAATAGAAAAAGAGCTTGAATGAGCAAGGGCAACCTCTTCATGAGGACGTGAGAGGGGGACCCACTTATATGCTTGAATTAATGTTCAAACTTCAAAGAATAATTGCTGAATTGTACCTTTTTTCTCTCATATTTCACATTTTTACAATTTTTTCAAACTTTTAAACTTACATATTTTGTCATTTAATTTTTAAAAATTTATGCATTTATCTTGTTATATAATGAGTATTCATATGTCTTTACATTAGTTTGATAATGTGTACTTTATACCTAAATTTATATATTTTTATCATCACTCAAAAGGTATTATACCAATAGAGACTTTATATCTGCTTGTAAATTGATGCTTATTCTCTTGTTATATAATAACTAGACATTAACTAGTGCATTGTACAAGTTAAAAAAAGTGTAAGTTATATTATGAAGAGAATGAATTATATAAATAATTTAATATTATATTAAAATTTGTAAAATATTTATGTGTAAAATATTCACATAAAAAGATTAATTTAATTCAAAAAAAAATAATAATAACATTTTGTTACACATTGTTTAAGACTATTTTGAGTAGAGAAAATTAACACCCTAATAAACATAAGATGCAATATATAAGTGTGTTCAATAACGTTTATGAATAGGTGATAAGAGACGATTAGAAGGGGTCAAGATAGTTGGAGAAGAAATATTTTGTTTCACATTGTGATATGGTTGATGATGTAACCTTTTGCAATACGATTTGAAAATTTGTTTTCTAGCCAATATAGTAAGAACGAAGGGAAGTCTTATGCAAAAATTATAAGACCTTGTTTGCTGTAAGCATTCTTTTTTTCATTTTTATAAAAATTAGAAGGAAAAAATAACGAAAATATGTATGATTACATTTTAGAAAATATTTCTTTTAATAATCAACTAAAATCTAAACTTAGAATAAAGTTGTTTTCAATTTTTGAACGAAAAAAGAAAACACGGTAGCATGTGATATTATTTTATTAATATTTACTTGTTCTTTTCTTTTCAAAATATGTTTCGTTTTTATAGTAGAACAATTTTACTTGTGATTTGGGTGTTCTTGTTGTTCTTGCCCTATTTTTTTTGTAACTTTTTAATTTATATCATGCAAGTTATTTGCATAGATTTTATTTTTGGTTTGTAATGTTATTTTCTCCTTCTTTTTTTTACCATTAATAGATGTAGCACATGAGACACCAGTTTCTCTCTTTTTTCTTCAATTTGAAACATGTTCCACAGATATTTCCTTTTCCAATTTTAGCTTATTCCAATGTGATGTAAAATTAATTTCTTGAGTAGGTCAAATCTGATAAAAAAAGGTTAAAAAAAATAAATCTAAAATATTTACTTCGTCCGATTCTAAAACTAAAAGAATATAAAGTTAATTAAAAGATATGCAATTTTTAATATTAATATATATATATATATATATATATATATATATATATATTTCAATCATAATCATAAATATTATAATTATAATATGAATATGGAATACAACCATCTATAGTTGTTTTCATTTTGATATTCTTCTATTATTTTTAATTATTTTTTAAGTCAACTATTAAGAAAATACATTATTTTAAAAAGTTTATTAAAAAAATATTTTATAGTTAAACCAAATACGTTTTTAAATATTTTTTTCATTTTCTAAAATTAAATATTGAGAAATTAAACTATTTTCTTAATTTTAAAATTAAAACTAAAAAATACTTTGTAAAATAAAACAATCCTTAATTTTCCTGTATCCAATGTTTAATTCATAAGGTGAATGCTAATAATTAACACTAATCATAAAGATGCGCGTTACAAAAGTTTTAATATAATTATAATGATATTTTATTTGATTCCTTAATTTTAGTTTCTGTGAGTATATTGTGTGAAGAATAATGTACTAATTACATATAGATGATCAGAAATATGAGATAAAGGACGACACATTAGATTATAATTTATATATACATGTTTTTTAAATAGATGTTGTTTATATGATCTTTAACATTATTTTTAACAAATCATGCAAATCTTAAAAACATATATCAAATTATCATCATCACAAATTTGGGAATGTCCTAATTACAAATAGTTCATTAATCTATGCATTCATAACTGGTGAAGGATTTTCACAATTAGAAAATGGACCAAACTTTTTGTAGTAATTTAAGATATTGGGGTTTAGAGATATTATGTAATTTTTTTCCTAGTTCAATTTGTATAAATAACCATACGTAATTATATTGAGCAAATCATGCAAATATGATAAGTTGCAAATGAGATGTTTAACAAAATATTGATTCAAGAAGTGATTTCTAAGCAAGAGAGAGATTGGAGTTAAATGTACTTTCACAACACTTATGTTTTCCAATGAATCTTCTATATGAATTCAAGTTTTTGTATTTCCACATTCATATAGTCACTCAAACTGATTCCTCAAGCTTGAATATATCTAAGGGTTAAACCTTGAAACATGATTTATCAATGATAAAGATTAAATCCTTGCATTAAGAATAAAGATGAAAATGGCTAACAAATCCAAGTCTATTCCAAGCACAAGTCATTGTTAAGTGAAATGATCCAAACCAAGTTTAGAAAATATTTTCCAACAAGATTCAAAACTATAGGTTAAATAATGAGTTATCAAATCGACTTAACACTACAAGAAAAATGTAAATTATCGACGAATAATTTTCGACGGATACAAATCCATTGAAACATTTATATTTCCGACAAATTTTACTGCGATGGAAAAAAATTTAGTAGGAAAAGTTATATTATTAACGAATAATTTCCGAAACGGATACAAATATGTCAAAAAATTTATATTTCTTACGGATATGAATCTATCAAAAAATTTATATTTCCAATGGGAAAAAAATTCATAGGAAAATTTATATTATTAATGAAATATTTCTGAAAATTTTATATTTATTGAAAATGTAATAATTTTTGACAAAAATTGACTATCATATATTAAAAAAGATCAATAAAATTTTAAATGTCTATATATATATATATATAGAGAGAGAGAGAGAGAGGAGGAGGAGGAGGAGTGATCAAATAACTCACAAAGTAACTCTTGGTAAAGTTACTTCGTTCAATAACTTATGGTGTATGTTGAATTTCATCGATCCAATTGTTAAATTAAAAGTTATTAAATTTTACTAATAATTAATATAGAAAAAAATTAATTAGCTTTGGAATAAATTATTTGCTAACAATATAGTTGAAAAATTAATTATTTTAAATTATTTAACTAGAATCTTATTGACAATTTACTATATCATCTTGATAATTTTGTATAATTAATATTTGATTTTAAAACTTGATATAAAAATATTATGATATAATTAGATAAGATTTTAAATTAGTATTTTATTAATTTTTTATAATTAGAAAGTAAAACAAGGATAAATACATTTTTTAAATTTTATATCTTAGATTTAAGATAAATAAATATATTAAGTTAATTAATAATTTATTTAAAATATTCAAATTTAATTTATAAGTATGTAATCAATAAATATTTATAATTTTATAAATTATATTACCATTATAAATTATAAAATTAATATTTTAAAATATATAAATTATTATTTAAACTTTTAAATTTATAATAAATAATTTAAATTGTATTATATTATTAATTTTAAATAGAAATAAGTAGATTGTTATAAAAGTAAGTATATATATAAATAAAGATTAATTAAATATAATATAATTATTATTATTAGTAATATAATTATTAGTAATATAATTATTATATATATTATTATATTTTTATAACGGTCCGGATACACCAGAATGAGAAGGATCCAGAGATAGTACAAGTATGAAATTGTATAGTTGATGATGACTTAAATGAATTAATTTATACTACCTATACTAACAACATACATCTACTTTTAAAATGGAGTAATATAGGGATAGGTAACTTTTTGGGAAGTTTCCTAAAAATTGTGCAAGTAAAGACAAAACATGTTAAAAAGTGAAGAGTCGTGAAATAAAACCCTTGAAAGGTCAAATATGAGGAGTGTTACATTAATAAATTTATTAAAATTAAATAAAAAAATTTCGACGAATTTATCCTTCGGAATCACATAAAGATTTTCAAACAATTTATGACAGATATATTCGTCAGAAATTTTTGACGAATTAAATTATTTTTGACGAATTTTTTTCCAACGCCCTTTTTTTGACGGATATTCCTTTATATTGACGAATTATGTCCATCAGAAATTTACGTTTTTCTTGTAGTGTTAAAATTAAGATCAGAATCACAATACCAATATTATAAATTGAATATATATATATACATACATATATATATATATATATATATATATATATATATATATATATATATATATATATATATACGTGTGTGTGTGTGTGTATATGTGTGTGTGAGAGAGAGAGAGAGATTCAAAAGATTACACAAATGTTTGTAGTTACATTCAAACTCAATATTCCAAGCTCATGATGAGGACTCTAGCTGATACAAAGATGAAGAATACAAGAAGAAAGAAGAAGAAAATGGAGAAGCTAACACCATTGTTCCCAATGGATATCAACCTTCCAAAACCTCCTTCAAAGCTCCTTTCTTTCTCTTAGAATTTTTCTCTTTATCTTATGTTTTTCATCCTAATTTTCTCCCCCTTTGTTTGTTATTTATATGATCTTTAATAAGGAAAAGCTAGAAATTTTAACTCCATCACTACATCTATGGATCACCACTATAGTAGTGAGAAGTCCTTTAGAGTGAAAAAAGCTCCCATAACTTGGGTGTTAATTAAGCATTACAACATTGAGATCCCATGTTCTTGGCCTTTAGATTCTCACTGCTATAGTTGTAGACCAACATTATAGTGTTGATTCTCTAACTTGTTCATTCCTTCTCCATTCTTCTCAACTACAACCATGAGTGAGTATCATAGCGCTAGATCTTTGACTTTGTTATTTTTGCTACACAAAAGGAAAAAAAATTAATTAAAAATTCATCAAACACATTTTAACATTTTCCTTTGTTACTAATAAAATTATAGGAGAATTGTACTTAAATGTAACCAATAATGTTATAAAGAGCGCTAAATGTCCAATAAAATCACATATTTCATGCACTCATCAATAACCAAAAAAAACACTCCAATATACAATATTTTTCATCAAGATAATAGTAATTTACAATAATAATTAAGATTTGAGAATGTGCTAATTACAACATTTATACTCACTACAAAAAAAATAATTTAACTATTTATACACAATAATATATCAATTCTTTGGTGAAGCATATCACCATCAGAAATACAATCCAAACATATTATTTTTCAATTGCTATGTTAATTTGTAATCAAATAAATAACAAGAAAACAAAGGGGAATTAAAAACATAGATTTGCTAAAAAAATAGCTAACACCAAAAAAGTATATTAACAGCTAACTAGTGTTAGATATTTTAATGGGTTCGAAGAATGGGTAGGGGAAGGGAGGTGACAAGGGATATTACAAGCGAGGGAAGACTGGTTGTCATGCTAGCTGAGGAAGACGAAATAGAATGGACCATCGAGCATAGTGAAGAGGTCACAATGATGATGGGGAGGATGTTGACACAAAAGAAGAGACAATATTAGAGTAAACGAGCTTAAGTGCGGTCTTGGTGTGGACCACAAGGTCCAAGGTGTCATTTGAGAATGAGAGGTTGATGACAGTGTCACCTTGAAAGAGATGAAGGCAGTGGAAGAAAGGAGGATGGGTGTGTCATAATCAATATATTAAATCCACACTCAACAACAGTGATAGGCTAACAATAGTGCTAGACAATGAAAGACGTGAAGGCAGTGGAAGAGAGGAGGATGGGTGTGTTTTAAAGGTGTAGGTTAAAAATTTGTTTTCCTGATAGGCTTGAGTTTTAAAAAAGGAAATTCAATGTTTGGCTCAAGGGGATAACAAGTGTTAAAAACAACAAAAAATTTTAGGTTGGCTTTTTGACTAGTGGCTTAAGCAAAAATTTAAAATTGCCTTGATTATATCTTAACACACAGATAACTTCATACAATTATAAGATTTAAGCAAAATTAATTAAACAGAATAGAACGCGGACACTTGTTGAGATTTCCGTTGAAGTACTTTTGTTATAATTGAAATTTAGTTTAATTCTATCAACGGTCTCAAACACGGCAAGTATACCGGCCGTTCAAGTAGTAAAAATATCGTATCCACAGGGATTAGAAGGTAAAATAAGCATTTATTGACTATTCGTGACTAAAGAATAATTCCAATTTCATAGTTTGTGCAGTGAATTCAAAGTTGTGACTATTGGAATGAAAGCTGTAAATAAATATTGTTTTGTGAGTGGAAAAGGTAAGGAATGGTATTGTGGTATTGTGAGGTTGTGGGGGTCAGATTTCACCAAACGTAACACTAATGTATCTTTAATCTCTTGTTGAATTCATTGCTTAGTCAACCCAAGAGTTTACTCAAACCTAATCCCTTAGAGAAAGAGCCTAGGTGCGGATATTGAATATCAATCCCTTGAGTACCCAATATCTACATCCGCATTACGGGCTAGGGTTTAAGACTACTAATGGGCTAAGCTCCATTCCTAGATACATTTCCCACTAGGCATTTGTTTCAGAGCTAGTTTCAAGGGTTATTTTCCAATACCCAATGGAACCTATATCATGCAATGAGATTAAATCCAAAGCAAGCATTAAGAATAGAAACATAAACAACAATGAATGAAACAACATGTATATATATCATAAAAACCGTAAGGATTACAATAGAATTCGTTGGTTACATCTAACCCCACAAAAATGGGTGAAACCACTCAACAAAGAGGGTAAATACAAAATAGAGATGAAGGGAGAAATGAAGAACCGAAGGAAAGACCCACACACGAACGGCTCCAAGCTCCGGGAATCCCTTCCACAGCTCCCAAAACGCGCCCAATGTGTGAATGGGGGTTTCTCCCCCGAAAATGGCTTCAAATACGAGCTTGGGGAGTCAGATTAGGGTTTCGCGCCCGGCGCATAAGTTTTCGCGCCCGGCGCGGGGCCTTCCAGATACTCTCTGCCTTAGGACAAGCCCAGCGCAATTCACATTACGCCCGGCGCAATGGCTCCCAGAGGTGAGATACTCTGTTTTGCTCGCCTGGCGCGGATCACCTTGCGCCCGGCGCAGAACCTCTTCTCTGCTCCTTAGCTTCTTAGATTTCCAATCCTAAGAGTCTTCAACTTTCCACTCTTCCTCAATACCTGCACAAAAAATGAGGTGGATTAAGGTATTGTTAGATGAATTTGGGTTAGTTATATCTGCACACAAAATGAACCAAAAAGAGAACAATTATATTGCAATGGTTCAAAGGATGAGTGGAATTTGTTCAATAAGTCTCATCCAAAAAGAGGTAAAATTGAGACTTAACAACTCCCCCAAACTTAGAACCTTGCTTGTCCTCAAGGAAAAGGTAATTAATCTAGCAGATAACAAGCAATGCAAGTGAGTCAATTTCTACATCCTAGTTCACTTGTATCTTCTTTTCGCAAGCATGAACCTCAGATGAATTTCCAATCACAATTATTGCAATAGAACATGACAAGGTGCAAACAAAGGTTTCAAAAGAGATCAAAGAGCTGAGAAGAGTAATGACTATCTGTGTATGCATCCTCACTAGGAAATTGTTTCTCTCTATGCACACTAGTGTATCAGGGTGAGTGTTTCTCTCTAGTCTACTACTCACGCCACATAATTCAACTTTGCTCTTCGTTTCCAAATGAAACCAGTGGTAAAACAAATGCAGACACTTATCACAAGGTCTTTATTAGGGCAATCTGGGTCAAGCAGGGTCAAGCGGTAGCAGTTTTATGGTTTTTCAAAGATTGAAGGTGCTATAGCTTAAGAGAGAGCAAATAAGATTTTACAATGATGTCCCTCTCCATACCCCATTACAACAATTAAGCACATGCCCCTAACCGGATCCAAGCCATTAGCCTTTATGAGATGCATATTTACATTTTTGCATCTTAATATTTTTGTTTTTGTTTTGCTTTGTTTTTCTCTTTTTTTTTTTCTTTTTTTTTTTTTTTGTTTTGTAATGGCTGACCACATACTTTCTTCTTCCCAAAATTTCCCATTCTTCAACTCCCCCAAACTTATTTGATGTCATCAGTTTGCTCTCTTAACCAAAGCAAGGGTTATGGTTAATTTTTCATGGTTTGGGACAAGTGGAAGGTGTGGTGTTTAGGCTTAGAAAGGTATGGGTCAAGTGAAGAGTGGAGATGGCTTTTTGGCTTAGATGGTTAACAAAAGATGGAAATGTGAATGCCTTGATCATATAAGTGCACAACATAAGCACACCACCAGGGAAACTCAAGCAAAGTCTATCATGCAACCTAAGCGTAGTTCACTCATAGGTATTTAGGCTCAAACCTCACCCGGCTATGCATCCACAAACTATCAAACTCAGCTCAGTTCTATGATCAACATTGAAACCCGTATGCAACTAGTCATGAACTAAAGATCTAATGTGACTTGAAAATGTCTAAGGTACACACACCATAAACATCAAGCAAACTATAATCCAGAATCGACCACAAGCAAAACAAGTATCAACAAGATTAAAAACCATGCTAAGGCAGACTATTCACAAAAAGAACCAACAGAGTAATCACCAAAAGAGATAGATATAAAAATAGTTAAAATACTGAAAATAAAAGACAGAAAAATAAATTGCAAGAAACAAAGGCAAACTAAGGTGAGCTCCATCTGCTTCCATCTATGGGGTCTGGTCATCATCATCTTTAGGGGCTGCTCCACCATCAACGGCTCCGTCTGCATCAGCAGCTCCACTCCCCCAAACTTAGGAGCCTGGTCCCCAGGCCAACCAGTATATGCCTGAAAGTCCTAGAAACCAAGAGTGGTCGCGGAGTATAAGCATGAAAAAGAATGGTGAGCACAAAAATGTATACATAGTGATGACCAAGCAACTATAACACAATGGAGAATATCCTTAGACCAAAATTAAGCACAAAATGCATGCACACGGAAATGAACTATAACAATGCAACATAAAGCACACAAACATACAACATACAACAGAACATAAAGAAACATGATTGAAAACAGATAAATATAGGCTGTCAGGAATGTGGTGCGCTGGGCTTAACACAGATGCGCCGGGCTTAATATCAGTAAAAATCAACGAGGTTTCAAAATCTGATATCGCGCCGGGCGTGCGCTAAACGCGCCCAATGTGTGAATGGGGGTTTCTCCCCCGAAAATGGCTTCAAATACGAGCTTGGGGAGTCAGATTAGGGTTTCGCGCCCGGCGCATAAGTCTTCGCGCCCGGCGCGGGGCCTTCCAGATACTCTCTGCCTTAGGACAAGCCCGGCGCAATTCACATTACGCCCGGCGCAATGGCTCCCAGAGGTGAGATACTCTGTTTTGCTCGCCTGGCGCGGATCACCTTGCGCCCGGCGCAGAACCTCTTCTCTGCTCCTTAGCTTCTTAGATTTCCAATCCTAAGAGTCTTCAACTTTCCACTCTTCCTCAATACCTGCACAAAAAATGAGGTGGATTAAGGTATTGTTAGATGAATTTGGGTTAGTTATATCTGCACACAAAATGAACCAAAAAGAGAACAATTATATTGCAATGGTTCAAAGGATGAGTGGAATTTGTTCAATAAGTCTCATCCAAAAAGAGGTAAAATTGAGACTTAACAACACTCAATACTCATTTTTTTTTATCTCTCACTCATTAGTTAGCCTTTTTTTAAAATATAAACGCTTTTGTCAAATTTTCTTGTCTTAAAGGAATAAACACAAACATTCAAGTAATTTCACACCCACTATTACCACAGAAAACTTTACTTTTAATGATTAAACAAATAATTATTCATTTTATCAAATATGAAATTAAAATGCTAGAAGAAAAAAAAAAGATAGATAGAAACACTTAGCCTCTTAAACAAGCATACTTTATTAAATGAAAAGCAAGGAGAAAATTACACAATTCAAGTAGCTACCTCAATCTTCAACAATAAAGAACTTAGTCACTCATGATTAAGGATTAAGACACTAAAAGAACCTTCAAACGATGTGATTACAATAATGATCTCACATAAACTTTTTCTAATCTCTTTAAAATTGTGCTAAGAAAAATGTTTTACTACTGGAAAATTGATATAAAGACCTCTAAAAATCCTAAATTTATAATAATTTATAATGGGCTTTTGGGTTTGATCCAAACGTTCAAAGTGCCTATGTAACTTGTTCTGAGTGACCATGTATGTGCGTTTAGGGGTGTTATCTTCCTTCATTTGCTCAAAGCAAATTTGTGGTAGCTTCAAGCTAATTCATCTCATTCAAAGTGTCATTGTATCTCGCTTTAAGTGACCATGTATATGCTTTTAGGATTGTTCTCTATCTTTACTCGTTCAGAGCACATTTCTAGGTAGTTCTAATGAAATAGTTTGGGTGATAATTCTTTTTTAGACTTGTAACTTTCTAAATTGTGTTCTTCCTATGATATTTCAACAAATAAAAATATCACAAATACCTAATATTTAAAAAATTAAATTCTAAAATAAAATTATTTCTTATCTAAGTATTTTGTGATAAAAACAAGACTTAAAAGTAATATATATATATATAATTACTTAAACTAAATAAAATATAGATGCATATTTGACCATTATCATTTATCAATAATCGTCTATAATGATATCAATAGTTACTTATAACTATTTTGTGTATTTTATCAATTATAACAAATATTAAATGTTACTTGCAATTATTTTGTGTATTTTATCAATTATAAAAGCTGGTGTAAAAAAATGGTCAAATATAAAAGCTATTACATTTTATCACATAATTAACACAAACGCGAGAGAAGCAAAATAGGATAAACACAAACACGAACAAATTAAAGGTCTTTTGGAGAAACAAGTCCGTCAGAAACAATGTTGACGTCGTTGATGTTTTGTAAAAGGCAATGGAGGATAATTGGTGGCAATGGGAAATTAGTTGTGTTCGTACCAATATCATAATTTTTAAAATATATACTTTTTGGAACAGTTGTTTAATTTTTATAAATCAAATCAAATTATACTGTTATATACGGAGACAGGAAATTTATTTTAGGAGTAAGTTTATTTAAATTTATATTATTTAATAATTTATATTTTACATTAAATTTTGACGATCTAATAATTGAATCTAAAATTTTTAATACATAAGTCAAGTTTATAAATTTAAAAAAATTTAAAAATCATTTATAATTTGTGTTATTAATTCAAATCAATGTATAAAATAATTTTATGATTATTCGTCAATTTAAAATTAATGAAAAGAAGTATCAAATGATTTTCAAATTTTAAAAAAAAAATTTAGACTTGATCTATACATTAAAAAATTTTAATTCAACTGTTATATCGTTGAAATTTGATGTACAATAAGTGTTATTGAATGCAGTAAGTCTAGATAGACTAGAACAAGTCTATATAAACTTACTTCATCCAATAACTTATGTTTTATATCGAATTTTAATGATCCAACCGTTAAATTAAAAGTTATTAATCATAAATTAAGTATGCAAATTTTTAAAAATTTTGAAAATCATTTGATATTTGATTTCATTAATTTAAGTTGACGAATAATCATAAAATCATTTTATACGTTGATTTAATGAAACAAAGTATTAAATGATTTTTAAATTTTGTAAAAATTTGCAGACTTGATTTATACATTAAGAACTTTAATTTTAACCATTTGATTGTTGAAATTTAATATAAAATATGAGTTATTAAATGGAGTAAGTTTAAGTAGTCTTACTCTAGAAATAAATAAATCTCTCTATATATATATAGAGAGCGTATAAGTGAGAGAAAAATTATTATAAGAGATGAGAGGGTTAAAATATAACCCTTAGATAAATTTTACGAATCCCCAAATTTCAACATATAAGTTAGAAAAAATTAATCTAAGAGTTATATTTTAACTCTCTCATCTCTTATAATAAATTTCATCTCACTTGATATGCTCCTCATATATATATATATATATATATATAACAAAGATCAAAAGCCAGAATGCACCACTTTAAATCATTTGAAACGAATTCAACTTTAAGTTGATGAATATATTTGAAACAATGTATACGTGGTCGTTTTTCAACTCGATAATTATACAATTGAGGTTGACTCTATCAAATAATAATATATACTCTAGTCAAGTTTGACAAATTAATCCTTAAACTAGTGGACGATTTCAAACGATCCAAGCTTTTAGCTTTAAGAAAGTCCAAATCTAATCTTTGAATTGAATGAGAAGTTCCTTTGAGAAAAAACTATTTTAGAGATAGGTTAGAACTCCTTGTCATAATTAAGTTGCCAAATTTGAATAATATGATGAAAATGAATAATGGAGATTGATGTTGCACCGATACAAGCCAACTTTCTTTCTTCTTCTTCTTCTTTTTTTTTTTTTAACTGTACATGCGTAACTTAAAGCTTAATTAAATGCTTGGTCATTAATATATTTTATGTTTTCTTTCAATAAGATTGCGTGCCCACTAAACAGCAAGTAGGGATGGTAAAGTGGGTTGTGGCCCGCGAGTTGGCCAGTTGGCCAGCCAAAAATTGGCGGGTCGGGCTCATCATTTCAACCTGCCAAGCATGTCGGCCCGTCACAACCTGCCGGCCCGCATATATATATATATATATATATATATATATATATATATATATATATATATTTTTTAATTTAATTATTTTTATGTTTATTTTATTTTGATGTAGAAGATGATCAAGAAAAAGAGTAGAGACAACTTCTTCCAAGAGAGCTTCTAATATTCTTAAAATAAAAATTTAAAGTTAATTAATTGTATTTGAACTTGTTTTGTGGACTATCAAAAAATTTAGTTTATAAGTAATTTGTAAGTTTATAATTTGGTTTTGATTTTGGTGTAAGTGGACTAATTTCTATTTGATTTTGTTCTAAGTTTGTAATTTGCTTTTGTTGAACATATATTATTTACAATATATATGCATTTTTAATTTCATATGATTATATTTATTTATTTATAGCAAAAAAATTTTATTTGAACATAAAATATTTTTTTTCCTTTTTTTATATTATTTTTTTGTATGCGGGCTGGCCCGCCAACCCGTTAGTCAGTTCTTAGGCGGGGCGGGCCAGCATTCCCAGCCCATTTTACACTGGCGGGCTGGCTCGACCCGACCCATTTTTTGCGGGCTGGACCAAAACGGGTCGGGCTGACCCATTTTTCCATCCCTAACAGAAACAACGTATGTTCTTCATGGCAACATCCAATTCAAAGCATGGGTAAGTGATTTTTTTTATTTGGTATGGTGGATAAGTTTTAAGGCTATTATAGGATATTTGTTGTTAATATGTGTAATAATGCATTAGCTGTTTAAAGGTGTTTATGTTAATATAGTTGTTTGTGTTATAAATTAATGTGAATTTTATATGATGATGTTATTAATAAGTTGAAAGTTGTTATGTTGAGTTGCATTAAATGTTGATTAAGTTGTTTGTGTTATATTATTGCAAGTTATTGATGTAAATGTTATATTGGTTCTTTCCTAAGTTTATTCTTTCTTTCTTTGTAGTTGGAACTATAATGGTCATACTTTATATGAAAGAATGACAGGATAAGTAGGATAATTCAACTAGTGGAGGTCCCACTATTGATGACCCATTTTTTTATGATGTCACTCTGATGTGACATAATGATTGTATAAATGTTTGACTGGCGATTAAGAGCCTTTTTTGTATAATAATGTAGTTTATATATATTTTATGTGCATTGAGTGTATATAGTCCTATAAGAAAATTTATATTTTCAGTATTATACTTACTATCTTGTGCATGTATATATTATATGAATGATTAGGTAATTATTCTATGAGAATTTTAAAGTTGTTGAATTTTCATTACATAGAACTGTACTATATTAAATATAGTGACTTGTTACAAAAAAAATGACTTTTCTATATATTTATAGTCTTCTAAACAACTTTTTTAAAACAAGAAAAATAAGATTTAAGTGATACTTTTGTAATTGTTTATAAATAAAATTAAAAAATACATTTTTTCTAAACTAAACAAGCATTTACATCTTTTATGGTGAAAACCAGAACTAAATATGTTGTAACTTGAAGAGAAATACTTTTTTTATTATTAATCAAGAGAAATACTTTATAAAAATAAAAGTAGATAATAAAAATAAAGACACAAGGATAAATATATATATCTTATGCATTTGTACTATAACAAAAAAAAAATTGAAATATCGTATGCAAGATCACCATGATAGAATCTATCGCAAGGTGTCAAGGACAGTGGTGGACCTTCTCTATGACAGGGGGGAGCCACGACTCCCCCAAACTTTTTCAAATTTTCATATATATATATATATATACATATATATATATATATATATAATATAATAGGATTTAATCAAGTGAGAGGAAATTAATCTAAGAGTTATATTTTAACCCTCTCATCACTCATAATAAATTTCCTCTATATATACTCCTACCTATTTTTTAGTTGAAGTATGTTAGTAATCTACACTAAAATTTTAGGGGAAAAAAATTACTCATTTATTTTGATTTGGTTAATTTGTACAAAGGATATTATAGTAATTTAATTTAATGAAATGAAAATAAAATATTTTTTCTCTCTTATTAACTTTATTCTCTAAGTCGTTTATATTTTTTTATTTGTTCAGAGAGGGGAGACATCATGAGAGATGCGAGAGAAATGAGTTAAAGAAGGAATTTAATAAGAGAAATATAAATAAGTTAGAGAAAAAATATAATAAGAAAGAACGAAAGAATTTAATAGGAGAGAGATAAATAAGTTAGAGAAAAAATTTAATAAGAAAGAGAAGTGGGTTGGAGAAGGAATTTAATAAAAAATAGAAACAACTTAGAGAATGAAGTTAATAAGAAAGAAAAAATATTTTATTTTTATTTAAAATTAAATTAAATTACTATAATATCCTTTATATAAATTAACCAAATCAAAATAAATGAGTGATTTTTGGTCCTAAAATTTTGGTATAGGTTGCTAACATACTCCAACTAAAAAATAAGTAAGAGTATATTAGCATTCGTCATATATATATATATATATATATATATATATATATATATATATATATATATATATATATATATATTAATATTATATTTATATATTATTATATTATTAATTATAATAAAATTAAAAAATTGAGTAAAAAAAGAAAAATTCTATTTTTTTATTTAATAAAAAATTAATTTATAATTTTATATATAAAAATAATAATTTGGCACCTCCAAACTTTTAATCCAAGTTCTGCCACTGGTCAAGGATAAAAGAAAAATTCAAAAAAAAGTTTAAAAATGAGAAAGACAGAACACCTACCGTGCGAGAAGTAATAAAGATACCCACTATCATACATTTATAATATAACTTTTCCACTGTACCCAAAAAAAAAAAAAATACTGCAACTTTACTTTTCAATTCTTGTCACAGGAAAAAGAAAATCAAGCTCCTTTGAGGATAAAGAAGATAAAATATTAATTATACATTATCAAAATGTATTTTACGGTTTGGTATTATTCTATTTGGTTATTTTATAGTTTGGTATTATTCTATTTGATCATTATTTCAAAAACTTAACATAACTCCTAAGAGCTAGAATTAGATTATTAGGAATAAATAAAAGAAAATAAAGAAAAATTTGTCTTTACATAACTATCATTTTATATTGACAAAACTTTATTTTATCATTTGTTAACATTAACACCACCAATATTATGCTTTGTTTGGATGAGCGTTGAAATAAAATAAAATAAAAACACGAAGAAATGAAATATGAATGATAAAAATAGAAGAGAAATCGTATGGAAAATTAAATTATGCTGTTTCGATAGATAGAAATAAGAAAGGAAATGAGAGAATTTTTCTTTACTTATTTGAATGAATAGAAAAGAGTGTAGAAAAAATTATATGAATTATATAAAAAAAATATAAAATATTTAAAAATGTAGTTTTTAATATAACTCTCTTAATTAAAGTTAAATTATTTATCATTTTAAAAATATATATTATGAAATTAAACACAAAAAAATTGAGAAAAGATAGAGATCAATTTCCTCCCATTTTATTCATATTTTAGAGGAAAATAATTTATAGTTAGTCTCACAAAAAAAAAATCTATTTCTTACTTCAGATGAATAGGAAAAATGTAATATTTCTATCTTATTTTTCTTCTGCTTATTATAATGCACTGTCGTTGTCTTCTAACAAAGAAGGGGTTTGTAATAGGGGTGGGCAACAGCCGGGTTCGATCGGGTTCGGGTGAAAAATGTTCAACTCGTTGTAAATTGACTTTAGAAAAATGTGACCCATATCCGAATGACTGAGCTTTCGGTTTGAGGCGGTTCAGGTTGCGACGGATTCGGATTTGGGCGGGTGGGTACAATCAAGTTTGAGATTTTTTGTGGACCAAGTTATTTTAACGAAGGTGAAGCTTAAAATGGTAAAAAAATATTTTTAAAACAGTGTACAAAAATAGAATGAAGGTAACAATAGATGATATAAGTAGATTCGTAAATGAAACATTTACAAACTAAAGAAGCAAAAATAAAAGATAACAAAATTCATAGTTGTTACATGCAAAAGAAATCTAAAGTTAGATTACAAAATCTATAAGAAACCACTGTCGCACAAGTTGTACTCAAAATGGAGATAGGAAGATGGAAAAGAAAGAAACAAAAAAAAAAATCTAAAAGTAGACTAGTGTGTTGAGAAATTGAATGAGGAAGGAGAAGACAAAAGAAATATCTAGATTATGAGAAAAAGAAAAAAAAAAGTTACAAATTGATGGCTATATTATACTTGAAATAAAGACTTTTTGAGTTTGGACCATTGTTGTTTAGTTATACAAAAGTAATAAAAATATAAACTTATCTCATTTTCAGTTGGGTTCGGTTTTTAGCGGGTTTAAAAATTTAAAACCGAACCCACCCAATATAACCCGTATAAAATCAAAATTTTAACCCGATTTACCCGTAAAACCTACCCGAACCCACCCAAAAATAATATTTTTTATTAGATTTTTCGGGTTCGGTTCGGGTCTCGATTTTATGCTCGCCCCTAGTTTGTAACATCATGGACACTGTGTATATGGATGGGCCTTGTTTATATAATTGCTCATATCTCAACGACCCAATCGTCGGTCCAAACGGGTTGTTATTTAGGAACTATCAAAATTGGTGACTAATTCGTCCCAAAAAAAATCTGGAACTTTTTTTAATATATTCTTCTTTTGGCTGAAAAAGAATGTACACTTATGTTTCTATATTCTTCATATCACTGTAAAAATATATCTCAACAAAATACTATTTATACAAGTAATTACTTGTTAGAATTATCATATCGATATCACAAAAAACCATGCAATCATTAGTTTTTTTATATAAAAATATTAAAATTTTAATATTTTGCCTTAATTATATTATAGACTAATTTCCTTAAAAAAAATATTATAGACTAATTCAATCTCTTCTTTGCATTCCCTCTAAAATCAAGATATTTATGGATAGGATGCGTTCATTCAAAAATCATATTAGAATGTCAATATTAAAATTCAGGTTCATTATCAAATTTATCATAAATCAGTAAATCACTACCAGTTTAACAAGGCTGTTTCACCTAAACCAAGAATTTCTCTTAGTTAGATATTTGAATACTAGTAATCCAAAGCAATATATATTAAAATTTTAGGTCAAACAAAAAGAGATAAGGTGAATTAATGGAAAAAAGAAGGGTATAGCAATAGAGGCCAAATTTTTCCTAGTTGGAAGAGGCACTACATAGATGTCCCCTGCCCAACATGTTCAACATCAATCTCTGTCCAACTTGCGCTAGGAAAATGAGAGGGCCTAATATTTAGTTACCAAACAACGTTGTATAAGAACAAACAAGTATTTGTGGTTTCAAACTCGGCAAGTAAAAGAAATTAAGAACAAACAATATCAGCCAAACCAATGGTACCAATAGGACAAGACTCAAGAGGAATGCCCTAACGCGTAACCAAGTCACAACAGATAGCTCGATAGGTTGACATAAAAGTTAAACATAGTATAATTACACATTATAAAAATAATTTTTTAATAAAAAAAATTCGTGTTTAATTCTGTACTGTCTCGGTTACAATCCGACTTTACCATCTATTCGGCCAAGGCAGGGTATCTCGGTGCGCACTTATCTCAGCCTCTTTGCCTCATGGGCTCGAGGCTGGAGGGCAACTGTACTGTCTCGGGTGATATCCGAGATGACCTACAACCCGATCATACCTTGTAACACCTCGAGGTCGGTGATGACTCGATAGAGCGTTTGAGGTGAGTCCCTTCGGTCGGAATCCGACTAGGCAATTTGAGTCCAGTTTAGAATCCTCTCACCTGTAAGGACTGAGGAGACCACTCGGCATTAACCCGACTGGGTCCTCGGTATGAACCTAGTCGGTCAGAACCCGACTACACTTGTTCCTTTCAACCCCGCACCATCAAGATAAGAGCGGTTAGGAAAATCCCTTCATTCTCGGGGCCCAAAAGGCCCATGAACGACGTGCCATAAAACCCAAAACCCTAGAGTTGAGAGGACAGATTACACGTTTGAATGCTCTGGCTTCGCGGCTTGACCTAGGAAAAACCCTAGCGCACCCCGTGACCGGAACATTTTGGCGCCCACCGTGGGGCTACGGTAAAACTGCTCCTACGCCCCGAATCACAGAGAAGAACCAACGGACTACCATGGTGAGAGGCGGCAACCACAACAATGCACAACCTCCTACAATGGAGGAGATGATGGCCATGATCAACGGCTTAAGGGAAGAGAACGCGCGCTCCAGGGAGAGAGAGGAGGCTATTCAACGTGAGAATGAGGAGCTCAGGAGACGAGCGGATGGGATGGAGGCCAGGTTGGAAGCTAGTGTCAGGACGGTAGAGGAGGATGTCATGATGGAAGTCCCTAGGGATTTTCGACCTTTTTCGGAAGCCATAGAGGCCGAGATCATTCCCAGGGATCTTCGCACACCCCAAGTGGAGCCCTTCGACGGGACCCAGGACCCCGATCAGCATTTGATGGACTTCCGAGCTCAAATGCTGATCTGTGGAGGAAGCATGGAAGCGCGGTGCAAGTTATTCATGGGCACGCTCAAGAAGGCAGCGCTGGACTGGTTCAGCGGACTCCCGGACAGGTCAATCACCGACTTTGACGTGTTTAGTCGGCTCTTCATGGCGCAATTCGCCGCTAACAAGAAGAAGCCACCGATCACGTCGGACTTGTTCGACCTAAGGCAGCAACGCGAGGAGTCACTGAAGGATTTCCTGCGAAGGTTCAACGAGACCGCGCTGAGGGTGGCATCTTTGGACGAGAAGATGGCGGTCATTGCATTTCAGAAAGGTTTGAGATCGAGAGCTTTCGACATCGCGCTCGAAAGAGCGAACTGTCAAACGATGTCGGAGGTGAGGGCTTTCGCTCTGAGCCACATCAAAACGGAGGAGAATCAGATCATTAAAAGGGCGGCCGAGAACCGAGAAGCAGGGAGCAGCAATAAGGAGGGAAACAAGCATCTTCGACCGCGCTCAGACTGGAGTAAACGACATGACCAATACAGCAGGAAGGAAAGTAATTACAGGCAGACCGAACAGGGTAGTCGGGCAAGGGGCGAATGGAGGCGCAACAATGAGGAAGAAAAGTTCACTCCACTTACTGTTCCTAGGCGACAAATACTTCACGATGTCAACAATGCATCGTTTTTTGAGTTTCCAGAGGCGACGGAGCGTCAGCTGGGGCCCTCGAAAACCGATTGGTGTGAGTTCCATAGGGCTCACGGACATTCCACAGAAAACTGCTTCGTCTTAGGAAGACAGATCGAACGCCTGATCAAGGAGGGACGACTGAGGGAGTTTGTGGCGAGAAAACAAGAAGGAGGGTCATCCGACAGGCGGTCTAAACGCACACATGACGACGCAAGGAGGGATAGACGTAGAGAGAGATCTCCTCCCAGAGATTCCACTGCAAAGGTCTCGGAAGCTCATCAGCAGCCCATTCATGGGGATTTCAACACCATAGCAGGAGGTTTTGCCGGGGGGGTCTACTTCTGCTGCCCGAAAGAGGTACACTCGGTCGGTACTGACAGTTTCGGAATTCAGGCGACCGTCTCAGCCTGAGATTTCATTCTCGGATTCGGATTACGAAGGAGTAGCGCCTCATGAAGATGACCCCATCGTCGTGTCGGCGATCGTCATGGGGTACAATGTGAAGCGCGTGTTGATTGACCAGGGAAGTTCCGCGGATATTTTATTCTGGGAAACTTTTGAGGGAATGAAAATTCCTAACGATCGACTAATTCCTTATGCAGGGACTCTAGTGGGTTTTGCAGGGGACCAAGTCATCGCAAGGGGATACGCCGATTTGGAGACGACCTTCGGCCAAGGAGCTCAGATGAAGACGGTGGTTGTTCGGTACTTGGTTGTCGACGCTCAGTCGTCGTATAGTATACTGATCGGCAGGCCGACTTTGAACAAGCTGGGAGCGGTCGTGTCTACCCCCCATCTGAAGCTAAAGTACCCGTTGCCAAATGGTACTGTGGGGGTCCTCAGGGTGGACCAGGAGGTCGCTCGAAAATGCTATGGGGATAGTTTGAAGACACGAAGACGACTGTACACTAAGCAGGCGCAGAGGGGGGTCCATTCCGTCGAGCTAGATCCCAGAATGGGTCAGTTTGACCACCGACCCGCCCCAGCAGAAGACGTCAAGGAAGTGGAGGTAATGGAAGGGAGAAACGTAAAGATAGGCACCTCTTTGACTCCAGAAGATGAGGAGAAATTAGTGAGGGTCTTGAAGGATAATGTCTTGGCATTCGCATGGCATTCCAGCGACATGCCTGGAATTGATCCAAACTTTTTGTGTCACAAGTTGGCCATAGACCCTAGTGCAAAGGCAGTAATTCAGAAGAGAAGGAAAGTCGGTGAGGAGAAGCGAAGGGCTATCGCGGAAGAGACGCAGAAACTACTGATGGCAGGACACATTCGGGAAATCCAATACCCGACCTGGTTGGCAAACGTAGTCATGGTGCGCAAGAGCAGTGGGAAATGGCGAATGTGTACGGACTTCACCGACCTTAATAAGGCCTGCCCAAAAGACTCGTACCCGCTGCCGAACATAGACTGCCTGGTGGATGGTGCGTCGGGATACGAGTTACTAAGCTTCATGGATGCATACTCGGGGTACAATCAGATCCGAATGCATCCCGCAGATGAGGACAAGACCGCCTTCATGGCGGATCAGGCCAATTTCTGCTACAGAGTCATGCCGTTCGGTCTGAAGAACGCAGGGGCGACTTATCAGCGACTGATGGACAAAATCCTTGTGAATCAGCTCGGTCGGAATGTGGAAGCTTATGTAGACGACATGGTGGTGAAGTCGGAAAGCGTCAGTCAGCACTTTGGCGACTTGCAGGAATTGTTCGATACCATCGGCAAGTTCCAGCTGAAACTGAACCCGGAGAAGTGCTCTTTCGGCGTCCAGGCGGGAAAGTTCCTCGGGTTCCTGTTAACTCACCGCGGCATTGAAGCGAACCCGGACAAGTGCTCGGCGATCATCGACATGAGAAGCCCTTCTACAGTAAAGGAGGTACAACAATTAACGGGGAGGATGGCCTCTCTCTCCCGATTTATATCAAGAGCGGCTGACAAAGCCCTGCCTCTTTTTCAATGTCTGAGGAAGAATGACCGGTTCGTTTGGACAACCGAGTGTGAAGAAGCCTTCTCCGAGCTCAAGAAGTCGTTAGCATCCCCGCCGATCTTAACAAAACCACGACTAGACATGCCCTTGTTGGTATACATCTCGGCGTCCGACCGTGCTGTCAGTTCAGTTCTGGTTCAAGAGCGTGAAGCTTCCCAAGTTCCTATTTACTTTGTAAGCAGGGTTTTGCAGGGAGCAGAGACAAGATATCAGAGAATCGAAAAACTAGCCCTCGCTATACTGGTCACTGCGAGGAAATTGAGGCATTACTTCCAGAGTTACGAGGTGATAATTCGTACTGATCATCCGATTCGACAAGTCTTGCAAAAACCCGACCTGGCCGGTAGAATGATGAAATGGTCAGTCGAGCTCTCTGAATTCTCCATCAAGTATGAGCCGAGAGGAGCAATCAAAGCCCAGGTATTGGCCGACTTCCTGATGGAGTTGACCCCTCCAGCCAAGGAAGACACGGTCGGTGAAACCCAATGGATTTTATCAGTTGACGGTGCGTCAAATATAGGAGGAAGCGGAGCTGGAATCGTCTTGGAGGGCCCGGGTGGAATCCTACTAGAACAGTCACTACGGTTTGAGTTCAGGGCAAGCAACAACCAAGCCGAGTACGAGGCGTTATTGGCAGGAATGAGTTTAGCCAAGGAGATGGGTGCGACGAGTTTGTCAGCCAGAAGTGATTCCCAATTGATCACCGGACAAGTGGCGGGAACCTTCCAAGCCAAGGATCCTCAACTGGCCAAGTACTTGGAGAGGGTAAAACTCTTATCGGAAAGTTTCCGAGCATTCACACTTAGCCACGTGCCGCGAGAGCAAAATTTGAGAGCAGACCTCCTATCCAAGTTAGCTAGCACGAAGAAGCCGGGAGCCACTCGATCGGTCATCCAAGAAACTTTAGCTCAGCCGAGCATAAATGAGCCACAGGGGAGTGTTCTTTTCATCCAGGAGGAACTCAACTCGTGGATGGCACCTTACATTGCGTACCTGACTCGGGGGGAATTGCCAGAAGATAAAAGGCAAGCATCGCTGATACAAAGAGAGTCGGCCAGGTTTGTGGTTATTAGTGAGAGACTTTACCGAAGAGGTTACAGCTCTCCCCTCCTAAGGTGTCTCACCATGCCACAAGCAAAGAGAGTGATGGATGAGATTCACAGTGGAATGTGCGGAAGCCATATCGGAGGCCGAGCTCTAGTGTATAAAGTCGCCCGAGCAGGATACTTCTGGCCATCCCTAAAAAACGACTGCGTCAACTGGGTCCAGAAGTGCGACGGATGCCAAAGACACGCCCCTTTGCTCCATTCCCCAGCTGAACGACTGCATTCAATTCTGTCCCCATGGCCCTTCCACAAGTGGGGGATTGATATCCTCGGGCCATTTCCGATTGCAATAAGGCAACTGAAATTCTTGATAGTGGCGGTCGACTACTTCAGTAAATGGATCGAGGCGGAACCAGTGGCGACCATCTCGGCAGAAAAAGTAAGAGCTTTCCTCTGGAAGAATGTGGTGTGTAGGTACGGAGTCCCTCAAATGCTTGTTTCCGATAATGGAACCCAGTTTGCAAGCACAAGGGTTCGTGATTTCTGCAAAGAGGTCGGTATCCGAATGGCGTTCACGTCGGTCGAACATCCACAATCCAATGGCCAGGCAGAGTCGGCCAATAAGGTAATCCTCTCGGGTCTGAAGAAACGTGTACAAGAGTCAGGCGCGTCATGGGTTGAGGAACTTCCCCGAGTACTATGGTCGTACCACACCACAGTCCACTCGACGACTCAAGATACTCCTTTCAATCTGGTATACGGAACCGACGCCATGATCCCAATTGAGATTGTAGAACCATCAGTCCGCACTACGGCTTTTTCGGCGGAGGAGTCTGACCAGGGCAGGCGAGTTGATTTGGATTTAATCCAAGAGGTTAGAGAAAAAGCAAGAATAAACCAAATAGCGGCCCAGAGAAGAGCAGCCTTCAAGTACAACACAAAGGTGAATCCGAGAGACTTCATCGTAGGCGACCTAGTGTTGAGGCGTGCCCAGCCAATGCAAATGAAGAACAAGCTGTCAGCAAAGTGGGTGGGTCCTTACAAAGTGGACGATGTGGTCGGCAAAGGCGCGTATAGGCTGAGGACCTTGGACGGAGGAATGATACCGAGAACATGGAACGCGGCGAGTTTGCGTTTTTATTATAGCTGATCTTTTGTATTAGGTGCACTCTTTTCCTAACTCAGTATTTTGTCCCCGTAAAAATTTGAGGGGTTTTTTGCTGAGAAGGTTTTTAACGAGGCATCACTCTTTCAATTTCAATAATACATGTCATGTCATTTTTTCGCTATTAATGGCTCCTTAACCTTTGTTATTTTGAAGAAGCAAAGACTCGTCACTGATCGGTAAAAATCCGACTGGCGCGAGTATAAAAAAGCAATTACTCGTCACTGATCGGTAAAAATCCGACTGGCGCGAGTATAAAAAAGCAAAGACTCGTCACTGATCGGTAAAAATCCGACTGGCGCGAGTATAAAAAAGCAAAGACTCGTCACTGATCGGTAAAAATCCGACTGGCGCGAGTATAAAAAAGCAAAGACTCGTCACTGATCGGTAAAAATCCGACTGGCGCGAGTATAAAAAAGCAATTACTCGTCACTGATCGGTAAAAATCCGACTGGCGCGAGTATAAAAAAGCAAAGACTCGTCACTAATCGGTAAAAATCCGACTGGCGCGAGTATAAAAAAGCAAAGACTCGTCACTGATCGGTAAAAATCCGACTAGCGCGAGTATAAAAAAGCGCCAGACTCGTCACTGATCGGTAAAAATCCGACTGGCGCGAGTATAAAAAAGCAAAGACTCGTCACTGATCGGTAAAAATCCGACTGGCGCGAGTATAAAAAAGCAAAGACTCGTCACTGATCGGTAAAAATCCGACAGGCGCGAGCGCTGGTGCGACTAGACGACGGCGCGGTTACCTATGCCTCATTTTACCTTTTAAAATTTCCTAGTTCGTCAGCTCACTTCGGAATTTGGTCGATTTCTTCACCAATAACTTTCAAGTTGTCTCCTTCGGTCGGCAATTAGACGACTCTTCCACCCATTTTGTTTTAACAGAAAGTACTCATATTATTTCAATCGGCAAAAAGGCGACATATTGGTCGTGATTTATGTTTTAAAATTAGAAAATTTTTTATTCATTTTAGGTCGGCAGCAAGGCGACATATTGGTCATCATTTATGTTTTTAACTTAGAAAAATTTGCAATCATTTTAGGTCGGCAGGAAGGCGACATATTGGTCGTGATTTATGTTTTAAACTTAGAAAATTTTGCAATTCATTTTAGGTCGGCAGCAAGGCGACATATTGGTCATCATTTACGTTTTTAACTTAGAAAAATTTGCAATCATTTTAGGTCGGCAAAAAGGCGACATATTGGTCGTGATTTATGTTTTAAAATTAGAAAATTTTTTATTCATTTTAGGTCGGCAGCAAGGCGACATATTGGTCATCATTTATGTTTTTCACTTAGAAAAATTTGCAATCATTTTAGGTCGGCAGGAAGGCGACATATTGGTCGTGATTTATGTTTTAAACTTAGAAAATTTTTTATTTATTTTAGGTCGGCAGCAAGGCGGCATATTGGTCATCATTTATGTTTTTAACTTAGAAAAATTTGCAATTCCATTTGTTGAACCTGAAAGCTAAGTATGCTGGGAAAATATTCAGTTAACTTAGGAAGTTTTTTGTGCGTTTTGGAGTTCGAGATTCAACGAAGTATATAGGGGAGGTACTCATTCGCATTGCAAATTTCTGAACCTAGAAAGCTTTTTCTTATAACAAAAACATGAGCATGAGATGAACAATAAGGACCAAAAAGACAATACTCCATAAATGTTCTACAGTAGAGACAGCAACCGATAGAAAAACAACAAGTCCAAAAGCCTTGAGGAGTGACGATTAATCATCCTCAGGGGGGTCCACAAGCTCCCCATTTACAATCTCCTTGAAATAGCCAAGCCCTCCGAGATCGATATCAGCATGGAGAAATTTCACTTGAGTGGTGGCAGCGTCAAAACCTTCAACAAACTTGTTCAGCGAGTCCATCTTGGCGGCCTGGAGATCAACCTGCAGCTTCTCGGTTTCCGACTTCGCGACGGCCAATCCGTTCTCAAAGACTTGGGCCGCGTCAGCATTCTTATCCCGCGCGAGTCGAAGCTCTTCCAACTCCTTTTCAAGGGCCGATTTCTCAGAAGCCCAAGTCTTCCTTTCATCATCAAAACCACGCCGGTTCACGAGTAGCTTGTCCCGCTCCGAGGTTACCCAGGCGAGATCTGCCTTACCTTTCTTCACGGTCTCTTCAAGGGAACTGATCTTCTTCCCCTGCAGTTTGATTTCTCGTACCATCCCACGAACTTTGTCCTCATTGATGAGCGACAACGCGGACAGGCGGTTAACCAACGATTCGACCCCCTTTGCAATCGAAAAAGGGCTCATTTTTTCCAAGTCATCTTTGTCGCCCTCAAGCAAATCAGTGTGGCGAATATGTGAAGCGTGGTTGAATTTCTCGTCCCAGAAAGACGGAGCTTTGCCCAAGTCGGGGCCGTGATCTACGGGCTCCCAATTTTCCCCGATACACATACTCAGCGTCCGCTCAGCTGACTGAACCTCGACGTCTTTCTCCAGCTCCTCCCCCCCGATCTCGGTCTCGAGATTCACGAGGGTGATGGGATTCTCGGTCTCCCGGCGACGCTTAAGGGGACTCTCGGCGACGCTATCCTTCTTGGGAGGAACTCCCGCACCACTTGTCGCCACCTCGACGGCTTTAGAAGCTTCTTGCTGCTTCCATAATTTCCTCATCTCGCGATTGCTCAAGCTCGCCATTTTCTCTGCGTAAGAGATGAACACACGTTACTATTAAAAGAGGATGTAGAAATAAAATGAAAGAAATGACAGGGGTATCGGCGAGGAACCGACTACCTATATAGATTTTCAATTCACTGGGTCTATTTTCTAAGTCTAGAAGTCTAGTGGTGTTGAAAATCGTTTTGAGCTCCTCAAGTTTTCTAACATCCTTTCGGTCCCCCTCGGCAACTTGCTCCAATGACAAACCACCATAGGATACCGTTCGCCGGTTCCAATACAAAGGGTACCCGTCAAGCAGACTCTCATTACCAGGAGTACAACGAAGGCGAAAATACGATTTCTTAAAATCTTTGTAGGACGACTGGAACAACGTCAGGAGCCCTCGCCCATTGACACCACCAACAGACACCCAGCTAGTACGTTTGCTCACTCGGGTTTCAAAAAAATAGAAAAACTTATCTAAGGAAGGAGAAATACCAAGACCCATACACAAAATTTCAAACCCTCGAACAAACGCCCAACTGTTTGGGTGAAGTTGGGTAGGGGCCACATTCAGTGTCTGAAGCACCCCTTTTTCACATTCAGAAAGGGGCCACCTTACCCTAAGCTTTGAAATCAAGGTAGTATAGCAAAAGGTGAATCTCTCGGAGGGAGCCCCTTTCACGCACACGGGCTCCTCATCGACACAGGGTTCGCAAATAATCACACTATCCCCCCCCTCACACACCACATGCTCACTACAGAAGCTATCAACCATGGCCCACGAGTTCATACAAGAATCACAACGCAAGACATCATCTTTAACCCACTCATACAGTTCCCTATAGTTTATGGAGGCCATTGCAGATGAATAGATTAACTTAAGCAACTACTAAGGATTTCTTTTCTCTTTCTGCGAACAAAAAAGGACCAACAGGTTTAAATAGACGCGTACCTAGGGGCACCCAACAACTCTTCCTCACCCAACACCTTCACCGGAACGCCGCGAAACCACCGTGGACCACGGGAAATGAACCACCGCGAAGGAGATGCTAAGCCCTAAAAATGAAGGAAGTGAAAGCAAGGACCAAAGCAGCGAGGGACCTTAGTATATATAGACAAGGAAAGCGTACCAAGAAATTCACCTTTTGAAAACGCACTGTTTATCGAAGAGACGCGCGTTTAAGAGTCACGGCGCAAACCAGGAACGTTACAACTTTCAACAGTAAACCCCCCACACGTTTCAAGACACGTGGCACTAATACCATCGTTTCTCTAAAAAGCCACCCCGCAATAAATGCGCATCGCAGCGACGCAACATGAAGGGACGTCACTCGGACAGCTCGGCCAAGGCAGGGCATCTCGGTGCACTTATCTCAGCCTCTTTGCCTCATGGGCTCGAGGCTGGAGGGCAAGTGTACTGTCTCGGTTACAATCCGACTTTACCATCTATTCGGCCAAGGCAGGGTATCTCGGTGCGCACTTATCTCAGCCTCTTTGCCTCATGGGCTCGAGGCTGGAGGGCAACTGTACTGTCTCGGGTGATATCCGAGATGACCTACAACCCGATCATACCTTGTAACACCTCGAGGTCGGTGATGACTCGATAGAGCGTTTGAGGTGAGTCCCTTCGGTCGGAATCCGACTAGGCAATTTGAGTCCAGTTTAGAATCCTCTCACCTGTAAGGACTGAGGAGACCACTCGGCATTAACCCGACTGGGTCCTCGGTATGAACCTAGTCGGTCAGAACCCGACTACACTTGTTCCTTTCAACCCCGCACCATCAAGATAAGAGCGGTTAGGAAAATCCCTTCATTCTCGGGGCCCAAAAGGCCCATGAACGACGTGCCATAAAACCCAAAACCCTAGAGTTGAGAGGGCAGATTACACTTTTGAATGCTCTGGCTTCGCGGCTTGACCTAGGAAAAACCCTAGCGCACCCCGTGACCGGAACAAATTCCTACCCTATACAAAAATATTTCAGATCAATAACAATCATAACATCATAAACGAGATTAATATCAAACTTAATGAGAAAAAAAAATACTCGTGACAATATAAAAAAAAATGTGCATATACATAAGCGCTCTTATTTAATTACTTAAATTTTAATATTATACCGTTAAAATTCCCATAAGGGTTAATTATCGGAAGGTTTGGCTTATGATTATTAAGTTACACTTTTTATATACATTAAAAACATCTTTCAACCAACAATTGAATTAATCTAACTTTTTTGAATTCTAAGATACAGTCAAAGTGAGTTTCCTTATTAGTCACACTTCTACTTTATTCACCTAGATATTTTTCATCATATCTTAAAACAATATATATATATATATATATATATATATATATATATATATATATATATGTAAAGTAGGGACTAGGCTACAAAATATTTTTCATCATTAAATGATATATTTTGTATATTCATAAATAAATAAATAAATCAGGTCACGTGCACACCTCTTTTTAAATGAACCATAATCCTAATGGTGTGTTTGGATGAGGAATTTTACAAATTTAAAGAATTTTAAATTTTTGGTATTTGAATTACTTTGATTTCAATTTCTATCATTCTTAAAATATTTTGTTTGGATAAGTCAATTCAAATTTCTCAAATTTTAAATTGTTGGGTTGGATATGATAATTTGATTCTACCATGATAAAATTAATTTTAAAAATATATTTATATGTTGAGATTTTTAAATTAAATTTTATAAAAATAAATATTAGCTAATTTTTAAATATTTAATAATTTTAAAAATTAATATTAGAATAATATTTAATAACTTTAAAAATATTTTTGAATATTCAATAATTAAAACTTGAAGAGATAAGAGATAAGATAAAATATATAAGTGAAATAAGAAGAAAAAAATTATGAGGAATTTCAAATTCTTGCTTTTTTGGGAGAATTTGAAATTCTACTATTTTAAAGAATTTCACAAATGCATGAATTTCAAATTCCTTATAAATTCTCCATCCAAACAAGATATTTCACTTCAAAAAATTTAAAATTCTTCAAATAAATGAATTATTCCATTTAAATTCTCCATCCAAACATACTATAAACCTCATAACTCTGTTAAAATTTATCTGATATAAAACTTTGGGTTCCGCCACAAATTCATGCTATAAAAATTGTCATTTATAACTTTTTTTGACTCGAAGAAAATAATCTCTAATAAAAATAGAGTTAATCACTTATATACGGCGGTCAGTATAAACTTTTTTTATACTAATAGTCAATCAAAGCCGTTAATAATATCTTTTCATCTGCTCATTTAATTAAATTAAAATAATAAAAAAAAGTATTATTAACGGCTCTAATTAATTGTTAATGTAAAAAAATTTATACTAGCAGTATATAAGTGATTAACTCATAAAAATATAAGTGTGTATAACTTTCATAGTTTGCATCACAAATGACAATGTATGTGAATCTAATAAGAGATTGTTATCCTCCAGTTGAGATGGGTTTGGAAGCTAGAATTTAGAAGAATAGAGAGAATAGAGGGGCTGGACAACCTTTCGTACTCTTGAGTACCCACCCGATAATTATTGACCACACTTTTTTCATTAGAACTTATAAGTTCAAAATCTGTCTTTTATAACAATAAAAGAAATTACTAGTTCCATGGAAGAAACGAATTCTTTGTTTGAGATCACTTTGAGAATAGAGAAATAAATAAGAAAAAGGTGCGAAAAAAAATGAACTTTTTGCTGTTTAATTAATTAAAAAAAAAGGAAGATAAATGGAAGAAAAGAAAAAGAAAAAGAAATCGCCGGGAGCCGTGTTTTAAAAAAATCAAAAGTAAAGAGATTCATAAGGAAGAAGTACAAAATTTTGAGAAGCAGTTAAAAAAAAGTTGAAATAATGTGTTCATTTTTTTTCCAATTATGTACATATATTTCTTTGACACTTTTCTTGTCTTTTTTCTATTTTCTTCCTTTCTCTCTCTTCTACTTCTTTCTATTACACAATTTATATCCTTTTTCTCAAATTTCTTTGACACCTAAATAAAGCATAATTGTATATTTCATTTTTTTAAATGGGGAAAAAAGTTATTTTTTAGATTGTTTGATAAAAAAGAAAAATTAAAAAATGTATTTTTCTTATTTAATTATATAGAAAATAAAAGAATATATATTTATATGATAACATAAATATCTTTAAACAATATATAAAAATAATATATAACTTCATCTTCTTTTTTAAAAAAAATACACTAATTCCTTCGCTTTAGGCCCACTTTAGACAGACAATTTGGAGACAAGCCCGCCATTTATCTTTCCTCTCTCCACTTCGTTTAACCGGCTTGATAATTGAAAAGTTAGGATAAATATATAAAAGTTAAATTTATTTTTTACTATTGTTGATCGAATTAATCTTTTCTATTAATAAAAATAAATAAGGTTAGAGTGTCTTCAATGACTTTGAGAGACGGATAACTTAAAAATAAAAGGGTTTTGTTTTTATTCCTTAATTTAGCTTTTAACTTTTATAATTTAAAATAATTTTTTTCTTATATTTATCTTTTTAATTTCTATACTTGCAAATTTTTAATTATTTTAGTCTCTATTATTAATTTTATTGTAAATATTATCTCTTTTTATTGACATGATAAATATATTAATTTAACTTTGGGCATTTTATGTCAAATTTATTTTGATTGAGTTATTTAAAATTAGGTTTCTCCATGTTTAATTTGTATATCTTTCATATCTTCACTTATTTAAGGGTGACAAAATAAATCACAGCCAATTATTTTGTCAAAAATTGGCAAACTGGGTTAAGTATTCTACCTTGCTAGCCCATTGGGCCAAATAATGGATTGGTCTGGCTATTTTTTGAAAATATAATTTATTTATTTATTATTTTTAATGTAAGTTTAATTAAGTTATTGAATATTTATTTTGTATACAAACTTTGTTTTGTTGTGCAAAAAATTTGTTGTGTATTTGATTTATTTTATTATATATAATTTGATATTTATTTTGAAATAAATCTATTACAAGTATGAATATTATTATAATTACATTTTTTTTTGTGTAACAAATTTGAGTTTTATTGTGTCGCAAATCAAATCAAATCAGTTGTAATTTAATATCTTTTTAATTATTTAGATACACTACACTTTAGATATTGAGAAAAAAAATGTTAAAAAAGTTACTCAAAATAAATATACAAAGTTGTTTTCATTTTTTCCCTTTTTGTTGTTTTTTCTATTATTATTTTTTTTTTAGGGCAGGCAACATGTCTAATCTATTTTTGTTTGATGACCCAATGGCAATGTGGGCCTAAATAGTTTGGATTAGGCTGTTTTGTCATTTCTATATCTGCAACATTCATTAAAGAGATAATTTTTTTTTTACAAATTTGAAAACTTCTATCATGTAACACAAAATAGACAACATTACAAAAAGTAAATTAACGATAAAGATTAAAAACTACAAATATAGAAATAAAAAAAAAATCATCTTAACTGTAAGGACTAAAAAGTAATTAAAAATAAATATAAATACTGAAAAAATCTATTTAAACTATATACATTAAAAGGTAAAGTAAGTATAATTATAAAAATTAAAAACATTTTAACTAAAATAAAATTTAAATATAAAACAATTTTATATTATTTCAATTAAAGTTAAAAGTATAGATTTTATTAATAAAATTTAGAAGATATAATAATAAAATTGGGACTTAAATACTTCTGCCGACGCATATATCTTTTCAGTTAGTTATTTCAAAAGTCAATATAAAAATTAAAGCAATGAAAGAAAAACGGTGCTAAAAGAAATGGTGGGACAGTGTGGCTGACGTGGCGAATCTGTATCCTAGTATGGGAGCTGCTGTCACTGTTGAAGCGTCACAGCCACTCGTTCTTTTGAGTGGAAGAAACACGCTGCCCTAACACAACAAATACAAACAACTTGTTCAGTTCAGAATCAGATACATGCACATGCACATGCTTCTCATTTCAACTCCTCCCATGCACTTCACGTCCCATCGCCATCTTCACCCAATGCTTCATTATTATCTTCATATCAAATACTTTTACTAACACATTCTTTGATATATTTTTTTTATAAAAAAATTAATTTGTTTAAATTTATTAAAAAAATGTAAAACTTGGTAAATCTTGCACTTTAATTAATAAATTTGTCTCTTAATTTTATATTTTTAATAAATTATAACTAATAAAAATAAATATATTAAGAAATCACTAACATTTCACTTCTCTTATATATTTTCTAAATTTAAAATTTATTATTAAATAATTAATATGCATATTGATCACTTGAAATAATTTAAAGAAATTAATTTTATTTAGGTTTGGAACAAACGGGTCCTTAATCAATCACTACTCCGACTTTTTTTTTTTTACCTTATTCTTATACGCTTTTTCGTCGCATTATTGTTTATTACGGTATCAGAGTATGATATTATTCATACAAATTGAAATCTTATATAATTTTATAAAATAGACTTTTAATGTGACAAATTGATAATTATTAAGATAGATTTTGATAACATTTTAAAAAAATGTTCAACATTTAAAATCAACTTATAAAATAAAGATTATTTTTTACTTAAATATACTAGTACATACCACTAGTTAATATATGATCTCTAACATGTTCCTCATTTATATACACTGTTAGTTTGGTTATTACTAGATGATATGCAATCTTCATCGGTATTTCAAATTCTTTTATACTTTCAATTTTCAATTGTTAATAAAACCTATTTTTTATTTATTTTTTGAATCAACAATCCGAGTTACTCTAATTTAGGCAAACAGTATTGAACAAAGTGGATCATTTGGAAACTCCCAAATGCAAATTGTGCGAGGAAAAGCTACACGACAGAAAACCTAAACTTGAAAGAATGAAGTCTAGAAAGTTAAAAATAGAAATGAGGGCTGAAGAAAAAGGAAACAAGATATAGAGCGAGTGAAAGAGGGGAAAAAAAAGCATATAGAGGCGGTGTGTGACAAGATCCAGCATAGCAAAGCTAAGGAAGACATTGTCACTGTTAAATGTCAATTTTAAGCTTCGCACTTGTACGGAAGCAGGTAGCGGATGAAGCGTGGGGTTTGGTTTTGCGGCCAATAGGCTCTGAACATGCGTTGAGTTGAGAATTCAAAGATCAAATAGTTGATCGCTTCTCACACGCAGTGTAAGCATTGGACTTATCGCTCAATAATGTGACCCTCACCGTGACCGTGATCGCTAACCTAAATACACGCTCAGACATGGAACAATATTATTAGCTAAGAGAGCTAGGACAGAGATCCTCTCCAGTTTTTCACAAACCGCTGAAATATCACTCATCTTTTATTTTAAATATTTAATAGTTTTAATACATGAAATGCATGAATAAATATAAAGAGATAAAAATGTTTTAAAAAAATCTTTAAAAGCATCAATATTATTGGTAGAGTATTTACTAATTTTTTTTATAATTAACCTTTATCAAAAAATTTATCCAGCGTTCTTAAAAAGATTGTAACTCTTCTCTTCAACTATTTTTTTTATCCACATGATTTGAACTAAGATAACTGTTCAAAATTATATAAAGAGACCTTTTTATAATTTTTTTAAGAAAAAATATTTCTTACATTAATTAATTTTTGACCAAATATTTTACAATAAATATTATAATTTTGTAAATAAGTGGAGTGCTGGTCAAATATTCTCTAACATAATTATCCTAGCATGCTTTTTTTTTATTGATTAAAATTTATTAAAAACTACGAAAACATAAGACATGTTTCTTGACAAAAAAAAAATGTGAAATCGTTTTTTTTGTGTGTGATATTAAATAAGTTTAAATTAGTTTTCAAAAGAGTACGTAGAAAGTGTACTCGTAACATTTTTCATAAGATAAATTCGTTCTCTTATAAAATTCCAAGAACATGATTTGAACACTTTAACCAATTAAGTGGAAAATAACTAAATAAAAGGAATAAGATTATGAGTTAAAAAAAACTTTATTAATATTATTTTCTTAACTTTATGTTATTATATCACATCATATATGTCATTGATTATAATAATGATATTGATTTACTCCTTTTTGTGTGTATAATAATGATAATAAGGATCCACTCTAATCTCCATACGTTCACTTCAACTTTCACCGCTGTTACACTCTTAAGTCTTAAATTAGAGTTTATGGGTGAAAATATAAAAGGAAAAAAATGTGAAATATATATATATATATATATATATATATATAACAAAGAAATAAAATGAATGTAAATATATGTATTCAATTAATACGTTTAAATTCCTGTTACCGTTAGGAAGAGACTCTATGTCTTGACTTGTCTGCTGTTTTAGTTTTCATTCTTTACAAAAAAAAATTAATACGTTGAGATGTTGATTGTAATACCTATTTTTTTTATTATTATTTATTAATGACATTTTTGCATTTTTATTAAAGTTTGAGGGGTAAATAGGTAACTTGGAACGGGCCGTTCCAAGCAATAAAAAGATACTAAATTTTAAGTTGGGAACGGGCCCAGAACGGGCCGTTCCAACTAGGAGAACAGTCCGTTCTGATTTTAGAACGGGCCATTCTGGAGGGAGAACGGGCCGTTCTGGAAGGAGAACGGGCCGTTCTGGATGAGTCCTGGAACGGGCCGTTCTGGTTTCAGAACGGGCCGTTCTGGTTTCAGAACGGGCCGCTCCAGTTCTAAAACTTACGTAGATTTTTCGGGCCCAGAACGGGCATTCCGCTTTTTGGAACGGGTCGTTCCGGGTTAGGCAGGACAAAACTCTATAAATAGGGAGTTGGGGGTGTTGGAAAAGGTGGATTTTGGTAGAAGGTCCTAGAGAGAGAAAGAAAGAGAGAGGAGGGGAAAGAAAAGAGGAGAGAGAGGAAGAGAAATCCAGAGAAGGAGGTTCTGCCAGGGGAAAGAAGAGAGAAGGGAGAGGGGGAGGTTCTGCCCTAGTTTCGATTTCTGCTTTTCCAAGTAAGGGTAGTACTTATAAGACGTAATCTAGTATGTATGAGCATGATAGGGGTAATATAACTTTTAATATGCTATTTTATTTATATGAAGATTGTCATGTGTTTAAGTTGATGGTTATTTTAGGTGTTTAATTATTTAATTATTATATTGAATGATTTGGCATGGTTATGGAAAAGTTTGTATGTAATTATGGAATATGCTATATGTGTGTGGTTTGGAAAGCTAATAGAACTTAGAGGAGTAAGGTTAGGGTATGGATTAGATCTCTTGGTGAGATCAGGATATAATCTTTGGAAAAATATGGAATTTGGGAATCCCATGGTGAGGATTCCAATATGGAACTTTTCCAAAGGTTATATGATAAACCACTTCAGATGTTAGGTAGATTCTGAAGTACTCCTCTAAGTATTCTATTTGCTACTGGTATGGGTCCAGGCCGAGTCATACCGATGGATGAGGTGGCCACGATCACCAGGGTTACGTGACGACGTAATCCAACTGTATATTTCCCATGAGAGGTTAGGCGTGAGACATGGGTTGATGACATGTTTCACCGTATCAACACTTGGTTTGGATGTGTTGAGGCCAACATTTGGTTTGGATGTGTTGGTTACATCATGGATTATACAGTGGTGTGACTTTGTTTTGGATGTGGAATATGTATACATATGGTATGGATTGTATACATTGGTTATAGATTCTTTATTATCATAAAATATGTATGCGTTGGCATGGATGTGTATACATTATATTTTGGATTAGTCTATATTTAGCTTGGAAATGACTTGTTGGTCTGGATAAATACTGTGGATAAATACTGTGGATAAATATCTGATTAATGATATTTTATTATGATGTACTATGATTGGTTTTATATGTGCTAACCCTTATATTTCCATGATGGACTGTGATGATCTCACGATGTGGGGGAGCAGATCAGGTATGAGGCCTTGGGATAATAAGGAGTCTTTTGGATAACTGCTTTAAGAAGTGGTTAGGTTTAGAGCTTGACCAGCACCTAGGGTGTCTTATTTTGATGTCTTCATGACGTTGTAATTATATTACCTTTTTGTATTACTGTATAACCTTACTGAGGATAATGACTTTATTATAAAAATATGTTATATATTTTGGAAACAAATTTATATATTATTGTATATTTACATTCTAGCGTAGCTGGCCCTTGCTCTATTTTCTTTATTCTATATTATATTATTTTGTTTGGTTTTAGATGTGACGGCCTAGGATGAGTCGTTACATTGATAGTCAATAAAATTGGTTCATTTAATAAGATTATTGATATGAAAGCTTAATTTGTGAGTGAGTAATACATAGAGACGTCTAAATACTCTTTGAACCTTGAGTATTATACCATTTTAATGAATCTAATTGTGTTTGGTATATAGGAGAAAGAAGTGGAGGGAAATGAAAAGAAAAAAAAGTGTAAGAAAGTATAAAGAAATAGAATAAAAAATAAAAAAATTATTTGCTAAAGAAGAAATAGATATAGAAAATAAAATAAAATATTAATTTTTATAAATAATTTTTCAAATAATAATAATAATAATAGTATTATTATTATTATTAAAGGTGATAACTAAGGGTGCATGGTGGGCCACTTTTGGTACTAGTCCACATAGAATTCATCTAATAATAATAATCTTGACATAATATTTTACCATGTAACATCCCTCATCTAAGTCACTCCCTCACCCAAAATTAGCAGACTATCACTTATCGTAGCTGCAATGAGATCGTGGAGTATTATTAATCTACATATTAGATTAATCTGATGGTGCAGAGCAGCAACAAAGTGCGAAGTCTGAAAGGTGAACCATATTAATCTACATATTAGATTAATCTGATGCAACATTTGATCCACCAAAAATTTTATTTTTTAAAAAATTTGATGTTAATAATGTTAATTTTTTTTTTATTTGATTTGTTACTTAAAAATAATATTTTTAGAAAATATTGTTTTTCAAAAATAATTTTTGTATAAAATTTTATAAAATTATTCTCATGTATGAGAGATGTGGAAAATTAACTTTTTCAAGATAAAAATAAATTTTTAGTATATTAAAAAATTTATATATATTATTTTCATTTACTTATTTAATTCAATAAAAATTATTAATTTTTATATAATATTTAAAAATATTCTCAAAAATATTTATGGTCAATCAATCAAATTTTATGTTTTTTTAGGAATCATAATTCACAAACATAAAAAATTTATTATGTACCAAACTTTTGGCTAAAAGGACGAATATTATAGTCTTCCATACACCACATATAATATTAGTGCAGTGCGGCCTACATCTTATTATATTATTATTGGAAGTTAAATTTTTATAAATAATTTTATTTAAAAAATATTAAATATAATTTATTTTATTGCTATATTTATTATATATATAAAGAGAAATTTATTTATTATAAGAATAAATATATCTAGACTAACTTCACTCAATAACTCATAATATTAAATTTTAAAATCTAAATTAAAATTTTTTAATGTATAAATTAAGTCTTTAAATTTAAAAAAAAAATAAAAACAAAATTATTTGATATTCTATTTAATTAATTTAAGTTAATATATAATCATAAAAATATTTTATACATTAATTTAAATGATGAATGGAGTATCAAATATTTTTTTTTTAAATTTACAGACTTGATTTATATATATTAAAAACTCTTAATTTATCGATTTAATCGTTAAAATTTAATATAGAATTTGAGTTATTAAGTGAAGAAAATAGATCTCTCCTATATATATATTGTCCTATCTTTACAAAAATTATAAATTTCACACTCTTTCCCTCATTTTAGATCAAAAGTTTTACAAGAAAAATCATACATTTTTTTTCCTTTTCTTTCATATGGAACACTTTTTTAATCTTTTCTTCACTTTTTCACACTTTCTCCCACTTATTTTCTACTTTCCTCAAAATAAACACACCCTAAAACTCAATCTACAAACTTTGATTTACTAAAAATAATAAATATTTAGATGTTTATAAATAATTTCCAACAAAATGTTTAAAAGTTCTTTAATATTTGTACCATCTCGACATTTTGTCGAGAGGTCTTAGCCAAGAAGGTTAGTCAAAAGGTTTTGTGTTGCATGATGCAACTTAGCCTCTATGTCTTTCATGTTTAAGATTCGTGGACTAGTGTACCTTCTTGACTTTTGGCTGAAAGGGTTGGTCGAGTACTTGCCAATCGTATTCCTAATAGACCAAGTAAACTTGACTCCCTAAAGTATGTTTGAAAAAATCCAATCTAAAATTCATATTTAGAACAAAATATTATCTTTATTAATCAAGATTGTATACTAATAAATAAATACTTCATCAAATTTTAAAATTATCAAGACTCATAATATGTATTTGATTTATCATTTGAAATTCATTCAATAAATTTTTACACATTCCAATGCATCAAATGAAGAAGTTATTCTTTTATCCCATTTAATTAAACGCAAGTTACGTTGAATATTGAATATAACCTTTTCACAAACACAATTATAAACTTATAATAATCAAATATAAAAACATAACCTTAAAATAAAGATAAATAGATTAAACTCTTAAATATTCTAACTTTCGTCACTCACCTAAACTAAACTCAAATCCGAACCAAAACAATATTGTTTTTTTCTTGTCTATTAGAATTACCTGTATCATCACTTCTCTTTATATCCATGAATTTCCTAAAAATTTATAGAGTATGACATGTGAGCTTAAAAAGGAATCACTTTAATGAAAGGATAAATAAGATAACAACAAGTGAGACAAAAGAAAACATGACAGATTTGGACCACCGTGACAAACTCAACTCATAATAAGAAGATAAAAATCATAATTATGATGATGAAATGAATGAACAGGTCCAAAAAACTTCCTTATAACAACTAAGCACGCACACCATAAAACCCGCTGTTACTCTCAAACCCCTAATCCAATTCAGACCACGAAAAACCAACTACATCAGTTCATGGCGACCCCCAACCCCACCAGATTCTCCCTTGCCATGGAGAGAACCGGGCAATGGTAAACACCATTCCTCTCCTTCATTTTCATACTCACGCTTAATTAATTCCTCTCCAATTCACGATTTCATGATTCAATTCCTCACATATTTTGTTATTACAGGGTTTTTTCCCCACAAATCCCAACCGATGTTATTGTTGCAGTTGGAGAAGACAACTTTTCTCTCCACAAGGTACTAAAAATTGCACTACAATGCAACCAACTTAATTCTTATTACTCTCCCATTTTGTGTTCAATTAACTTTGAATGTTGAACTTGTTAACACAGTTTATTTTGGCGGCAAAGAGCAACTACATCAGAAAGGTGATAATGGAATCAGAGGAGAGTGACCTAACCAGAATAGACCTCACGAACATACCTGGAGGCAAAGAAACTTTCGAGAAAGCGGCGAAATTCTGTTACGGCGTAAACTTCGAGATCACCGTTCACAACGTCACCGCGCTGCACTGCGCCGCCGTGTTCCTTCAGATGACCGACGAGTATTGCGACGGCAACCTCGCCGGAAGAACCAACGACTTCCTCTCTCAGGTCGGCCTCTCCACTCTCCACAGCGCTGTCGCCGTCCTCAACTCCTGCAGCCAGCTTCTCCCCTTCGCCGCTGAGGTCAAGGTCGTTGACCGCTGCGTCGACGTCATCAGCTCCAAGGTTTGCAGCGAGGCGAACTTCCCGAGCCAGTCGCCGCCGAACTGGTGGACCGAGGAGCTCGCCGCGCTCCACGTCGATTCTTTCGTGAAGGTGATCGCAGCCATGAAGCAGCGCGGCGCGAAGTACCTAACCGTCGCCGGAGCGTTGATCACGTACACCGAACGTGCGCTGCGGGAGCTGGTCCGCGACCAGACCGGCGGCGGGAGAGGAATCCGGTCAACGAAATTCGACGATTCCGATTCCGATTCGGAGTCGAGAAGAACCGAACAGCGCGAGCTTCTGCAGTCTATCGTCCCTTTCTTCCCGACGGAGAAAGCGGCGTTTCCGATCAACTTCCTCTGCTGCCTCCTCCGGTGCGCGATCTTCCTCCACGCGTCGAGCGCGTGCAAGCGCGAGCTCGAGAAGCGCGTGACAGAGATCCTGGAGCACGTGACGGTGGACGACCTCCTCGTGCTCACGTTCTCCTACGATGGCGAGAGGCTCTTGGATCTGGACAGCGTACGGAGAATCGTCTCCGGCTTCGTGGAGAGGGAGAAGAGCACGACGGTGTTCAACGCCGGCGTCAACTTCAACGAGAGCTTCTCCGCCGCGATGCTGCGCGTGACCAAAACCGTCGACACGTACCTTGCCGAGATCGCTGCGTACGGCGAACTCTCCATCTCTAAATTTAACGGCATCGCCATCCTCATTCCCAGAGGCGCAAGGAAATCCGACGACGATCTATATCGCGCCGTTGATATCTACCTCAAGGTACACCATAACATAATCACGTTTCAAAACCAGATTAACCGCACCATTTGGAATGAAACTCCCTATCTATCTACTACTCATTTTTTAATCACCTTAATTAGGAACTAACTAATTAGTAATTAATTAAGAAGATTAAAGTATTCCTAAGTTTGGATGTTTAAGCCATAAGTCAACTAGAAGACTAATTTTCAACCTAAAATTTAGACACACTTATTTTTGACTATTGCTACTGTGCCCTTTTATGTTATGTGAAGGGGTTTCAATGCCCCCCTTATGTAAGGAACAACCATAGATTGATATGTAGATTCTATAAGCTGATTCATTGTAAACTGGTCAAGGGATAATTTAGGATTTTGACATATGTGAAAACGATCCTGAACCTGGTTCCTGAAACCCGTCTGGAAACCTGTTTCTCGAACGACAAAGCAAGTTTGAAGATCTGAAAATTCCATCTTCTTCTCCAATGAAACAAGTTGGTTTGTGAGCCTTAAACCCTAATCATCTCCAACGAAGCAAGTGACACAAGTTCCCAGCAACTTTCTCTGGAGACAGCGTCCCGTCACGCACAAGTTTCCATTCGTGGCGTTGCTAGCATTCCCTGCGTAAGTAGGACCTGAGGCAGTGCCAGCCCCAACAGTAGTAATCCATGGAGCCACATCGGAGAGACTATCGGAGGTAGGACCCACATTCCCAACGAAGCAAGAATCCAAAATCCCTTTCTCCATTGCAGAAAAAGCTCCGATAGCTACATGGTCTCTGAAATAATCAGCCACTCCACCACCGAGCGACAACGAAAAACATTAAGTTGTCCGTTATCACCCTATCAATCGTGGCCAGAATGTTGGAGTTGAAACACCCTCCCTTCCAGCAAACCTTGTAAACAACGACTCTCAAACGCGTGGCCATCCCACGTGTCGTCCCGGACTCGTAGCCGAACAAACTCGCACCGGAAACCACCAACCCCGAGGCAGTGCTAGCGGTGTAGGTATTGTGGTTGTCGTCGTCATGCGACGACCTAGAATACTCCTCTGTTTACAGTAACGCCTTGGGTGCAAATTACCCAATTATCCCTTGACCATATGTCAAAATGTCAAATTACCCCTTGACCAGTTCATAATGAGTCAGTTTATAGAATCCACATGTCAATATATGATTGGTCCTTACATAAGGAGCACCAAAACCCCCTCATATAAAAGGTCACCGTAGCAATAGCCCTTATTTCTATGACATCCAGAAATTAATACTACTATACTTCTCTTTTATTTTATGTTTTAGTTTCTACAAGAAAAAAAATTGTAAATTTTTCATACGTTGTATCAAAGTTAAGTTTTCTTTTTTTGGTAACTGATCACCTTTTTATGGTAACTCGAAGTTAAGTTTTCTGTCCATAAGGCGCACGTTAAAAAGAATTTACAGCGAAAAACTGTCACTAATAATCAGTGGGGCCAAGCCACGGTGTTTTTATATATTATTTAAAAATTTTAAAATTAGATAAAAATTGAGATTAAATAATAAAAATATTTAAAAATTGATAATTTGAATGATTAGAAATAAGTAAATATAAGTTAGTATAAGATGGTTAATTTTTAATATTATTTTTTATTATTTAAAAATTTAAGAGTGAAATATTCTAAACAAAATATAGAAAAAAAAATATTTATAAACCTCATATATTTAAGTATAAATAACTTTTTAAGTATATGAGTATAAATAACTTTTTAGTGATAATAAGTCATTATAAAAAAATTGTGTAAAAATTAAAAGTATAGTTTTTTCTTGTATATACCAGAGTTTTAAAAAAAATGTGCATAAGTAAATTGTAATTAGTTTTTAAACTTTAAATTTTATGCAAAATAATGAAACCTTATATACTTAGAGAGTGATCCTAAGATTAATTAAATTTAAATGAGAACATGTATTAAAAGGTGTGCAAAAATAATATTTTAGAATTGGACGAAACTTATATGTAAAATTTTGAGAGTAAATTTAATCATTTTCCTAGAGTTTGTTGAGATTGTACATAACTTTTTAGCTTTTGTTTAACGTTTACGATAACTTTTTTTTTACAAGTTGTAATATAATTTGTTTTCGATAATTAAAAATTTATGTAATACTAAATAGTGTTAATTTAGTATTTCTCAAAAAAACAATTAAAGTAATTAGGTTGGAATATGTGCAATTTCTCACAATTTTAAAGATTCTTTATGTAATTTACTTAAAAAATGTAAACTATTTCGAGAAATATGTGAATATTTTTTAAAACTAGCATTCACTCATATATAAATATTAAAGTTGTGAGTGATTAATATTATTTTACAATTATATTGTATCATATTTTTATTAAAAACAATCATGGAATTATTTTTATAAAGGATTTGACCATACAACATATTATCATATACCTTCTCATTCTTTTATACAAGAAATAAATAAATAATTCATAGAAAGATAAAATTTGTATATAATTCTTTAAGTATAATTGATATTATTTTTTAATAAGCGTTAGGATTTTATATGTGCTTGTATTTAATGCATTTCTTATTAATATATCTTATTAATATATATTTAAGTATATTATTGAGATAAAATTTAACACAAGCACATAGTTCATGCATCTACTAACACGAGCAATAAAAAAATTAATAATTTATATTTCTTAAATTCTCTAATAAAAATTGATGATTATTTTTTAATAATAAATACTTTGTATTAATATTATTATTAAAAAAGAATAATTAATATTTAGTTCTTATAATTAAGTAAAAAAAAGCTAAGCTGTATTTGTTTGTTATTTAAAGGAAAAGAGATACTCCCTCCGTTTTTTTTTTCATAGTCGTTTAAGGTTTTGCACGGGATTTAAGGAAATCATTGATATTTTAGTTTTTAAAAATGTTTATTACTTACTTTCCAATTTTATTCTTTATTTTTTTTTGCATTTTTTAGACTGTTGAACTACTCCATTAAATAGTTGTCCCTTTTTTTGTTTTTTTTATAGTATTTTGTTGGGAACATATTGCTCTTATAAATGCACATTAACTTTATATGAGTAGTTGGAGAAAAATTAGGTAGACATTAAAAATAAATACATATATTGTTTAGGAAACATGTATTAATTATTAAGGGTAAAAATGGAAGAAAAAAAATTAATAACTCAATGATCTTAGTAATATGACAATAAAAAAAAAATAACAAACTCTGACAAAACGACTATGAAAAAAAAATGGAAGAAGTAGTAAGTAATAAATAATAATAGGCACGCACTGGCGCGTGTTGTTGCAGGTGCACCCGAACCTGGACGAAATAGAGAAGGAAAAGGTGTGCAGCGTGATGGACCCGCTGAAACTGTCATACGAGGCGCGTGTGCACGCGTCCAAGAACAAGCGGTTGCCATTGCAGATTGTGCTTCACGCGCTGTACTACGATCAGCTACAGCTTAGGAGTAGTACGGCGGTGGAGGCGATGGCGGAGAGGAGGCAGTTGCGGGCGGACGTGTCGTTGGTGAGGGAGAACGAGAAGTTGCGGTCGGAGCTAATGAAGATGAAAATGTTCATTTCCGATTTGCAAAAGAATGTCCACGGAACGTCGTCGTCTGGGAGGGAAACTCTGGGGCCCACCAAAAAGCCCACGTTCTTGTCTTCCATGTCCAGGAAATTGAGCAAGCTCAACCCCTTCAAAAATGGTTCTAAGGACACCTCCCATATTGACGATGCACCCCTCGAATTGACCAAGCCCAGAAGGAGAAGGTTCTCCATTTCCTAGATTCCTTTTCTTCACCAAATTTCCATGCTTTTTTAGTTTAAATATATCCCTTCGTCAAAATCTTTTTTTATTTTTTTTATTTTTAAAGTAGTTACATTTTCTTTGTTGATTGCTATTTTTTTTAATATTTTTTATGAAGATGTCATTTTGTTATTAAGAAAGAAACAGGCGTGATTTGATTTTATCATATTTGTTTGTCAAAATAAATTAATGCTGTGATGCACTTTATCTGAGTAGGATGAATTAATGAGAATTATAATACAAAGGTGTCATTCTTGCTAACTTTTAATCTTCTTCTGCATATGTTAATTATTTCACGCTCTTGTATCTTTTGGACTTTGGTATTGGCTATCTATCAATGAGTACTAGATAGATACTAGAAGAAGAAAAATTTGCTAAGATATTAGATTGTTGATAACATATAGTTTAGCTATAAAAAAAAAGGAGGGAGATAACAGAAGATTTAAAATGGAAACGAGAACCTGTAGGGTAGAAATTTGGAGAAGTTAATTATAGCTAGAGACTAAATAATAGGGAAACAGAGCTACTGAATTCAACACATGCAATGATTGTGCAACTACCATCATTTTAACAATTCAACATCCTTTTATTTTGTATTTGTACTTGAATCAATGGGTTATTTGAGAAAAAAAATTATGACTTTTTTTCTAAAAAAGAAAAAAGACAAGCATTATTATTATTTTTTACATTAAAATTTTTTATTTTAAAAAAATTGGTGAGCAATTTCATTTAACCCATCAACTCACAATGAGTCAAGCTAAGTTAAGATTTTCTTGACTCATCAAAAATAAATAGAGTTGAACTATCTTATTCAAAGTCCTAACTCATAATGAGTCAACTCAAATAAGTTGAATTAATTATTTTGATACTTCTATTTCAATGATCAAAGTTTTCTTATTCTAAAAGTCTCTCATAGATAAGTGAACAATAAGTAAATAATACAAGTAAAAATTAACAATTAATAATTACATATTATTTTAATCCGTCTTTTTTGGATGAGCAGAATTATCATGTTGAAAACCTTCTATTTTGGATAGAGAATTAGAGATCATTGCACGATATAAACTTATAGCAATGATGTACCCTTTTTTTTATACGAAACAAAAGAAGTAGACGAGTACATACGAGATGGGCCTCATCTTAAGTTTCTTGGACCTTAGTATTGCTCAAAATAAAGGGCTCATATACACATCCCTCTCACTCTTTTTTTTTTTTTTCCTCATCTTTTCACCATCCCCAGAGTTTTTTTTTATTATTTTTTTTATAATTTCTATTCTACACGTTCCCTCTCTGACACCCCAAATTGTGTATCTCACTTTCCCATCTTTTCATCTTCTCTTTTAAGCATTGTTTCTTTTGCCCTCCATTGTCTTCTCTACCTGAGTTTTTCCACATTTATCTTCTCTAGCAACGATTCATTTTCTTTTTCTGCATGTCGCCAATTTGACAATAACTAGTTTTTCCATTATGTCAAAATACAAAGATTTTCATCATATATCTTTTGTTGTAATTTATTGGGCCTTATTTATATAACGGTGTCTGGTCCCCTGGCCTGCGAGGGGATAATTAATATATGGGACCATTATCCATGCTTGGAGGACCATGTCCATGTCACTCTTCATCTTTTAACAAATAACAAAAACAACGCAACTCTCAAAACATTTTACCTTTTACCTAACTCTTCTTAACATTGCTATTTGTGAAGAATGCCACAAAAAAAAAAAAAAAAAAAAAAATTCTCTCACTCGGTTGTTGATTTTTCCTAACCTTGTAACAAATCGTTTCATTCCCAAATATGTATTTTTTTTTTAAGTTATTTCTATACTATGTTTGACTAAAAATACTCCTTCATAATGGAGAAAAAAAAACCTCATTAGATGATAGAAATTTATAAATTTAGCTATTGATAGAGATATGAAGATACCGGCTTCGATTATCATCTAGAAAAGAGTTGTTTCAGTAGTTACTAAATGATTGATTGCATTAGCATGTAGTGGTAGTGTAAGTGAATGGTTTATGCACTCAGAAAAAAAAAAAAAAAAAGGAAACATGATGTGACATTCGACATTAATAGAATAAGCCAAAGTAGAGTGGGGCTTAAAATAAATAGTCTTCGTCTTCATCTTCATCTATCGTTGTAGAGTTGAAAGTTGAGTTTCATGCCGTGCACTACATAATAGTTGTGTCTCTAGTATTCAATATTCATTGCTCTAGTCCATAGTTAAATTCAAATCAGATCAATTAGATTGACTAGAAGTTGGTCAAGTTATTAATCCGGATAACTTAAAAAAAAAATTGTAGAACGAAAAAAATCAGTCAATAAATATAAATAGCTAACATCGTATAGAAATCGGCAGTAAAAAAAAATTTAAAAAAAAAAACTTTGAAACCTTTCTTTCTTTTTAAAAAAGAAAACTCTTACTTTTAAATTTTTTTTATTTTAAATCGTATTTGAAAAAAAAATGCTATGTATGAAGTGTTTATATGGGTTGTTATTATTTAGGTATTTATTGTGATTTTTCTTTAACTTGGGAAACATGTTATATGATTTTTTAATTTTAAAAAAAATCCTAAAATAATTATATTAATTTTTTTTATTTAATATATACCATAATATTAATGTACATATTCATATATCATAATATTAATTTTTTACTCACCAATGCTGTAATCTCGCTTTTGCCTAAGAATACTTTTTTCTTATATTTGGGGGTATAATATCAAGGATACAAATCTTTTCCTCAAATCTCTCTTTTAGAAATATGTGTTGCTTCCCTTTTTCATAATCAGATACAAATCTTTTTTTTCTTCTAATCTCTCTTTTATAAATATATTTTGCTTCTCTTTTTCATAATCATCCTATACGCCGCATCTATACTTGTAATTAAATTTGCATGAGAATTATGAGATTACGATCTTAACTAATCTTAGGGGAGTGTATTGGATTAGGATTTTAAAGGACTTTTTTAGTTAAAAAAAATCCTACGGATTTTAAAAGACTTTGCAGGATTTTCATGACTTTTAAGATTTTGCAAGATTCTACAAGACTTAAAATCAGGATTTTAATGGATTCTGCAAGACTTTTAAATTAGGATTTTAATGGATTCTGTGGGATTTTGTGGAGTTTTGACATTTGATAAGATTTAAAAAAAATTATACATTCAAATTTAAAAAGAGTCAAAGATAAAAATAATAAATAAAAAAAATAATGTCTAGATAAATAATAATAATAATTCTCTATAATATTCTATCCTCTTTTTATAGCATCCACTATCAATTGTAACAATTCATCGGAATCATCCTTAATCCAAGCTTCATAGTTTTCTTTCTCTTTTCATTTTTCTTTATTATTTCCTTGTGAATCTCCCATTTGAATTACTAAAACAATATATGTTAAAAAATAGTTATATAAATAATTACGGATAATAGACAAAATCAATAAAATTATATTATTATTTTTAGAAGCACACCATCATACAAGATCGAATATATTTTTGCTATCCAAATGGATCAAATACCTCAGTTATTATAAAAAAAATGTAAAAACGAAAATATAGAAACATAAGATAATTTTTTATATAAAAAAATTAGTATATTCGATACTGAAAAAATATTTAGATATATAATTTTTTTTATATAAACATAAGTATTTAGATATAGAGAATATATATATATATATATATATATATATATATATATGATAATTTTTAACGATATTTATAAATATAAATTATTCTAACAAATATTTTAACAATATTTTCTTTTTTAAAAAATAAGTTAATGAAGGCATAAATCCTAAACCCTAAAAAATTAGATATTGCAATGTCTTAAGTTAATTTTCTTTTTTTAAAATATAAAAAATCTTAATTTCATAATATAAAAATAAAAAAGAAAAATTCATAGTAAAAAAAATAAAATAATTGTTGAGTCATAAAAGGAGGAGGGATAAGAGTAACAAATTCAAGGGAAAGAGAGAATTCGCAATTTTTATGCTAAGAGGGTTCTTCCCCCTACTAAGATCCATTTTTATCTCATTCTACTCACAAAAACCCTAACAAATTCATCTTATATATATATATATATATATATATATATATATATATAAAATAAAATAAAATAAAATAAAGTAAGTCAATTAAAGAGAACGAACAGAAAAATAAAACAAGTCAATGACACTATCATTTACATATTAGAGTTTCAAAAAATAGGAGAATGGTATGAGAATAGTATTATATATGAGCAATGAACAATAGTGTAGTATTATTAGTAGAGAAAAAATGGAGAAGACAGGAGCATAGAAAAAAAAGATGAAAAACTCACTTGAAAATTCTTAAAACACTTGAAAAATCATTTCAAACAATCCTTCAAAATCCGATGGGTTTGGATGGGATTGTTTTATGAATCTGGTATTTATAAATAACACTAGAAAGTCTTTCAAAATCCCTCTCACACAACAATCCTTTAAAATCCTTAAATTTTTGAATACCAATGGATTGTTTTTAAGTTGTAAAAAATCTCAAATGAATACCAGTGGATTTTAATGGACTCTTTAAAAAATCATAAAAATCCATATTGAATACCACTGGATTGTTTTTAAGTGACATAAAATCCTGATTGAATACCAATGGACTTTTTTACTCAAAATAAGTCTTTTAAAATCCTACGAAATCCTAAACCAATACACCCCCCTTAGTGATCATTTTGACAAGGATCCTCTGAGTAACCCTTAATTTGGCCTACTCGGTCGAGTATCGATCTGAAAGATACACGATCCTCCATGTTCAGTCATTAAAGGCGTGAAGAGTCTCTATTCGACTTACTCGTTTTATTAGATGTTGGATCCTTAATCCAACGTTGGCCTTATATGTGAATAATTATATATTAAAGACACATAATGCCAAATTAAAGTGATATAATAATGTATAAATTATTTTGGCAGTTATGTATCTGAAAGGTTATGGGACCTTTAATGTGTGGTAACTAAAGGGTAATTCTATTTTGTGATGGGTTAAAATAGAAATACCAAAAGACCTTATGACTGTCTACAAATAGGTTAGGTCCCCAGATCACACGACGTTCTTTTCTTTTCTGACATCCCATTATCAGAGAGAGACAGAGAGATAATTAAAGGGTTTTCTCAAGAGAGTACGTGTTGATCTGGAAGGCCAAACCACACCGCTCTCTTATCATCATGAATTCAGGTATGCTTCCGCTTATTGTTTCTAGTGATTAACATGATAGAATTTATTTTTATATAGATGATGGTTTTCATCAAAAGGTTAAATTTGGTTCTAACAATTGGTATCAGAGCCATTTATCATGTTTTATCATTAGGAATATTTTGGACATGTTTCTTCATTATAGTATTATATAAATTCACCATGCATGTACAGTTGAAAGAAAATCCAATATATGTATCTTCTGAATATTATAGTAAGGAGAAAAGGACTTTAATTGTTGGCTGATTTATTTATTTATATTTTTTTTGAAATTCCTTTATGTAATTTGGAAAATGGATTTTCATATGCACCGTAACAAGGAATGATAGTTGTTTATTTGGAGTTTGCTTCCAGTAAAGTTTATTTCTACAATTTGTATTCATTACTATGGTTGAATGCAATTGATTGGATTGGTTTCAGTTTCAATTTACAATTTTAATTAATTTTAAGGTGATATATTGCTTATTATGTCAGACGCATATTATATTTAATTAGTCTGAACTTTTGATTTGCGTTTGATACATAATATTTGTTTGATATATTGAACATTTGCAAGCATGTATTGAATTTAGTAAATTATATTGTATGAAAAGGTATGATTTTTATATCAATTATATTGTATGAAAGGTATGATTTTTATATCAATTTTGGGATTTACGACTAATTGGTTATGAAGAATCAAATAATAGTCTTTTATATTTTGACATAAATTTCTTGATGATTCTCACAGATTATGTAGTCAATTGATATATTATTATATCTCTTTATGCTAATTGATTTCGATTTCAATTACGAATTAAATTCATTTTTAAATTGATATGTTATATATTGCAATTGATTTCGAATTCAGTTACGAATTTAATTCGTCTTTAAATTATGAATTCATTTGGTTTTAAACTGATACATTAATATATATTATGTCCAACGTTTAATGTATTAATTATTTTTTATATTGAGAATTCATTTGATTTAATATGTTTACATTATTACAATAATAATTGATTTTATAATCAGTTTGATTTTTATATATACACACGGTAATATTTTTATTTATTATTAAAAAAAATGGAACCTACATATGATTACAATAAAGGTTGATTTGTGTGTATATATAAATTTAAAAATATTAATTAAATTCAAATACTAAAATAGTAAAAATAAAGGTTTATATATATATTTTAAGATTAATTAATTTAAACAACATGTCACCAAAGTGACCTCTCTTGTGAAAATTAATTTATTTTAAAATATAAAAGGTTGTGATCTTGTAACTTATGTGTGTATTAGTCGGCCCAAAGGAAGGTTAATATTTTACATAATTACATGTGTACTTGTGGTGATAAATGCGTAATAATTATTTGGTTTTTTTTTTACGTGTAAATATTAAATCAGCCCAAAGGAAGGTTTATTATTTGACATGTTCTTATTATTAGCATTTTATTATCGCATCAAGGTATCATTGAATAGTTAAAATTTTATCCAAAGATAAAATATTAATGTATTACCGGTATCTTGAAATGGGATTTATTTGTATTTGAATTTTATTTTTATTTTTTTTTAGACTAATATGAGTGTATTTTGTTTGTTGTTCTCAATTCAGTTATGAATGATCCTGCCAATATTACTGCTAATGTCAACTCTATTCCTATATTAAATGGTTCAAACTTCAAGTCCTGGAAAGACAATGTCTTAATAGTTCTTGGAGTAATGGATCTTGACCTTGCGTTAAGGATAGACTCACCCCCACCTCTTACGGATACAAGTACCTCTGAAAATAAGAGGGAAATGGAAATGTGGGAGAAGTCAAATCGCATGAGTCTAATGATCATGAAGAAAGCCATTCCAGAAGCATTCCGAGGCACAATATCTGAAAATATAAATACAGCTAAGGAGTTCCTTGCAGAAATTGAAAAAAGGTTTGTTAAGAATGAAAAGTCTGAGATAGGTACACTTTTGGCAAACCTAATTTCAAAGAAGTATATGGGTAAAGGCAACATTAGGGAGTACATCATGGAGATGTCTCATATTGCTTCAAAACTAAAAGCACTTAAGTTAGAACTCTCTGAGGACTTGTTGGTGCATTTAGTTCTGATTTCTCTTCCAACACAATTTGGTCAGTTTAAGGTGAGCTATAATTGTCAGAAAGAGACTTGGTCTCTAAATGAGCTCATCTCACATTGTGTTCAGGAAGAAGAAAGATTGAAGCAAGATAAGACAGAAAGTGCTCATATTGCCTCTACCTCAAAATATAAGGGCAAGGGATTGAAAAGGAAAAAGGATAACGAAGTTGCAGTTACAACACCTCAAAGGAAACAACAAAAGAAATCAAATGAATCTGAAGGAAGTGGTTGTTTCTTTTGTGGAGTTGTAGGGCATGTGAAGAAGCATTGCACTAATTATCACGCATGGCGTGCTAAGAAAGGTATGCTTCTCAACTTGGTTTGTTTTGAGGTTAATTTAACTTCAGTACCTAGACACACATGGTGGATAGATTCTGGTGCAACAACTCATATCAGTGTGTCTATGCAGGGTTGCCTGAGTTACCGAAAACCAAATGATGGTGAAAGATACATCTATGTGGGTGATGGCAAGACGGTTCAAGTTGAAGCAATTGGAAAATTTAGATTATTGTTAAAAACTGGTTTTTATTTGGATCTTGATGAAACATTTATTGTACCGTCTTTTAGACGAAATTTAATTTCTATTTCTGTTTTGGACAAATTTGGTTATTCTTGTTCATTTGGAAGTGGAAAATTTAGTTTGTTTCATGATTCAAAATTGGTTGGTTCAGGTTTTTTATCAGGTTACGATAATCTTTATTTCATTGATATGATTGCTTCATTTAATGAATCTTTACAATTAAGTACTCGAGGCATAAAGAGAAAATTAACTAATGAGAATTCAGCTGCGTTATGGCACAAACGATTAGGTCACATCTCTAAACGGAGAATAGAAAGACTTGTGTCAAACGAAATTCTAAACCCTTTAAATTTTACAGATTTTGATATTTGTATCAATTGTATAAAGGGGAAACAAATCAACAAAAGGAGATTTGAGGCCAATAGGACTTTGGATGTCTTAGAACTTATACATACAGATATTTGTGGACCATTTCCTACGGTAGCATGGAATGGTCAACAATATTTTATAACGTTCATAGACAATTTTTCAAGATATGGCTACATTTATCTCATTCATGAAAAGGCAAAGTCATTGGACGTGTTCAAAAATTATAAGGCTGAAGTTGAGAATCAACTCAACAAAAGAATTAAAAGCGTCAGATCTGACTGTGGTGGTGAATACTATGGTAGATATGACGGTTCAGGTGAACAACGTCCAGGACCATTCGCTAAATTCCTAGAGGAATGTGGCATCGTCCCACAGTACACTATGCCGGGTTCGCCCACTATGAATGGTGTTGCTGAAAGACGAAATAGAACGCTTAAAGATATGGTAAGGAGTATGATTAGTCATTCTACTTTACCAAAGACACTCTGGGGAGAAGCCCTTAAAACTGCAGCATATATCCTTAATAGAGTTCCAACAAAAGCAACTGGAAAAACCCCTTATGAACTTTGGACAGGCAAAAAGCCTAGTTTAAAACACTTACATGTTTGGGGTTGTCCAGCTGAAGCAAGGCCTTATAGGCCAAATGAAAAGAAACTGGACTCAAGAACTATAAGTTGTTATTTTGTTGGATACTCTGAAAGATTAAGGGGGTATAAATTTTATGATCCCACAACTAAGTCGATTTTCGAAACAGGAAATGCTCAGTTCTTTGAGGATGTAGATTTTGCAAGGGGAGATATAATTAAGGACTTTGTATTTGAAGAGGAATATGTTGATATTCCCACAGGTGTTATTGACATTGTTCAGGATCCTCTTCTTGACTTTGTTCAAGACACAACAAATCAAGACAATGTCAAATCTCCTATGCAAGAAGTTGTTCCAGAAGAACAAACTCTTCCTCCTCAAGAACCTATGCCATTAAGGAAATCCACTAGAGAAAGAAGAAGTGCAATACCAGATGACTATATTGTGTTTCTCCAAGAACATGAGGTTGGAATTGGATTGATGGAAGATGATCCAATTAACTTTCATCAAGCCATGGAAAGTTCTAATTCTCAAAAGTGGATTGATGCCATGAATGAAGAGATTAAGTCCATGAAGGACAATGACGTTTGGGATCTTGTTCCATTACCAGAAGGTGCGAAACCCATTGGTTGCAAATGGATATTTAAGACCAAGAGGGATTCGAAAGGTGATGTGGAGAGGTTCAAGGCTCGTCTTGTCGCAAAGGGATTTACTCAGAAAGAAGGTATTGACTATAAAGAAACTTTTTCTCCGGTTTCTTCTAAAGACTCTTTTAGGACTATAATGGCATTAGTGGCGCATTTCGATCTTGAGTTACATCAGATGGATGTAAAGACAGCGTTTCTCAATGGTAACATTGATGAGACAATTTATATGATGCAACCAGAAAACTTTATTTTGAAAGATTCAAAGAATTTGGTTTGCAAACTTAAGAAATCCATCTATGGGCTTAAGCAAGCATCTCGACAATGGTATTTCAAGTTTCATCATGTGATCACCTCGTGTGGTTTTGAAGTGAATTTAGTTGATGATTGTATATACCATAAGTTTTGTGGGAGCAAGTATATTTTTCTGGTTTTATATGTTGATGATATTTTGCTTGCCAGCAACGATATAAATTTATTGCATGAAACCAAGAAATTTCTATCTAAGAACTTTGAGATGAAAGATCTTGGTAATGCATCTTTTGTATTGGGCATACAGATACATCGAGATCGTTCTCGAGGTACTCTTGGGTTGTCTCAAAAAGGTTATATCAAAAAGGTTCTCAAGAGATATGGCATGCAAGATTGCAAACCAGGTAATACCCCTGTGGCTAAGGGAGACAAGTTTAGTCTCGCTCAGTGCCCTAAGAATGACTTTGAAGAAAAGGAGATGCAAAAGATTCCTTATGCATCAGCAGTAGGAAGTCTTATGTATGCTCAAGTCTGTACGTGTCCAGATATTGCGTACGTTACAGGGATGTTAGGCAGATATTTGAGTAATCCTGGATTGGATCATTGGAAAGCAGTTAAGCGAGTCATGCGGTACTTAAAGAGAACAAAAGATTATATGCTCATATATCGGAGGTTGGATCAGCTTGAGATCATTGGGTATACTGACTCCGATTTTGCTGGATGCCAAGACAGTATGAAATCTACATCAGGCTATATATACATGCTAGCTGGAGGTATTATTTCATGGAAGAGTGCTAAACAATCTCTTATAGCCTCTTCTACTATGGCAGCTGAATTCATAGCGTGTTATGAGGCATCTAATCATGGAATTTGGCTGCGAAACTTTGTCACAGGCTTGCGTATAGTAGATGGCATAGAAAGACCACTCAAGTTATTTTGTGATAATAAATCAGCAGTTTTATTTTCCAACAACAACAAAAGCTCAACAAAGTCTAAACACATAGACATCAAGTTCCTAGTTGTTAAAGAAAGAGTTCAAAGTAAACAATTGTCTATAGAACATATTGGCACAAACTCCATGGTTGCGGATCCGCTTACTAAAGGATTACCACCCAAAATGTTTCTTGAGCACACTGCTCATATGGGTGTTATGTCTTTAAGTGATATTCAGTTTTAGTGGGAGTTTGTAATTTTATGAATGCTTCTATGACATAGACATATTTTTCAATATATGTATGGTTCAAGTATATTTTCTGCAGAAATAAAGTTTTGGTATATTGAAACTTTGATTTTGTCATGGTTTGATCTCACTAAGGTTTAAGGAGGACCTATTGGAATTAGGCATGTTAAGATCACATTACATGAAAATTCCATACTACACATCCATATCATGATTCATGTTATTCATTTGTATCAATATATGTGACCATTGATGGGTTTAGTTACGACAAATTAAATGTAACAAAGACTACTTTGATCCTATGTTGGTATGATTGATGAACCGAATTGGTAAAAGATGCATTTTATAATTATATAATTATAAGGTTACACATATAGTCCAAGTGGGAGATTGTTGGATCCTTAATCCAACGTTGGCCTTATATGTGAATAATTATATATTAAAGACACATAATGCCAAATTAAAGTGATCTAATAATGTATAAATTATTTTGGCAGTTATGTATCTGAAAGGTTATGGGACCTTTAATGTGTGGTAACTAAAGGGTAATTCTATTTTGTGATGGGTTAAAATAGAAATACCAAAAGACCTTATGACTGTCTACAAATAGGTTAGGTCCCCAGATCACACGACGTTCTTTTCTTTTCTGACATCCCATTATCAGAGAGAGAAAGAGAGATAATTAAAGGGTTTTCTCAAGAGAGTACGTGTTGATCTGGAAGGCCAAACCACACCGCTCTCTTATCATCATGAATTCAGGTATGCTTCCGCTTATTGTTTCTAGTGATTAACATGATAGAATTTATTTTTATATAGATGATGGTTTTCATCAAAAGGTTAAATTTGGTTCTAACATTAGAGACTTAGAGGATGTAGTGTCCAACCTTGTGCATCGATAATATGGAGACCTAGGTCGGTCGATTGGTCCATTAAAAACTCAGAGAATACAAATATAAATATATTTTTAAATCTTGTAAGTAAAATATTTATTTTTAGTCTCTCAAAATAAATGTCTCATTTTCATCTTTTAATTTCTTAAGTGCATGAACTTTATTTAATAAAATAAGATTTTATAAAGGACAAAAATCATAATTAACACATTTTTGAAATAAGGAGTCAAAATGAGACCATTACATTTTAAAAAGTATAGTTAAAATATTATTTTATCCATCTAAGAACTATTTTGAAAGGAGTAAATTACAATTTTCATTAAATAAAAATTGAAGCCATTAAACATACCAATCCTGAGAGATTAAAAGAATTAAAGCTTTTTTATATAAAGTTTTTAATGCTTAAAAGCTAATATAATTCAAACATAAACATCATATCAATTTGAATGTCAACACCGAGGACAATAGTAGACATGATTGGTCTACATGTTTGAATTTGATATGATCATGGCATCTCATCTTATATGATATATGGAATTGACTCCTCTCCTTCTCTTTTTTACTTACAGTGAAAAAACGCATCATTTCCTTCTATACCCCACTCACATTTATAACATCACAAGTTTATCGGACCAAATATTAGCATAAATTGATGCAATGAAACTTAGGAATCTCCTGTCCATTACTTTACTTCCTCCTCTCCACAATTTTTATATTTAAAATACTCCTTAAAAAAATATTTAATACTAATATATGTTTAATTTAAAATACTCTCAATCAATATAATGTGTTATCCCCTGAACATGTAATTAAAAGTTTGATTTCTATTTAATGTGTATTATAAAAAATCTTTTGAAAGATGTCAACTCTTTTAATAGATTTTAGTATTTTCATAAATTAATTTTTAGCTATTGGTTAGGGGATATCTTAGTTTATCCAAAAATAAATAAATAACTTTAACAATAATAGGTATGAAGTAGAAATAATAATTCTTAAATAGGAATATATGTGAAAAAAGTTAATTAATATTTTTTTTTATAAAAATTATAATAATAATAATTTGATTAAAATTTAAGATTATAAATATACTATCTTAATCCTTTATTACTATGTCCATCAAGTGGTTAAAAGTTAATTAATATTACTTGTGCAAAACATAAACATTTTTTTGAACAAAAAGAAAACTTAAAGCATAAACATCTTTTTACCAGAAGACATTTCAAAATAAAAAATTAATTTTTTTTTCCAAATATAAAAATCACCCCAAAAAAATCATTTTTTTCACATCGTTTCCAAATTAATCGTGGAAAAAAATAATAATTTCACATTAATTTTAATTGAATTTAATATAAAAGAGTTTATTTACATTAATTAAAATTAGAACCGATGTAAAATGACTTTTATATTTTAACCCTGCTCTAAAAAATATTTAATAATCTATACTCAAGTTTTGTCCATATAATTTTTACATTTAGTATAATCAACATAAAACAAAATATCTATCACCTCTCTTTCTACATAAACCGACCAAACAAAATAATATAATTTGTATTATTTGTGGAAAATCAATCTTTGTTCGTGGCAACTCTGAAAAATGAGTACTCACGTAAGGAATATTACATGTAATGACATATAAAAAGTGTCACTATTTTAGTATTGATTTTAAATAAAATTTAACAAACATATTTTATGTATTATTATAGTTTATATCTACACTTTTTAATAATATACTAATATATATTATAATTATTGTATGAATAATTTTTTTTTAATAACATGTATAGTATTATTATAGGGTGTGTCACTATATCCCTCTCTTGTAGTGATTTTACGTTCTCACTACATCATGTATGAATGATTGATATAAATAGTAGTTGGGTGAGTGGTGGAATTTTTTGCCTTGTGCACCTAATTGTGTCCCATTGGTCCATTATTGTTTAATTTTATGAGTTTTAGAAGTTCAGAGTTGATTTATGTGGCAATAAATAAATATGGAGATGGATCCAGATCCAAAAAATTAGGTCCAAAGTGGTTGCCAAATTGTTCGATGCAGAATTGTGTTCTTTTGGTCTCTCTTCTGTCATATCTTACAATACTTACAATCAAACATATTATGCGACAAAATTCAAAAGGGATTTGGTTGGATTCGAGATGCTATCTGCCTTTGTTAAAAAAATGTGTTGACTTTGTTCTCTCTCGAAACTCGATTCAAGGCTTGAATCCAATGCTTGGAGTGCATGTCATGAGATCAGAGAATATAAGTTTTTCTATGGATGGATTATATGCTGGTATTTTAGTCATTCACATGTTAAATATTTATCACATATAACTATAACTTATAATCATTTTTTTATATATGAGTAGATATTTTATTTTAATATACAAAATGTATTTAAAATTTATAATTTATCATCATAAATAAAAATTCAATTATATAAGAAGTTAAAAGAATTTCCAAAAAAATCATTCTAAAAAAAATGTATAAAAACATTCTTATCAAAAAAATTGTACAAAATATTCTGACATAAAATATTCAATCTTAATATATTGGGGTCGACTAGTAGTGTATAATTAGTAATTAAGTACAATGTTAAGTGTCTCCGTTATCATTTGTGTATTATTTTTAATTTGCAATACTAATGACAAGAGAGACTAAAAAGCATCACATGTAATGAATAAAAAAACCATGACATGCGTTAACAGTGTAGTGTTAAATTAATCTCTATTAATATAAGGTTTATTTTTAAAAATTAAAGTATTAGGATAAGTATTACGAATTTAAAAAACATTTACATTTTCATAAATATAAGAAAGTAATATATAATTAAGTATAGCAATTGTTATTTATTTACTCGGTTAAGACATTAACTTATGACTTTATGTAAGCTACTCAAAATTTAATCTAATAATTTTAATAAATGTTAATATCGTGATTAATTTGAATCGATATAAGTAACAAGAGGCTCGGGTTATAATAAATTTGTTGTTTTTTACAATAATTATTTTTAAATTATATAAAAATAACTTCAAAGTAATTGATAATATAAAAACTTTTATACTCACTCTTTAAAAAAAAAAAAAAATACTCCCGGCACTGAGTAAAGGCAAACTACGAAGTAAACAATATTTTAAAGCATTTAAGTCTTTTCCATTGAATTCCGTTGATTTTCTTGAAATATTCGTACAAACTTTGACTATTTTTTATGAGCGGTTTAAATTTCAATGGAGAGACTCCATTTGACTTTGTATCAGTTTTCCCACTACAACAAATTAATTAAGAAATAAAATACTGCGTGGTAGTTTTCTTTGAATAGCCAATCACTAAATCAAAGACTTTGACTAGGATGCAAACTTAATTAGTTTAATCATAATGGCTTTATATAAACAAATATAACAAACTGTAATCATATATGGAAATCTCATATATGATTAAATCTACGTAGAAGTTATGATTTTTGTGATTGATACATGAACTAATAAAATAAATAAGTGTGATTATTAGGTGATTCATCAGTCGAAAAAGAAAAATATTATTAGACATATGAATAATTAAATTAAATAATTTAGATTTGTTAGGTAACAAATTTTTATTAATATATTAATTTTCTAATAGTGAATGTTTATTTTATAAAAAAAAATGAATATTCCTTCTAAAATACTCCTAATGTAATTTTTATTGGAATTGTCACCAGCATCCTCATCATAGATTCACCAATACAAACACTGTCAATGCCAACGTCAAAAACAAGTGTCGCAACCCCGCTATGGACTCCTCCTCCTTCATCATTGTAGACAATATCATCTTTCGTTGCCTTTGCCTCCTCTACAAGAACGGTAACATCATCAATCGCAGTAGTGACATTGTCAAGCAACTTTGTGCCATCTCCAAGGCCAAGATTTGCATCGGCAAGTGTTCCTCAACTGTGACAAATGTGTCATCACCATTAATAGCACCTCTGAGGAGATTAACTGCCTTGACGACACTATTTGAGTGTGTTGAATCCTCTTTGAATATGTGTTTTAATAATAACAAACTTTTAGTTTCAAATTTTAATATAAAAGAGTTATTATGTGAATTATTAACAATTTTATTCAAGTGTTTCAAAAGTATTTTTTAAGTACTCAAAAGGTTGTCTAAGTATTGTACTTCAAAAGAAGACATTATTTAATCTATTTAAAATGTCATTTAACATCAAGGTCTTGATAGTCCTAAGAAAGAAGATGAGCATCATGTGTCTATATTCAAAATGGTTGAAGTTTATAAGACATTCCTTTTTAAGAAGAGTGTCTTGAAGACTTGGTCAAGAAAACCTACACTTTGAACCATCTAGCGTAAGGTTTCAATTAAAACACAACTTCTTAAAAAAAAATTGTACTGAAGACTCTACTTATAATGTTTGAAGAGAAGGTATGCTTAGAAGGTACCATCATCTAAAGAAAAGTTGATAGTACTAGAAAAGGAAAGTATAATGAGGTCAGAACTACTTAAAAACTAAGTTACCCATAATAAACCTATTTCAGTGACTATAAAAGGAAGACTACAATTTTAAAGCAAGCAAGACCGTAAAGAGTAATCAAAACATGAGCTATTAAAACTTCAATCTTGCTTCATAATATGATTTATTCAGAGAACTTCACTTCTACATTTGTATCAATCTTCACTAGTAGAAAATAAGCATATTACGTCACCCCTTTTACGTCGGAAATATGAAAATCTGACGTAAAAAAAATGCGGTGGCATTTTTGTAATTTTTGCGAACTTTTTTACGTCGCACCTGGTAAGGTCCGACGTAAAAAGTCCAATCTACGTCGCACCTGGGAAGGTCTGACGTAAAAAGTCCAATTTACGTCGCACCCTAGCAGGTCCGACGTAAAAAAGACGCAAATTTGAATAAGAGAGCGCGAGGCACACCGCGCGCATTCACTTTTCATCACTTTTCATTTTTTTCTCTGTAAACCCTCTCCCTCTTCTTTGTTACTAAATCGTTTTCTTGTTTTTTGCAGAGGGATGAACTCTTTGTTACTCATTTGCACATTGTTGCTGCTCCTCAGGTATGAAACAAGGTTTCGTTAGCACTTTTCTACTTAGCATTGCTACTCTGGTTATCTATTTTATTCGATTTTTTGGTTGTTTTATTTGTGTAGGTAGTGGACGTTTTTTTTTGTTATTCTACGAAGCAGAATGGCCCGTTCTGCAAGCAGAACGGGCCGTTCTGCCTGCGTTCTTAAGTTTTTTTTTTTGTTTTTTTACGACTTTTTTACGTCGGGTTTCGTAATTTCTGACGTAAATTTACGTCGGATTTGAAGCCCCGACGTAAAATTTATGTCTCCCGCTTCTACATCGGTACGTTTTCTGACGTAAAAAAACCTAAAATATCCGACGTAGTACACCTCTTTTGTACTAGTGCTTGTATTAGAAAAACAAAGTGTGAATTTTCCTTAGTGGAAGCTTCAACTTAGGATAATCTATTATAACCCTAGCAGAGTGTTAGGATGCAAAAACCCATTTTTGTAAAAAAGTCTTTCTTATCCATATTTGAGTTATAGAGGTGTAGGAAGGAAAAAAAGAAATCACAATAGTAGTTATGTGATCTCATAGCACGTGGCTCTAAGGTTAGCTATCTCAGCAAGTGGCTAAGTGTAAATCATTAATAGTACGTATGTGGTTGCATAGTAGTGTGATTGTATCAGCAGGTGGTTGAGTTGTTTCTAGAACAACAGTTAGCTATGATAGTGAAAATTTCACAATTTTGTGTGAGGACTAAATGTATAAAATTTTGTGAAATCTCTTGAACTCTATCCTTTTACTTGGTTCATTTACTTTATTGCATGTTATATTTATTGGTGCATGATTTATTGTGAAAACTAGCTTACTCAAAAACTATTTTGAGAAGAGTATCATAAGTTTGAATAATCAGAAATATAGCTTTTGAAGAATAGATTTTTATAAAGAACTATTTTTTTAAAAGAACAAAATAATTCAACCCATTATTCTTATTGCTTAACATTCACTTCATGGAGACCTCGTCTCGCCTATGTAGAAAGTAGAATGCGTTATTCTGGATCCACCAAGCGCGTTATTGTTGAAAACTTACATGACAATATGAACCACTTTAATAGCCTCTATGACACTAACAACCTCGTCTTGCCTGCGTAAGACATGCTCTTTCAGATCCATCAACGTGTGTCATCGAGGGCACAGGTGATGATGACGATAGGAACCACATCACCGCCAAGCTCGTCGTGCCATCTAATAAGATCAAATATGTGTTAGATCGAATATGTAATTAACAAAGGTAGCTATCGTGCATATACTGACAACCTAATCCCTCATTTGATGTTGTCGCCATTGCATCCAATCAAAAGCTGAATTACTTGTTGGTGAGAAGGGCGACCACATAGGAGAAGATCTTGAGTTATAAAAGAAAAATGATGCATCGTCCGAAAATAGACTCCGAAACTTGTTCCAAATTATTAAAAAAAATTAATTTAAATAATGAAATATTAAATAAAATAATTATTTTATAATAAATTTATTAAAAGATATTAATATTTTAAAGATTCGGACGATGATTCAGAATTTGTTTCGGCTTATATAGCAATGCTAGTTATAAAAAGGGTATTTTATAAAATTCAAATTTTAAATAAAAATAAAAAAATAGAAGGAAAAAAAACAACAACTAATGTTTACTTGTCCAACGGTGGACAATCTGTTATGATGATCCACTATAACCAGCGTCATCTTATAGAAACTATTTCACCATCATAGAAAAACTGTACCGCATAATTGTATTTTTGTTTGTTTGAATGAGATGGAAGTCATGATCAGGGAAAAAAATGTTAAACACTCATTTATATAGTGAATGCGAAAATCACCCAATTTTCAATCATGCCTTAAGAGATTTGTTACATTAAAATGAACTACATTATAATTAAGGAGAGAACTGGAATTTTAAAAATAAAAGGAGAAGATTAATTATGCAATGTAAATACTATTATTTACCGGGAAAGAAAATATTTGTTTCATATATAAAGTACATTTTATTATGGGACAGAGAGACTAAAGTATAGAGAATTACTAAGAAGAAAAATCTAGTATTGTAAATAAAAAAGTTATGCAAAAGTTAGCAAACGAGCATGGAAAAAAGAAGAAAAAATGAGAAAAAGAAAATGTACTAAAAAGTTAAAAAAGAAGAAGAAGGGATGTGTTAATAAAAATGACATGAATTAATGCAGCATAGTGAAAGGGTGATTGAATTAAATGTGATGCTACTCCATGCATGTGAGGTATCGACAATTTCCAGGGCTCCAATAAAGACATCTACCGGCCTCAGTTTATCATCCTATGGAATCAATACTTAAGATGGAAATGAAGAGGATGAAGAACAAAAAGGAGACAAACTTTAACCTCTTTTCTTAATTTTTACATTTTTTTAAAATATCTAATCCACCACTTTAAGGATTTAATCCAAAAAAAATTTTAAAGATCACACGGATTCTCTATACAACTAATATTTATGTCAAATAAAATTATTACGAGCAACTAAAATTTTCTTTTATATACTTAGATTTCAAATAAGATGTTATTAATTAAATTAAAATAACTTTGTACTAATTAATTAATATACCCTTTGATCTAAATTGAAGTCTTCTGACTTATGACATGATTTAATTTTGGAGTTTATATAAAAATATATAAGGAAAAATTTAGAAATTAGAATAAAAAAATGTATTTATTTATGGTATCTTTTTAATTTCTAACTCGCGATTAATAAAGATATTTTTTTTTCATTTTTATTCATCTTAATAATTATAATTTTTTTATTTGTATTAATTTAAACTTGAATTCATATTTTAGTGTATACTATTAAGAAAATGTTAGCGCATTCTTTATTATTTGTCAAAATTATTAAAAACTATAAATCTTTTTGAGACTTATTTCTTATTTAATAATTTTCACTTATAATTTGAATTATTAGCATTCCTCACATAATAAAATCCAAAATGGTTAATTAAAAATGGACCTTTCTTAATAGTAAAAAAAAAAAAGGTAGGTAAACTAAACATGGAGAATGGTAGAAAGAAAACATAAAAATACTTTGTTTTTTCCTTTATCATGTGCTTTTGCTATTTTTTGTGAGTACTTTGGATCTTGTCCGTTTAAGGAGTTATCACAGTCCCATTACTACTACGTGTGTGTGCATTCTTCTCTGACTTTTCAGTTTCTCTCTCTTTCTCTCTCTCTCTCTGCTTCTCGGGTTTAGTCAAGAAAGAGGTCACTGTGCGTTATGCATTGCTCAGCTGTCCACTCCATTCTTTAATCCTTCCTACCTTTTTGTTTCCGCTTCGCTTTTTTATTTATTTATTTAGTTATTTATTAATATTTATCTCAACTTTCACAAAAAACAAAATAATTAAAGAAAAAAAGAGCTCACTTTCCTGAACCTTGACCCGTTTTCACTTTAATTTTGAACTGCTTAATCAAGCATGGGTCTTCAGACTCACTTATTGTATCCTCAACCTTAAAATGCCCTTCAATTTCATGCAAATTCTCTGGGTTTTTGAGCTTCCATGCTCCAATCTAAAGCTACCCAGATTCAGATTCTCCACGCTTTGTTAACTACTTGAGAATCTGAAGCATAGTACAAGTACAAGCCAGCAACTTCCTCAGCTTCTTCAGTGTGAATGCATCTTGCTCTGAGCTGTTCCATTCCATGAATCCTTTCAGGTGATTCCTCGTTGAAAAATCTTGCCTTTCCTTGTCCCTTCTGGCCAATTAGTGATACAAACTTAGCTTGCAGATCTGGGTTGTTTTGTTTCGGTGGTTTTCGTGAATGTTCACTTCAGGGTTTCAAACTCCCAAATGGGTTCCACATTGTGGGTTTGGTTTCCAAGGGTGTGCCTCAAAGGGAGTTTGGGGTTTCTTTCTGGTGCTAGTGCTTGGTGTTTTTATTTTGATGTGAAGTGCTGTTTCCTTAGTGATTGGAACGTTTCGGGTTCTGTTTTTGTTTTATGGAAGGTGTTTTGTTTTTAGTCGTTGTTTTCATAAAAATTTAGTTGTTGGACAACCTTGACTGCCATTGGTCTTTTAATTTCCTTCCTAATATGTTAAATGTGGCATGTGAACGAAATTTGGGTTCTTAACTCGTGAATTCTATTCAATGTAGAAATTCTGGTAGTTCCTCTTCCGCGTAGAATATAGTCCGGAAGGAAGCTTACATTGGTTACTGGTTGGCAAGAAAATATGTTTCTTAGAATTAACTGCAGAAATGTTAGTTCAAGTTATAAAGTCACAAGACAGCTCAAATTACCTACTCCAACGACTTAATTTGACACTAAATGTTGTTCTTGAGTTCTTTTACTTTCTTCCTCAGCTAAAATCTTTGGATTCTTTTTTCTTTTGGTGTTCATCTTCTTGGCCTTGTACTTGCACCTTTTTATAGAAAAGCTTCTTTCTCTGGAAATTAGTTAATGTTTTGACCACTTGACTAGTAGCTTTTGTCTGCATAATTTGGAGTAATTGGTCATTTGATGGACCAAATGTTTTTCATTTTCCTTTCCCTTCCTGACCACGCTGTCTTGACATATTCCTTTTGATAGTCATCTTCAGTTCTGCACTGCTTATTACTCTTTGTAATTGATTTGCAGTTATGATTTAGGTATGGAGATACTTAGTTTCAACTGTAACTTGAATATTCTCCTTGGTGGTATAGTTGTCATTTGATATCTTTTAATCTCCACTTTTTTAAAACTGAGAATGATGCAATTCTTTTCATTCAATTTAATGTACTATCTATTTTTATTTTATTTTTTCATTTAGTCACTCCTTTTGTTTTAAACAAGAATTGCGACTGATGTAGATAACATGCCCCATGAGGCATGTTTTCATTAGGTTATTGTTGTTCTGTTGTCAGTAATTGTCACTCTGCAAAATTGTAGCTACACAAGGCATTTTCAAAATATTAAGTATTTTTTAAATCACAGAAACTTTTTCCCTCCATTATCTTTATGATGATAATGAAAATCCTACAGTAGGCAGAAAGAGATTGCGAAAGTTTATCCAGGGCTTGCAACTTCTTATATGTTTCTTGGTTAATTGAGATTTGAGACGTGCCTTTTATAATTAACTAGAATTATTCTACAAATACATTCAGAAATGTTGTCACTATAATTCTTCAATTCATCTTTGTGATATATTGCTTAGTGCTTGCTTCTTCATGCTACTGATCCTCTCTTTGATTTGTGGTCATGGTGCTAAACCAGGAAAATATGAAGGATGGCAGAGGTTACTTTGAATTCAAGTGTCAATATCTTATACCTTACAACCAAAAAACGCTCCATGAAGTTCTACTCCCCTCTAATGCACCCTTTCCTTTTCATCATTGTTATTCTTTGTCCTATGGTTATTGCTGACTTAAGTTCTGATAAGCAAGCCCTTCTTGATTTTGCTTCTGCTGTCCCCCATCGCCGGAACCTTAAGTGGGATCAAGCTACCCCTATCTGTACATCTTGGGTAGGCATCACTTGCAATCCAAATGGCACTCGTGTTGTTTCTGTCCGACTCCCTGGAATTGGACTAGTCGGCACCATCCCTGCCAACACAATTGGAAAGATTGACTCACTAAAAAATATCAGCCTCCGTGCCAACTTACTCAGTGGAAGTCTTCCTCCTGATATTACCTCTCTTCCTTCTCTACAATATCTCTACCTTCAGCATAATAATCTTTCTGGTGACATACCTACCTCATTGTCCACCCACCTCAATGTACTTGATTTGTCATACAATTCCTTCACCGGTGCTATTCCAAAGACATTACAAAACCTAACACAACTAACTAGATTGAACCTCCAGAACAACTCCCTATCTGGACATATTCCAAATCTCAATGTCACTAAGCTCAGGCATTTGAATTTAAGCTACAACCATTTGAATGGCTCTATCCCTGCTGCTCTTCAGATTTTCCCAAATTCTTCCTTTGAGGGTAACTCTCTATGCGGATTACCTCTAAAATCATGCTCTATAATCTCCCCCACTCCTCCCTCGTCAACTCCTGCCCCATCATCACCTCCGGCAAGACATAACTCCAAAAATAAATTGAGTAAGGTAGCTATCATTGCAATTGCTGTTGGTGGGGGCGTGCTATTACTTTTTGTAGCTCTTGTCATTGTTCTTTGCTGTTTAAAGAAAAAAGATGATGGAAGCCCCAGAGTAGCTAAAGCCAAGGGTCCTAGTGGTGGGAGAAGTGAGAAGCCAAAAGAAGAGTTTGGAAGTGGGGTGCAAGAACCTGAGAAAAACAAGTTGGTTTTCTTTGAGGGCAGTTCTTATAATTTTGATCTTGAGGATTTGCTGAGAGCTTCAGCTGAAGTTCTTGGAAAGGGTAGTTATGGTACTGCATACAAGGCTATATTGGAGGAGTCAACAACCGTTGTGGTGAAAAGGCTGAAGGAAGTTGTGGTAGGCAAAAGGGAATTTGAACAGCAGATGGAGATTGTGGGAAGGGTTGGACAGCACCCAAATGTTGTGCCACTTCGTGCTTATTATTATTCCAAGGACGAGAAGCTTTTGGTTTGTGACTACATCCCAAGTGGCAATCTATCTACCCTCTTGCACGGTATGCATTTCTGTTTGGACTGGATTTACACTGGATTGCTAACTAATTTAAACAGTCTAAACCCAACTTACGCTATCTGTTTTGCACCTTTACACTGGATTTCTTATTTACTGCAATGAAAGCAGTAGAAAGAAATTAAATTTGTTATCATATGTTGGGGATTACTCTAATGCTTGAAGTCTTTCAGTATAATCTCTTACCTGTTGATGTAATGTACCTTATGGTATATATGTAGCCGAGTCAGCTAAATCAATTTGACTTTGATGACAGGTAACAGGGCAAGTGGAAGAACTCCATTAGATTGGAACTCCCGAATAAAAATCTCTGCTGGAATTGCCAGAGGAATTGCTCACATACATTCTGTTGGGGGTCCAAAATTCACACATGGAAATGTCAAATCCTCGAATGTCCTCCTCAACCAAGATAATGATGGCTGCATTTCTGATTTTGGCCTCACCCCGCTTATGAATGTTCCTGCAACCCCTTCTAGAGCCGCAGGTTATCGCGCTCCGGAGGTGATTGAAACCCGTAAGCACACACACAAGTCAGATGTGTACAGTTTTGGTGTCCTTCTTCTGGAAATGCTTACCGGGAAAGCGCCACAACAGTCTCCAGGACGGGATGACATGGTTGATCTCCCCAGGTGGGTTCAGTCTGTTGTTAGGGAGGAGTGGACAGCTGAGGTTTTTGATGTGGAGCTAATGAGGTACCAAAACATTGAAGAAGAAATGGTGCAAATGTTGCAAATTGCCATGGCCTGTGTGGCAAAGGTTCCAGATTTGAGGCCTAGCATGGAGGATGTAGTGAGAATGATCGAAGAGATCCGGCTATCTGATTCGGAAAACCGGCCATCTTCGGAAGAGAACAGATCCAAGGAGGAATCAGCTGCGCAAACTCCATAGTTAACTTTTCCATTTTTCCTTTGTTCCAAGCAAATTGATTTCTTGAACTTGTTTTTACCAGGAAGCAACATTCAGTGGTATATAATTATAATTAAGAGTGCATGAAACAGTTCTCACAGATGGAATTACTTCTGTTATTTCATTCCCTAGGAAGGTTTATTTTGTTGAATTCTTGTGTATTAACGTTGTGATTCAATTGATGATCTTCATTCAAGAACAATCCATCTCCTTTAATTGTTATTCTACTGATTGTTAGAAATGTGTATTTCTGAATCACCAAATCATGCCATAGCTGGGAAATGATATGATAAATAAACCCTGTATTCTGTCTCTTGATCTTTCAATGACAGTGTGGTGATACGTTAATATACTGTACCGTCTAGGTAAAAACCCGACAAGTGTACCGTCTAGGTAAAAACCCGACAAGTGTACCGTCTAGGTAAAAACCCGACTAGTGTACCGTCTAGGTAAAAATCCAACTAGTGTACTGTCTAGGTAAAAATCCGACTAGTGTACTGTCTAGGTAAAAATCCGACTAAGTTACCTCTCTTCTAAGTTTCAGTACAGACCTAATCGGTCATAGCCCGACTCGACCTGCTAAGCTCGATTCCTCTCGCCTACAAGGGAACCACTCGGCAATTACCTTACTGGACCCTCGGTATGGGTCCAGTCGGTCGGAATCCGACCAAGCTCGTTCCCATTAACTTGCACCATCATGATAAGAACGGTTAGGGAAATCCCTTGATTCTCGGGGCCCAAGAAGCCCATGAACGACGTACCATAAAACCCAAAACCCTAAAGTTGAGCAAGCAGATTACACTCTTGAATGCTCTGGCTTTGAGGCTTGACCTAGGAAAAAACCCTAGCGCGTCTCTTGGCCGGAACATTTTGGCGCCCACCGTGGGGCTACGGTGAAACTCTTCCTACGCCCCAAGAAACAAAAAAAAAACCTACACTTTACCATAGCGAGAGGCGGCAACAACAACAACTCGCAACCACCAACCATGGAGGAGATGATGACCATGATCAATGGCATGAAAGAGGAGCGCGACCCAGAGAGAGAGAAGGAGAGGAAGTTTCCCGCACAAAAACAGAGTGGGCTCTGTGTTTTCGTCCGTGTAAGGTCTTGCACCGTTGGATCGAGCTGATTTTTGGACTATAGGTTCCAGAAATGTGTTTCTTCATTCTGACCGTTCGGATTGTCAATCTGAGGACTGGTTTGTCGAAAAACAGCTCCATATCAGTGGGTGAAAGTGTTCCAGCACAAAACAGAGCTGGTACTGTGTTTTAATCGGTGTGAAGTCGTTCACCGTTGGATCGGCCTGATTTTTGGGCTATAGGTTCAGGAAGTGAGGTTCTTCATTCTGACCGTTCGGATTGTCAATCTGAGGACTGGTTTGTCGAAAAACAGCTCCATATCAGTAGGTGAAAGTGTTCCAGCACAAAACAGAGCTGGTACTGTGTTTTAATCGGTGTGAAGTCGTTCACCGTTGGATCGGCCTGATTTTTGGACTATAGGTTCAGGAATTGAGGTTCTTCATTCTGACCGTTCGGATTGTCAATCTGAGGACTGGTTTGTCAAAGAACAGCTTCGTATCAGCAGGTGAAACCGTTTGACGCGAAACAGGATCCTAGTCAACATCTAATGGACTTTCGTGCTCAGATGTCAATTCGTGGAGGAAGCATGGGAGTCTGCTGCGAGGGTGTTATGCTAAAAAGGTTTTTAATGAGGTACCATCAAATAATAAAATCATTATTTTCAAATTGATTCTGACTTGTAGGCAAACTCGTGATTATCGGCAATAGTCCGGCTGGGCGAGTATAAATAACTCGAAGACCAAACTCGTGATTGTCGGCAAAAGTCCGGCGGGGCGAGTATAAATAACTCGAAGAACTCGTGATTGTCGGCAATAGTCCGGCTGGGCGAGTATAAATAACTCGATTGATAAAACTCGTGATTGTCGGCAAAAGTCCGGCTGGGCGAGTATAAATAACTCAAAGAACTCGTGATTGTCGGCAATAGTCCGGCTAGGCGAGTATAAATAACTCGATTGATAAAACTCGTGATTGTCGGCAAAAGTCCGGCTGGGCGAGTATAAATAACTCGAAGAACTCGTGATTGTCGGCAATAGTCCGGCTGGGCGAGTATAAATAACTCGATTGATAAAACTCGTGATTGTCGGCAAAAGTCCGGCTGGGCGAGTATAAATAACTCGAAGAACTCGTGATTGTCGGCAATAGTCCGGCTGGGCGAGTATAAATAACTCGATTGATAAAACTCGTGATTGTCGGCAATAGTCCGGCTGGGCGAGTATAAATAACTCGATTGATAAAACTCGTGATTGTCGGCAAAAGTCCGATTGGGCGAGTATAAATAACTCGAAGACAAACTCGTGATTGTCGGCAAAAGTCCGACTGGGCGAGTATAAATAACTCGAAGACAAACTCGTGATTGTCGGCAAAAGTCCGACTGGGCGAGTATAAATAACTCGAAGACAAACTCGTGATGGTCGGCAAAAATCTGACTGGGCGAGTATAAATAACTCGAAGACCAAAAATCGTGATTGATCGGTTCAAATTCGACTGGACGAGCACAAACTCGACACGGCTTTAGACCGATTGTCATTCATCTTGCAACACGGCATCACATGGATCGGAATATGGCCGACCGGCCGTATTAAATTTGGTTTTATACATTATGCGAATCAGACTTTGGCCGACTAAACGTACAAATTTTTTTCAATAGTCAGAATTGGAACGACTGGGGTCGTAAGATCTAACGCTTAACTTGGAAAATTTCCACTTCTTTTTTACGATTCGGAATTTTATCGAATGGCTACGCAAATTTCATTCTGACAGAAATTTTGTTTGTTATGCAACTCAGAATTTGGTCGACTCGCTTCGGAATATTTTAATCTTCAACTAGGAAAGTTTCCATTGGTCTAGTAAATTTCATTTTACAAGGTTTTCAACTCATTATACAAATCGGATTATCACCGACTCATTTAGAAAAAATTTCATGACTTATGCTAAAAATTTTCCGTTTGTTTTCGGAGCTTAGGCGATTTGTTTGGTCAAATTTTCTTTCCAATTACATAGAATCAGCAATAGGGTGATCCAACCCCGCAAAACTCAAAAAAAAAAAAAAAAAAAAAACATTGTTGAACTCGGCATATGGCCGATTATATTTGGTCATCGAATGTATTTTTCGTGACTTATGCTAAAAGGAATTTAGGTTCTTATCAAACCCCGTGATAACTTAAAATAATAGTGATCCATTTACAAAGGTAATTGGCTTTGAGGCGATCACTATTGTTCAAGAACCCAACATGTAAAAACCGTTTTTGTTACTTAGAATTTTTTGGATCGTAAGTGAAGTCAGGATTTCGGCGGTTACTCATTGAAGCCGAAATCTTGACGACTATTACTTATTGCCCCAATCTTTTAACTTAGAATAATCTTGATGCATGGAGTATGCCAATAGGAATTTACGCGATTATACTCGTTTTAATGGTGATACTTCTAAGCAATGATATTTGTGATTCACTGTTTATGGTTATCAGAATTTCGGAGACTACTTTTGGTTAACTTAGAATTACTATACCTTTTGTTGAGATCGAAATTCTGGCGATCGTTTTGGTTTTAAAACCTCCATATTTCTAGTGTACGGGCTAGGCTGGATTCCGACCATGGGGTTAACAAGGGACAGGTCGGCAATGGCTAAGCCGACCCTCTATCTAGCAAAGCCTTCTCGCCTTACACGCTCAAGGCTGGAGGGCTAGTGTACGGTCTAGGCCGGATTCCGACCATGGGGTTAACAAGGGACAGGTCAGCAATGGCTAAGCCGACCCTCTATCTAGCAAAGCCTTCTCGCCTTACACGCTCAAGGCTGGAGGGCTAGTGTACGGTCTAGGCCGGATTCCGACCATGGGGTTAACAAGGGACAGGTCGGCAATGGCTAAGCTGACCCTCTATCTAGCAAAGCCTTCTCGCCCTACACGCTCAAGGCTGGAGGGCTAGTGTACCGTCTAGGTAAAAACCCGACAAGTGTACCGTCTAGGTAAAAACTCGACTAGTGTACCGTCTAGGTAAAAATCCAACTAGTGTACTGTCTAGGTAAAAATCCGACTAGTGTACTGTCTAGGTAAAAATCCGACTAAGTTACCTCTCGTCTAAGTTTCAGTACAGACCTAATCGGTCATAGCCCGACTCGACCTGCTAAGCTCGATTCCTCTCGCCTACAAGGGAACCGCTCGACAATTACCTTACTGGACCCTCGGTATGGGTCCAGTCGGTCGGAATCCGACCAAGCTCGTTCCCATTAACTCGCACCATCATGATAAGAACGGTTAGGGAAATCCCTTGATTCTCGGGGCCCAAGAAGCCCATGAACGACGTACCATAAAACCCAAAACCCTAAAGTTGAGCAGGCAGATTACACTCTTGAATGTTCTGGCTTTGAGGCTTGACCTAGGAAAAAACCCTAGCGCGTCTCTTGGCCGGAACATTTTGGAGTGTACGGTCTAGGCCGGATTCTGACCATGGGGTTAACAAGGGACAGGTCGGCAATGGCTAAGCCGACCCTCTATCTAGCAAAGTCTTCTCGCCCTACACGCTCAAGGCTGGAGGGCTAGTGTACCGTCTAGGTAAAAACCCGACAAGTGTACCGTCTAGGTAAAAACCCGACAAGTGTACCGTCTAAGTAAAAACCCGACTAGTGTACCGTCTAGGTAAAAATCCGACTAGTGTACTGTCTAGGTAAAAATCCGACTAAGTTACCTCTCGTCTAAGTTTCAGTACAGACCTAATCGGTCATAGCCCGACTCGACCTGCTAAGCTCGATTCCTCTCGCCTACAAGGGAACCACTCGACAATTACCTTACTGGACCCTCGGTATGGGTCCAGTCGGTAGGAATCCGACCAAGCTCGTTCCCATTAACTCGCACCATCATGATAAGAACGGTTAGGGAAATCCCTTGATTCTCGGGGCCCAAGAAGCCCATGAACGACGTACCATAAAACCCAAAACCCTAAAGTTGAGCAGGCAGATTACACTCTTGAATGCTCTGGCTTTGAGGCTTGACCTAGGAAAAAATTCTAGCGCGTCTCTTGGCCGGAACATATACGCATTAAGATCTACCAATGGGATAAAATAAAAAGTGTTTTAAGATCTAATGACATGACAGTTATTAATTTTTTATACAAGAATAATTGCTAGTAAGTAACGGTTCTTTGCAAAAAAAAAAAAAAAAAAATTATGGCAACCGAGTTAAGAATCGATTCCTACATATTAAAAGCTAATTTGTCCTATATCTCTGAATAAGTAATATTGTAATATTTGAGGTAATTTTAAATTTCTACAATTTTATCTTTACCATTCTTATTTTTCTTATTGGACAATGTAATTAGTATTGTTATTTAAAACTTGAATTGTTCACTAGTTTATATATCATTATTCTCTAATTTCTAATTTTATCAATAATATTATCGTACAGAGCATTATGGGAAAAGCTTCTAGTTCTACTATTGATGCTTAATATAAAAAGTAAATCTAATGAAGCTCCTCAAGCTATTAATTCATCAAATCTTCCATCCACCGCATCAATGGCAAATTATGAAGACCGATCTAAAGTTCCTAAGGAGAAGAGAAAGTTGTATCTCTTTACTAGAGAAAGATACAAGGAAACAGAATTTTATTTGACTATCGTGTTTACCAACGTCTGTAGAGCTTACATTAAAGCTAGACCATATGGATAATGGAAAGGTTCACTACTGCAACATGAAACGTGCGGTATTGCTGAAAATTGGAAAGCATGGTACATTCTCAGGTGTTCATATACACCAATGTGGTTAAGTCTTCTTTTGATCAGCTGAACTTTGATGCTGGAAGTATATTATTTGTAAAATTTGTCTGCTCCTTTGTACTTCTAGAGTACAAAACAATTTAGCTATAATTTAAGTTGATTTTAACAATTTAGCTCTAGCGGAGTTGCAACTTTCATCATTCTGCTTGAAAGCCGAAATTGCATGTTAAGGGATTGATTAAGGCTAGAGCTACATACCTAGGGGTGGGCAAAAAAAACTAAACTGAGCTGAACTGAACTGAACTGGTGGTGAACTGTACTATAAAAAACTGAACTGTTTGTAAAAAAAACTGAACTGAACTGTTTAAAAAAAACTGAACTGAACTGAACTGTTGTAAAGTTGAACTGTACTGTACTATAAAAACTGAACTGAATTATAAAAATTGAACTATTTTTATAAAAGAATAAAAATTAAATGTGTTTAACATGTAATGTCTTAATAGATTAGCTCGATAGTCTAATAACCAAAATTTTAGAAAAAAAGTTATTTGAAAAAAAATTATATCAATTTTGTTGAACTTAACGGATCAATTGAGCTATGTTGAACTACTTATTTTTAGGCTTAAAATTCACTGAGTTTGTTTGACTTAATTTTATATTTTTTTCCTTTGAAAAATTTAAATAAAATGGAAAATAAAGTAAAGTTGACAAATGTGTCCTATTTTGATAGATCAATGAGTCAAAATTGTTCAATTCAAAATATCATAACAGTTTAGTGCAGTTTAAATTGCAGTTCAGTTCAAGTTTTTATAGTATAGTTCAGTTCAGTTCAATGACACAAAAGAATAGTTCAGTTCAGTTCGTCTGAACTAATATTTAGTTTAGTTCAGTTCATATGAACTACTTTTAAGTTCAGTATAATTTTTATAAGTTCAGTTCAGTTCAGTTCGTTTTGCCCACCCCTATACATACCAGGTATCATAATACTGAATATGGTGGCTTGGTTACATTCAAACTCGAATTTAGTGGTTAACATTGCATTAAAACACCTGGGTTAATCACAATTATGAGAAAGATCAACTTGTAGGTTTGTTCCGATTAGTTGTGATTGCCTTTACTTATCAGCACCACATTCAAAATTAAAGTCCCAGTACATAGTGCATCAATAAACAGGAAGGATCCAAATTGCAACCTATGAATGGAATATTGTATCATATAATTTTAGCACACTTAAATTTCACGACAAGAGTATAGAAACAAATTACATAAATGAGTGCATCAGTCACAGGTAAGAGGAGATGAAGAAAGCATTTGTCAAAAGCAGATGAGCTTATTTGTAATGCATGATCATGTGACGAAATTTTTACTTAAATAATATTTTTTTTAAAAAAAATTACAAAAATATCAACTGTGCAGGTTTATTTACCAATGTAGAACTGTTTACTGTTCATGCTCAGAATTCGGTTCCCGGGGAACCGAATTCTGAGCTTCAAAATCTTATTTTTTTTGTTTTTTTCAACTCAGAATTCGGTTCCCGGGGAACCGAATTCTGAGTTACTTTAATTTATTTTTTTTTTTCGTGTTTCTGGCCCATTTTGGGCAAATTTTGGAAGTGGAACGGCCCGTTCCGAAAGCAGAACGGGCCGTTCTGCTTAAAGACACAGAGGCCTTTTTACGGCCATGCAACGGCCCGTTCCGGAGGACGTTTTCAGGAAGTAGACCTTGGTTTGGAACGGGCCGTTCTGGTTTTGGAACGTCCCGTTCTGGGCAAACAGTAAAAAAAAGATTAAATTTTTTATTTTTTTTTATAAATAAAAATAATAAAATTAACATAAAAATTATAATAATATCAATTAATCAGGATTCATGAAATAATATTTAATATTAATGTTTAGAAGTTAAGAAACATTTAATATCAGCTATAAATAATATATTTAGACAATCACTTAAGATAATATCTGGCGTTTAAAACGTACAATTATCCCTGAACTATAAGGAATATATTCTCTCCGACTATAATTATCGGATAAAATTTTAACTATTCAATCAATTTTATTAAAATAATATATTTAGACAATCACTTAAGATAATATCTTGCGTTTAAAACGTACAATTATCCCTGAACTATAGGGAATATATTCTCTCCGACTATAATTATCGGATAAAATTTTAATTATTCAATCAATTTTATTAAAATAATATATTTAGACAATCACTTAAGATAATATCTTGCGTTTAAAGCGTACAATTATCCCTGAACTATAAGGAATATATTCTCTCCGACTATAATTATCGGATAAAATTTTAACTATTCAATCAATTTTATTAAAATAATATATTTAGACAATCACTTAAGATAATATCTTGCGTTTAAAATGTACAATTATCCCTAAACTATAGGGAATATATTCTCTCCGACTATAATTATCGGATAAAATTTTAACTATTCAATCAATTTTATTAAAATAATATATTTAAACAATCACTTAAGATAATATCTTGCGCTTAAAACGTACAATTATCCCTGAATTATAGGGAATATATTCTCTCCAACAATATAATTATCGGATAAAATTTTAACTATTCAATCAATTCTATTAAAATAATATATTTTGTTATAAATTAAATTTAAAAAATTAAGGGTCAAATTATCACATTTCACTATCAAATTGAATCCTGATTAATTGATATTATTATAATTTTTGTTAACTTTATTATTATTATTTTTTAAATAAAAAATAAAAAATTTAATCTTTTTTTACTGTTTGCTCAGAACGGGCCGTTCCAAAACCAGAACGGCCCGTTCCAAACCAAGGTTTACTTCCTGAAAACGTCCTCTGGAACAGGCCGTTCTGGGCCCGTTTTAATTTAAAAAAAAGGCCTCTGTGGCTTTAAGCAGAACGGCCCGTTCCACTTCCAAAATTTGCCCAAAATGGGCCAGAAACACGAAAAAAAAAAGAAAAAAAATTTAAAGTAACTCAGAATTCGGTTCCCCGGGAATCGAATTCTAAGTTGAAAAAACAAAAAAAATAAGATTTTGAAGCTCAGAATTCGGTTCCCCGGGAACCGAATTCTGAGCATGAACAGTAAACAGTTCTACATTGGTAAATAAACCTGCACAGTTGATACTTTTGTAATTTTTTTTAAAAAAAATATTATTTAAGTAAAAATTTCTCATGTGACCTTTTGAGTATTCTAAATAATTTATTAACCAATAAAAAAAATGCCACAAACCACAATCACCATATTCTTGGAAGGTTAGTAAATTATATAATGTCATTTTAATCATACAAAGATTTCAAGGACTGCTTCTTTTCCCACATACAGAAAGAAAGTTGCCTGTATTTTTTGCGGTCTGTGTGTTTACATTGCAATTCATTACTGACATATATATTTTTGTTTTTTTAATCTAACCTGCCCTCTTTTTGGCCCTTTTATAGTTTGATTGATACAAATGACTCTCGTCTATTTATTGTCTTGTATACGAATTCTGCTTTAGTGGCTCTGTGTTCAAGAGAAATGCACTTTCGATTATTAACTGAAATTTATTAAAAATTATAATTTTGAGATTCTCATTTCTCATTTGTTGAGTCTTACACTTATAATTAGTACTTAGAATGTGTTTGGAAAAATTTATCCAAAAGCACTTTTAATAAAGAAAATTAAAAAAGATAACATAAAATAATTTTTTTAGTAATCTAAAATTAATTTTATCCCAAGAGACTCTTAATACTTAATAGTAATAGTGTGCCATTGGAAGTGTTGCTAGCAGTCCAGTGTTAGGTCCAGAGTAGGCTTAATAGTTACTCACAGCTAAAATAAGAGATGAGTAAAAAAGAGACAAGGGAGAAAATAACCACAGTAAAAATATTATTTACTGAAAGGGAGGAAATTACAACACTTCTCTCTCTATAACTTACTCCTTTCTATTAGGAGACTACTACTACCGAGAACAGATCTCAAGGTGTATAAGAGAGGAAGAGAGAAGAGAAGAAGATTTGGGATGAAAATTATGATTTTCAGCTTCCCTATTTATAAGAAAGTCCCAATGGCATTTTCGTAATTTCTCCTAAACTTTTAATATTATTTTATTATGTAGGACCCGCTTTTTAATTAAAAAACCACCGAAAGTTTTTCCTTTCGGTGCAGCTGTACCCAACATTTCTCCCACTTGAAGATTATGATTAAGTTAATCATATCTTCACACCATTGATACTTCATGTTGCTTATGTCTCCAATAGGCCAAATAAGGATCGACACCATGTAAACTTGTCAGTGTTGACAGGCTTTGTCATTACGTCTGCTATGTTGTCTTTTGTATGGATCTTCTGCATATCCACTTTTCCTTCTTCTACTACTTCACGAACAAAGTGATATTGAATTCCTATGTGCTTTGTCCTGGAATGAAAGGCTGGATTCCTTGCAATGTGCAAGGCACTCTGATTGTCACAATACACAGTAATTTTCTCCTGCTTGTGCCCGAGTTCTTCCAATAACCTTTGAATCCAAATTGCTTCCTTGCATGCTTGCGTAGCTGCCATGTATTCAGCTTCTGTAGTAGATAGAGCTACAACAGTCTGTAACTTAGACAACCAGCTCACTGCTCCTCCAGCAAGTGTAAACACATAACCAGTAGTAGATTTTCGTTTATCCAGATCTCCTGCAAAATCTGAATCAACATAGCCTCTGACAACAAACTCCGATCCTTCAAAACATAATGCAACATCTGAGGTTCCTTTGATATATCTAAGGATCCTCTTTACAATACTCCAATGCTCTCTACCAGGATCTGCCATAAACCTACTGACCGCTCCCACTGCTTGTGCAATGTCTGGTCTCGTACAAATCATGGCATACATAAGGCTTCCCACCGCTGATGCATACGGCACTCGAGACATTTCCATCCTCTCTGCTTCGTTGCTAGGACTCATACTTGAGGATAATTTGTAATTGACAGGAAGTGGGGTCGAAATTGGCTTACAGTCTTGCATGTTGAAGCGCCGCAAGACTTTCAATAAATAATTCTTCTGAGAAAGCCAAATCCTCCTGTTTTTTCTGTCTCGGTGAATTTGCATCCCTAAAATCTTGTTTGCTGGTCCCAAGTCCTTCATATCAAACTCCCTAGCCAATTGTGCCTTTAATTCTTGGATCTGATCTTTGTTGGGGCCTACCACCAACATGTCATCCACATACAACAGCAAGATGATGAAATCATTGTCATCAAACCTATTGTAGTACGTACAATGGTCTGAACTCAGTCTGTTGTAACCAAGGCTATAATGAAGGAATCAAATCTCTTATACCAACACCTTGGCGCCTGCTTTAAACCGTACAGAGATTTGGTCAACCTACAAACCAAGTTTTCTTTTCCTTGTTCTTTAAAGCCTTCTGGTTGGAGCATATATATTTCTTCTTGGAGTTCCCCATGAAGAAACGCAGTCTTTACATCAAGTTGATCAAGATGTAAATTAAATGCAGCACACATAACTAGAACAACTCTGATTGTGGTTAATCGGACAACTGGCGAGAATATCTCGTTAAAATCAATGCCCACTTTCTGAGCATATCCCTTAACCACCAATCTTGCACGATATCTCTCCACTTGATCATTGCCATCACGTTTGATCTTATAGACCCATTTGCAACCAATGGCTTTTCGACCTTTTGGAAGATCAACAAGTTCCCATGTTTTATTTCTATGTAAGGCCTCTATTTCTTCATGCATTGTTGCCATCCACTGAGAAACATCAGAACTCCTCAACGCCTCTTGAAAGGTTGATGGTTCTCCTTCTTCAGTTAAGAGACAGTACGCATCATGACTTGCCATAACATAGTCTGAATGCCAAGATGGTTTCTTCGTCTGACGTGTTGTTCGTCGAACATCTCCATCATTGTCCTCATTTGGTTCTTGTTCATCGTGCTCTTGTTCTGCTTCAGAGGTGTCATCTTCTTTAGATTTTCCTCCTATCTCCACTATACTGGTGTCTTTGATAGTGCTGTCATTTTCCTGCTCCTTTTGCAGTTCAGTTTCTGCAAACACTACATCCCTGCTAACAACAACCTTGCGGGCAGTGGGATCCCACAAGCGATACCCCTTAACATTGTCAGCATAACCCAAGAATATACATTTCCTGGATTTTGGGTCCAGCTTTGTTCTTTCTTGGGAGTTGTACATCACGTACACAGGACATCCAAACACATGTAATGAAGAATAATTAGATGGTTTTCCACTCCACATCTCCATTGGTGTCTTTAAACCAATTGCTGTTGATGGTGAGCGATTGATCAAATAACAAGCAGTTCTTACTGCTTCTGCCCAAAAAGACTTGGCTAATCCTGCAGTTCTCAACATAGCTCTTGTCCTTTCTAGGAGAGTTCGATTCATCCGCTCTGCTACCCCATTCTGCTGAGGTGTATGAGCAACTGTAAATTGCCTCTTGATACCCTCTTGCTTGCAGAATGCCAGAAAATCACCATCTATATATTCTCCTCCATTATCTGTCCTCAAGCACTTAATCCTTTTTCCAGTATCAAGTTCCACCTGTGCTTTAAATTCCTTGAATACTGGGAACACATCTGACTTCTTTTTGATTGGGTACACCCACAATCTCCGGGAATAATCATCAATAAATGATACAAAATATTTTGCTCCTCCCATGGAAATTTCTGGTGATTCCCAGACATCAGAATGGATCAAGTCAAGTATGTGTTTGCTCCTTGTAGTTACTTTGGCAAATTGTAATCTATGTTGCTTGCTTGTCACACAGTGCTCACAAAATGGTAAGGTTACCATTTTAAGCCCTGACAAGAGATTACGTTCCGCAAGAATTTTCAGGCCTCGCTCTGACATATGTCCTAGTCTACGATGCCACATCATCGTTGCCTCTTCTTGACTTATTGCTGCAACTGATGCATCTGCTTCTTGCAACGTTTCTCCCAAAAGCAAGTATAGATTTGATGTGATCTTCTCAGCTTTCATCACCACCAAATTGCCTTTAACTACCTTCAAGATTCCACTTTCAACGTGGATCTTGCACTTGAGATCATCTAGTTGCCCAATGGACAATAGATTCTTTTTCAAGCCCTTCACATGTCGTACCCCTTGAATTGTACGAATAGTACCATCATACATTTTTAATTTGATAGTACCAACTCCAGCAATTTCCAAAGCATGATCATTTCCCATAAATACGGATCCTCCTGAAATTGGTTCATAAGTACAAAACCAATCTCTATTTGGAGTCATGTGCCAGGTTGCACCTGAATCCAATATCCAACATTCATGGAGTTGTTTTTCGCCTCTAGAACTTATTGCTTCACTGTACAATATTTCTCCATCTTCTTGGGTACTAGCAACACAACCTTGAGAGGTTGACGCTTCAGAATTCTTCCCTCCTCCACTCTTCTTGTGCCAACAATCTTTCTTCATGTGCCCTCTCATGCCACAATTATAGCATTTGAGGTTCTTCCTTCCTCGAGATTTTGATCTACCATGATTTTGACTCCCACTGGAGCCACGTTCCATTGATCTTCCTCTCATCATCGTCAAAGCTTCTGCTTGCTTTGAACTTTCCAGTCTGTCTTCCTTATTCTTTCGCCTGGACTCTTCTTCAAGAATAGCTCCGGCAACATCCTCAAAGGATAGACGACCAACAACATTATTGTTTGTTATGTTGATGATGAGTTGATCATATGAATCTGGTAAACTCTGAAGTAGAAGCTCCGCACGTTCATTTTCCACTATGTTGAAATCAGCTGTTGAAAGCTGAGCAAATAGCGTATTCAGATTGTTGATGTGGTCCGTCACTGCTGTGGACTCACTCATTCGAAGAGTGTAGAGTTTCCTCTTTAAGAATATTCTGGTGTGAAGTGACTTGACCTCGTATAATTTTACGAGCGTGTCCCAAATCTCCTTTGCAGTTGTCTTCTCTGCTATGCTCGACAAAACTGAATCAGTCATTGCTAAGTGCAAATTGGCAACAGCATTGTCATCCATTTCTCTCCACTTTTCATCAGTAATATCTGATGGCCTGCCTTCAATTGCTTTAAGACAGTTGTCTTTTCTCAAAATTGCTCTTATCTTCAATTTCCACAGGGAAAAATTGTTCCCGTTGAACTTCTCTATCTCAAACTTTGCTGCCATAATTTCTTCTATTAAACCGACTTAAGTAACTTCCACTAGAATAGTACCGCCTACTGGAACAATGATAAAATCCAGTAACAAGAATAATTCTTTTCTGATGTGACTGATCAGACAATACTGCAGCCACAGAGCATACTAAGAATTTTCTCCGATACTATACCAATGTACACCACAGCGGAATAATAAACAACCTAGTGGCTCTGATACCACTGTTAGGTCCAGAGTAGGCTTAATAGTTACTCACAGCTAAAATAAGAGATGAGTAAAAAAGAGACAAGGGAGAAAATAACCACAGTAAAAATATTATTTACTGAAAGGGAGGAAATTACAACACTTCTCTCTCTATAACTTACTCCTTTCTATTAGGAGACTACTACTACCGAGAACAGATCTCAAGGTGTATAAGAGAGGAAGAGAGAAGAGAAGAAGATTTGGGATGAAAATTATGATTTTCAGCTTTCCTATTTATAAGAAAGTCCCAATGGCATTTTCGTAATTTCTCCTAAACTTTTAATATTATTTTATTATGTAGGACCCGCTTTTTAATTAAAAAACCACCGAAAGTTTTTCCTTTCGGTGCAGCTGTACCCAACATCCAGCACTCCTCACTTAGCTTTTGTTAGCTCACTTTTATGAGAGAAAAATGGAATAAAAATGAAATAAGTTTTTTCTATAAACTAAAATTAGTTTATGCATAGTTTAATTTGTAAAGACTGTCTCTTATTAATTAAATTTATTAACCTGCAAACTATATGCTCCTGCTCTAGCAAGTATACTGAAGGGTTCTATATGTTTATTTATATGCTTTTGTTTTATTGAAACAAAAAAAAAAAATGTGAGGAAAAAATTGTAGCAATGAAATTTGAACTGAACATCGTAGAATTGGTTTTCCAACTGCAAATAATCCAGTTCTTAGTTTTCCATCTTATAGCAAGTTCCGATTTTAGATAGAATATATTTCCTTCTACGTTGCTTCATACGGTTATAGGGTTTGTTCCATATGATAGAGTTGCTTTCACGTATAAAATGTTCTGATCAATGTTATCACAAGAAAGGCATCTAAAAAACGTAATACGAGTTTAAGCTCTTTATATTAATTACAGGAAAAGAATCAAAATATGATTAGTTCAAACCTCCGTATTGTTTGAAAAATAATAATAATGAAATAGCCACAGTCAATTAGTTTAGGCTTATGTATGATACTAAGTCACTTTTTATCCATTAAATACGATGGATCAATTTGATACTAGAAAAACTCATCTTCAATAATAGGACTGGTTAAAAGTGTTCGCTACTATGACATAAAGTCATACTATTTTTGAAAGTGTTAAAAAAATACCTTTTTGGAAACGGGATTTGTTTATAACTTAAAAGAGATCGGTTAGATGGTTAAAATGTGTCCTCAAAATATTAATATTAATGGTAAAATTTGTACTTATGTTTATATGGGTTAAATCAATGAGTCTAAATTATAAGGATTAAATATTTATTTTAAATTAAGTTGATTTGATATAAATATTTTTTTTCAAATTATCATTTTTTTAATCCAATCTAACTTATGTCAAGTTATTGGGTCAAATTAATTTAATTAAAAAATATATTTAAAATATTAAATATATTTTTTTACAAAAAATTACATCATAATTAATTTATATTATATATTGTCATGAAACCAAATTTATTATCCAACATGACATTAATACATTGTTATTTAAGAGATTCAATACATATATTTAATAATATGGCATCTTAAATTATTAAGATATGAAATATAGTATTTTTATTTATCCATTCATCAACTAGACCAACATTTCCATCATAATTTCATATTAGACTTAATTTTCTCAATCTTTTTAATATCTTTTCATTAATAACTCTACTCTTTTTTTCTATTACCAATAGTAATAATAGAAGGATTAGTAGCAACAATAGGCTCTTTATTTGTGTTAAGAAGAGTTTTATTGTATCTAAATCATCACTCATACTAGCAAAAATGCATTAATAATCATGATTGCAATATTTAAAATTAAATAAGTTTACTAATTTAGTTTACGATTCTCACAATATGTTATAAAGCAACAACGAGTCAATATAATTCTTAGTTCGATTCATAAGAAACAACAACAATCAATAAAATAACAATAAACCAAAAATTAATTCATAATTCTTTGTGGTGTGAGCGTGCATCTTTATCTTTTTCAACAAATGGAACAAAAGTTGTGAATCATTGAGTCAAGCAATCAAAGGTGTAATAGGAGCAATAAAGCTCTCATAGCGATTAAACCTAATTTTAAATTTATAATCATAACTTCATAAGCAAACACAATATAGTGAAAGACTATTAATATTATGCATATTTTATTTAATTATCTTATAATACATAACATATTTACAAATTAATGTATTTCAAATTATTTCACTTATTAGTTTAACTGATCAACCTATAAACTTATGAACTGACCTTTAAGTGTATGTTTGAAAACATGTTTAATATAACGTAAATAATATTTCACACCTTTTAAAGCAAAAAGACGTAGAAGTAAGGGGGAGTTGCTTTAGATTGAATGTGTGTTTATTAGAGTTGAACTCTAATCTAAACACATTGCAATTCTATAAGTTAACATGATTTATACTTACTTGACATGTCAGGCTCAATGAATTGAACCAAAATAATTTAGTTTTATTTAGATAATTATTAATGGTTAAAAATGTCCTCATCTAATAGAAAAACAAAATATTAAAATATGTCATCATCTGATAGCAAACTATTAAAATTAATGATTAATGATGTGTAAAAAATATTAGTAATTAATGAATGTACTATTTTTCAATTATATTTAAAAATAGATAAAATAAAAAAATGCTCTACTTAGATGACGAAATAAAAAAAATACATATTTAAAAAAACACTCAAACACTTAAGATGATGTCCCTTAAATAATTGATATGACTTGAAATGTAATTTAATAAAAAATAAATAAAAGTATCTATAGATTATTCTTACTATTTGGATGTCTAGAAATCCAGAATTCAATGTTTAACCAGCGAAACAAAAAACAAAAGAAAGGGCAAATGCAAAATCAATAGTAAAAGTAGTTTGTTGTGTTTATTTATCATCGCTAACTTTATCTTATAATTAGGGTATGACTCACATTTCAAACATTATTCTATGCGGGAGGCTCTCATAAGATTGTCTTCTTCAAAACTTCCATTTCTTTTTATATCAACATTTATTTAAAATCATATACTTCTTTTTTAATAAAAAAAACACATTTCTTTTGAAACTATATAATTAATAATTAATTGTACCTAAAAATACATATTATGACGACATATATTTTCAGTGTGTGTAGACTGAAGAGCCAATAACAATAATAAAAAATAAAGAAATAAAAAAAAAAAAAAAAAAACGTCAGGACGTTGATCTCACGCTATCATCCAATACCAATTCTGTGTGAAGTTTCTAGAATCTCTCTCTTTGATTCTGCCTTGGCCTTCTTCAACCCCCTTTCTTTCTCTTTCTCTGCGTCTTTCGCACCTTCTTTCTCTCTAAATCCCTTCGCTCTTCGCTCTTCACCTTCGCCTTTGACTCAGGTCACTTCCTCCCCCCCCCCCCTCTCTCTCTCTCTCCCTTTTCCAGCGCCGATTCATGCCCCTTCTGTTAATATCTTTTCAATTTCCCTTCTTTTTAGGTTTTCTTTCGTTGATCGGTTTTTGGGTATAGCGATCTGTTTGTGGGGCTTATTTCTGGACTCTGGATTTTGCGTTTTGTTTTTCACCTCTTAAAAAAAGAATCTTTTCTGTGATGTTTAGGTATGGCGTCCAAACGCATCTTGAAGGAGCTCAAGGATTTGCAGAAGGATCCTCCTACATCATGCAGTGCAGGTGAGATTCTTGATCCCTTTATCTCTCTCTTTTTTGCGTGCTTTTTGTTAGGGTGTGTAAAAAAATTGTAGAGATTTTATTTTTATCTTAAAATTTGGATGGATAACAATTGATTTTTGAACACTCAAGAAGATTGCAGAGAATAGAAAAATTCTCGGGGCTTTGTGGATGTTTCTGTGCCTTTTGTGTCTATGCGTGACTTTATGTGTAATTTTGTGACTAATTCTCTGTGTTCCTTGGTATTGGTGAGGTGAGGATCCCCTATTAGCCTGTAAATTCAAGTTTGGGAGCTGATTCATAAAATAAGATTGGGTGAGATAGTATTAATATGGCACAGAATGTGTAACATTGTCCTTACTAGGAGTACTTCTTACCATTTATTATTTTGGACGTACTACCATTTATGCAAGGAGATTGTAGATCACAAATAGTGCATCCTTGATGTGTTTGTTGGAAATGGCATATTGAAAGTGAGGGTTGCACCGAGAGAGAAAAGTGTAGATTGACAATCAACTACCGTGATTGTGATGAATATATATATTATATATATATATATATATATATATATATATATATATATATATATATATATATGGGATTTTAACTCCGCTGACTTTTTATTGATAATAGTGATTATCACTTAATGTGAATGCCTCACGTTAGATGAGCTAAATCTTAGGTGTGCTTCCAACTGTTTTCGTTAAGTAGAACTATATATATTTTTTTAAATTAAGTTATTTTGTTTTGTCTGTTGTAAATTGCAGCAGTCTTGGTTGGTTGTTTGAATTTAGCTTTGGGGTTTTTTTTTTTTTTTTTTTTAAATAACTTTGAATGATTTTGTTGTTTACATCAGGTCCTGTGGCTGAGGACATGTTTCACTGGCAAGCTACAATCATGGGACCTGCTGATAGCCCATATGCAGGTGGTGTTTTCCTAGTTTCAATTCATTTTCCTCCTGACTATCCCTTCAAGCCACCAAAGGTACTCTATCCTATTCTTTATTCACATTAGCTGCTTGTATTGTTAAGTCCTCTGAACATTAAAAAGTATTTTCAGAGATCAAAATTCTTACAAGTGCTTTTTGTTTCAAGATTCACTCAACTGTGAACTTGATGTCCATCCTCCTTCAATGGTATGGGAAGTTTGTTTAAGCTAGATCATTACAACCTCTGCGGACGGGTTCTATTAGTTGTTGTTGAAGCCCCCCACCTCCACCCCCCTTTCTTTGTTTATTTAAAAGGTGGTTGTGGTATTCCGTGACTTACAAAAATGTACTTACCTGTACTGGACATGAAAATACATCATACTTTAGGATTGGTGGGACAGGTTTCCTTTGGTGGCTAACAACAGTAAATTATGGAGTGCCTAAAAGATTTTGTCACTGAAGCGCCCCTCCTCATTCCTTTTTGTATGGTTTGGGGGATGGAGGTGATGGAATTTCCTATGAGTATTTGGGGCCACTGTGGGGTGGTTCCTTTTCATGTTTTTCCTTCTGCAGTATTTGTTTTGTGGTTTTATATGGACGTATTTTTGTTTTCTTTTGATTTGTGCTGTATTTTAAAGGATACCTTAGCTCTTGTTTTAAATTCCACATCATATTTGATGGTATTTATTTTTCTCTCTGGGTGATCAAAAAATATTGTGTTCTGTCTGTCAAAAACTAAATATTCAAAAAGTTCATTTAGATCTTAGTCATTTTTAAAATTTTTGCTTTGGTTTTTCAAGTTCTTCCAAGGCTTCTAATTATTGGGAATCTTCTCATCTTTGCCGCGCATGGCCAAACCATCTCAGTCAATATTCTTTCATATTTTTGACTTTTCCTCGGTAGGTGTTGCTCCCTAATGCATAGGCAACAAATTATGTTAATTTTCAAGCAGGGGGTACTTCAGTTTAAAAAATTGTATTTGTCTTTCATAGTTTGGTTGGAGGGAAGTTGGTGGGAGGTTTTTTTTTTTTTTGAACTTTTGCTGTTTGGTTCAATTTTTAACCCTATAAAATGAGAGGTAAATGGAGGAGGGGATTTATAACATTTTAAGTGTGATGTCTAAAATAATTTTAAATTATAAGGGTTCAAAGGTTAAATAGTTTTTAAAATCCCTCCTCTCCCCTCTTGAACCAAACAAGAAAAGAGCTATTTCTCCTCCCTTCCTCTTAACCAAACATAGTTTCTAACCCCTTCCCTCCTTTGAGCCAAACAGGCCCTTAAGGAGAAAATGTCCAGTAAACAACTAATATTGTGGTTCCATAATTACAAATTTTTCTTTTTGAAGTTTTTCTTTTTATCTTATTTTTCCAAACCACATGTCAACTTATATCTTTACCCTTGCCCTCTCCAGCTTCCTTATATGTGTCATCTGTTTTTCTATTCTTTCTAAGGATTAGAAATAAGACTCTTTTCTACATGAAAGGAATTTATGTTATTTTTACACATGTAAACTGATAGGAGTCATGAATCACATGCTAAAATGTATTTAATGTTCATCAGTATTGGTGTCTAGGAAGTTCGATTACTTAATACTTGGAAAAGTAATATTGGGGTGTAATTGAAGAAAACGTTGTCAACATTTTTCAAAGATGCTGTCCAGTCACATTTTATGGTTCTTTTCTCCTCTTTAAAAGCTGGGTCTAACACATTTTTCAATAAGTACTTTAAGTTTTTTTATAAAAGAAATGAAAAAATTAGCCGTTTTAGTGTGCTTGTATTCCCTCTCCCCCCATCCTCCTTCATTTCTCCCTCGTTACTTTCTTGTCTCTCTCCCTGTACTCTTGAATAATCTTTTTTAAGCCATTAGAAGCAAAAATCTGTCTAACAGCTACTTTATTTTTAAAAATCTTATTTTGAACTTTAACCTTAAAGTAAGCTGAAAAGAAACTGAGCCAAACATAGCCTATTTAGAAGTAATAACATTAACTAATATAATTCAAAAACTGCAGGTTGCTTTTAGGACTAAGGTGTTCCACCCAAACATCAACAGCAATGGCAGTATATGTCTTGACATTCTCAAGGAACAGTGGAGCCCAGCCCTAACCATTTCCAAGGTTTGATTTTACTTTGCTTGTCGGTCTTGATTTTTATAACTTTTGCATTAGCTAGATAGAATTTATGAATCACCATGTGTGTTTTCTCTGGTATAAGCTAATATAATGTGGAAGATCGGGATAGTATATGTTGTGTTGAGTAGTTGCTTGTGACTGCAAAATTAAAATTACAATGGTTGTTGCGCCTTTGGGGATTAAGTGTTGAGAAATTTGAGCTTATATACATATATGATCAGGGGTGTTATTACACTTTGCTTATCCAGGATATGCATCACGGATTCTCCTTACTTCAGATTTGTGCAAGATTTTGTCTGTTAAAACCTTTTAACTTTTGATCAACCTACTTGTAAAGTAGTTCTCACGTAATTTTGATGAGTTGTTTTTATATTACTTTTTTTTTTTGGTAAAGACTGGAAAATAATTCCGAATATTTTCAGGTCCTTTTGTCAATTTGCTCATTGTTGACGGATCCCAACCCTGATGATCCACTCGTGCCTGAAATTGCACACATGTACAAGACTGACAGGGCCAAGTATGAGGCTACAGCCCGCAGCTGGACACAGAAGTATGCCATGGGATGATCAATGAAATGAAGCAGCAATATCATAATTTATGTAAAAGAACAAAAGATATTTTGAATGAATTTGAATGCTTTCTTTTATTATTAGCCGAACCGAACTCGACATTGGTAAGAAACCTGGTTGCAATTTGTGAATATTTTCTTTTGCCAAGACACTGGTGATGGAAAAATATTGTAATGTTATGCAAACTTTTCGGCTTGTTGATCATCATGTTCTAAACAAGTGGCGAAGCTATAATCATTACAAATCAAGCAGTGTCTACTTATTTATACCAACCGGGAAAAAATTGTGAAAACTCGTGGCATTTAGTCTATATCAGAATTTTATGTAGGAAGAAATAATACTACTTGATTATTACTGGGTTCGTAGTATATTATGCTAGAAGTGCATGTTGCAAATAAGGGAGGTATTGATATCGTAGTTTTGATGGAGACAGTCCAACTACTATCATCATAATAAAGAGGAATATATTTGAAGGGAGAGTTGAATCATTGGGCATGTTTCTTGCGTGCTTCTTACTTGGAAAATGAAAGGCGTGTTATGGATGTGTTCAATTATGAGAGTTTTCATTTTTTTCCCCTTTCGTGCCTGAATTACTCCGCCAAGATTTAACTATCCTTTCATGTTCATATAATAGTGATGCCCTTGACAAGTTTTCTTCTTACTTTATTAAATCGTCTTATTATTAAAAATCCTTTAAGTAATAGTATCCTATAATTTCTGGTAAATCATTCAATTAATCTAGACAGATCTTCAAAAACGGTTGAAGGGTCGGGTTGACTTGTGATTTTTAAAATGTCACGCATGAAAAATGAATGTTGGAAAGGTTCTCGCATTTCAGCAGGTGTAAGACACGTTTGCAGTGAGGTCATAACAAGTTGCTAGTATTGAAGTCAGTGGTTAATACAAACACAAAAGGGTCGGAGGAAAAGTTTGCAAAAGACTTGTCACTTGGTTGACAAGCAAAATGAGCGAAGAGAGGGGTCACTCTTGTGCCAACGTTGTGGCTCTCCCAACACACGTGTTTGACTATCTTGCAGCCATGTTTTGCCTTTGCTTCTTCTTCAAGCCAAAACCTAACTAAACCTTTAAAATTAAGACCCAGCATACGATGTTAACATTCCCTCTTTTTTTAATTTGCGTATACCCCTTTCTCCTTCCATATGTTGTCGTAATCACGTACTTGTTTTATGGAAACAGGTTTATTTCACGCTCAGTCTCATTGACTATTGTTATCAAATGTGTCCCTTCGAGGAAAAGTTGTTGGTTTTCTCAAATACATAGAAGTTAGTCATTAGCCGTATGCTAGAAATACCTTCATTGAATGATGCTCACCATTTGAAATTTAACTTCTTACTACACCAATATGAAATTTCTCAAGTCAATAAACCAGTCATATTTTCACACATTAAAGAAAAAGTCATGAGAACTTTCTATATAATTATATTATTAACAAGAAATGTCTATCAACTTTGTAAATAACTAAATTTTACCAAAAAACTATGATTGGTTATTGTAAGTGGAGTTTTATCTCTCAATTTTGTTTTATTTTGCATTTAGAACACTTAAAGTTAAGACTTTGTTTAAGGAGACTATTTTTAGTTTCATTTAAATTAATGATTTATTGATTGTCGCAACAGTTAAAACTATTATTGAAAAAGTTTAGTTTAAATAAGTTAAAACATTTGAATACAATAGAACTTGTGAAGAGTTTTATTGTCACAAGGATTCTTCTATTTTTTGGTTATTAAAGGGTTCTTCTATTATATGTTCATGGACACGTGATAGGAAATTTAAAACAGGATTTTTTATACAGTAAATGGGGTGTATTTAATAATTTTATGTTCCATGTGCTTAATAAATAATCATTCACAATAGATAACATGTTTAAATAATCTTATAAAAAAATAACTCAACTAATAACTACAAAAAAATAGTTTTTTCTTCGTAGATAAAACGCCATTTCTAAACGACAATTTATCTAGAAAGAAGTGTCATGTCTGATTAAGATACTCATAATAATAATAATAAGAAGAAGAAGAACGACCTAGACTCGCGTCTTTAACGGTTGAGAATCGTTTGTTTGCCCTTAGAACAAACAGACATGGGTGTGTCATGGTCTTCTACCTTTCTCTTTTGTTTCTATTTTAGTTCATCGTATAAAAAAAATGTTATTACCACCGTCCCTTTTGAATTTTATTTAATTATGACTTTCAAATAATATTAAAAGTTAAAAGGAGTAAAAAGGAAAATGCTCTTGAGTGTGTAGAGGAAAAATTGATTGTGTTCAATAGCATGTGTTTAGTTTAAATGAACATAAAGCCATGTTTGATGCTTTGGAAGATATCCTGACTATGGTATTTGTGACACTTGAAATGGTGAAGTTTGTGTACTAATATGGTTGCAATTGCGGGTTCAAGAAGCCAAAAAGTAGGATGACCCTTTGGGATAAAAACAGTACAAAAAGGAGTTTCTCGGCCACCACAGTATTTTGGTGTTGTTGCTGAAATCAAATCCGTGCATAATGATATTCCGACTTTTTGTTGCAGATAACTAATGCATACAGCGATGCAGTGTCCTGGGTGGACAAACTCTGCATCATGAGTTGGACAATCTATCAACAACTCTGATACTGTACCAGTGTGATACATGTATGTAAAATTTGTTATACTATTGGCACCACCAGTGCAGTGCCACACCATCACCACTTTATTTATATTTTGTTCTTGTTTGACGGTGTTGGTAAAATCTAGAAAGGCACGGCAATTGCGCAGATTGAACGCTACGGAGAGGAAAAAAGGGTTTCCATACTCGGGGCTCGTGAATTGCGTTTGGCGTGGTGCGAGGGAGCTTGACCAACGTGTAAAGGTGGGTTAGGAATAGAAGGGCTTTGGTTTTGGCATTCAAAGTCATAAATAAAGTTCACATGAGGCTACGTCATGCATGCCCCATTAGGAAGCACGCCCTTGTAAAGGAACAAAATGAAATTAGGTGCGGTAGGGTTTAAAAGGAGATGAATTTTGAAGGGTAAAAGGTTAATTAATTATGGTGAATTTAGGGAGAGTGGGAGTAGGAATATATATGTGAGTGGGATTGTAGTTGAACTTGGCTTGGGACACCTCAGCAGTGTCAGCTGGAACATGACAACGACACATTCACACACGCAGCCACTCATTCACTCACTCACACTCACTACCTCACCTCACTCCAATTAATCCTAAACCCCACTCTCACCAGATAAATGTTTTTCTAATTCATTCATCCCCGTGCACTATATATACCCTTTACCCTTTCCCCTTTCATCTTGTTTTCTTCTCCGTTTTTCTCCAACCTTCCACACTCACTCTCTCTCCCTCTCTTCCCTTCCCGCCAAAACCTTCTTCTGTGTGTGAGATCTTTCACTTCCACCAAAAGTGGAGTCAGATTTCACTCGAGCCGCATCCAAGGTTGGCCATATTCTCTTCTCTCTCTCGTGGAATATATCTCATCTCTAAACCCCAAAACCAAAAGCAAAAGTCGTTACCCATAAACATCTTCGTTTCTTTCCGCATCACCACCACCAAAAGTTCCCAAACATCTCAATTCCCCCACCTTATAATATCATAAATTCTCCACTTTTTCCTCATACCTCTCTTCATGCACTCCAACATCAAACAACCTTGACCCCCACAAAAACACTCTACACACTCTCTTTCTCTCTCTCTTTAACCATTTTAGGCATGTCCGTACACTCAACACTCAAGCTCCACCCCATGAACCTCTCAACCCCAAGCTCCAATTTTGACGACGACCCACCATGCAAAGCCACCCCCAAAACCCAAGGGAAGCTCCTTCGGATCATCCTCACAGACCACGACGCCACCGATTCCGACTCCTCCGACGAAGAACAAGAACAACCAAAAGAAACAAGAAAAGTCAAGAGACAAATCACCCAAATCAACATGCGAATCCCTCTCTCGTATAACTCCTTTTCTTCTTCCTCTTCTTATTCCTCTGCTTCTGCTTCCACTTGTTCTTCAGAACAACTCCACAAGAGACCCAAAAAACTGCCGCCGTCCTCCGCCGCGGGCCGCCGCCGGAGCAAGTTCCGCGGCGTCCGGCAGCGGCCGTGGGGACGGTGGGCGGCCGAGATCCGCGACCCCACCCGCCGGAAACGCCTCTGGCTCGGAACCTTCGACACGGCGGAGGAAGCCGCCACGGAGTACGACAGAGCCGCCGTGAAGCTCAAGGGTCCCAACGCCGTCACGAACTTCCCTCTGGCGCCGCCGGCGCCGTCGTCCCCGGTGGTCGTCGTGGACAGCTTCAGCACCGACGGCGGCGCGTCGTACTCCGACCTGGTGGCCTCGCCGACGTCCGTGCTGACCTTCGACTCGACGCCGTTCGACGGTTTCCGTTACGGCGACGTGGACGCGTTCGGGTTCCGAATCGACGCGCCGTTAAGTTTGCCGGACGTTGACGTTGCGCTGACGTGTCATCACGGGAAGGATGAAGAGGCGTTCGGCGAATTCGACCTCGACGAGTTCATAACGTGGCCTTACTAAAAAAAAATCTCGGGGACAGTTTGGTAATTACGCCGCGTATTTTCAGAATTGCAGTGTCGAGTGAAACTACGGAAATGCCCCTCTCGTTGTTGGAGTTTGAAATTTTGTCGTACTCGTTGGACCTTTGGAATTGGAAGAGTGTAGAGTTATTATATACACGCATAATCACCTATACACTATCTGTGTAAAATTTTTTTACATTGACAGTCAATTAAAGTCGTTAATAGTAACTTTTTATTTATTTATTTAATTAAATTAAAATAAAAAAATACTATTAACGACTCTAATTGATTGTCAGTATAAAAATTTTATACTGATAATATATAAATGATTAACTCTTATATATTGCTAGAAAATTACAAATGTGTAGTCCCATTTTATTTTACCACCTGAGACGCCGATTCTTTGTGTCGTATTTGTCGGAATTTAATTTGTAATTGTCGTGGAAAGGAGGAAAAAAATATATATTAAGAAAATTGATGTGTCAAAACAAGTGATGTGGTATTATTACGAAAGGAAGGACTATATTGTAATTGGGTATATAAATTTTGATGATTATTATTTAAAGAGATTTTGGTGTTGTCTATATATATAGATTGATAGAGGGGACACGTTGTGCTAAAGTTGGCTGCTGAATCCCAACCATCAGTGTATGTTCATATTTGAATCATTCTATTTCCATTATTAGATATTTTTTTATTATTATTTGTTAATATATTGCTTTATGGACTATTTATTTGTTTTTTATTTGCATGCGTAAGTGAAATTGTAAGGAGATGATTCATTCGGTGCCGCAAAAATCGTCATAATCTCGGTGCTTATTCTTTTAAATATGCTCTATAATGAGATTCTTGCAAGTGGGATTCCATTGGTTCTTCAACTGCCCAAAAAATAAATTTTAAGATTTATGTTCTAAAAAAATAGTCACATACACAACTTTTCTAATTTCGTGACTGTTATTTGTTTTTTCAAAACATCGTAATATTATTTTTTATAAAAATAAAAAAGATTACAAAGATGATCGTAATGAAGATTAAACCTGCATTCTCATATTTCTAACTACTCCAAGCCCTCCTCACCTAATGACTTATTCACCACCTCATAAAAAAGAGAAGAATGACAGAGGAATATTGAATATTACATAATTTAAGTCAATTTCTGTCTGAATGGAAAATCAGTGAGTTGAAAAAAATTATATGGAACGAGCCGTTTTAAATTTAAAAAACAAGAAAGTTTAGGGTTATTAACTTATTATGCTGTTCATGCCTTTTTCTATTATTAGTATTTGCATTGGTGGATTTGGAAAGGTACACTGCTAAAATTCTTTGACAAAATAGAGTTTACTATATGGCAACAGGCACATTTCAAAATTGATTTGTGCCGCTACACACATGGATTCACAACGTGTCTCATATAACTGCCCATTAGCAATGTGTCTATTCTCTTAAGATAATTTCACAAAAATAAAATATTTCAAATCTTGTCGTAGTATGTGTTTCATTTTGTGGATATATTCAAGGACGGATATAGAAAACATTTAATCGAGGACCTGCAAATATATTGTCCAACTTATATATTTGAATATAGTAAATGGTGCATGCAATAAAGTTTAATAATGTTTATACTGTAGTTCAATTAGCACAAAAAAAATATATCAATGATATTTTCTATTTAGTTGATAATATAAAAAAAGTATACTGATAATGTAAAAATAAATAAATTATTTTTATAGAAACAATTTTGATTAAAATTATATTTGAGTTCATTTATTAATATTTTTAATTATTTATTTGAAAAGTGATTTTTTGTTTGAAGAGTATTAACAAAAATCAGTTTTGAAATAAATAATGCTAAAAACTAAAATTTTTATTTGATATTACAAAATAATAACATATTAAGTTTAAAAGGATATTTTTGCTAGATAAATTGATACTCATCTATATTTGGTGGTTGCTCATATATACGCTAAGGAGATTTTTTTTTTGTCTAAATAAAAAATTGAAAATAGTGTTAGAAAAAGTAAAAGAAAAAGGAAATGGGATATGGTGGTCAAGTGGACCCCACTATAAGGAATTAAATGTGCATACTTAATAATTCATAATCATATACTAAATCGTATGAAGACATTTGAAACGAAATGCACGATTGATGAAGTGTGGTCATTGGACAAAACTTGCTTCGTCCGCATGTATTCAAAGTGGGATCTTTGTATTATTATTATCAAACATGTGATTCGTTGCTTCTTTTCTTAACTCTTTTTTGTCGCAAGACTTTCATATCAAATAAGCCTAAGCTATTCAAAAAAGTATAATATATTCCTCATAATTTTAAATTTAACGATTAATTTATTAAAAACTAAATAAAAACTTATTTACAAGGTATAAAATTAATAAAAATTTATTATGAAAAATGACGAGGATTTATTTCTCTATTGTTTGTATAAATATAAAATTTAAGATTAAAAGAAAAATACAAAACAAGTGGTATATATAATGAAAGAGGTGTAAAATTAAAGTGATTGAAAGGAAGAATTTCACTACAAAAATCAAGAGAAAATATGAATTTTAGCACGTGGAAAACATATAATTTTGCTCATTTAAATATCTTACACTAGTTGAGTTTGAGGCAACATGTAGTATTAAGCATTTAATTAATTTTTGTGTGTGTGGGCAAGTTATTAATAGAGAAAATTAATTTCTTTATGGACCGACCTGAAGTTTAAGTCTAAGCAATGAAAAGAGTGAGTGAGCACACCTTATTAATTATGCACTACACTTACCAAATATTAATGTGAACTTTGACAATTGCTGAGTCTTACCACTCTAAGGCCATTCCATGCTGATTTAATAACATAATGATAGCCCAAGAGCGTATGTATTCAAAATCAAGGTCCTAAAGCAACTCAAAAGTACAACAACTTGCAACCTTTATAATTTAATATCATCAATAAAGATAATGTTTATGGAACAAAAACAAAGCAATACTTCGTTCTTCATTGAAAAAAGATGGATATATAGTAGGGGTTGTTTTGTTTAGTTCACAAATACTTTTATTACCTTTTGTTGTAATTATTATTAATAAAATAAATACTTTTGAAAAAAAAAAAACCCGAAATCTAATGTTGCATTGTCATAAATTTAATAATATTTAACAAATTATGAAAATTTAATAATATTTAACAGATTATACGTGTCTTTAATAAATTTAATTTGTGACTTAACTAATTGTTCCCGTTTTTCTTTTGGATACTTTTCCTGTTTCTATTTTTAATTATTCCAGTTAGGATATCACTAATTCGAACTCAAGTACATTAATATTCAACCAAGATGCATCGTATTTCTCTTTTGGGCTTTAACAATCGAATTTATAGTTGACATACAAGCTACCTTGTACTTTTTTTTCTCTATATCAAGTTGATTCAACATTGTTGTTATCCATAATTGCCTGGCTCCATAAATTTTTTATTTTGTAAAAGATAAAATAATAGTTGCTTATTTAAATATTATAGGAGTTGTTCTAATAAAAATGAAACTTAGTTTTAGATTCTTAGATCTATTGTAAAATTTATAATTTACTAGTGCAAAATTTAATAAAGAATCATTTAATTTTATGATAAAAACTTTAAAATAATATTAAATCGAATATCTTACACATTTATTTATTTTGTGTTTTCATTCTAAAAAAAATGAGTTATATATGACTCTACGCATATTCTCCTTCTTATGCAATCATGCATCTTTTTATTTGTGACACATCTAATTTTTGTTTTGTTATTCAAAGTACTTGTGTATCTAATAAAATCAATATTTATCAAGAGAATCTAGTTTAGATATTTTTTTTTGTTCGTCCTTGAAGCATCCAGGGCCGATAGCAGTGACTAATCTTTTTGCTACATTGGAGGCACCTCAAAGGGTGCGATAACTAGTCCCAAGATTTAACGCGACTGCATACACAACAAGGCAGGACTCGAATTCCTGACCTTGTTTAAGCGTTGATCAACCCCTATCGCTGAACTACGCGCTTAGGATTAATTTAGTTTAGATATTAATTAGAGCATATAATTATTATAAATTATTTTGATATTAAATTCAATTTTTATGGATAAAAAAGTATGAAGTTAAGATTTCTTATTCTTTTAATTAGTTATGCAAGTAAATTTTTTTTTTAATATTCTCAATTTCTCAGTAATGTTTTGGTTTTCAATCAACATTAAATTTAGTGCTAATAATTTACAAATTACTATTATTAAACCAAACTCATATTGATATCCTCGTACCGGTCAAAACTTAACCTGCTACTATTTACCTGTAACTTCTGACAGCACCTTATCTAGAATTCGAGATCATATATATAACTTAAAAATAAAAAGGTTTGAATAAATATGAAAACCAATATTTTATCTAAATTTGAAGAAACCCTCGAAGAAAAATATTTAAAATTATGGTCGGGCTCTTCCTATTGGTAATATATCTCAATCTTGGTTGGGCCACTTCATCAATATTTGTTAGAACTCCATTATTTTTTACTGCAATTATGGTTCCCCTGTCCCCTCCTTTTTAGTTTTTACATGCGTCAAGATGAGACCAAATCTAAGTTTGATTGACCACAGCTTAAAGACAAGTTACAGAGTGGGGCCCAGGAGCCCACAATTGGTGGCTCCACAGTTAATTACAATAATGGTGGATGGGCCCACGAAGCAGCTTCGTGCTTGTACATAATGGCCTTCGGAATGGGCCTGGGCCCCCACCCAATTAAGTGTTACCGGCGGCTGAGGCCTCCTAATAGTAGACACTAAGAAGTTTCAAAGGGTGGGGTGCTTGGACTTTTGGGTCACATAAAATATATTATTTTAATACTATGCTCCATATTAGTTGCATTTATTGTAAGATGTATCTCTTAATGAATCTGTTGACAATCATCTGAAGTTAACATCTTAGATATCAAACATATCTCTTGCGTCGGTCTTCTCTTTGCTTCCCCAAAAGTTGGTTTTTACTCCCTTGTCTTTTTCTAATCAAGATTATAAATACCTTCACATGAGATGAGAGACTAATTAGCTCTAAGCTTTTCGATTTACCAACAAATTTATAAGTTAATTTTATGTTTAATTAAGTAGAACTAAACCACTTTTATAAATTGAATGGATTAAAGATGTTGAAAGGACGTGAATGGGATTGATTTGGTGTGTCCCACGGTTGGTGACCAAAAGAGATACGAAGTTGAGAAAAAAAAACCTAAATATCACGACCCACCGTTCTACACTCCACACTCCATAGCCGCCATCCACTATCTCCATTTTTATAGCATTTTTTTTCAAAAAAAATTCAATATTCTATGGCCTTAACGTAACGTAGGAATTAAGTGAAACCATGTTATAGTACTAGATTACAATTACAACTTGTGTCCAATAATGTCACATTATTAAAGGTTGAAACACTGTTCCAAGTCCTTCTTGAGGATCGATTCAGATAATAAGATACTTAAAGACCTGTCTTTGCCTCATTGGGCGATAGTAATACAGATACCGACAAGTTTTGCTCCCATAATACCGTCTTCCAGGATTAAATTTTATTTTGTTTTAAACGTGAAAATTAAAATTGATGAATCAGCTTGTATTGTTTTTAAGAAGAAAATAAAAATACTAGTTTTAAATGTTAATTAAAAAATTAGAGGTTGAGACTTTAACAATTTCAAAATTCTTTGTATATATTTTATTGTATTACAATTTTAACTACGATTTTTTTTTCTAGTCCACGATTACCAGTTGATTTTTGTATTTTATAGGGCATAGTACGTTTATAATTTAGAGAAGCTAAAGCCTTATATAATACATCTTATGATTTAGTTTCCTTTTTTTTTATATAGATTTTATGATTTAATTAATTACAATAATGCCTAAATTTGTACTTTTTTTTAAAAATGTACATCATCAATCTTTATCTAATCATGATTAAACAAAATCTAGGTTAATAAGCTGTCCTTATTAATATATTAACTTGTTTGTTTTAGTTTTTTTTTTTATGAAAAAAAGGTTGTTGTATAGAAGTTTATATTGTAGTTGCCTTTTTTTTTTAAAGAAAAATATAGAACTTAACAAAAAAAAATCATATTTTTAATTGTTTTGATGATCTATTTTAAGCCTCTAAAAAACTGTAATTATAACTATTTAACTATTTTCAAAATAAAAATAACTTTTATACCTAGATAAAAAATAACTTCTATTTTTTTGTTATAAAATTTCTAAAAAGAATAAGTTTTCACGTATTTCTAAAATTATCTTTTAAAAGTGTTGAAACAAACGGAGCCATTGCCAACATCCTGTGTGGAGTTATCTACTTTCTTTTGTTGGTTCTTAATTTAGTTGATGGATACATTTAATACTAAAAGATAATGAGACAATAAGGGTTTAAAGAGAATGTCAAGAGACTTTATGTAACAATCATTGAGAAAAAATTTATTAGAAATTATAAAACTTGATGAATTTCATTATTAAATAAATAAAAACTTATTAAATGACATAAAGCCCACTAAAATTTGTAATTTTTAATAAATTTTAGACAAGTAAAAATAGTGTTAGAATGTTATTATTCTTTATGGTACTCAAAGACATTAATATAAATGGTTCTACATTTATATTTCTTAATTAAAGACTGAGATTTAATACTAAGAATATCATTTTATTTTTGAAATAGATTAACTCATAAGAAAAAATTATACCTTTTAATTATAAATAAATAAGATAAAGTAAAATTATTACTACTATTATGAATAGTTAAAAGTGGCTGCTTTTGCTAACCATCAATCAATTTCACGACCTTTTCATTAACCATATATGTAAAAGTAACTTCTAATTTTGTTCCTAAAGTTTTATCTCTATTTTAAACTTACTTAGATGAGGTTTTACTCTCAGGTGCCTACACAAGGACACATTTGTTTACATATATATACATTAACAATGCAACTGTGAGTAATAATTTTGTATTTTTTCTCCCCTTTTCCCATTTCATCATTTAAGTCATAAAGGACCCGATCCTTCAATTAATTTCCCATGAACCTTTTTTTCACAGGCTGTGGAAAGAGACTTTTCTTCCTCATTTCTATCACTTATTCGTGCATTATTACCATCTGAAAGGAAGCAGCTAGGACCAAAATCATATTTAGGTGTGCCACGTAATTACCCCGGTGGTGATATGTTTCTAGGCTTTCAAATTTTTTCATTGATGGGATACCCAACTACTGAGGCAAATAGTACATTTTCTTCTAATTGATAAATTATTTTTCTACATATTGTTTGTACAAAATTGTGTACAATAAAAGAGAAGTATGTATTCACATGATTGATGTGACCAAAAGAGAAGTTTATAAGTATTATGAAAATGTGGTATATCTTAATATTATTTGTGAATACACGTTTTTCTCATACTAAAGACTTAATATTTTGAACAAAAAGTTTGATAAATGATTTGATTGAGGATCACAAGAAAGATTCAACAATGATGGTAAGATATCATCTATAGTTAATTTAACTTTAAAAACCTTATAATTAAATCTTTACTTATATACTTTATTTTGGTAAGATATAAAATCTTCAACAATATATGAATAATATAATAACTATTTTAAAATTTTGGATTTCTTTGATGCTCTAAAGGGCACACTAAGATTTCTCAATCCCAGTGGTAAGGTTACACATTGAGTAGCATAATCGTGTAGGGCAATGTTGGGGTAGCAAAAAGCAGAAACACAGTTGTGATATTTACACACAAAAGTTAGGAACATGTTGATGGAGTAGGCATCATGTGGCATACATACAGTCAGTTACGTTCACATGGTGATAATTGCCATTCAATCGACACTGTGATGCTAATGGGTGGCTACAAAACCCCACTCTCTATATTTTCCTTTCCCAATTAAGTTGCTCTGCATTAATAATGAGTATCTCTCTGATGACAACATTTCAACCATGGAAATTGTAATAGGATGCCACATTTTCCTTTAAGTTAATCATCTGTACACGCATAAAATTTTTTTACACTGACAATCAATTATATCTTTTAAAATTATTTATTTTATTATTATTTTATTAAATAAGCAACTAACATGATACTATTAAAATATATAATTAGTTGTCAGTGTAGAAAAGCTTTACACTAACAGTATATAAGTGATTAACTCTATATATATATGAAAACTCCCTTAATGTAAATTTATTGCTTTGTGTTTATTCTAAGTTTAGTGTTTAATGTCTGAATAGTTTTTTTTATTGTTGTAACTAAAAATGTCTTGTTAACTAGTACTCTTATGATACTAATTAAGGAATTAATATATATATATTTGATTAATAATTAATATATATATATATATATCATTATGATTGTTTTAAAAATATTTTTTTATAATATATAAATATTTTTATTATTTTTTCAAATATTTAAAAGAAACTAAGAAGAATTATATTATAATATATTGAGTATTATTTTCACACATTATAGTATATTTAAATTTCTTAAGTATATTAAACAAAGAAATCAAAAGGAATTATGTAATAAATTTACCAATTTAATTAATTTTTGAAAATATATAATTTAGTTAATATTAAAAAATTTATTTACTTTGAGAAGAAAACAAAATTTTAATTTAATTTTTTTAAAAGAAATTCATTAAATATTAGGGATAACTCTTAAACAAAATCAATCCGATCAACATCAAATTAATTCAATTTAAATTGAACAGTTTTTTTTATAAAATTTAAACCAATTAAATTTAATTACTTGGTATTAAAATTTTACTAAAATTTAAATCAACCTGAACCCAACCTATCGAAAGCCCCATCATGTTTCTGGTTTTAGCCTCTTGCAGGGCTAAGGGATTATAAGTGATCATTGATGTTTTACAACTTGAAAGGCCAGTCGATACTAGAATTAACTGCAGTTTTTGTTCCCTGAGATAGGGTTTAGGTGATTTTGGTCCCGACTTGTTCAATTATTCATTTTCTTTTGTCTGCGCATTTAAAAATTTGGCAATTTTGGACCATTTATTAAGTGCTCATTTAATACTTAATAGACTTGATGACCTGATTTTGAGGCTGCTGACTCAAGCTACTCCAACTTGAATCAGGTTTGTGGCAACTGGCAACCACAAAATCAATGAGATAAAGATGTTTTACTCTTCAAATTATTTAGAGCCTCATTTTTTTAATAAATTATTTATTATTATTTTAAATTATTAGAAGATAATTTTGTCATGATATGATGATATATTATTTACTAATATTTTTATTAGTACTGTAATTCCAAAAAATAAAATTATTAAGATGAGTATAAGTGTTACCGTTCAGCCTATTTCAAAATTCATGCTAAACTCACTTTTAACTATAATCATGCTTGAAAAACAAATAGACACCGCAAAAAAAATAGCTAATTACTATGTATGTCCCTATATCTAATGGTAAGGGTCTGATAAAAATAAAATAAATCTAATGGTGAGGGTGGATGAAACAAGAGCAAGTATATAGAATAAAATAAATTTATTATTTAATTATGTTTAACTATTTTTGTGACAAAAAAATGGGTAAAACTGATTTCAATCTCATTTGACAAATTAAAAGAAAAGAAAAGAAAGGTACTTGATAGAATAGAATAAAATAGATCTTATCATGTTTGGTTATATTTTATTCTACTTCTACTTCATCTTATTTCTCTTGGTCAATGGAAATATACCGTAAATAAAGGAAGGTTTGGTGACGGAAAGGAACAAGCTTTTTGTGTGAGACAAAAGGAAAGAAGAATGGGGGGAAAAGTGAAGAAAAACAACTGTAGATGATTTGTTTTGGTTAATACTTTTTACTACAATTCTTCAAAGTTCAAGCTACCTAAGAAACCAATTGTTGCCCTTGTTCTTCACCAAAACATTTATTTTATACACATGATCAGCTCATGATACTATATACTAAGGATCAAATTGACAGAGAAAAAAAAAAAAAAGTAATAAGTCTAATAGCATGCCTTTTACCTCACGCAAGCGCATGAAACACTATTCATGCAACAAAGACAAAATGTTGAGATTAAAGTGCAGTGAGTAGAAAAATTCCAAAGACCATGCAGCTTCCATATTACCCAAATTTGTGGTTATAAATAGTTTAAAAGTCAATTTGGGTGAACAAAGGCATGGCATGTTCCGAATGAGACGAAACAGCTGGTAAATGTGATTAATGAATAAAGTGAATAAAAACAAAAACTAAAAATCTTTCTTGGGGTATCAAAACCTATAAGTGTAGCTTCCAGGAAGTATCCTAGCCTTTTTCATGACCCATTTTCTCTCAATGTTGTCCCAATTTCTGTTATCTTCTGTTGAGGGAATCTGAATGAACAATTCTTGTTAGGCAGAGTTTGGAGAAGAGACTTGGTAGATAAACTCAAACTCGTTCAATGTGTCACACTTTCTTCAATTGATGTATTGATGGGGTTTGCGTTTTTGAAATGGGATTGGAGAATAGGGGATTGAATGGGACATGGAAAGGAAAGGGGACCTGAATCTCTATCTGGGCCTTAAGTTTTGCCCTTCTCATTTGGTCTTACAAGTCAAGCAAGGTCCAATTCCACACAACTTGATGATGACTTTGAAATTTCAAATACATCCCCATCTTATTAGACAAATAAATATCTTTATTAAATATGTAATTAGAAATTCAACTATTTGGATCCATTTAATGGTAAGGATGAGAGAATTGAAATGATATTTCAAATTTTGATGTGGTTATTATGATTTTGATAAATTAAAAAAAAGTATATAATTAAAATTGGTGGAAATTATGGGGAGGGGGGATTCTAAATACCATTGTTGACAATTTTATGGTTCTACTCACTCTAGAATCTAGATATCATAAGTTAGCATTAGAGATTAATTTGATATTGTCAACTTTATTCTTTATTGTTGACACTTGCCATTCTTTGGTGGGCTTCCTGATTGCAATTTTTCCTTACTTTCAATTTTGTCTTTTTTCATTGTTGTATATTGGACAAAATTAGAATAACAATTGTTTTAATCATAAATGATGTATTTATTTAGGAATAAAAGTAAGTCTATCTTTGTCCACACAAATACAAATATATATATATATATATATATATATATATATATATATATATATATATTAACTTAAGTTATTATTCAAAAAATGGAAAAGAATATAAAGTTAAAGAATAGTAAGCTTGGTTAAATTATGAGATATTTTTTGTTTAAATAATTAAGAAAGAATTAAATTTATATTTTATTCTACATATTTTTCACTTTATAAATCCAAATCTACAATTTAAATTTTGTATTTGCCTTCTTGAAAATAATTATATCCTTCGCTTTTAAAAAAAAGTCTTTTTATTTTATTTTTGGGAAATATTAAATTCATCTTGTATTAATTTTATTTAGGATAACTTACATAATGATTATTTTCATAAAATTTATTTTTATTTTATCAGTAAACAAACGGCTTTTAATCCTTTTGATTATTAATCTTTTCATGTTTTAAAATTTTAATCAGTCTGTAAGAGTGTGATTTATTGACAATTATTTTTCAAAAGATTATTTTAGTCTTTTTCTTTATATATTTTATCAATTTAGCCCTTCTAAAATAATGTTTGTCTTAAATATGTTGCAGCAAGATTTTAAATTATTTTTATTAATTTAATACATATGAAATTTATTTCATTAAATTTACCAACATTAAAATTATACGTTAAACCTATTTAATGTTCAAATCAGAGAGAGTTGTAATTAGCCGATAAATATAAAATAACATTTTTTTTATTATATAAGAGTGAGAGAATGATATAATAGGTTAAAAGATTTCTAAATTGAAAAGAATAATTTTTTAAAGTAAATTAATGATAATAAAAAGAATTAAGAGTTTATAAATTATTTTAATTAACTAATGAAAATAAACTATAAGTGGTCTTACAAAATAAGCTTATTTTTATTAAATTAGTGCATGTTTATTTTATTTATTTCTCGCATTTTAATGTACGTTAAACATATATGCGTTCTGACGATTAATGAATATGAACACTAATATAAATACACCTTAAGTTTATTAAATGTTTTGTCAAAATATATTCTTAATTTAAATCCATTTTTTTTTATGCATTTAGGCTTGTTATATATATATATATATATATATATATATATATATATATATATATATATTATTTTTTTTAAAAAGGCTTGTATGATGTATGGTCAATGCGTCAATTAATATTTAAATGAAGTATAAATAAATTGCCAGAGTCCTTTAACTTATAATTTCTCTTATTGAAAGGGTTTTAAAGTTAGTAATTACATTCCATAAATTTAAGTCAAGTCTTCATGTTTCACCACAGTTTAATGACAATTTTTTTTATATATATAATCACGATATTTGGATTTTTTATTTATTTATATAACTATGATATTTAAATGAAGTAGCCAAAGTTAAAATCAATAATTAATCTTGAATAGCAATCATAAATATACATAGGTGTTTTTAGGAATCAGTTGAATTCAACTCAAGTGAAGTTAAAAAAAATACATTCACAAGTGCATTACATATATATTTGTCACAAGTGCAACAATTAGGTTGACTATGGTCAACGGTGTTCCTTTTGCATGTGCACTCTGCAGATTCAGCCATGGTCAACACAATCTTTTTTTATAATATATTCAAGTTTTAAGTGACTACTACGGTGTCAATACAATGGATTCAGTGCTTGATACATATAAAATCATTATATTTTTTTATTTTCTTCATTATTATATTACTTACTTTATTCCATGTATTTTTAATTAAACACACGTATGTGACAGCTTTACTTTTCCATGCTATGTAATGTGTGAAAATAGGAATGGACTTTGTACATGTTATTGAATTTTCTAGCAGATCATTAATTTTATTTCACCTACTTCAACTTCAACTTCTTATCATAATGTTTATTTGCGTAGGTTTTGACCTTATAGACTGAACCCATGAACTCGTCGGTGAATCTTTGGGTTGTCACAGTTTCTATAATTTAATTCCGATTTTTCCATATTTTTTTTAGTAGAAACTAATTACAGGTATTATATTAAAATGTGTAAAATAGTGAAAAAATTAACTTAATTTAATTGCTAAAACGAACAATAAATGTATAAAATAATAAAGCAGTAAAGGTTTGGTTACATTGTTTTTCTCTTTCTAATAAAGCAACAATCATTTTTTGCTCAATAATAAAAGTAAATATTTGGCGTTTGGGATTTGGGCTTGAAGCTAGCTGCATGCAAAATTTAGGTTCATGATATATACACCTCCTTTTTTCTATAAGTACACCTCTTTTTAAAAAAATAATTAAAATTTTAAAATATTTTTAAATTTTTGTTTTAAATTTTTTTATTTTACATTTACAACATTTAATTTAGTATTTTTTTTCACACATCTTTCCTCCTTATTTCAATTTTTACATGCACCTCCTTATTTTTTCTTCACCCCACCTATATTGGTAACATGTGAAAATTGAAAGAGAAAAAAAAAGTGTGTAAATAAAAAGAAGAAAGAAGCAAATTGAAAGTTAAAAGTATAAAATTAATTTTTTTTAAAAAAAATTATAATTTTTTATAATTTTTTTTGAAAAGGAGGTGTACTTATAAAAAAAAGGAGGTGTCTATATCATGAGCCCAAAATTTATAGTCCTTCCCTTCTTCCACTTCTATGGGCTTTTCATTATTTGGTCTTCAACATGTTTAATGAGGCTAGGCCCATATAGAAAGTAGTTGAGGAAATCCAAACCCAAACTCCATTTACTATAGACCCAAATTACAAAACCTTCTATGCATAAATGGGAAAGAAAAAGAAATATTCTTATTTTCTGAATAACGTTTGCATTTCGCATTGTTATTTACTCATTTATTCAGTAAAAAAAAAAAAAAAAGTGTCGTTGACGCAAATCCAAAATGATGATGCATCTTAGCCCAAATATTAAATTAAGCTAAAATCAAATATCAAAATTAGAAACAAAAGTCTTATTATACATTCATAAAAAATAAATCACACCTTATTCTAAATGTAAATGTTATGCATCACAAAATAATTAAAAACATTTAATCGCATATCATCATTTATTATAAATTATTGACATATATAATAAATAAATAAATAAAAGATCATGATTATATATATATATATATATATATATATATATATATATATATATATATATATATATACTAATATATAAAGGAGATACTTTTTTTTAATAATTACCTTGATTACCTGTTGACCATTATACTCTTTTATTTTAAAAAATTAAAAAAATAATATTTTTCTCAAAATTAAGACCTTAAAATTAATTGATTAATTATAACATTAGATTAACTTATATTTATTATTTAATTTTTATTTTATTTTATCTTTAATAGAAGTATGAAGTGCCTCGACCATACTAGTATAGTTAATAACCATTACACTTAAATATTATTTCAAATTTTTATAAACATCAACTAAATAAAATCAAAATTGATATCATATACGTAAAATTTATCACTAAAATTCATGGGATACGTATTGATTTTAGTTTTGCTAACCATAAGCTATATTTAACACTAAAATTCATATAATATGATGAGTTTTGTTTATGCCATATATAATTTTAATCAACTATTAATTATAATTAATTTTAGAGTGAAATCTTATTAATAATCTGTTTCTAAATTTTATGTTATTTTATGTTGTGTCAACAAATATTTATTGAATTGTCTTTTAATTAAATGGATTTTTTTTTTGAAGAAAATTCATTTAGATGTTAACAACTCTATATAATAAAATGAATTTTTTTATGCCGGGTATGAATTGATTTTAATTTGCTAACCATAAGATATATTTAACTCTAAAATTAATATAACTTTAACACTAAAATTCATATAATATGATATGAGTTTTCTTTACACCAAATATAATTTTAATTATATAAATTATATTTTAAATTTATGATAAATAATCTATATTATAACATGATATTAATTTTTATAATTTATTTTAAAATATTAAAATTTGTTTATAAGCAAAATTTGAATTATTATTAAAGAAAAATTCCTTTTATCAAAGAAAACCTCTAAAAATATATTTCAGTTAAAAAGTAAAATTCCTTTTATCAAAGAAACCTCTAAAAAATTTGTATTTAATATATAAGAATTGATTTTTTGTTAACAAATATTTTCTAGATTATTTGGGTAGACTTTCTTATCTAGAAATTCATCCACATATTAATAATATTTTTTAATAATATATACCATGACTTTGATATAATGAAAAATATTGAAGTATATATAAGATAATTAAATAGAAACAATAATGAATCAAATAAAATAAAGTCAAAATTTATATCATATACCTAAAATTTAACACTAAAATCCATTGGATATGTGTTGATTTTTTTTTGACTTATTTATTTATTTTATACTGGACTGGGTATGTATTGATTTTAGTTTACTGACAATAACATATATTTAAGACTAAAATTTTCATGAATGTAAAAACATTTCGTATATAAAACATCCCCTAAAATTCATATAATATAATACGAGTTTTCTTTAAGTCAGATATAGTTTTAATCACTCATGAATTAAAACTAATTAATTATATAATAACCCTAAACCCTAAACTCATTAATTATATAATGAAACCTTATTAATAACCTGTTTTAAATCCTTATTTTATGCCAACAAGGGTTTTCTGAATTGTCCTCCATTTGAGTGGACTTTATTGTGTAGAAATTGATGTAAATATTAACAACTTTATATATAAGTCTAATTTTTGCACCAAAGAAGAATGACATGTCAAAAAGAGGCAATGAAGGAACATAATAGAGTATCATCAGAATGAACAAGTACAATATTTAATGCACATATAATTGTGAATCAAGTTTTATATATGTCGTAAATTTCACAAATATCAAGTTTTATTAGACGTAAATTCCGCCCATAATAAATCTCATAAATTTCACAATGATGATTAAAACTTTTAAATGATAAAAAAAAAACACATGAATTAATTATTCCAAAATTTATAATAATCAAGATGTTAAAAAATCAAAATCGCCTTTAAAGTCAACCTACAGGCCCAGTTATTTTTTCCGGCCATTAATCCACAGAATGAGAATCCATAAACCTATTAATAGGCCCACACAAACCAAGCCCATTCATCGAGGACAATAAAAATGAACAAAAAGAGAGAAGAAAAAAAAAAAAATCTGCAACGCACAGTTTTGTAGCGAAAGAAAGGGTTTTTGATATCGCAACCACCGGCCGCACTCTTGCTCTCTCTGGGGATACGATTCTCTTTGCTCTCATTTCAACCCTTTTTTCTTCGCTTCATCAGGTTTCGCTTATTTTCTATTCCTTTGATTTTTCTGTTTCTATCATTTTTTGCTCCGAATCGGTTTCCATCGTTTTTGCGTTCTCCACTCTGCGATGTCTGAAATCAGTTCTTCTTTCTACCGTTTATTCCTCCCTTTCTAGTTATCGGATTCGATGTCTGTTTTTGGAATCTGGTTGTGTATCTTTAAGGCGTGTTAGGTTTTCTTTTATTATTGTTTGGAAATCGTTTTTTTTTTAATTTTTAAAACACATAAGGCACACTTAGTTGCGTATGGATCTGCGGTTTTCGTAATTTCTGTGTATAGGAGTTCTTCTGGCTACTAGTGCTGGAAGTGGCTTATGTATTTTGCGCGTTAACAATTGAGGTTTTTTTTATTTTTTATTAATTAGGTCGAAAAGTTTGTTTGTTTTTAGTATTTAGCGGTTCAATCAACAAGTTCTCCAGCGTTTTTTGTATAATTATTTTCCGTTTTATTTTGGATTATTGATTATGATTTATAGCATTTGGGAGTTTAGGGCTTTTCCCTGGTAGACAAAGAGTGTTATGGGTTTCCCCTTAAGTGATTCTCGTATTGAATTTTCTTAATTTTGGAAAGCAATTTGATTTAGTAATATTTGGAGCTTAATTTTTTGCATTATTTTCTATTTACTTACTCTTTTTTTAATTGTTTTTTTTTTTTTTTATATGTATTTTTAATTCTAATCATGTACAAATTTTACTTGTGTTGCAGCAATCATGGCGGATGAAACTCATAATGAGGTGAAGGAGGAGGTTCCAGAAGTGAGTGTATTTTCCTGTTAATATCTGTAACTAAAAAATGCTTCCTCACTGTGTTTTTCTTGATTGGGTGTAAGGCCATAAAATTAGTTTTTTGAAGTTTTGTTTTCGGAAATTGCTAATTGTTATGATGGTATTGTTTTGTGCATATTTTTGTTACCAAGTACCAACCACGTTGATTAGTTGACACACCAATTTGTTGTGGCAATACCATCTCATGCCTGAATTTGTAAATTACAGATTGCACCATTTGATCCTACCAAGAAGAAGAAGAAGAAGAAAATTACAATTGTGGATCCTGCTGATGACCCAGTCGAAAAATTGGCTGAGAAGACAGAAAACCTCTCAGGCATGCAAAATAAAACAAGCAATTTCCTTTTGTGGTTTTGATTCCAGTGCTATCTAGAAATTGTGTTATGCATGATTCTCATTTGTTTTTCACTTGCAGTTGCTGATGGAGTTGAGACTGCATTTACTGGTTTGAAAAAGAAGAAGAAGAAGCCTGTAAGTCATACGTATGATTAATTAGATCTTTCCCTTTCTAATGAATAATTTCATCTATTGAGAATTTAAGTTTTTGATGTTGCTAGTATTTTGTTGGAAGCAATTTGACACCTGATGCTGTCTGATTGTAGGTTGAAATCAGTAACTTGAATGATGAGAGTGGAGATGCCATTGAAGATTTGGATGGTGAGCAGCGTATACCTGTGTAAATATTGTGTGTGAATATTGGACCGTGTTTGTTATGACAACAAGTGATGTCTTGAGGAAAGCTTATTCAACATTGATTATTTGATAATCCTTTTTGGCATTTAGATCACGCTGAAGATGATGAAGGAGAAACAGTTGCTCCCCAGGCTCGTTATCCTTGGGAAGGGAGTGATCGTGATTATGAATACGAGGAGGTGTGTTGTATGTTAATTACTTTTCTGCAATGCTGCTATAGCGACCTCTGTGATTGAAATGCCTATGTCAAGCTTGTTTTATGTTGATTTTTGCTGCATCACTTAGTTGAAAAGTTTTTCTGAGCTGGTTTTAATTTTCATCCCTAATTCTGATTATTTAATATTTATTTTGTGGTGCCTGTGGATCTGCCCTGTTACGTTTCCATATATGTTTCATAGGGTGATTGTGGTGGTGGTGGGTGGTGGTTGGGGGGGGGTTGCTCTTGATTTTATAGTTTCTTTAAATGATTGAAATCTTTAATCTGGTAGCATTTTATTTAATGATTTGTGTGCCTTGGTTATCCTTATTGGATCAAGAAATGTTGGTTTTTTTAAACACTAAACCATCTAAATGGAATTTTTGTTGGCATGGTGGTCCAATTATAAAGCCATAATATATAGTCTAAATCATTTATGCTATATTCTGTTCTTTCTTTACTTGGAAGCTGCTTATCTTGCCTTACCCTTCCCAAACATCTCTATCCTGGATCCTGATGTGTTATTGTGCAGCTTCTTGGCAGGGTGTTTAACATTCTACGTGAGAATAATCCTGAACTTGCTGGAGATCGGCGGAGGACAGTTATGAGGCCTCCTCAAGTTCTTCGTGAGGGCACAAAGAAAACTGTGTTCGTGAATTTTATGGATCTGTGCAAAACGTATGTTGATATTTCATGCAAATTGGTTCACATTTTTTTTTTTTACTTTTTTATTTTATATTATTCACTCAATGATGATGGGCACATCAGTTTTGTGATGTTGGTTTGAAATTTCTTGTACTCTTTTGGACACATCAATGAACATGGACATAACAATTATAGGGACCTTGACTTTGTTGTGTTGGAGGTGGATCTGTTGCTGAATCCAAATCCAAGTAAACCATCCAATTAGAAGGTTTACTGCAGATAGAACAAAATGACCTTAGGAACTGCCATGATGGGTGACAGTTTATGTGTTGTATAAGGTAGTTATTGTGACTGCTGTGCAAACAAGTTTATGTGGAAGGGGGGAGAGTTAGTTATGTTTTTATCTAATTGTATGGTGTAGTTTACAAAGTTAGGAGTTAGATATTATGTCAGTCCTTGAAAGGAGAAACATTTTATGGAGGAACCCTAGGCTCTGGAACTGTAATTGCCCATAAGGTGTGTTGATGAATTCAATGATATTCCCCTTTTTATTTAGTTTAAGAATTGGATGCATATACCAATCCTGTTATTTTATTTGTCACTGTTCTGTTACGCACAGACAGATTCTGAATTTCCACTAAATTTCTTATTTCCAAGGAATAGTTCTGAACTGGCATTTCTTTAAACATTTGTTTTCAATTTTCTTTTCAGATCAGATTATTGCTGTATGTTTCTTTGAGATTAACTTTTCATGAATGAATGCAAATTGCTTGCCTTATTAATGAATGCAAAATGCTTGCTCAATTAATGAATGCCTGCTGTATAGAAGTTTGGGAAATTTCTACATACCTATTGATTTTGTTCAGCTAATAATGATTACCATTTTTTTATGCCTTTGTTGACTGTTTATTCCCCCATGCCTATATTTTGCTTAAGTTTTTTTTTGTTTTTTTGTTTTTTATTTTTTTTTTTTTTTTTTTTTTTTTTTTTTTTTTTTTTTTTTTTTTTTTTTTTTTTTTTTTTATTTTTTTTTGTTTTTTTATGTTTTTTTTTTTTTTTTTTTTTTTTTTTTTTTTTTTTTTTTTTTTTTTTTTTTTTTTTTTTTTTTTTTTTTTTTTTTTTTTTTTTTTTAATTTTTTTTTTTTTTTTTTTGTTTTTTATTTTTTTTTTTTATTTTTTTTTTTTTATTTTTTTTTTTTTTTTTTTATTTTTTTTTTTTTTTTTTTTTTTTGTTTTTTTTTTTTTTTTTTTTTTTTTTTTTATTTTTGTTTTTATTTTTTTTTTTTTTTTTTTTTTTTTTTTTTTTTTTTTTTTTTTTTGTTTTTTTTATTTTTTTTTTTTTTTTTTTTTTTTTTTTTTTTTTTTTTTTTTTTTTTTTTCTTTTTTTTTTTTTTTTTTTTTTTTTTTTTTTTTATTTTTTTTTTTTTTTTTTTTTTTTTTTTTTTTTTTTTTTTTTTTTTTTTTTTTTTTTTTTTTTTTTTTTTTGACATTAGGTATGCTTCCTTTTTGTTAATGTACTTCTATGCTATCTTTTAGAATGCATCGGCAGCCAGACCATGTCATGGCTTTCTTGCTTGCTGAGCTGGGTACAAGTGGCTCCCTTGATGGTCAGCAGAGATTGGTTGTGAAGGGAAGATTTGCACCAAAGAACTTTGAAGGAATTCTGCGACGATATGTCAGTAAGTATTTGTGTTTAATAATCGATAATCTGTTGTGTTTCACAAATGGAAGGTAAGTATCAAGGTTCTGTGTTGTGTAAGATGGCGTGTTTCTATTGCTTAATATATTTTCTGGTATGTTTTTTTAATACATTTGTCTATAACAAAACAAGAACTTTATAAATGTGCCCCTGGCTATTTTTTTGCCGTCTATTTTGGCCTATCAGTTGAAGTCATCACTTTTGTTTTTCTCAGATGAATATGTCATTTGCCTTGGATGTAAGAGTCCGGACACTATACTTACCAAGGAAAATCGTCTCTTCTTCCTCCGGTGTGAGAAGGTAAATTTTCTATACACTTTTGCTTGTTTCTCTTCTTCCTTCCTCTTTTAGTTTTCATGCCAAGTGTCTCCCTCCTACCCACCTTGCTGCTAGAACCCCTCAAAGATGATGGTTTCTTGTAAATGGTCTGTTTTATTTATGGTCACTTTGACTTGATGGATTTTGTTTGTTAGTTTCTCTTAATAAATTAAAGCTTAAGAATGGTTTTTTTACCCGCATCTCAAATCGCTATCTGTTTATTCTGTGTTAAGTAGTACCAACTGATTGAAAGTTGTTATCTTGTACTGGTAAAAGTACTGCCGAAAAGGAAAGTGTTAGGAATATTTTACATCTTGTCATTAATATCCTATTGTAATACTCTGGTTTATTGCTTTCAGTGTGGATCAGGAAGATCTGTTGCTCCAATCAAGGCTGGATTTGTTGCTCGTGTTGGCAGAAGGAACACGGGGACATGATTTGGTCCTACTTTTAATATTTGTAATTGGCTGGGAATATGAACCTTTTTCTGAAAGTTTTGCCCTTGTATTATGTATCTCTTACCCTACTCCAATTTTGAGTTTGTTGCAGTAATGGTATCTTGAGTCAATATGTTTTGTCATTTAACCTCTGGGTGCAAGTATATTTCTTCTAATGAAAATGGTCACAGACCAAAATAGTTTTAGGAAATCACAAATCTTAATTCCATTTAGAAAAATCTCAATTTTTAATTTCATTTAAGCTTTTATATTTTGCTTAATAGAGTTTAGTATGTTTTGCATAACTTCAGGTCCGGTTCCGTGTAGGGTTGATGGTAGTGTCAAAATCTTCCAGTTTTGTTGGTTCACAACCTAAACTTGGATATCCAAACTAAGCCTCCCAAATTTACCAACCAAAAATGAGCAACCTTTTGGGCCAGTATACCCCCTTGAAACAAACGTTGTGACCCTTTACAGCAGACTCGAGATTAAATGGGACAGGTCGGTTTTCGAATGCGGAAATCCCGAGTCCTTGACTCCTTGCACCAGACGGGTGTGTTTTGGTGCTTGCAAACATTTAATTTTGATTTACAAAGTTAGTCTTGGCTGAAGAAAAGGTAAGTGGATTTACAATGCGCATTTAAACATAATAGGCCAAGTGAAGGAAGACAGCTAAGAGCCTGAGCCATCCTTGCAATTGTGCAATACAAGTTTTGGTAATTGAATTTGCAAACTTAAGCTGCGCATATCCAATATTAAACCCTCAAACGAGACTCCATTTCAAATCACGGGTGCCTAATCCGCGTGAACAATATTTACGTTGAACATTGCTTTGGACGCCAAAGAAACTGCATAAAACGCGTTTGCGGTTGTCAATTTATAGATAACAGTGAGTCGGTGAGTCTAAGATCCCACTAGCTAACATTTTTTTTCCTGTGTATATATATTATTATTCTTAATCTCAACAGCCAAAGCCATTTGATGAAAGTGAATTGAATAGATTATTAACAAACTAATTTTGCAACTTTGATCCACCTTTATTTAGGGTAAAAACCAGGGTTTCAGTAATAATAACAGTGAGTCGGATTCTAAACCCTAAAATGAAGCAATTTGCAATGTTTAGGAAGTAGACTAAATTCAAGCTTTAGTCAAACATTAAAGAAAAACAGTTATCCTAATATTTATTTAACTTGTCTTAAATTTATGCCTTGCGTGATACTAAAATTTATGTTGCCCCAGGCTGCAATTAAACATTTTAATTATAAGGGAAATATTTGTCCTAAAATAGAATTTGGATCCTTTCATGTTGAGTAGCATCATGTATGGTGAGTTTTTTTTTTAAAAGATAAAAAATATTACAAAAATGATTGTAACAAAAATCAATTCTAGTTCTCCATACTTCTACTATCTCAACCTCTTTCTTTCCACTGCTATAGTAATCATATATAACTTAGGGTTGCACAATGAAAAGTACAATTTTTTTTCTTCAAATTTACTTATAATATAAGTTTTTAATTTTATTAAAGCACTTTGATATTATAAAGATTTTACTTTACCATCCATTATGAATATTAATGTACAGTAAAAATGATGTCTTTTGTAATTAATTTAAAAATAAATTATATACGTACTAACAATGTAGTATTTTTATACTATAATCCAATTGCAAATCACCATGCAATATTGCAATAAGTTCGTTATCTTTTATGCTAACTACCATAAAAGTTGTATAAAAATAATTTCTGATTAGTTAAAAATGAATGCACAATATATATATATATATACACAAAATTTTTAAAGTTATATATAAAATGATTTGTAATTTGTTCATAATGTAAAATTCTTCCGCTATAAAAATAAACTATCTTTTCTTGTCACTTGTACCAACATGGTTATTTTTAGGTATGTATATGATATACATAATAACAAGTATTTCTTGTTATAAATAAATTTGTCTAGCGTTTTTTTCCTTATTCTGCTATGCATACTAAGAGTAATCAGGACTACCACTTGCTCATTTATTTGTATGGATTACATATGAAATCATAAGACTCAACATTCAACTCAATGTCCATGTTGCTGCTATCTCCTATGCTCCGGTATCCATCCACACATGGCTGAGAAAACTTTCACACACCATAGGTGGCAATGAAGGCCGCGGTGGTTAGAGTTGAAACAAGGGGCATATATAGTCTCCCATACAAACTAGTGGCACTGTTAGGATTAGCTTTCGTTACATTTGTATTGAAACCTGCATAATCAGCCGCACCAAAAGCGATATTTAGTTTTGTTACTTGTCCCAAAAAGCTGGTGCAGTTTATTAGGAAACAAAATGATACACTTATAATAATTCATTTGAAAACTTGTATATAGGGATAGTAATGGGCCCCATAGGGGGCGGGGTAATAGTAAATCTGTCCCTGTTCTGCTGTATGAAAATTGGCCTCATACCCACCCCATATTCACGCGAGTATCCATTAAGCGACTATCAATGAATTTCTTGAATACCCATAGATATTCATGGATATTTATAAATTTTTTAAGAAATTAAAAAAATTACATTACAAATAATTTTAAATTTATATTTAATGTCAATGAAAATATTAAAAATAAAAATTCAATGTTAATTTTGAATTTGTATTTGACGTTAATTCGATTGAAATAATAATAAAAATGCAAGATAATCAATAATTTTAAAATACATCAATCTTATACAAGTAAGGGAAAGTCTCATATCACAAAGTTACAATAATTCAATCTCATAATTCCAAACGTAAGTAAACAACTTAAAATACATAAATCATATTGGTTCAATCAAAGCTAAAAAATTAATCAAATTACATTCAACATAATTCTATGGAAAGAAAATAAGATGAGAGTGTAGTTTTAGGGTTATGTGGTATAAGAATAATTAGGATATTTAATAAATATTATTAAACAGGTACCCACGGGTATGGATATCATCATACCCGTCCCCGCTCCATTTATAAACGGGTAAAAAAATTATACATCCCCATTATCCGCGAGTATCCAATTAGTCTATCCATTTATTATCCGTAGCGGATTTTACCCCACAGATACCCGCGGGCCGCATGTATTTTTGCCATCTCTACTTATATAACATAATAAATGATGTGTAAAGATAAATAAACACATATTGTCTACATTAAACTTAAAATTTGTCTTTTGTTTATTGATAAAAAAACCTCGTAACAATGAAGAGTTTGTATGTACTCATAAAATTATGTTCATCTTTTTGTTACTTTGTTTGAATTTCAAGGGTGTAAAGTGGAGTGTTAAAGTTGTTACCTTTAGTCTTACTGGAACAGGCTGCTTTAGTGACATTCATGACATAGGAGACGGGTTGTTTGGTCGCAAAGAAGAAGTCTCTCTTCACATCTTGGATGCAATCTAAGACAGATCGGATGTGGTCATAGCAACCATTGATACAAAAGTCGCTGATATCAGAGTCAGAGACAATTAGCGCACCAGCGATTGTCAGTGAGTATCCACCCTTCAAGCAAGGTGTTGAGTCCTACACACATGTTCAAACTAGTAGTGTGATTGGATGAAAAATTTAAATAGAGTAATTCATTTGTTTAAAAAATTTTAAATTTTTTATGATGAAATAACTTGTTTGAATTGAGAATTTATAAAGAATTTAAAATTTAAGTATCTGTGAAATTTTTTAAAATAGTAGAATTTAAATTTCTAAAAAAGTAAAAATTTAATAATTTCTCATTTTTTTGTTATTTCACTTATATTATTTTATCTTATTTCTTCATGTTTTTAATTATTAAATATTTAAAAATATTTTTAAAATTATTATACTAACCTAATATTATTTTTTTAAAAGTTATTAAATATTTAAAAATTAGTTAATATTTATTTTATAAAAATTAATTTAAAAATCTCAATATATAAATAATTTTTTAAATTAATTTTACTATAGTGAAATCAAATTATCATATCCAACCTAATAATTTAAAATTTAAAAAATTTGAATTGACTTATCCAAACACAATATTTTAAGAATTATAAAAATTGAAATCAAAATAATTCAAATTACAAGAACTTAAAATTTTCCATCCATCATTATTTTGAAGCAATAACATAATAGCTATTAAGAGAATATCTAAAAAAGTTAACACATGGTGATTGATGTGAATATATAGAAGAGGCACCAATAGCTTATTACATTATCCTTCATGCAGAAGTAAGCGCTCCTCCAACTCTCGAATGGGCTTAAATTTGCATTTCTCCTCGGTTCAGTTGTATCTGAATGGAGGAACACAAAGTCAAGTTTCTTAGGATTTTTCTACAATAAATAATAAGCACCAAAATACTAAGGAAAAAGGGTTTATGTCGAAGTTGTTTTCTTTAAGGTTAATTAAACCGTTTTCATATAATTTGTGAACTGTATTAATAATTATTCTTATATCAACTTGGTGAAATAAGGGGAAAACAGCTTATGGATATTTCATGAGTTATTTTTTTTTGTAAGTTTTCTCAGTTATACATGGTTTTATATCATAAGATAAACTCAACTAATTAAACTGTAAATAAATTCTAGCAAATGCAGCTAGAAAGAGAAGGATTGTGAGAAAAAGGAATACTAACTTTCAGCATTGATGTGGTTGACTAGGAGAAAAAATGTTCCCAAAGTAAAGCAAACGAGGAAGCTGCTTTTGGCATTCATTATTGTTCCCTAATGATCAAATTAAGGACACTTATTTGACCACTTGTGTTTGTGAGGGAATTCTGGCTTTGCATAATATTTATATGTTTCAGAGCAATGAAAGTTGCTGAGATTAAAACTAAGAAAAATGTTGTTATTTTCGGCATATGATGAGAATATGGCATCAAACATGGAGTATTTGATACAAACAAGGGCACACTTGAAATTTAGAAACATGGCAAAATGAAGGGTTTGCATCAAGACAGAAAAATGAAACATGTTTTTTTTCTTTTGGAGGTTTGTGTCGGAAATATAGAGGTGGGATACAATACAATGATTGCATCGTCCTAGGCAAGCTTATATGTGCAATTTTATAATATAAACGATGGGAATGTGTATGTATCTGTATCCTTTTCAACGCTACATCTAATTTTATATTTTGTTTTTGAATCTGTATCTCCTGATCATGTTTATTACATACGGACAAACCGCAAAGTTCAATTAATTTGTAGGTTATGAACATTTTTTAGATATATCTTTCTAATTTTTTTAGGATAAAATTAAACACACACTCCCAACAGATTAACACATGATTTTCCTCAATTATCATTACATTATTTAATTCTAACTTATTTTTTATCTAATAAAAAATAGCTGCTTACAAATTATTCTTAAAAATTATAAATTTTTTAAACATATAAAATATGTTAAAAAAATGTATTCCTAACATTATGCCCTATGAAGCCACACCGTGAGTACAAATTAATCTTTAGTTATCGATTTTGAAATATTGTGTAAATTATATTTATGAAAAAAATCAGATATTTTAAATGTTTTTATTTGAGATGAATTGACATGTTAATCTTTTATATTTATAAAAACGATTTAATGAAATATTGTCCCATAATTTACTCATCAAACGAGACTTTAAATTTATAGAAACTAAAATATACACGCACAATTAATTGGTTATATATGTAGTGAATGCCTCTTGTGATTTTTTTTTTGAGAAATTATATATATATATATATATTATATATATAATATATATATATATATATATATATATATATATATTGGAATGGAAACAAAATTTTACATCGCTATAATAGAATGAACATGAGTTTATATACATTTAATTATCTTCATTGTTAATAGATCTTTTGAGTGATGTCTAAAAATAAAACTATGAGAATTTAGGTTCAAATTGGACAATATCCTATCAATATGATGGAGTTAGCAAATGGATTTGGATAAGATTCTTTGTATCCAAACTCTTTCTAATGGTGAGTTCATGTCATTACTATAATTTCTCTTATTACATGCGATTTTTCCTGTGAATTTTTATAAAAAAATTCGCAGGAAACGTTATTCCTAAAAATTTTCCTGCGAAATTTTATTTGCAGGTAATACCTTCGTGAATAATATGTTTTTGCGAATTTCAAAATTCGTAAGAAACTTTCCTGCGAAAAAAAAATTCGCAGGAATGTTTTCAGCCAATTTTTTTGCTAGAAACTCTGCATGTAATAAGAGATTACTATAAATAATTTTTTATGAAAAAAATTAAAGAAATTACTATAAATAATTCTTTCTCTTTCAAATGCTCATAATGAACTCATTCGAAATATTTGTTTCCACACCTCCAACATGTGATACATAATCTTTTAAATTCTAAGATTGTAGAGTATAAGTCTAACACTCAACCATACAAATTAACTTGTAGGTAAGTGTTGTCTCAACTTATATACTCTTTAATTGTCTGATTTTCAATCGATGTGGGACTTGAAGTTTTTTAAAAATATTAAACTTATAAATTTTAAAAAAAAATTTAATTTTTTTTGCAAATTAAAATTGGCAAGAAAATCCGCAAGAAAAGTTACCTGTAAAATTTTCTACTTTTTAGTAAATATTACTTGCGAATTTATTTTTGCAAGAAAATCTGCAAGAAAAAAAATAAAATTCTTACAATATTTTCTGCAAATTTTTACCATGAAATTTTTTTTTCATGATCATTAAAATTGTAGCAAAATTTGCAAAAATTTCTTGTAGATTATTTTTCATAAAAAAAATTTATAAGAAATATCTGTAAATTATTTTTTACAAATTAAATTTGTAAAAAAAAATTTGTGAAATTATTATTGCAAGAAAATTCGCAAAAAATTTCTGTAAATATTTTTTTGTAAGAAAATTCGTAGGAAAATGACATTTTTTCTAGTAGTGTGTCTGGAAGAGAGTTTTTCAGGTTAGGAGATGGAGTGACGGTGCAAGTACTTAGAATGTGAATGAGTTCTATGAGTCACCATTAGATATACTCATTGGATTGATAACTTTCTTTGTGATGGAGGGGTAAACCATGATTTTTTGTTTTGATAGGAGGATTGTTGGGATGGAAACAAAGTCTCATATCATTCATTGTTAAGAGATCTTTTGAGTGATGCCCAAAAATAAAATCGTGAAAGTTTAATTTCAAGCGGACAATATTTTATCTTCATGAAGACATGTGTGTGGTAACTCCGATAATAATACACACTACTACCAGGTTTATTTATTTTTAATTGTAAATAAATATGAGTGTTAACACATTAATTTATTCATAGTTATTTATCAAACTGAAGTGAGTGTGATTTTATACTTTATATATAAAAATATATTATATTTACATAAATTATTAGTTTAAATACGTTTTTAATCCATCAAATTTATTTAAGGTAAATTTATTTTTAGTTCCTCAAATTTTAAATTAATTCTTTTTAATCTTGTAATTTCAAAAGTATTTTTTTAATCCTTATACTTAAAATTTTGTTAGAGAATCTATTAAATACGGTCACATAAAATATATATGTTAATGTTTCTATTAGTGAAAATATCACATTAAGATTAATTGATATTATATAACTGTTTCAATTTACTACTTTCATATATGTTATTAATAATCTGAAGGGTTTAAAACGATATTTTTGAAAATTATAAAACTAAAAATTACAATTTTAAGTTTGAGAGACAAAAAAAAAAATTATCCTAAATTTGACAGATTAAAAATATATTTAAACTTAACTTATTTAAGTAAAATAAAAAAACCTAAATAACAAAAGAAAAGAAATGAATAAAGTAATATATATTTTACTTTTTCTTAAGTAATATTTAGAATTCGAATTTCGTGTATCGTAAAAGAAAATAGTTTTATTAAACTAAAAATGTTTTAGCTCTAACAATATCTCTCACTCTTAAAAATAAAAAAAGTAAAACGAACTTGAGAGTTATGTGTTATCATAAATAAAATAGAAGCAAAATAGATGTGCATAAAGAACACATTAAGTGTAATAATTAACCTCTATGTTTTAAGTGTTATATATAACTCATTAATTCCATTACTTTATGAAATCACCATTATATTTTAGAGAAAGTAAGCTAAAGTTGGATGTGAGAGTTGTGAATGATAGAACAAAAAAGAATTGTAGGACGTGAGACATTATATCTAGAATGGAATTGACCTATCAAATTCGGGTCCCTCAATTAAAAAGTGGGTTTCAAATTAATTCTTTCTCTTTCGGCCATTAACCCCAAACAAAAAGAAGAAGGAAAAAAAAAACAAAGAGGAAAGAGACTTTTACACAATGTCACACACTTTAATCTGAATGACAATAATCGAAGCTTAAAAGATGTTTGGCTTTCGACTTATGCTATGCACGATGCATTGTATATAAATGATAATTGATGCTGCATGTTGGGCCACACCGTAGGGTACTACCTCATGGAAAGTCATTCTTGTAAAGTTATTAATTTAAATTTTGAACTCAACCTCGGTTGAGTAGAATCAAGAATGCATGAATTGTTGAAAATCTTTTTAGCATTAAAATTCAAATTTTATGGATAAAAAATTATGAGATGATAGATTTTATCTCGGCCTAAAATAGAACTTTGGTCATTTATTTTTATTTTAAATTTTAAATTGATTATTTAATGTTAAAAAAATTTCACTTCAGTCTTTTAAAGTATTTTATATGTCAAATTAATCATTTTATCAACTTTTCACACTATATAAGAGTATTAATTTTGGATGATATTATATTTTTATATCTTGTCAATGTCACTAAATTAACTAGATTAGTAAGATAAATTGACGAAATGATCAACTTGATCTAACAAAATGAATTTTTTAAACTTAAATGATTAAACTAAAATCTAAAATAAAAGTAAAGGATCAAAATTATATTTTTAACCTCTATCTTGTTATCCATCTTTATATATGTTACATATAACTTAGATATCTTGGGTGAGAGTATAATTAATTTGTTAATAATAAGTTACAATAAGTTGTTGTTTCATATTATTTTAATTTTTTATATTATCTATATATAAATTTGTAGGAAAATTATTTTACATATATTTTTGATCTTCAACAAAAAATTTGATGTTAAAAATAATATAGAGAGAAAATTTTATTAAAATAATATGATCATAAAAACAAAAATAAATTATGAAATCATATATTTAGTTGATTTTTTTTTGGTTTTATTTATACATATTAAATCAATTTATTTTCTTTTTATTGATTTAGCTGTCAACTGAAGACATTTTTTTTTAATTGTATTGGGTTCGATATCTACAACTAAGATCGATGAATTAGATTTTTGAGAGAAGATTTAGTCCCTTACTACACTTGTTCCTTCACCATTAATGGTAATATATTTTATATATTGGACAATAAATTTATATTCATGCCTTATTTGTTGTTTTGGGTTTTGCAATAGTTTGGACCATCTTTTCTTATTTTGTCTTAACAAGACCCAATAAACTAATATACAAATTATTCTCATAGATCTAATAACTTCTTATCCTTTATTAGTCCATTATTAATATATAAAACTTCTCTATTATATTGATGTTTTAGAGTTGAAAACTTTAGAGTTTAGATGTGTCTTAGTATCTAAGAAAAAATCATTTGTTATGTTGGAGTTAAATTTCTCCGGTTGATCTCCAGTATTAAGAATAGGACATTCACATTCTAAAGGTACGAAAATATAACACGTGAGATCTTCTTTTCCCTTCATAATTTTTAAGGGATTATTGATATTATATTTCGAACATAATATGTCATGTTAAAAATTTCTACCCATAAATGACTTGATAGAAAAATTATCGTAAAGCATGATCATTGTTTATGCTTGCAAGGTTTTTATATATTCTTTCTTTCTGGTATGACATTTTGCTGAAGTTCTATTACTAGTAAAGAGAAATTATGAAGGAAAAACATTATTTTCGTAGAAAACTTTAAACTCCTCATTGTTAAACTCTTTCACAAGGTCACTTCTCATGCCTACGATGCAAAAAACCATTTTTTACAAAATATTTAAAAAAATATTAAAATATTGATGCTTGTGAACTAGAAATAAACTTATGTGTATCTAAAATATAAAATCAATAATTCTACTGTATATAATTTTTTTTTCACCAAGTTCATGATCCGGTAAAACCAAGCAAACCCATGTTAATAACTTAAGTTGTTTAGAAGTAAAAACAATATTTAAGAGAAGTTTTAACTTGTTTATCTTTTTTATGAGCTTCTCAGAGCATCTCCAATGACTGATGCTTGGAGAGTTGTTTAATCTAAGCAACACGTGCTTAAAAAAATTTATTATTGAAGGAATCCTACGTGGCATGAGAGTTACTTAAATTTTTGTTTGGGTGGTTGTACAAGTAACAATTGGTAAAATAAAATACAATTAATTCTTAACTGAAAAAAGAGGGAAAGGGGGGGGAGGGAAGAGAAAAGATGGACACAAAACA